>NC_092712.1:143045848-143670848 GCF_047496885.1 Scyliorhinus torazame | reverse complement strand
CCATGGGCTTCAACTTTGTTGGCAGGTCTATTGTGTGAAATTTTATGGAACACCTTTCGAAAACCCTTCATCTCCCAAATGCAATTAAGCTAATCAAATATGGTTTGCCGTTAAACAAAATCCATTCTGCCTTTCCCAAACTAATCTGCACTGGTCCAAGTGAAAGTTCATTTTGTTCCAGGTGCTGAACATACAAACGATGAACAAGGAGCAGGAGTAGGCAATTTGGCCCTGGGAATATCCTGCCATTTAACATTAAGAAGTCTCACAACACCAGGTTAAAGACAACAGGTTTATTTACGATCGCTAGCTTAGTGATTCCAAATAAACCTGTTGGACTTTGATCTCGGGTTGTAAGACTTCTTACTGTGCCCACCACAGTCCAACGGCAGCATCTCCACATCATTTAATATCATGGCTGATCTGATAGCAATCTCAAATTTGCATCCCGCCTACCCGGCGAAAATCTGTCACCCCTTTGCTTACCAAGAATCTATTCATCTAGCTGCTTTAACATATTCAAAGACGCTGCTTCCATTCAGGGAGAAGGTCCCAAAGATTCACGGCCCTGAAAAAAATTTGCAGCACCCATTTTTATTTTTACCAGTGACTCCCACAAGAGGAAACAGCCTTTCCACATCCACCCAGACAAGACCCCTCAAGTCACATCTTACTTGGAAACAGGAGTAGGCCATTCAACCCCTTGAGCCTGTTCCACCATTCAATGAGATCATAGTTGATCTGTGACCTTACTCCATATACCTGCCTTTGACCCGTATTACTTAATATCTTTGCTTAACAAAAATCTATCTATCTTAGATTTAAAATTAACAACTAACTAATCTAGCTATAATTGCTGTTTGTGGGAGAGAGTTCCAAACCTCTACCACCCTTTGAGTGAAGAAGCACTTCCTAACATATCTCCTGAACAATTTAGTCTTAATTTTTAGGCCGTGCCCCCTAGTTATAGAATCTCCGAGTGGACATAGTTTATCTTTATCTATCCTGTCTTTTCCGGTTAATATCTTGAATACTTCGATCAGATCACCCCTTAACAGTCTAAATTCTAGTGAAAACGGGTACAATTGGAGTAATCTCTCCTCGTAACACAACCTCGTGATCCAGGTATAATTTTTCTAAGCCTATATTGCAGTTCCTCCAAGATGTGGTGCCCAGAAATACTCACTGTACTCCAAGTGGGATCTAACCAGGGTTTGTATAGCTGCATATCCAGTGTCTTTATATTCCACTCCACTGGATATAAAAGCGAGCATTCCATTAATCTTTGATTACTTTTTGCACTTGTTCCTGGCATTTTAAGAACCTATGCACCCGATCCCCCAAATCTCTTTGGACATTCACTGTACCTAACCTCTTTCTATTTAGAAAGTACTCTGCTCTATCCTTTTTTGGGTCCTAAATGGACAACCTCACACTTGCTTACATTAAATTCCATCTTGCCGTTATTTTGCCCATTCACCTGGTCTGTCAATATTACTTTGCATTTTTCTGATATCATCTAGGCTGCCTACAATGCCATCTAACTTTGCATCATCCACAAATTTGGATATATGACTTTCTACAACATACAAGTCATTAATGAATAGTGTGGGTAATTGGAGCCCCTACATAATTCCCTGTGGTACACCACTAGTCACCTCCTGCCAATTAAGATGAATTATCCCCATTCTGTCACCTGCCACTCAACCAATTTCCTCACCATGTCAATACTTGCCAGGAGTCCTAAATTATTAACCATGTCAATAATTTGTCCGCAACTCTGTGGGCTTCCATCTTAGTCAACATTCTTGTGTGGGACTTGATCAAATGCCTTCTGGAAGTCCATATAAATGACATCCATAGACATTCCCCCATCTACTGCCTTCGTCACCTCTTCAAAAAGTTCAATAAGATTAGTCAGGCATGACCTTCCCTCCACAAATCCATGCCGGCTTTCCTTGGTCAACCAAAATTTTTCTTGGTGTTTAGTTACTCCATCCCGGATTATAGACTCCAGCAATTTCCACCCACATGTTAACTGGTCTGTAATTCCCTGGTTTCCCCCTTCTTAAAAAGTGGAATGATATGTGCAATTTTCCAATCCAGAGGGACTACTCCTGAATCTAGAGAACTCTGGAAGATTATAGCTAGGGCATCTACAATGTGCTCCCCTATTTTCTTTAACACCCTCGGATGGAAACAGTCAGGTCCTGGGGATTTGTCACGCCTTGGCTTCATTAATTTCCTAGTTAGTGGTGCTGTAATTTCGTATCAAGTTCCTGTCCTCTATCGACTAATAATCTTTTCAGGACTCCCAGCAATTATCCTCCTTTTTAAACTGTAAAAAGTGAGGCAAAGAAGTTCTTCAACATGTCTGCCATTTCCCCATTATTGATGACAATATCTCAATTTTCAGCTTTTAGTGGGCCTACATTGACCACACATTTTCCCTTTATATAACAATAAAATTTCTTCTTATTGCTTTTGATGTCCCTTGCAAGTTTTCTTTCATAAGGCCGACTTTAAAGGGATGAGACCGAGACTGTCCACTGTACAAGCTGCTTTGTGACCCTTTGCTGGTCTTTGTATCTATCCCATTCATCCAGATCGGTGCAATTTCTTGCATTTGTGAAAGCTCTTTGTTTTAGTTTTATGCTGTTCCTAACCTCTAGTTGTCCATGGCTGCTTTTCTTTGTAAAGCAGAGCCTTTTCCTCTCAGGGGTATACACTTGCTTTGTATTTCATTAAATGGTTCTTCAAATATTCTCCATTGATCTTCAGCTTCCCAGTTTACAGTGGGCAGTCTCGGTCTCATCCCTTTAAAGTCAGCCTTACCCAAGTCTAAATTTCTAGTGTCCGAAATGTGCTTTTCACTTATGAACACTACACCGACTATCTGATAATCTTCCTGCACAGTTAGTCTACTAACTAAATTGGGGTCATTTCTCAATCTCCGGCAGATACAAGCCTAGAGTGTCCAACCTTCTCTCATGATAACACGCTCATTCCAGGTACTACTCTAGCAAACCTCTGAACTGTTTCCAATATATTTACATTCTTCTTTAAATAAGGAGACCAATTCGGTTCACAATATTCCAGATGCAGTCTCATCAGTGCAACTGAAGCGTACAGCCCTACTTTTGTATTCAATTCCCCTTGCAATAAATTATAACATTCTATTAGCTTGCCTAAATATCTGAACTAGTGGATGCAAGTGCGAAATTAATGATAAGATTTAACCGTCATGTCTGTTTTTCCATCCCTTGCTCTTCCACCAGTGCCTGGCCAAATTTCAGTTTGCGGATATCTGAAAGGAGATGGCACCATCTTCAACCAGAATGTACCCCCATTTAAGAGGGGCAGGCTGGCTTTAAATCGTGCTAACTGGTCACAAATTGGACCTCCCTATTTGGTCGCACACATATTCAACAGTGCCTTCAGTACTGGCTGAACACAGCAATCATGCAAACCAGCAGGCAGAACAAAGTTGGATGCTGCTTTAACAGGTAGAGGTTAATCGCACATTGTGATCTGCACCTGTTTGGGGGCCATCAAATTTTGCCGCTTTAAATTGAAGTATCTAGTCATGCTCCAGGGATCAGTGCTAGAGTCAAAATTATTTGCCATCTACATTACTGACTTGTTCCTCCAGGTGCTCCGGAGTTTCCTCCCACTAGTCCCGAAAGACGTGCTGTTAGATAATTTGGACATTCTGAATTCTCCCTCGGTGTACCGAACAGACGCCGGAATGTGGCTACTCGGGGCTTTTCATAGTAACTTCACTGCAATGTAAGCGTACTTGTGACAATAAAGATTATTATTATGAAGGCACTGACTCTGGGTAGTCAAATTTACAGACAGTACAAATATCGATAGAATGCAAGTTGTGAGGAGAATACAAAGAGTATGCAAAGGGATATAGATAGGTTAAATGAGTAGGCAAAAATTTAGCAGATATGAGTATAATGTAAGAAAATGCAAGGCAGGAGGAGCAGAAAAACAGGATATTATTTAAACAGAGCTTGCACAATATTGTGGTACAGATTGTCTCCTTGTACTTGGATCACACAAGGAGCTAGTACATACAACAAGTAATTAGGAAGGCCTTAATTGGAGGGGGGGGTGGAGGATAAAAGTAAGAGACTTGCTACAACTAGATAGAAAATTAGTGAGACCACATCTGGAGCACTATGCAGTTTTGGTCACTTTAGCAAAGGAGGAGCATAAATGCTTTCGGCCGATCCCTGGGATAAAGGATTTTTTTTTTTTTTAATTTTAATTCATTCATGGGGATGTGGATGCAGTTTCATCCAGCATTTAGCGCCCATCCCTAATGGCCCTTGAGAAGGTGGTGAGCAACCTTCTTGAACTGCTGCAGTCTATGTGGTGTAAGTACACCCACAGTGCTATTAGGGAGTATGTTCCAGGATTTGGGCCCAATGACACTAAAAGAACGGCAATATATTTCCAAGTCAGGATGGTGAGTGGCTGGGCGAGGAACCACCACGTAGTGGTGTTCCCACATACCCACTGCCCTTGTGGCCGCTGGTTTGGAAGATGCTATCTAAGGAGTGTTGATCAGGGGGTGGAGAGGGTGACTGTTTGCAGATGGGGTGCTAATCAAGCAGGCTTCTTGTCCTGGATGGTGTCAAGCTTCTTGTGCTGTTGCCGTTCCAGTCATCCAAGAAAATGGAGAGTATTCGGTCACACTCTTGACTTGTGCCCTATAGATGGTGGCTAGACCCGAGCCTTGCAGATGGTGGAGTCAGGAGACAAGTTGCTCGCCTCAGGATTCTTAGCCTCTGACTTGCATTTGTAACCACAGTATTTATATGGCTAGTCCAGTTCAGTTACTGGTGAATTATAACCCCCTGGGTGTTGACCCCCAGATGTTTGAGAGTGGAGGATTCAATGATGGCAATGCCATTGAATGTCAAGAGGCAATGGTTAGATTCACTATTATTTGAGATGGTCATTTCCTGGCACTTGCGTGTCACACATGTTACTTGTATAAGGACCCTTCCTGATGATCCCCGTATTCACAATTTATTTTACTCTGTCATTATCATTTTTGATCCACGGATATTTAATGGACATATACCTTTCATGTACCTTACAGGAAGTGAGGAACTCAAAAGTTGCAAAATAGTACATGGCGCTGTGAAGGTTAAGAACAGAAGAACTCGGGACTTTCTGGCGCCAGAGAGATTGGAGGGATTCAATTGAATTGGTTGGTCAATTGATTGGCCAAAGACCATGGGCGTCATTCTCCGACCCCCCGCCGGGTCGGAGAATGGCCGTTGGCCGCCATGAATCCCGCCCCCGCCGAAGTCTCCGAAGGGAGAAAAGTCGGCGGGGCGTTAATGGCGCCGCTGCCGCGGAGAATGTCACGGGTCTGCGCAAGGCAGCCGATTTTCGGCCTGCCGATATTCTCCCTTCCGGATGGGCCGAAGTCCCGTCGACGTGATGACCGTTCACGTCGACGTGAATCAAACCTCCTTTTCATCGGCGTGACCCGGTGCTCCAGGCTCACGCCGACCAGCGAGGAGGTGAGTGACGGCCTGGGGGGTTGGCTCTGGGCAGGAAATGGCGTGGCCGCAGACTGATTGCGTGAGGAGAGGTGTGTCTCGGCTTGTGTGTGCGGCGGGGGGGGGGGGGGGGTGGTTAGAGTAGGCTGGGCTCCGGGGGAGTGCGGGAGGGGGTCCGTGCTGGGGTGGAGGTTGGGGGGGGGGGGGGGGGTCCGTGCCGGGGTGGAGGTTGGGGGGGTCCGTGCTGGGGTGGAGGTTGGGGAGGGGGTCCGTGCTGGGGTGGAGGATGGGGGGGGTCCGTGCCGGGGTGGAGGTTGGGGGGGGGGGGGGGGGTCCGTGCTGGGGTGGAGGTTGGGGAGGGGGTCCGTGCTGGGGTGGAGGTTGGGGGTTGGGGGGGGGGGGGTGTCCCGTGCTGGGATGGAGGTTGGGGGGGGGGGGTCCGTGCCGGGGTGGAGGTTGGGGGGGGGGTCCGTGCTGGGGTGGAGGTTGGGGGTTGGGGAGGGGGTCCGTGCCGGGGTGGAGGTTGGGGGGGGGGGGGGGTCTGTGCTGGGGTGGAGGTTGGGGGTTGGGGAGGGGGTCCGTGCCAGGGTGGAGGTTTGGGGGGGGGGGGGGGGTCCGTGCTGGGGTGGAGGTTGGGGGTTGGGGAGGGGGTCCGTGCCGGGGTGGGTGATGGGAGGGCAAATGAGTTGGTCCACCTGGCCAGGTGCCAGCCTCCAACAGTTGGACCCATGCGGTCCATGCCACCTGGCTGGGGGGAGGAGGGGATATGGGCAATGATGACATGTCGTCGTTCCCCTCCCCCCCACCAGGCCGTCATGTTTTCAGACCATCCAGCGATGTTGGCCGCCGCTCATGTCTATGTTGCCCTGGATGAGGAGGAGGAGGAGGAGGAGGAGGAGGAGGGTGCCAGAGAGGCGGCGCAGGCTGCCGCAGAGGGGCAGGCGGCAGCCGCCCAGGCTGGAGGGACACCTGACCGACAGGACGAGGAGGGGGAGGAGGACGTCGCGGCCCCACGGCAACGGAGGCACCCGAGGGCGCCCCGTGTGTACCGGCCCCGGCAGTCATACCAGGACCTCACGGACCGGGAATGCAGGAGGAGACTCCGGATGAGCCGGGAAACCGTGGCACACATCTGCCACATGCTGGCACACCTGTCACCGCGTGGCACTGGCGGGGGATACCCTCTCCCCGTGTCCGTCAAGGTTACGGTGGCCCTGAACTTTTATGCAACGGGGTCATTCCAGGCACCGAGTGGGGACCTGTCCGGCATATCGCAGACATCGGTGCATCCGTGCATCCGGGCAGTGACAGATGCCCTTGATGCCATGGCGCACCGCTACATCCGCTTCCCCGTGGACCGGGCCAGCCAAGATGCCCGGGCCGTGGGCTTCATTGCCGTTGCCGGGTTCCCCATGGTCCAGGGCGCGATCGATGGGATGCACGTCGCCGTGCGGCCACCTGCAGAGAACAGGGCCGTGTTCACTAATAGGAAGGGGACCTATTCGATGAACGTACAGGTGGTCTGCGACCACCGCATGATGATCCTGCACGTCTGCGCCCGTCACCCAGGCAGTGTACACGACTCATTTGTGTTGTCGCGGTCATCCATCCCCGGCATGTACGAGGGACGCCATCCCCGGCTGAGGGGCTGGTTGCTGGGCGACAGGGGCTACCCATTGCGATCGTGGCTGATGACGCCTATACGGAGGCCACGCAATGAGGCGGAGAACCGCTACAATGATGCCCATGTAGCGACAAGGGGAGTGATCGAGAGGTGCTTTGGCGTGCTGAAGATGCGTTTCAGGCCTGGACCTCTCTGGGGCGCCCTCCAGTATCGGTCAGATAGGGTCGGCCGCATCATTGTGGTGTGCTGCGTCCTGCACAACATAGCCCAGCAGAGGGGCGATGTGCCGCAGGCAGAGGAGGGCGGAGTGGAGGAGCAGCAGGAAGAGTCCCAGTCCTCCCCAGATGAGGGGGATGGGGGCAATGGTCAGGGCAGACGGGGTAGACACAGGCGGGTGGCTGTCCACCGTTACCGGCTGGCCCAGCGGGCACGGGACAGACTGATAGACGCCCGCTTCACTGACTAGATGGGCGTGGGAATCGGGTAGTATGGCCACAGACCGCACACCATGGCAACAGCCGACCACCCACACCCCCCACCCATCCACCCACCCACCCACCCAGCACCCTCACCCCCCTCCCCAACCCCACACACCCCACCCGCATGCACACCACCCCCCCCCCCCCCAATTGCCGATCCACCGGCGGCACAACGGGCCGGGCTCACCCAGTTGCGGGTGGACGAGTGTCTATCGCAGGCCATGGAGGACGATGACAACCCGCCTCCGATGAGCTCCTGGCTCTACATCGTTGGACTATGTCTGACCCATGGCCACAGTACCACCATCCACCCGGACCATCCCTGCATGCGGCTGTGACACTGCAGCGCACGGTCCCGTCCTCTGCCCGGGGGATGTTGATGGCGGCCCAGGGGGAAGGGGGCAGACTCACCTGGGGCTGAGGTAAGACCACCCGTCACACACACACTTGCGCTCAACGTACATGACACGCCCGCACACTTTGGACAGAGCACAAAGGCAGCTTCGGTAGGTGTAACATTGACTTTAATAACCAAAGGAGTTCATGCACGTGCCCTAGCCCCCAAAACTCATCTGTGCCCTGCACCCGTGCCAACTTACTCAGTGTCTAATTGTTTGGCCTTACGGGCCCTTTGACTAAGTCTATGTGGTTCCCCAGACGGTACAGCAGAACTGGAGGTGGACTCCTGTGATTCCTGCCCTCTGACACTGGATCCCTTTGGCGGCCGTTTCCTGGGGCGTCCTGGCCTAGATGGGCCAGGCTGCGGCCCGGGCGACTGGGATGGCGAGCTGCCAGCCTGTCCTGCCCGTTGCCCACCCGATGCACCTGGGACGGAGGGGGGGGGGGGGGGTCCGAGGTGTCGCGGTGTACCGGGACCTCCCCTACAGAGGGAGCCGGGACGGACCACACCACCTCCTCCTCCCTCGGGGTGCCCGATGGCCCCCAGGCCTCTACATGGGTGGGGGATGCGAACGGACTGGCCATCCGACGCGCCCCCGACATCTGGCGCTGCCAGTCCTGGAGGCCCGTGCTGGTATCGACAGGGGTCTGCAGGTTTGCAGCCATGGAGCCCAGGGGGTTGTCAAACCCTGTCTGTGACAGTGCGACGCCGGCTCGCACATGGCCACTGGCGCCGATGCCCTCAGCGATGGCCGGCAGAGACTGGGCCATGGCCGGCAGAGACTGGGCCATGGCCGGCAGAGACTGGGCCATGGCCGGCAGAGACTGGGCCATGGCCGGCAGAGACTGGGCCATGGCCGGCAGAGACTGGGCCATGGCCGGCAGAGACTGGGCCATGGCCGGCAGAGACTGGGCCATGGCCGGCAGAGACTGGGCCATGGCCGGCAGAGACTGGGCCATGGCCGGCAGAGACTGGGCCATGGCCGGCAGAGACTGGGCCATGGCCGGCAGAGACTGGGCCATGGCCGGCAGAGACTGGGCCATGGCCGGCAGAGACTGGGCCATGGCCGGCAGAGACTGGGCCATGGCCGGCAGAGACTGGGCCATGGCCGGCAGAGACTGGGCCATGGCCGGCAGAGACTGGGCCATGGCCGGCAGAGACTGGGCCATGGCCGGCAGAGACTGGGCCATGGCCGGCAGAGACTGGGCCATGGCCGGCAGAGACTGGGCCATGGCCGGCAGAGACTGGGCCATGGCCGGCAGAGACTGGGCCATGGCCGGCAGAGACTGGGCCATGGCCGGCAGAGACTGGGCCATGGCCGGCAGAGACTGGGCCATGGCCGGCAGAGACTGGGCCATGGCCGGCAGAGACTGGGCCATGGCCGGCAGAGACTGGGCCATGGCCGGCAGAGACTGGGCCATGGCCGGCAGAGACTGGGCCATGGCCGGCAGAGACTGGGCCATGGCCGGCAGAGACTGGGCCATGGCCGGCAGAGACTGGGCCATGGCCGGCAGAGACTGGGCCATGGCCGGCAGAGACTGGGCCATGGCCGGCAGAGACTGGGCCATGGCCGGCAGAGACTGGGCCATGGCCGGCAGAGACTGGGCCATGGCCGGCAGAGACTGGGCCATGGCCGGCAGAGACTGGGCCATGGCCGGCAGAGACTGGGCCATGGCCGGCAGAGACTGGGCCATGGCCGGCAGAGACTGGGCCATGGCCGGCAGAGACTGGGCCATGGCCGGCAGAGACTGGGCCATGGCCGGCAGAGACTGGGCCATGGCCGGCAGAGACTGGGCCATGGCCGGCAGAGACTGGGCCATGGCCGGCAGAGACTGGGCCATGGCCGGCAGAGACTGGGCCATGGCCGGCAGAGACTGGGCCATGGCCGGCAGAGACTGGGCCATGGCCGGCAGAGACTGGGCCATGGCCGGCAGAGACTGGGCCATGGCCGGCAGAGACTGGGCCATGGCCGGCAGAGACTGGGCCATGGCCGGCAGAGACTGGGCCATGGCCGGCAGAGACTGGGCCATGGCCGGCAGAGACTGGGCCATGGCCTGCAGAGACTGGGCCATGGCCTGCAGAGACTGGGCCATGGCCTGCAGAGACTGGGCCATGGCCTGCAGAGACTGGGCCATGGCCTGCAGAGACTGGGCCATGGCCTGCAGAGACTGGGCCATGGCCTGCAGAGACTGGGCCATGGCCTGCAGAGACTGGGCCATGGCCTGCAGAGACTGGGCCATGGCCTGCAGAGACTGGGCCATGGCCTGCAGAGACTGGGCCATGGCCTGCAGAGACTGGGCCATGGCCTGCAGAGACTGGGCCATGGCCTGCAGAGACTGGGCCATGGCCTGCAGAGACTGGGCCATGGCCTGCAGAGACTGGGCCATGGCCTGCAGAGACTGGGCCATGGCCTGCAGAGACTGGGCCATGGCCTGCAGAGACTGGGCCATGGCCTGCAGAGACTGGGCCATGGCCTGCAGAGACTGGGCCATGGCCTGCAGAGACTGGGCCATGGCCTGCAGAGACTGGGCCATGGCCTGCTGAGACTGGGCCATGGCCTGCTGAGACTGGGCCATGGCCTGCTGAGACTGGGCCATGGCCTGCTGAGACTGGGCCATGGCCTGCTGAGACTGGGCCATGGCCTGCTGAGACTGGGCCATGGCCTGCTGAGACTGGGCCATGGCCTGCTGAGACTGGGCCATGGCCTGCTGAGACTGGGCCATGGCCTGCTGAGACTGGGCCATGGCCTGCTGAGACTGGGCCATGGCCTGCTGAGACTGGGCCATGGCCTGCTGAGACTGGGCCATGGCCTGCTGAGACTGGGCCATGGCCTGCTGAGACTGGGCCATGGCCTGCTGAGACTGGGCCATGGCCTGCTGAGACTGGGCCATGGCCTGCTGAGACTGGGCCATGGCCTGCTGAGACTGGGCCATGGCCTGCTGAGACTGGGCCATGGCCTGCTGAGACTGGGCCATGGCGTTGAGCGCCTCTGCCATCTGGCGCTGGCACTGGCTCATGGCCTCCTGTGAGAGGGCAGCCATTTCCTGGGCCACAGATGCCGCCTGCACGGAAGGCCCCAGGCCTCGCAAACCGTTCCCCATGTCTGACACCGTCGCACCCATTGCCTCCACCGCGGACGCCACCCGTGCGGTGTCAGCCTGGGTGGCACGCATGACCGGGACCACTCCCAGCTCCTGGACGCGGGTGGACTCCTCCACCTGCGACCGCAGCCTCCGCAAGCCACCCGTCACCCTATTTGCTCGTCTCCGTGTCGGTGGTTGCATCGGATCTATGTGTGGGTGTGGTAACTGCAGGAACCCGGGATCCATCTGGGCGGCAGATGTTCGCTTGGCCTGGGCTGCCCTCCGACCGCCCGGTCCCTCTGCTGCTCCTACCTCCACCTGCTGTACCGGGACAGCTGTGTTGTGCGCACCAGTGAGTGTACCAGACGCCTCATCACTAAAGTGCCCAACCGTGGTGAGTGTTTCTGCGATGGTGGAGGGTGTTGGTGACAGCAGTGGCGTTGTGTCGTGCTCTTCGTCCCACTCTGACTCCATGGCACTTTGGGGTGGGGGTTCGTCTCCACCCATCCACTCTGAGTCACTGTCCGGTATTTCGTCTTCCCGGGTAGGGGTGTCCCGGGTAGGGGTGTCCCGGCTCGGATGTGACAGGGGCCTGTGGCTGCCCCCCTCATCGCTGGGTGGTCGCTCCCGCACGTGACGGGGGTGTCGTCTCCCTGTTGCTCCAGGTCTCTCCGTCTCCCGTGGTCTCCGAGGGGCATCCTGCGGGCGTCGCATGCTGGAGGGGCCGGGTCTCTCAGTCTCCCGTGGTCTCCAAGGGGCATCCTGCGGGCGTCGCATGCTGGAGGGTGCGGGTCTCTCCGTCTCCTGTGGTCTCCGAGGGGCATCCTGCGGGCGGTGTGCATCTGCGGGGATGGGTGCCTGGACGTTTGGTCCTGCGATACACAATGAAGCATGCATGGTTAGACATCAGGCAGTGATCAGGTGATACGGGGGAGGGGGATATAGGGGAGGGGGGATATGGGGACGGGCTGTTGGTGGCTCACTTGCTCGTGGGCCCCCGACCTCTGCATCAGCAACCTCCCGGTCCTCAGGTCCGCCAGCCAGTTCCAGGGCCCTTTCCTCATGTACGGTCAGTGGCCTCTCATCAGCGGGCCCTCCTCCAGTCCTCACATGCTCCCTATTGTTGTGTGCGCGCTTCTCCTGTGGGGGGGGGGGGGTAAAAGGCAACAGTGTTAGGCAGGTGTATGAATGCACGCCATCGGTTGCGCGTGCATTGCAGAGGTTAAGGTTAGGGCTGGATTCACTTGGGGATATGGGGGATGGGGGAATATGGGGGATGGGGGAATATGGGGGAGGGGGGGATATGGGGGAGGGGGGGATATGGGGGAGGGGGGGATATGGGGGAGGGGGGATATGGGGGAGGGGGGATATGGGGGAGGGGGGGATATGGGGGAGGGGGGGATATGGGGGAGGGGGGGATATGGGGGAGGGGGGGATATGGGGGAGGGGGGATATGGGGGAGGGGGGATATGGGGGAGGGGGGATATGGGGGAGGGGGGATATGGGGGAGGGGGGGATATGGGGGAGGGGGGGATATGGGGGAGGGGGGGATATGGGGGAGGGGGGGATATGGGGGAGGGGGGGATATGGGGGAGGGGGGGATATGGGGGAGGGGGGATATGGGGAGGGGGGATATGGGGAGGGGGGATATGGGGGAGGGGGGGATATGGGGGAGGGGGGGATATGGGGGAGGGGAGGATATGGGGGAGGGGGGGATATGGGGGGCTCACCCTGCCTGCTCTGACGAGGTCGTTCACCTTCTTGTGGCACTGGGTGCCTGTCCGTGGTGTCAGGGCCACAGCGGTGACGGCCTCTGCCACTTCCCTCCAGACGCCGGCTGTGGCGTGGGGCAACTCTGCGGCCGTGCCCGGGATACAGGGCGTCCCTCCTCTGCTCCACCGCGTCCAGGAGCGCCTCCACATCGCGTGACTCGAACCTCGGGGCTGAGCGACGGCCAGCCATCCAGTCGGGTGTTGCGGTCGGGTGGGGGGGGAGCTGCGCGGCCTTATGAGCCAGCCTTAGGTTTCCTGCCTACTGGCTTCTGAATCTGCAGAGAAATCTCAAGATCCTGATGAATCTACAATGAAAATGATTACAGACTCAAAGCAAGATCACTTCATCCCTTGCACTTTTAGCGATATTTCCTTCATCCCTTTTTTCCCCTTGTCTTGTTATGTGTGCAGTGGGTGGGGTGAGTTAAAGGGGGGGGGGGGGGAAGAAATTAGATAATGGGCAAACAATTGTATTTGATGTGTATTTATAGTTATTGTTATTAATAAAAATTACTTGCATTTAAATTTACAAATCTGGTAACTGTAGTTATTGGGCAGCTGAAGATCGAAGACTCTATCTAAGAACTAATAATTTCAATTATGTTGTGACGCCAGGACAAATGGGTTGGAATTGACCACGCTTAGCCAGGGCGTCATAAAACTTGCCACTTTTCAGCCAGCCTGGAGACTGTTCAAGTCTTGCGACATATGGACATGGACTGCTTCAGTAACTGAATCGTCACAAATGGTGCTGAACATGTTAGCAAACATCGTCAATTCGGACCTTATGATGAAAGGAAGCTCACTGATACAGCAGCCAAATATGGTTGGGACGAAGAACACATCCCTTGAGGAACTCCCACAGTAATGTCCTGGAACTGAGATATTTGACCTCCAGCAACGACAACCATCTTCTTTTGTGCGCGATATGTTTCCAACCAACTGAGATTTTGCACAATTCCCATTGACTCCAGTTTTGCTAGGGCTCCCTGATGCTACACTCAGCCTACTTGATATCCAAGGGCAGTGACTCTCGCCTCTGCAGTTCAGTTCTTTCTTTTCAGTTCATATTTGAACCAAGATGAGGGGCAGAGTGATCCTGGCAAAATCCAAGCTTAGCATCAGTGAGCAGGTTACTGCTGAGCAAATGCCACTTTAAGGCAGTGTCGATGACCCCTTCAACCACTTTACTGATGATCAAGAGTACACTGATAGAGCAGTAATTGGCCAGGCTGGATTTTTGCATACAGGACATACCTGGACAATTTTCTACATTGCTGGGTAGGTGCCACTGTTGTAGGCGTACTAGACACGAGAGCAGTACTATTGCCAGTCCTGCACAATGCAGTGCCTACTGCTTATTCTTGATATCACGTGGAGTGAATCAAATTGACCGAAGAATGGCATCTGTGATGCTGGAGACTTCTGGAGGAGGCAAAGGTGGATCATCCCTTCAACACTTCTGGCTGAAGATTGTTGCAAATGCTTCAGTCTTATCTTCTCCACTGATGTGTTAGGCTCCGACGTCATTGAGGGTGGGGATATTTGTGGAAGACCCTCCTCCGATGAGTTGTTTAATTGTCCACCACCATTCACAACTGGATGTGGCAAGACAGCAGAGCTTATATTTGATCCATTGGTTCTGGAATCATTTCGCTCTTTTATTGCTCACGGCTTATGCTATTCAGCTCGCAAGGAGTCCTGTGTTGCAGCTTCACCAGGTTGGCACTTCATTTTTAGGTATAGCTGGTGCTGCTTCAGACATTCCTTCCTGCACTCTTCAACAGACAATACTTTCTATCTATTCACAGCTGTGCTTTAGGTGATTACTTCTGCACCACTCCGATTGTCAGCATTTTCTTGTTCAAGGCCTCCACTTGCTTTGCGCAGTACTCACTGAGCCATCGCCCAGCTCAAAGTCACCCTATCAATTAACTTGTCTGTTGTAAATTGATTCAGCCATTCCATAAAGAATGAATCTTGCAACAGTGACAGCATAGATGACTGTTGCGCCTGTGCCAGTTCTAAACGCAAGCAACTCAGCTCACCTCCATGCGCTGCAATTTCTCCATAACCCAGCAAATTTTCTCTCTTCAGATGCTTATCCAATGTGTTTAGTAAATTACGAATACTTGCGGGCTCCTGACCATGCAAGAGAAGCGGCAGGGCTCCTGAATGCACAAGAGGAGGAGTGGGGACGTTGACCGCGCAAGTGGAATGGCGGGGCCATACTCTCCATCGTGTTGTGTGGCACTAACACCGTGCTAAATGGAATAGACTTCAAACAGATCTAGCAACTCAAGACTGGGCATCCGAGGCACTGTGGGCCATCAGCAGCAGCATTGTATTCAACCACAATCTGCAAACTCATGGTCCGGCATATCCCCCACTCTACCATTATCACCAAGCCAGGGGATTAACCCAGGTTCAATGAAGAATGCTGAAGAGCATGGCTGGAGCAACAGCAGGCATACCAAAAAATGAGGTGTCAACCTGGTGAAGCTACAAGACAGGACTACTTGTGCCAAACGGCACAAGCAGCAAATAATAGCGAGTCCACAATAGACGCATCAGATCTAAGCTCTGCAGTCCTGCCACATCTAGCCATGAATGGTGGTGGATAATTTAACAGGTCACTGGAGAGGGCGGCTCCACAAATATCCCCATCATCAATGATGGAGGAGCCCAGAACATCTGTGCAAAAGACAAGGCTGAAGCATTCGCAACAATCTTCAGCCAGTAGAGGATCCATCTGTCTCTTTGGAGATCCTCAGTAACACAGATGTCAAGTCTCCAGCCAATATGATTCACTCCACATGATATCAAGAAACAGTTGAAAGCACTGAAAATATTCGGACAATATTCCAGCAATAGTACTGACGACTTGTGCTCTAGAACCTTCCTGAACAGCTACAACACTGGCATCTACCTGGCAATGTGGAAAATTGCCCAGGTGTGTACTGCACACAAGAAACAGGACAAATCCAACCCAGCCGATGACCGCGCTATCAGTGTATATTCCATCAGCAAAGTGATAGGAGGGGTCATCAACAGTGCTATCAAACGGCACTTATTCAGCAATAATCTGCTCACGGACGCTCAGTTTGGGTTCCGCCAGGGTTACTTAGCTCCTGATCTCATTGCAGCCTTGGTTCAAACATGGACACAAGAGCTGAATGACAGAGGTGAGGTTAGAACGACTGCCCTTGACATCAAGGCAGCATTTGACCGAGTGTGGCATCAAGGATCCCAAACAAAACTGGAGTCAATGGGAATCAGGGGGAAAACTCTCCACTGGTTGGAGTCATACCTGGCACAAAGGAACATGGTTGTGGTGGTTGGTGGTCAATCATCACGGCTCCAGGACATCACTGCAGGAGTTCCTCAGGGTCGCGTCTGAGGCCCAACCATCTTCAGCCACTTCATTAATAACCTGCCTTCCATAATACTGTGCTTGTACTCTTTCCTGTTAATGTGGGGATATTCGTAAATGACTGCACAATGTTCAGCACCATTCATGACTCCTCATGTAATGAAGCAGTCCATGTCCAAATGCAGCAAGATCTGGACAATATCCAGGCTTAGCTGACAAGTGGCAAGTTACATTCACACCACACCAAGTGCCAGGCAATGACCATCCCCTACAAGAGAGGATTTAACCACCATCCCTTGACATTCAATGGCCTTACCGTCACTGAATCCCCCACCATCAATGTCCTGGGTGTTACCATTGATCAGAACCCGATCTAGACTAGCCATATTAATACAGTGGCTGCCAGAACAGTTCAAAGGCTATGAATTCTACGGCAAGTTACTCATTTCCTGGCCCCCAAAGACTGTCCACTCTCTGCAAGGCACACGTCAGGAGTGTAATGGAATACTCTCCGCTTGTCTGGATGAGTGCAGGTCCAACAACACAAAAACTCAATACCATCCAGGACAAAGCAGCCAGCGTGATTGCTCCCCCTTCCACAAATATTCAATTCTTCCACCACCGACGAACAGTGGCAGCCGTGTGTACCACGTATAGGATGCACTGCAGGAACTCACCAAGGTTCCTTAGGCAGCACCTGCCAAACCCACAACCACACAGAAGAGGAGCAGCAGGTACCTGGGAACCGCACCACCTGGAGGTCACCCTCAAAGTCACTCACCACGCCAACTTGGAAATATATCACCGTTCCTTCACTGTCGTGGAGTCAAAATCATGGAATTCCCTCCCTAATAGTACTGTGGGTGCACCTACACCTCAACGACTGCATAGATTCAAGAAGGCAGCTCGCCACCACCTTCTGAAGGGCAACTACGAATGGGAAATAAATTCTCGCCGAAACAGCTACACCCACATCCCGCAAATGAATTTTTTTTTTTTTTTTTTTTTAAAAACAGTGAGGACTGGCAAGAGGAGCGGCTCCCTCAACATTGAGAGGGGGCAACAGGGGAGGCTCTCTCAACAGTGAGGGAGTGAAAGAGGAGCGTTGCCATTAACATGGAAAGAGTGCAAGAGGAACAGGGCCATTAACAATCATGACTTGTGTCTTGTAGAGGAGTGGGGCAACCAAGAGAAGGCGGTTAGATTCTTACTCTCGTGCTGTTTTTAAAGCGAGACGTCACAGGGAAACAGGTAAATGATTGGTTAGTGACAGTTTTTCTCCTTTATTTTTCAGAAGTGGGTAATTTATTAATAATTTTATAATTTTATTGGTTGTAGTAAGGTCTACTAGCAATAGTCAATGGTTATTGTATTAATAATAATAATCTTTATTGTCACAAGTAGGCTTCCATTAACACTGCAATGAAGTTACTGTGAAAAGCCCCTAGTCGCCACATTCCGGCGCATGTTCGGGTCCACTGAGGGACATTTAGAATGTCCAAATTACCTAACAGCACGTCTTTCGGGAGTTGTAGGAGGAAACCCACGCAGACACAGGGAGAACGTAGACTCCACACCGGCAGGGACCCAAGCTGGGAATCGAACCTGGGACCCTAGAGCTGTGCAGCAACAGTGCTACAAGTAGGAGGGCTTATTAATCATAAATTAATGAAGGAAACGTAATTAATTGAGTGAAACAGAATAAAGATGACAGGGCAGGTGATGTATGGAGGCTGCAGAATGTGGAATCCAGGGCAAAAACATCAGTAATAAATGTCTATGGGTCGAGGAGCTTTGCCTCAGTCATTGAGCTGGAGCCCAAGCTGTGGACATTGGGCGTGGGAAGTTACCTGGGCAGCTTATTCCAGGAGGTGGTCAAACCCCTGAGGAGATGATGAACTTTAGAGTTGGTCAGGGACAGGAGGTTGCAACTGCAGGTCAGGCAGATATGGGGACCCAGCATGCAGTTTCAAAGGAGCCTCAGCCTTTCACTTTGTCCAACAGGAATAAGTTGCTCGTTTCCTGCACGGATGAAAGGACTCGGATGGATGATCAGACTTCCCACAGCACCGTGGTGAAGGATGCCAGTCAAGTGGGTGGAGTGAAAAGGAACGTGGTAGAAGGAGACAGTATGGTCAGTATGATAGATGTGTCTGCAACTGTGATAAGGAGCTCCAAACATAGTTTTGCCTGCCTGGTCAGTGCCTGTGGATGGGGAGAAATCTGGAGTGGGAGGGGAGGACCCAGCTGTCATGGTCCATGTGGGAATCAATGGCATAGGTAGAACCAGGACAAATTTACATTAGCTATCCTCCAGTCCTCCGGCATCTCTCCTGTGGCATCCCTCCTGTGGCCAGAGAGGAATTGAAAATTATTGCCAGCGCCCCTATTTCCTCCCTTGCCTCACTCAACAGCCTAGGATACATTTCATCCAGCCCTGGAGATTATCTACTTTTAAACCTGCTGGATCACACAATCTCCTCTCTGTCTATGTTAATCTTTAACTTTATCGCAATCCCCTTCTTCAGGATTTCTTTTTTTTTCAATTTAGAGTACCCAATTATTATTTTTCCCCCCAAATTAAGGGGCAATTTAGCGTAGCCAATCCACCTAACCTGCACATCTTTGGTTTGTGGGGGTGAAACCCATGCAGACATGGGGAGAATGTGCAAACTCCACACGGGCAGTGACCCAGGATCGGGATTCGAACCGTGGTCCTCAGTGCCGCAATCCCAGCGCTAACCACTGCGCCACCCCTTCCTCCTGATTCCTATACTTACATTGCCCTTGCCACTGATGAACACCAACTCAAAGTATGAATTTAGAACCCTATCTACGTCCTCCTAACTCCACACAAATTACCAGAGTCCTGAATGGGTCCTATTCTTTCACCCTTAATGTACTTGTAAAACAACTTTGGGTTTTCCTTTATTTTGCCTGCCACCTTTATTTTGCCTGCCAGTCTCCTTTCATGTCCCCTTTTTGCTCCCATTTTCTTTTTAAGTTCCCTCTTACACATTTTGTACGCCTCTAGTGCTTCTGCCGTTTTGTGCTCTCAATATCTGCCTTCCCATTTGCTCTTTACCCATTGCTGTCACTCCCTCGATATCCAGGGTTCACTGGATTTGTTTGTCCCACTCTTGTTCTTGATTGGAACATGTTGGTCCTGTCCGCTACCCATTTCCTTCTTGAATGCGTTCCACTGTTCTGTCACAGATTTAGCTACAAGTCTGCACCCTGTGCACTCTAGCCAAATAATATCTGATCTTATTTAAAAAAAAAAAAATCATGCTTTCCCAGTTTAGAACTTCAATTTTAGGCCCACCCTTGTCCTTTTCCATAACAACTTTGAATCGAACGGAGTTATGATCACCATCTGCAGAATGCTCCCCCACTGATACCCTGCTTCATTAAATCCAAGACCGGCCCCTCTCGGAGGACCTTCTACGTACTGGCACAAAAATTCTCCTGGATGCATTTTAAGAATTCTGTTCCCTCGAAAACTTACGCACTATGACTACCCCAGTTAATAAGACCATAAGGCATATGAATTAGGTCATTCAGCCCATTGAGTCTGCTCTGCCATTCAATCATGGCTGATATGTTTCTCATCACCATTCGAAATCCCCCACCATCTGTACCCTATTACTTTTACACTGCTCTGAAATTTGCCGACATATCTGCTCTTCTATTTCTCTCGGTCTATCAGGGGCCCACTAGAACACTCCCAGCAACGCGGCTACACACATGGCTTCATTTGACGAGCATAAGATATTGTCCCTCACTGCTGTAATTGATTCCCTGATTAAAATTGCAATACCCCTCCTCTTTTACCCCCTGCCCGTCTCGCCTGAATATCTCCTGGAATATTGAGCTGCCAATCCTGCTCCTCTCTCAACTATACCTCAGTGACAGCAATGACACCATACTCCCATGTTTTAATTTGTGCCCTCAACTCATTGAGCCTTGTTCGTCAGACTCCTTGCATTAAAATATCATCCAATCTTGCCAAATTCCCTTGTGACTTAACCGACCTATAACCTGTCTGTCTGCCTGACTCACTTGCTGTTTGTTCGCATTTTGACGATGCATCTCCCCCTGCTGAACCTTCTCAGGATACCAACCCCCCCCGCCAAGTTGGTTTAAACCCTCTCCAACAGTACGAGCAAACCCCCTTGCAAGGACGCTGGTCCCATTTCGGTTTACGTGCAACCCGGTTGCCTTGTACAGGTCCCACTGACCCAAAAAGTTCCAATGCCCAGAAATCTAAAGCCATTCTGCCTGCACCATCTCTCCAGCCAAACATTCACCTGGACTACCCTTCTATTACTATAGTCACTAGCACGTTGGCACCAGAAGTAATCCAGAAGTTCCCACCTTCTGGGTCCTGTTTTTTTAAAATCTACTTCCTAGCTCCCTAAATTCTTCTTTCAGGACCCCATCCCCTTTTCTGCCAATATCATTGGTACCAATATGTACCATAAAATCTGTACGTTTGCCCTCCCCCATCAAAATGCTTTCCAGCCGTTCAGTGACAACCCTGATCCAAACACCAGGGAAGCAACACCATGCTGGAGTCTCTTTTTCGGTCACAGAAGCGTCCGTCTATTTCCCATACAATTAAATCCCCTACCACTATCGACCTACCATTCTTCTTCTTCCTCTCCTCCTGTGCAGCAGACCCACCCATGTGCCATGAGGTGGCTGCCACTGCTTTTCCCTGCACAGTCATTTCCCCCCCAACAATATCCAAAACGATATATATCTGTTAGAAAGGGGGATGGTCACAGGGACTCCTGCACTATCTGCCTTCCTCTTCTCTGTCTGGTGATCACCCATGCACTTGCTGCCTGTTCAATTTTCACCTACGGTGTGACCACATCACTGAATGTGCTATCCACAATTTGCTCAGCATCACGATGCTCCAGTGAATCCACCCTCGTCTCCAGCTCTGAAATGCGACTAGCCAGTAGCTGCAGTTGGACATACGTATTGCACACGTAGTCACCAGGGACCACTGAAGCTTCCCTGATTTTCCACATAGCACAGGAGGAGCACATCACTGTGCAAGCTCTCCTGCCATGACTATCCTCAAGCCTCTTACTCTTTTTTTAAAAACAGAAAATTATGCTTATATATTATTATTATCTTACCTCCCTTACCCTACTTTGCTGACTTATATTATTTTATTATAATGGCCCTGATTTCCATGTATTTATGTTGTTTTTCAGTTAATGCCTTCTTGCAAAATAAAACACTTTTTAATATCACGACTGCTTCACTGCAATGCTGACTGCGAGGACACCGTTCCCAGACCACTTCGCTGCAACGCTGACTGTGAGGACAAGGTTCAGAGAAGCTTTACTGGGCTAATGCCAGGAATGCGCAGGTTGTCTTATGAGGAAAGGTTGGAGAGATTAGATTTGTATCCACTAGAGTAAAGAGTAAGGGGTAACTTGATTGAAATATCCAAGATCTTTGAGGTGTGGATGTGGCGAGGATGTTTCCTCACATCAGAAAATCTAGAACTAGGGATCACTGTTTAAAAATAGATGGTCGCTCATTTAAGACAGATGGATAATTTTTTTCTCTGTAAGGGCAGAGTGTCTCTGGATTTTCCTCAAAAGGTGGTAGAAGTTGAGTCTTTGAATTTTTTTTTTTTTTAAGGCAACATTAGATAGATTCTTGATTACCAAGGGGGTGAAAAGGCAGGGATCTGGGGTTGAAGTTACAATCAGATATGATCTTGTTGAATGGCAGAGCAGGCTCAAGGGGCCGAGTGGCTGCCTCCTGCTCCTGATTCTTATCTTCATATGTACCATCTATTCTGGCAAAGTTCACCACCCCCACCTCTTGATAATGCTCACCCCTATCCAAAAATGCTCACCCTCCCTCCTGGTAATGTTCAACACCTCCTCCTCCTCCTCCTCTCCTCCCACTCTCCTCCTCCCCCCCCCCCCCCTGCCACAACAGAGCATTGTTGACTGGGATTGGGAACATCATTGGAGGTCAATAAATGGGGAGCGATCATTGTTGGGGTTGGAGGGTGACAGAGGTGAACGTTGTTGAGGTTGAGGTGATGAGTATTTTGGGGGCAAGAGAGGGGTGAACATGGTCAGGATAAGGATGTGCAGTGTTTGGCATTTTAAAACATTACAAGTATATGAACCAAAGACAGATCTTAAGGGACATGTCATCCATCGATACGAACATATGAAATAGGAGCATAAGTTGGCTATTTGGTCCCTGCTCCATCATTCAATAGGATCGTGGTTTGTGTTTTGAGTTCTACATTCTCATCTACTCCCGATAACTTTTGATCCCCTTGCCTAACGAGGATCGATCTACCTGCCTTAAAATATTCAATGACCTCGTCTCCACTGCATTCTGAGGCAATGAGTTCCAAAGTCTCAAATTCTCCTCACCTGTCCTAACGGGGCAACTCTCGTTTTAAAACAATGCTCCCAGTTCTCGACTCACCCACAATAGGAATCATCCTTTTTACGCCCACCTCGTCAAGACTATTCAAGGTCTTATATACTTCAATCACCCTTTGCTCCAACTCCAGTAGAAACAAGGTCAGTCTGTCTAACCTTTTCTCATAAGACAACCCGTTCATTCCAAGTATCAATCTAGTAAAACTCCTCTGAACACCTCCAATGCATATACATATTTCCTTAAATGTGACCAAAACTGCACACAATATATTTGAGGTGTGGTCTCATCAAAGCCCTGAACAACTGAAGCATAACATCCTCCCTTCCATGTTCAATTTCTCTTGTCATAAAAAGGATAGTAGTCCATTAGCCTTCTTAATTACTTGCTGTACTTGCAAACTAACCTTTTGTGATTCATGCACCAGAACACCAAGATCGCTCTGCACCTCTAAATTCTGCAGTCATTCTCTGCTTAAGTAATACCGTTTATTTAATTCTTCCTGCCAAAATGAACTTCACATGCTCTCACATCATACTCCATTTGCCAGGTTTTTTGCCCATTCACTCAACCTATCTATATCCACCTGCAACCTCATGTCCTCTTCGTAACATAGTCTCCAAGCTTTCTTTGTACCATCTACAAATTTACCTACAATGTCCTAATTCCCCTCATCCAAGGCATTAATAGAAATTGTAAAATGTTGAGGCCCCAGCACAGGACCCCTGTGGCACTCCACTCGTCACATCCTGCCAATGGTAAAAAAATCATTTATGCATACTCTGTTGTCGGTCTGTCAGCATGCCAATCTTCCAGCCTGCTAATATGTCACCTCTACACCATGGGGTTTTATTTTCCACAATACCCTTTGATGTGGCACCTTATCAAATGCCTTCTGGAAATCCAGGTACAGCATGTCCACAGGATCTGTTGCTCATACAAAAGGACTCCAATAAATTGGTTGAACATGATTTCCCTTTTACAAAATCATGCTGACTCTTTACAATTACTTTTTCTCTTATGTGCTCAACTATAACCTCAATGATCGATTCGAACATCTTCCCAACAAGTTAACTTGCCTATAGTTTACTACCACCTCCCTTCTTGAATACGCAGGTTATATTTGATATTTTCCAGTCTGATGGAACATTTACAGAATCAAGAAGTATTGGAAAATTAACACCTACCACCTCATTGTGCACCTCTTTAATGTGAAAAAAGGGGTCGGGCTCAACTTCTCGACTCTACGAGTCGCCAGATCTGGAAGATGCAAAGGCTCAGACATAAAACCGTGAAGTGGGTAGTTACAATTGCAGTGAGAGTGTTCAAGCGATAGCCAAGCCATTAAAATGAAATGTTGAAAATTAGAATCACAGTCAGCAGTGAGCACACCTGTTCCATTACTGACAGGACATCTGGGACATGGTGTTTTCAATAGAGCACGTGGGAAAATGGAGATCAGTTATGGTCGCTCTGAATAATGGAGCAGGCCCGAGGAGCCATATTGTCTACTCTTGCTCCCATTCCTTATGTTGTCGTATTCTTTATTCAGAGTACTGAATCTCCATTCGAGCATGCCTGCAGCCCCCAGAATGCTTTTTAACAAATTATAATAATAGAGTTCACAGAATATGCCAAAGAATTAATGGCATGCTAATTTGGCAGGTTCTACAACAGTGTTCTGCTCCATCAGATAACCACTCAGGTGGTGCCAATGGAAATGACCTCCTGTAGGTCAGTCATTATCTTTTTTTATTCATTTACAGGATGTTGGCATCGCTAGTTCGGCCGGCATTTATTGCCCATCCCTAGTTGCCCTTCAGAAGGTGGTGGTGGGTTGCCTTCTTGAACCGCTGCAGTCTTTGAGCTGCAGGTACACCCACTGCGCTGTGAGGGAGGGAGTTCCAGGATGTTGCTCCAGCAACAGTGATGGGGTGGTGATATATTTCCAAGTCAGGGTGGCGAGTAACTTGGAGAGGAACCTCTAGGTGGTAGGGTGCCCAGGTATCTGCAGCTCTTATTCTTCTAGATGGTAGTGGTCATGCGTTTGGAAGGTTCTGTCCAAGGAACTTTGGTGAGTTACTGTGGTGCATCCTGTAGATGGAACACATGGCTGCCACTGTTCGTCGGTGGGGTTGAAAGTTTGTGAAAAGGAGAGCAATCAAGCGGGCTTCTTTGTCCTGGAAGTTACCAAACTTCTTGAGTGTTGTTGGAGCTGCACTAACCCAGGGAAGTAAGCAAAACGTCTGCAGCAGCTACCTTGCCAGGCTAGGTTTCAAAGTCTCCTTTCTGAAATCAGGAGTGCTCCAACAGAAATATTGAGCTGAATTTTCAAATGTCAGCGGCAGTACCCTGTTTTAATATCGAGGTGATTGAAGTACAGATGTACGTGACATCTTGCAATTGTGTTGGTAACATTACATCAGGAAGGAGTAGTGAGCAATGATAATTTAGTATTTATGGCTCTCACATGGTAGGCTTTTTTGCGAATGTGGTCCTTGCTTTAAAAATAGATTACTGGCCCAAACCCCAGGGTCCTAAAATTGATGGCTGCAAAGATATTGGATGCACCATTAATTTACCACATTCCTGACAGTCCGGAACAGTCCCTCTACATTAGAAGTTGGCACTTTTGAAGGAGGGAGAGCAAGAACGAACTACAGGTCAGTTAGCCTACAATTGTTGGGTAAATACTGAAATCTATTATTAAACAAACTTATCAATGCACTTAGAGCATAATCCGATTAGAATAAGTCAAGGTGGTTTTACTGAAAGGAAATCCTGAAGGACAGTTAACCCTACTGGCGCAGATAAAGGGGGATCCAGATGTAGTACACCTGGATATTTCCAAAAGGCATTTGATAAGGTGCTGCACAAAGGGTTAACTGACAAAATAAGGGCTCATGGAGTTGAGGGCAATACATTAGCATGGATAGAAGATTGGTTAACATATAGAAAACAGAGTGGACATAAGACATAGGAGCAGAATTTAGCCATTCACCCCATCAGGTCTGATCTCCTGCCTTCTCCCCATAACCCCTGATCCCCTTATTAATCAAGAACCTATCTATCTCTGTTTTAAAGACACTCCGTAATTTGGCCTCCACAGCCTTCTGCGGCAGAGTTCCACAGATTCACCACCCTCACGCTGAAGAAATTCCTCCTCATCTCTGTTTTAAAGGATCGTCCCTTTAATTTGAGATTGTGCCCTCTGGTTCTAGTTTTTCCTACTTGTGGAAATATCCTCTCCACGTTCACTCTATTCAGGATTCGCACTATCCTGCAAGTTTCAATAAGATCCCACCTCATCCTTCTAAACTCCAACAAGTACAGACCCAGAGTCCTCAACTGTTCCTCATATGACATGCTCTTCATTCCAGGGATCATTCTTGTGAACCTCCTCTGGACCCTTTCCAAGGCCAGCACATCCTTCCTTAGATAGAGGGCCCAAAAGTGCTCAAAATATTCCAAATGGGGTCTGACTCGAGCCTTCTCCAGCCTCAGAAGTACATCCCTGCTCTTATATTTTAGCCCTCCCGACATGAATGCTGACATTGAATTTGCCTTCATAACTGCTGACGGAACCTGCACGTTAACCTGAAGAGAATCTTGAACTAGGACTCCCAAGTCCCTTTGCACTTCTGATTTAAGCCTTTACTGATTTAGAAAATAGTACATAAATGACTTTTTCAAGTTGGCATGCAATGAATGGTGGAATGCTGCAAGGATCAGTGCCTGGACCCCAGCTATTTGCAATCTACTTTAAGAACTAGGAGGACAGAGTAATATATCTACATTTGTTGATGATAAAAAGCTAGATGGAAAAATAAGCTGTGAGCAGAGGCTGAAAATGGATAAGGGACAGTTTAGTGGACATCATGGGGACAGATGGAAGTGTAAAACATGGAAATGTGAAGTTGTTCACTTTGGTCATAAGAATTTTAAAAATCAGATTTTTTTTTCCCCCAGGTGACAAACTTGCAAGTGTTGACATTCAAAGACACTTGGGTATGTTGGTAAAAGGAATGCAGAAAATTAGCATGCAGGTGCAACATGCAAGTATGAAGGCAAATGGCATGTTGGTCTTTATTGGATTGGAGAACAAGAATAAAGTATTACTTAAGTTGTACAGGGTTCTGGAGTACTCCGCCCTATTTTGGTTTCCACATTGAAGAAAAGATATGCTTGCATTGGAGGCGGTACAGTGAAGGGTCACTAAACTGGTCCCTGGGATGAGAGATTTGTCCTATGATGAGAGGCTGAGTAAATGGAGTCCATTTTCTCTAGAGTTTAAAAGAATGAGAGGTGATCTCATTGAAACCTACAAAATTCTGCAGGGGTTTGATGGATGGATACTGGAAGAGTTGATCGACAAATCTAAAGACTGGCGACATAAAAAAAAAAAAAAAAAAAAAAAAAATCACATAAATCGGTACAGCGCAGGAGGCCGCTATTTGGCCCAGTATCTCTGCACTGGCTCTCCAAACGAGCATCATGACTATCATTCCCCTGTCTTTTCCCCGTACCCCTGCACATTAAGTCATCATTTAATGCCCTCTTGAATGCCTCAATTGAAGTAGTCTCCACCACACTTCCAGACAGTGCACTCCAGACTCAAACTACTCATCTGAAAAAGTTTTCCCTCACATCATACATGATTCTTGCGTAAATCACTTAAAATCAGGATAAGTAGCCGATCACTTAGGACTGAGACGAGGTGACATTTCTTCACTCAAGAGTTGTGAATCTTTGGAATTCTTTACCCTGGAGGGTTGTGGATGCTCCATCATTGAATAGATTGAAGGCTGGTACTGTTTGGTTTCTCATGGAATTCGGGGATATGGAAGCAAACGGAAGAATGAGTTGAAGCCCAAGATCAGCCATGATTGCAAGGAATGGTGGAGTAAGCTCAAACAGGTGTTCTACTCCTGCTTCTAATTTTTATGTTTTTGTTCCAGATTCTAACCGTTCACTGTGTAAATAAGCTTTCCTTCTCACCGTCATTGGCTCTCTTGGCAATCGCCTTAAATCCATTTTCTCTGGTTCTCATCGGAAGTTATCCTTGGGCTGACTCATATCTTTTCTGAATTCTCTAAAGTTTTCACATCCTTCCTCAAGTTTCATGTCCATACTTGGGCACAATATGCCAGTTGAGCCTGAACCAGCAACGAATAAAAGGATCATTGTTACAAGATCATCACTCAAAAGGTGAAAGAATCTCCCCATGACATTCAAATAGTAATATCATTAAATCCCTCTACCGTCAACATCCTGGAGGGATACCATTGACCAGAAACTGAACTGGACTAGCCACTGTGGCTACAAGAGCAAATCAATCAAAGGATGGGAATTCTGTTGAGTAACACTTCTCGACTCCCCAAAGACTGTCCAGCATCTACAAGGTACAAATCAGGAATGTAATGTAAACTCTCCAATTGCCTAGATGACTGTAGTTCCAACAACATTCCAGAAGCTCAACACCATCCAGGACAAAGCAGCCCACTTGATTGGCACCTCATCCACCACCATCATCATTCACTTCCTCTACCACAGAAGCACAGTCACAGCAGTATGTACCATCGAGAAGATGCACTGCAGCACTTACCAAGGCCCCTTCATTAACTTCCAAACCCACAAGCTCTTCCATCTAGAAGGAGAGGGGCAGAAATGCATGGAAATACCAGTACCTGCAAGTTCCCCTCCAAGCCAACACCATTCTGACATGGAACTATATCGCCATTTGTTCCTGTCGCCGAGTCAAAATCCTGGAACCCCTGTTCTAACAGCACAGTAGGTGTATTTCCATCACAAGGACTGCAGCAGTGCAAAAAGATAACTGATCACCACCTTCTGGGGGCAATTAATGCTGGATATCCTGTGAAGCGTTATTCAAAATCATTCCGAAGGAGTTGGCCACTCAGCCCATCGAGCCTGCTCTGCCTTTCAGCCTGATCCCGTGACATTCAAATAGTAATATCATTAAATCCCTCCGCCATCAACATCCTGGAGGGTTATCATTGACCAGAAACTGAACTGGACTAGCCACTGCGGCTACAAGAGCAAATCAAAGGCTTTTCAACCAAGCTTGTGATTGTGACCTTAACTACACTTCCCCAAGCCTCGCTTCCTTTTTTGACCAAAGATCTGTTCCAGTTAACCTTGAATATATTCAATGACCAATACAGCTCTCTCGGGAAGGCAATTTCAAAGAATAATGATGCTCAGAAAAATTCCTCTTCATCTCCAGCTTAAATGGGGCACTAAGGGATAATTTTACCATGGCCTTAACCTGCACATCATTGGGGTTATAAGTAAAGTCTCACCAATGTCTTGTCCATCATAATATCCTGAATTTCATACCCTCCGTCTCCAGTTCCGAATACAGTTTGTCTTTTAAACCACTTTAGCAAACTGCGCCGGCCCAATGATTTTATGCACATTTGCCCATAGATTCCCCTATTCCAGCAGCCTCGTCAGAATTGTACCCGTGACTTAACATTGCTCCTCCTGACTAATCCTTTCAAAGTTTTCTGCTTCACACTTCTCTATATTATATTTCCTCTGCCACAAGTCTGCCTATTCCACCAGCCTGCCCATGGCCTCTAGAACTCTCCGTATCCTCTTCGCAGCACACAATACATTCAAGTTTTGCATCATCTGAAAATTCTGAAATAGTGTCCTATGCACTCAAGTCAAGGTGATTAATATACATTAATAAAAGCAGGGATAGTATCAACTCCTATATACCTTTCTCAAGTGCAATAAACAACCATCCACCGCAAGTGTTTCCCATCACTCAGCCAATTTTGAATATATGCCACTATTATCCCTTTCTATTGGCTTCAACATTTGTTGCCAATCCTTTTATTTATTAAACACCTTTTGGTCCCTACTCATGAAAATGAAATGAAATGAAAATCGCTTATTGTCACAAGTAGGCTTCAAATGAAGTTACTGTGAAAAGCCCCTAGTCGTCACATTCCGGAGCCTGTTCGGGGAGGCTGGTACGGCAATTGAACCATGCTGCTGGCCTGCCTTGGTCTGCTTTCAAAGCCAGCGATTTAGCCCTGTGCTAAACAGCCCCTAACAACTATATTACCCTCATCAACCCCTCTGTTGCCTCATCGACTCAAATCAAGTTAAAATGATTTACCTTTTGACAAATCTTTATTGGCTTTCCTTAATTCATCCACACTTGTCCAAGTGACTGTTAATTTTGTCTCAAATTATTGTTTCCAACCGTTTCCCACCAAAGGTTAAACTTGCCATCACTTGCTTTATCCTTGCACATTTTTTTGTACAAGGGTGTAACATTGGAGTTCTCCAATCTTCTGTCACCATTCATGTCTTAAGAACAACTGGAAGGTTATGGCCACTGCCTCTGCATTTGCTACCTTCAAGACTCCAGCAATGGTGCCGAGGTGGAGATGGTTGACAGCTTCAAATTCCTAGGTGTGCACATCACCAATCTGCCTGGTCCACCACGGCGACACGACGACTATGAAAGCACAACTGCGCCTATACTTTCTCAGCAAACTAAGGAAATTCAGCATGTCCACATTGACTCTGACCAACTTTTACAGATGCACCACGGAAAGTATCCAATATGGCTGCACAACAGCCTGGTATGGCAACTGCTTGGCCCAAGTCCATAAGAAACTACAGAGAGTCATGAACACAGTCAAGTCCATCACTCGAACCTGCCTTCCATCCATTGAATGTCTACACCTCCCATTGCCTTGGGAAAGCAGGCAATATAATCAAAGACCCCTCGCACCTGGGTTATTCTCTCTTTCAACTCCTTCCATTGGGCAGGAGATACAACAGTCTGAGAACACACACCAACAGATTCAAAAACAGCTTCTTCCCCGCTGTTACCAGAATGACCCTCTGATGGACTGAACGGATATCTTCACACATCTTCTCTACTGAGTAGTACTGCGCTCCTTATGGTCACCCGTTGTCTGTGCCTAGGCATTTGCATCAAAACATTCATAAATGCACATTTTCTTTTCATGTATGGAATGATCTGTCTGGACTGTACGCAGAACAATACTTTTCACTGTACCTTGGTACATGGGACAATAAAACAAATCCAATCCATCCTAGGATGCATCCCACCTGGTCCTGGTGACTTATCAAATTTCAATGCAGCCAGCCTTTCTAACAATTATCAATTTTTAGCCCATCCAGGATCTCAACTTCTTCCTCTTTGACGTTGGCAGCATCTTATTCCTTGGTAAAGGCAGATACAAAGTACTCCTTTAGTACCTCAGCCATGCCCGCTACCTCAGTCTCTTCGCATATTCTCCCTTTGTCACTCTTCTTTCCTTCATCAGTTACCCTCTAAACTTTCTAGAAACAGCACTTGCATTACCATGGCATCTGTCATACAAATATGCACCTTTTTCTGTTCCATTTTACTCTTTTGTAATCCATTAATTGCTTACTCTCCCTTTCTTCCTTTTAGGGGATGTACCTCACTTGTACCCAAATCTAAAACATCTCGAAAGCAAGGGTTTGGAAAAGTTCCACCTGAGCAGTGACATTTTACTGATTTTTTTGGCTGCCTTGTTGAAGATAATCTCAGTAATTGCACTACCTTTCTCCAAGTGGAGCCAAGATTGAATAAACCAATCTGCTGTTCTTTTATGCAAACATACGCTCAATAGTCATGAATCTTGTCTGAAGAGAAAATCTGGTTTGGTGAATATATCCTTAAGAAAAGGTGATTTAAAAAAAAATGTATTAACAGTCCAGGGTGATGAGTGCACATTAGGAATTTGACTGAATTTCAAAAAATCATACAGCAATGCAAAACATTAGTGATTTAAATTTTACAATGACATTTATCAATACACCAGAGGGCACTCTGCTTCGAAAGGTTTCCCACAAAATTGTAAAAAATAAAATGCTAGAATAACGGTAATATAATTTGAAGATTTTTTTCTGATATTTTATCGCAGTAAATGGTATTAACTGACATTTACTTTGTTTCTTCAGTTTAATTTTAGTACAGAAAACAAATTAAATCTGCACATCTAGAAAAGTACATAGATTAGCATTTCTGAATACCAAGATTGAATTAAACTAACAGTAATCTGTTTCCTGGAACCTAATCCATCAGATCTGATGACTACTAAAGTTAAGAAATGCATTTTTGGGACCATTCCTACTGTACATTCAATATTGTAAGATTGAAATATATACCTCCAGATCAATTTATTGATATATTGGACCATGAGTATGCCATGCAGGTCCTCAAGGTTCCTTCACCATTAAATTAGATAATTGTTGGTCTGTATCTTAACTCTATTTACCTGCCTTGATTCCACATCCCTTAAAAACCTTTGATTAGAAAAAAAAATTCATACCAGATCTCAAATTAATTTAGCTAGCATCTTCTGCTTTTTGCAAAACTATTTCACACTTCTATCACCCTGCATGAAGTAGTGTTTCCTAACCTCTCTCCTGATAAACCCAGTGATTTGAAGACAATGTCCACTTGCCTCGACCCCCCTTCTCTTTCAGAATCCGGGTTGGTGATTATTTTGATTTAATTTAATTTAATTTAATTTAATAATCTTTGTTGTCACAAGTAGGCTTACATTAACACTGCAAATAAAGTTACTGTGAAAAGGCCCTAGTCGCCACATTCCTGTTCGGGTACACGGAGGGAGAATTCAAAATGTCCAATTCACCTAACACCATGTCTTTCGGGACTAGTGGGAGGAAACCAGGGCAACCGGAGGAAACCCACGCAGACACAGGAAGAACATGCAGATTCGGCACAGACAGTGACCCAAGCCAGGAATCGAACCTGGGACCCTGGTGCTGTGAAGCAACATGCTAACCACTGTGCTGCCGTGCCACCCACTTTCAGTCAGATGTTCTTCTATTACATCTTCGAGGAATTTCATTATCTTTCTCCTAGCAACATTAAGTTAACTGGTCTATAGTTCCCTGGACTAAGTTCATCTCCCTTTCGTGTACAAGGTTTAGATTCACGGTCCATCCAAACTTCTTTCAACAAACCATCTGAATCAGGAGTATTATTTGTTTCAGATACAATTTATGAATCAATTATTGCCCTGCTTTCCATCTTAATTATCTTAATATCTCCTTTGATCTCCTCTAATCATGTCCACCATGTGAATCTCCTTATTGAAAAGTTATTTCAGCTGAGTAGCTAATATTGCTGCCATAGTTCCATTACCTGCAAGGTTAACAGCCATGTGTCTGTATTGTATCCTAACTCCATTTACCTGTCTTGGCGGCACATCTCTTCAAAACCTTTGGTGAGGGAAACCTATTGATATCAATTGTCAAAATAATTGAGCGAGCATATTTGTGATCCCAAAATCCTGATTTTCATATCCGTACATTTTGTTAAAATAATGACTTGATCATTTAATTGTTTCTCTTTGCTCTCCTAATTGCTTTTGTCTTCTGACAAATTCTAATTCTTACCTTTATTGTCTAGGTATGTGCTGTATGCATCTTCCTTTGGTTTCAGATTTACCATATTTCTTCATTCATCCATGGTGTGCCATTACTGGCTAATTTGTTCTTGTTTTTTCTTTGGATCCCTCCCTCCAGGGCTCTACCATTATTTTAAATGTTTCCCACTGTTGTTTTCATGTGTATCTGTCGCTATGTTTCAGTATATTTTTCCTTTGAAACCACCTTTTTTCAATTTATTACTGTGGATTATGTTCTTTTCAATTATGTTCAGACCACTATAGTCTGCATGTTTCAAGACACTTTTGATGAGCTAGTTCAAAGCTTAAAGCTACACGGAAGGTTGAGCAGTATACCTTCAAAACAGTTTCACCAAGAGGGCGTAACCAAGAATGATCAGGATACATTTTCAATTCAAGTGCTTTTAAGTTAGAGAAATTTGCAGATCTTCTCTTGTAATCAAAGCTTCAGTGATATTCAAGCCTTCCTTAAAATCTGTTATGGTGATGACCAAGAATTAACAGAACAAAGATTAGATAGCCATATCTAATTATTATTCATACATTTATTAGTTAAAATGACAAAAATAAATAAGCAATTGCCCAACCTGATAGTAGGGATGGTGTAGAAAAGAGTCTGGGCAGCCTGCCAAAGCCATGTTGATTTTTCTCTTCAACTAAGAATATTCCACATAAATGGCATCCACGTTTAAGAGTAATATTGAGAATAATCTGGCAATTTCAGCTGCAGAAACAGACAACATTCAGTGAATTCCAAATTCTTTACTGTGCTGATTGACTACAAGGATAGCTAACTTTTGATCATGCGGCTGACTCAAATAACACCAAATCCTTATCGGTAATAAGGACAATATGATCAGGATGAACATGTTGGAAATTGTTCAAGGAACAGCTACTCTTACAAATCAGGGAAAAATCTTTTGTGCGGACGCTCAGCAGACATGCCACTTATGTCATATTTGAGTGCTTGACTTTACATTAAATTCAAGAGTTGCATGTAAAGTGCATTATTCACCTGCACCTCACCAGTATCAATATAATGATTCCAAAAGCAGGACAGCAATTACTGACTCTCTCAAAACCTATAAATTTAGACGGCCCATCAGGAATATAGTAAATACTCACCTGGATGGATGTAGCTACAGCACTCTGAGAAACTAGATATTATTCAGAGCTCCAATTGGCCCAAACCCACTGTTCTTTGGATGGTTATATACAAGATGCACTGGGAAACCCCTCAGAAGTCCCCGTGCACCGACTAAATGGGAATTTCCCGTGAAGTTTCAACTTCCGTTGGATAGTGACCCAATGTCTGGAACCCTCCAAAACTCCAATTTAAAGTCGGAGATGCCACATCCCCCACCACCTTTGAGCCAATTACGCCACCAAATCAGAATACAACCCCTGCACAACTTTGTCATTTCTGTAACATTTGTCTGACCTACGAACATGCAAATTAAGAGTCAAGCATTTTACCACTGTAGCCTGCTCCATAAGACCATAAGACATAGGAGCAGAATTAGGTCAGTCGGCCCATTGAGTCTGCTCCATCATTCAATCATGGCTGATATTTTGCTCATTCCCATAATCCCTGAACCCCTTATTAATCAAGACCCTATCTATCAGTCTTCAAGACACTCAGCGATTTGGTCTTCACAGCCTTCTGCGGCAAAGAGTTCCACAGATTCACCACCCTCTGGCTGAAGAAATTCCTCCTCATTTGTTTTAAAGGATCGTCCCTTTAGTCGGAAATTGTGTCCTCTGGTTCTAGTTTTTCCTACAAGTGGAAACATCCTCTCCACGTCCACTCTATTCAGGCCTGGCAGTATCCTGTAAGTTTCAATAATATCCCACCTCATCCTTCTAAATTCCAACGAGTACAGACGCAGAGTCCTCAACTGTTCCTCATACGACAAGCTCTTCATTCCAGGGATTATTCTTGTGAACCTCCTCTGGACCCTTTCCAAGGCCTGTACATCCTTCCTTAGATACGGGGCCCAAAACCGCTCTCAATACTCCAAATGGGATCTGACCAGAGCCTTATATAGCCTCAGAGGTACATCCCTGGTCTTGTATTCCAGCCCTCTCGACAGGAATCCTAACATTGCATTTGCCTTCCTAACTATCGATTGAACCTGCATATTTACCTTAACAGAATCGTGAACAAGGACTTCTAAGTCCCTTTGTGCTTCTGATTTCCAAAGCATCTCCCCATTTAGAAAATAGACTATGCCTCCATTTCTCCTTCCAAAGACCATAACCTCACGCTTTTCCACATTGTATTCTATCTGCCACTTCTTTGCCCACTCTCCTAGCCTGTTCAAGTCCTTCTGCAGCCTGCATGCTTCCTCAATACTACCTGCCCCTCGACAGATCTTTGTATCATCTGCAAACTTAGCAACAGTGCCTTTAGTTTCTTTTTACAGATCTTTTTTTAAAAATATATTTTAAAGTTTTTCGATCAACCAAGAATTTTCCATTTTTACAACTTTGTAACATATATACATTGATCGTTTTTAAAATAATATATTAACTAACGGCAAGTGCCAACACAAATAAAAATAAAAACGAAAAGAAATAGTAACATTGAGAAGATAACTCTGAACAACAAATATGTAACAACACACAAAAAAAACCCAAAGACCCGAATACACCCTCCCCCTGGGTTGCTGCTGTTGTCTTTCCCATTTTCCCTTATCGCTCTGTGAGATAGTCGAGGAACGGTTGCCACCGCCTGGTGAACCCCTGAGCCGAACCTCTTAGTGCGTACTTTATCCGCTCCAATTTTATACACCCTGCCATATAGTTTATCCAGGCCTCCACGCCCCGGAGTTTAGCTTTTTTCCACATAAGTAGAATCCTTCGCCGGGCTACTAGGGACGCAAAGGCCAGAACATCGGCCTCTCTCGCCTCCTGCACTCCCGGCTCATCTGCAACCCCGAATATAGCCAACCCCCAGTTTGGTTCGACCCGGACCCCCACCACCTTTGAAATCACTTTTGCCACACCCACCCAGAACCCGTGCAATACCGGACATGACCAAAACATGTGGGTGTGGTTCGCAGGGCTTCCCGCGCACCTCCCGCACCTATCCTCCACCCCAAAAAACCTGCTCAATCTTGCTCCCGTCATATGCGCCCTGTGTAGTACCTTGAATTGGATCAGGCTGAGCCTGGCACACGAGGACGAGGAATTTACCCTACTTAGGGCATCTGCCCACAGCCCTTCCTCAATCTCTTCCCCCAGCTCCTCCTCCCATTTTCCTTTCAGTTCCTCTATCATAGTCTCCCCCTCATCTCTCATTTCCCTGTATATATCGGACACCTTACCATTACCCACCCATGCCCCAGAAATCACTCTGTCCTGGATCCCTTGCGCCAGGAGCTGCGGAAATTCCCTCATCTGTCGCCTCACAAATGCCCTCACTTGCATATAACGAAATGCATTCCCAGGTGGCAACCCGTATTTTTCTGTCAGTGCTCCCAGACTCGCGAACGTCCCGTCCAAGAACAAATCCTTCAGTTGCGCAATTCCTGCTCGCTGCCAAGATTGAAATCCCCCGTCTATCCTTCCCGGGACGAACCTGTGGTTGTTCCTTATCGGGGACCACACTGAGGCCCCCGTCACTCGCCTATGTCGTCTCCACTGCCCCCAAATCTTCAGAGTCGCCACCACCACTGGGTTTGTGGTGTGCCTTTTCGGGGAGAACGGCAGCGGCGCCGTTGCCAGTGCTTTTAAGCTAGTTCCCCTACAGGACGCCATCTCCAGCCTTTTCCACGCCGCTCCTTCTTCTTCCCTCATCCACTTACATATCATAGACACGTTAGCGGCCCAATAATAATCACAGACTCGGCAGTGCCAATCCCCCTCTATCTTTACTGCGCTGCAAGAACCCACTCTTTACCCTTGGGGTCTTTCCGGCCCACACTAAGCTCATGATGCTCCTGTCCACCTTCTTAAAAAAAGGTCTTTGTAATCAGCATGTGGAGGCACTGAAACACAAAAAGAAACCTCGGGAGGACCACCATTTTAACCGCCTGCACCCTGCCCGCCAATGACGGGGCACCATATCCCACCTCTTAAAGTCCTCCTCCATCTGCACTACCAGTCGTGTCAAGTTAAGCTTATGCAAGGTTCCCCAGTCCCTGGCCACCTGGATCCCTAAATACCGGAAATCTCTTGTTAGCCTCCTCAGCGGCAGCTCATCTATTCCCCTGCCCTGTTCCCCGGGGTGCATCACAAACAGTTCACTCTTCCCCATATTCAGTTTGTATCCCGAAAACTCTCCAAACTCCGAGTGTCTGCATTATCTCAGGCATCCCTTCCACTGGGTCCGCGACATATAACAGCAGATCTTCCGCGTATAATGACACCCGATGTTCTTCTCCTCCTCTAAGTACCCCTCTCCACTTCCTAGAGCCCCTCAGCGCTATGGCCAATGGCTCAATTGCCAACGCAAACAGTAACGGGGACAGGGGGCACCAGTCTTGTGCCCCTATATAGTCTGATCGTTGCCTGTTCGTAATCACACTTGCCACCGGGGCCCCGTATAGGAGCCGAACCCATCTAATGAACCCCTCTCCAAATCCAAATCTCTTCAGTACCTCCCACAAGTAGTCCCACTCCACTCTATCAAATGCCTTCTCTGCATCCATAGCCACCACTATCTCCGCCTCACCCTCCGGTGGGGGCATCATCATCACCCCCAACAACCTCCGTATATTGGTATTCAATTGCCTCCCTTTAACAAATCCTGTTTGGTCACCATGCACCACCCCAGGGACACAGTCCTCTATCCTGGTCGTCATCACTTTGGCCAATAACTTGGCATCTACGTTCAGGAGGGAGATGGGCCTGTATGACCCGCACTGCAGCGGGTCTTTGTCTCTTTTCAGGATCAGCGATATCGTCGCCTCCGACATCGCCGGGGGTAGTGTCCCCCTTTCCTTAGCCTCATTGAAGGTTCTCGTCAAGAGTGTGGCCAGCAGGTGTACATATTTCCTATAGAATTCCACCGGGAACCCATCTGGTCCCGGGGCCTTCCCTGCCTGCATGTTCCCGATTTCCTTTACCACCTCCTCTACCTCAATCTGCACTCCCAGTCCTGTCCTCTCCTGCTCCTCAACCTTCGGGAACTCCAACTGGTCTAGGAAATGCATCATTCTCTCTTTCCCTTCCGGGGGTTGGGCCTTATACAACCTCTCGTAGAATACCTTAAATACCCCGTTCACCCTCTCCGCTCTCTGTTCCATCCTTCCCTCCTCATCTCTAACTCCTCCGGTCTCTCTCGCCGCCCCCCTCTTCCTAAGTTGTTGGGCCAGCAGTCGGCTCGCCTTCTCTCCGTATTCATACTGTACTCCCTGTGCCTTCCTCCACTGCGTCTCCGCCTTACCCGTGGTCAACAAGTCAAAGTCCGTGTGTAGTCTCCGTCTTTCTCTGTGTAGCCCATCGTCCGGAGCCTCCGCATATTGCCTATCCACCCTCAGAATCTCCCCAATCAGTCTCTCCCTTTCTTTACCCTCTTGTTTCCTCTTATGGGCCCTTATGGAAATCAGCTCCCCTCTCACCACCGCCTTCAGCGCCTCCCAGACTACTCCCACCTGGACCTCTCCGTCATCATTGACCTCTAGGTATCTTTCAATACATCCCCTCACCCTTCCACATACCCCCTCGTCCGCCAACAGTCCCGCCAACAGTCCCATGTCCAATCTCCAAAGTGGGCGTTGCTCCTTTCCCTCCCCTAGTTCCAGATCTACCCAATGTGGGGCATGATCGGAAATGGCTATAGCCGGGTACTCCGCTCCTGCCACCTTCGGGATCAACGCCCTTCCCAGGACAAAGAAATCTATCCGGGAGTACACTATGAACGTGGCAGAAGAAGGAAAACTCTTTACTCCTCGGTCTAGTAAATCTCCAGGGATCCATTCCTCCCATCTGCTCCATAAAGCCCTTAAGCACCTTGGCCGCTGCCGGCCTCCTCCTGGTCCTCGATCTGGACCGGTCCAGCCCTGGGTCCAGCGCCGTGTTGAAGTCCCGTCCGTCCGTCCGTCGTCGCCCCCCCCCCCGTCCCCATTACCAACTTTCCCATCTCCAGGTCTGGGATGCGCCCCAACATACGCTTCATAAAGTTCGCATCATCCCAGTTCGGGGCATATACGTTCACCAGCACCACCGCTTCACCTTGCAATCTGCCACTCACCATCACATACCTACCCCCACTGTCCGCCACTATGGTCTTCGCCTCAAACGATACCAGTTTCCCCACCAATATTGCCACCCCTCTATTTTTCGCATCCAAGCCCGAGTGGAATACCTGTCCCACCCATCCTTTTCTTAATCTGACCTGATCCGCCAGTTTCAGGTGCGTCTCTTGAAGCATAACCACGTCTGCCTTTAGCTTCTTTAGGTGCGCAAATACCCTTGCCCTCTTAATTGGCCCATTCAACCCTCTCACGTTCCACGTGATCAACCGGGTTGGGGGGGCTCTTTTACCCCCCCCCCCCCCCACCTCGTCGACTAGCCATCCCCTTTTTTAAACCAGCTCCTCACCCGGTTCCCACGCAACCGCTTGTCCCCCAGACAGCACCCTCCCGTCCAGACCATCCCATCCCGTAACAGCTCCCCCTTCCCCTTATCAGCAGCAACCCAGTTAATACACGCCCCCCCCCCTCCCCCACGCTAGATCCCGCTCTAGCTTGATTGCACCCCCATATTGCTTCCCGGAGTCAGCAAACTCTGGCTGACCTCTGCTTCCCCAGTTTATCCTTAGCCTCCCTGCCTGTGAGGCCCCCTCGTTCCTACGCCCCCCTTTTCCCGCCACACTTTCCATATCGCGGGAACAGACCCCGCGCTTCCCTCTCGGCCCCGCCCCTAATGGCACAGCTCCCTCTCTCCTTCCCCACCAGCGCCCACATTTCTTCGTGTCCCCCTCCTTCGAGGGGAAGAAATTCCCCCATCTGATTTACAATTTCTGCCACCACCTCGCTACTTCATTCCAAACATCCTTTCCCAAATCTAGTCCAACTTCTCCTCTTGAATGAATGTCCACGCCTCCTCTGCCGTCTCGAAGTAGTGGTGTTTGCCCTGGTGTGTAACCCACAGTCTTGCCGGCTGCAACATTCTGAATTTCACTTTCTTCCTGTGGAGCACCGCCTTGGCCCGATTGAAACTCTCCCTCCTTCTCGCCACCTCCGCACTCCAATCCTGGTACACGCGGATCACCGCGTTCTCCCATCTGCTGCTCCGTGTCGTCTTAGCCCATCTCAGGACCATCTCCCTGTCCTTGTAGCGGTGGAATCTCACCACTATTGCTCGCGGTGTTTCCCCGGCCTTTGGTCTTCTCATGAGGACCCGGTATGCTCCCTCCACTTCCAGGGGGCCCGTCGGGGCCTCAGCTCCCATTAAGGTATGGAGCATCACACTCACGTATGCCCCAACGTCCGCTCCCTCTGCCCCTTCGGGAAGACCCAAAATCCTTAAGTTCTTCCTCCTCAAGCTATTTTCCAGGGCTTCCAATCTCTCCATACACCTCGTGTAGCGCCTCGTGCGTCTCCGTCTTCACCACCAAGCCCTGTATCTCGTCCTCATTTTCGGCAGCTTTTGCCTTCACTCCACGGAGCTCCATCTCTTGGGTCTTTTGCGTCTCCTTCAGCCCCTCAATCACCTGCAGCATCGGCGCCAGCACCTCCTCTTGAGCTCCTCCACGCATCGCCGGAGGAACTCCTGCTGTTCCAGGCCCCATACCAACTGAGCTCCCTCAGCCGCCATCTTGCTTCTCCCTTCCCTTCTCTGCCACTGCTCCAGAGGATCCTCCACAATCTGGCCACTACTATCACTTCTTTTCATCCACACCCAGGAGGTCTCCTTCCTATGTTGCCTCACACTGGGTTTAGCCTTTGAAAATTTCCGTTGGGGCTCCCGATAAGAGCCCAAAAGTCCGTTGAAACGGGAGATGCCGAAACGTGCGACTTAGCTAGTCATCGCCACACCCGGAAGTCTTTTTACAGATCATTAATGTATATTGTGAAAAGTTGTGGTCCCAGCACCGATCCGAGGCACACCACTAGTCACTGGCTGCCAACTTGAAAAAGACCCTTTTATCCCCACTCTCTGCCTTTTGCCAGGTAGCCAATCCTCTATCCATGCCAGGATCTTACCCTCAACATCATGGGCTCTTCAGTCTCCCATGTGGCACCTTATCACATGTTTTAAAGGATTGTTTTAAACATGTCCTGGAAATCTAAATAAATCACGTCCACTGGTTCTCCTTTGTCTAACTTCCTTGTTACTTCCTCAAAGAACTCTAACAGATTTGTCAGACATGACCTCCCATTGACGAAGCCGTGCTGACTCAGTCCTATTTTATGATGCACTTCCAAGTACTCCGCGATTTCAACTTTAATAACGAATTCTAAAATCTTACGAAAGACCAAAGTTAGGCTAATCAGTCTATAATTTCCGTCCTCTGCCTCCCTCCCTTCTTAAACAGTGGTGCTACATCCACCATTCAATATGATAATCTGATTGTGACCTCAACTCCACTACCTCCCTGCTTTCTAGACACTTCAACTCTTTTGCCAATCAAAAATCTATCTAATTCAGTCTTTAAAATATACAATGCCCTTTGCCACCAATCTCCCGTGGCCCACAAAGAAAAATGTCTCATCTGTCTAAAATGAGAGATCCCTTATTTTCAAGCTGTATCCCACACAAGGGGAAATATCCTTTCAACATCCACCTTGTTAAGACCCCTCAGGATCTTTATGTTTCAAGAAGATCGCCTCTCATTCTTCTAAACTCTAATGGATACAGGCCCAATATCTGTCCAACCTGTCATTCCAGGAATCAGTCGAACTAACCTTTTATCAACTGTTTCTAATGCAATAATGTCCTTTCTTAAATAAGGAGACTAGCACTGCACACAGTACTCTAGCAGTGGTCTCACCAACACCATGAAGTTACCCAAAGTTTTTCTGCCCATTTCTAAACTCAGAAAATCCCACTCATAAGATCATAAGGATCATCATAGGAACAGAAGTAGGCCATTTGGCCCCTCGAGCCTGCTCCGCCATTCAATAGGATCATGGCGGATCTGACATTCCTCACATCCACTTTGCTACCCTTTCCCCGTAAGCCTCGATTCCCTTACTAATTAAAAATCTATCTCAGCCCTAATTATGCACAAGGATACTGCCCCCACAGCACACGAGTTCCAAAGAAACGGGTCCCTCTGAGAAAGGAAATTCTTCTTTATCTGAAGTCTTAAATTAGCTCCCCTTTATTCTGAGACTATGCCTCCTGGTCCTAGACTCTCCCAAAAGGGGAAACATGCACTCTGAAAAGCCCCTTTAAGAATCCTATATGTTTCAAGGAGATAATCTCTCATCCTTCCAAATTCTAAATAGTGGAGTCTCTGATTCTATGAAGAGACTTGGTAAAACCTACCTTTTTTTGGCATCTGACCAGATATCTCCTTGGGTGACCTGGAGCCCGACTTGGTTTTAAAATACTCCTACGAAGTGCCTTGGACAATTTATGTTAAAGGCATTACATAAATAAAAAATTGTCACGTTTGTTCTCATGAAAGAAGGTCCAATTTATCAAAAGTTTCTTAAGATCCTTAAACCGTATTGGACCCACTATAAATCCTACTGATGGTGTGCAATACAACATGCACCCAATTAAGTCTAGGTTTTATGTGGACTAATTATCAACGCCTATCTTTTACAGTCTGCATCCAGAAATAAAACCAGAATTCCAGTACCTTTTGCAAAAATTTTTTTTACATTAACTAGAGATGCTCCCTTTAATGTGCTAAATGTAGGAATTTCAGATATATTATATTATATGTAGTTAGTACAGGAAGGACTACAAGCCTGAATCAGTAGGTGGCTGCTGCAGTCATGTTTTTTAAAATCCTTGGAGAAAGAGGTTGCAATTAAAGCGTGGTAAAAGTTGGGCTATTGGAATTTTGCTATACAAATATGGTTCCCTGAGGAATAGATAATGGGAGGATCCAGGGGTTGAAACAGTTAGGTGTTGAAAACTCAGATTTGCCTGTGATCCGGAAATGAGCAGTTTCTGAAAGTCTGGTAGATAAAACAGTACTCAGACAGGCAATAATCTGCAGGCTCGCTCTCCTCCGAGCAGTCTTTAAAAGGATTTCCATTAAGTAAGTATTCCTGGGGTTGGTAATTGTATTTAAAAGTAGATTTTGACCCAAGATGAGTATTGTTTGAGTGGAGATAAAAGATGGCAGTTCGACGTTACTTTTTCATTGTATTGCTAAGGATTAAATGGGTAATTGTAAACTGCTTCCTTGTACGAGATTGAAGCTATTTTAATCCTGTATTAGTAATAAAGTTTGTTTTAATATACTATACCTCTATTTGTGCACGGAATCACTCTTGGAGTAAGGTATCCTTTCCTCATAGTCTTACAAATTAAAATATTTAGGATTTCTGTCCTGTATCCTGGTTTGGTCCAGGATTAGAGCCAATACTCCCAAATCAAGACTCCCTACATGTTCACCCACATGGATCGTATCACCAGATTACAGCAAAGTTTCCACTCTTGGTATTATTAAGGTGCATCTTGAGGAAGAGTTCTTCATGATGTATATGCTCGTAGGAATTCCATTCTTTCTTCATTTATTTACTCTGTTTCAAATAACAGGATTGTTATTCATACTCACCTATTTAACCCAACTGTAAATTTTCTGTTCTATATGCATTCCATATGAGATATGTAATGCACGAGCGACCAAGGTGAAGTCTTCTTCAAAACAAAAATTTAAACTTCCAACAATATTTAATTTTTAATTCTCTTGTTTAAGTTGTGCATTGCTACACAACCTGAAAATGTTTGTTCTTTTAAATATTGCGATTCACCCTGAACAAAATATTTTAACATTTTTGGGGTTAGTGCTATTCTGTGAAGCAGGATTGTGGTGTGTGTATGTGACTACAAACAAATTGGCTGCAAGGATTAAAGCATCAAAAGGGTCTAGATGTGAGGCGCAGGTATTTGAAGTGCATAAGGCCGAGTTGGATGTTCTACAGATAATTAAGACATGGGTAGAAATTTGCATTTGGAAATAAAGGCAGCTTGTGGCGTTTGGGTGTTAAATTTCAATGGGAAGTAAAAAGGGGTTTACAACTGGGAAAATATCATAAATAAATAAGACAAAGTTATTCAATTTTATTTTACCCAAAAGTGGCAGCCATAAGGAGAATACAAAAGTTATTTCGAAGAAGGACAAGGACAATGGGAAAAGATGAAAAAAGAAATTTAACAACCAAACACCACAAGCCGCCTTTTTTTCCCCAAATGCAAATTTCTGGGAGCTCTGTTGGGTTAGCCTCCTGGAGTGTGCTCTCTACTGGCAGAGAGCTGTGAAAAGGAGCAGAGTGAAGCAGTTTTCAGCCAACCCAGAAAAGTGTCTGTTTTTTTACCCCCCAGAAAGCACATTTTTGAAATTATGATCCCAGATCAGAATCCCAATCTTTTTTTCTTCATTTGTAAAACTGAGGAAAGGACCTTTCACACCAGGAGTCATTCTATACAGAAATAGGGATATGGTATATTAAAACAAATTTTTATTAACAAGTATTAAACTACCTGAACATCACAAAAATATAGCTTACAATTACCAGTTAATCAATGCTTAATAAAGTAAAAGGAAACACTAAGGTCTAGCGGATACCTTCTCTACCTTTAATGAAACAAAACCATCATAGGTCAGAGAGAGGTGGGGGGGGGGGGGGGGGGGGGAGAGAGAGAGAGGTGGGAGAGAGAGAGAGAGAGAGAGAGAGAGAGAGAGGTGGGAGAGAGAGAGGGAGAGAGAGAGAGAGGGAGAGAGAGAGAGAGGGAGAGAGAGAGGTGGGAGAGAGAGAGAGGTGGGAGAGAGAGAGAGGTGGGAGAGAGAGAGAGGTGGGAGAGAGAGAGAGAGAGAGAGAGAGGTGGGAGAGAGAGAGAGAGAGAGAGGAAGAAAGAGGGGGAGATGGGGGGAGGGGGGGGAAGATAGAGAGGGAGGGGGGGGAAAAGAGAATAGAGAGACAGGTGGAGAGGCTCTTGCCTCTCATTCCACCCTCTGTGCGCCCGAATTCACCCCTTACTCCGGTTTTAAGTGCCTCTGACAGCGTGGAGGCTGTGACCTCCCGTGTTGTTCAGCTCTACATAGCTTGGGATTGCCGCCCTCACCCTCTCACACCCTCTTACCAACCGAGCCCAAATCCAACCTCCCGCTGTGCCACCCGCAAATCCACCCAGTATGGTGCATGGTCAAAGACCACGATCGCCTAATACTCCAAATCAGCTAGACTTGCCTACACCATATTATCCATTACAAAAAGATCCCCGCCTTAACAAACCCACATCGTCCCAATTTGGCTGTAAAAGTTCACCAGAACCACAGGCATCCCCTCGAGCTTCCCACTAGCCACCACGTATCTACCTTGGGGTCAGCTACAATATTGCCAACCTCAAAGGCCACTTTCTGGTTGATCAGCACCGCCACCCTCCTCCCCTCGTCTTCGTGTCCAATCTTGAGTGGAACACCTGCCCTACCCATCCCTTCCTCAGCCTCGTCTGATCTCCCAGCCTTCTGGGTCTCCTGAAGAAACACCATGTCTGTCTTCAAGCTCAAGTGTGCAAAAACATGCAACCATTTGACCGGCCCAATCAACCCCCGCACATTCCATGTAAGGGGTCAGTCATAGCCCTTCTTTAGCCAGCTATCCGCAGTCCGCATCTCGCACTCCTCCGGGCCCACTCCAGATGTCTGCCACCATCCCTCCCTAACCAACTGCAGCACAGCAGCCACACCCAAGTCAGCACCCTTTGTCCTCTTCCCTGCTCTCCTCTCTTTATCGTTCCTCTCTTTCGTCGAGAAAACGATGTAGCCTCATCACCAACGCCCTCGGCGGTTCCCCCACTTGCGGCCTCTTCCTCACCTCAAGAGGACGGTCAAAGACCCCCTCCCCAATCAGCTTCGCCAACAGGTCCGCAACATAGCCGGTGGCCTACACTCCTTCAATATGCTCAGGCGTCCCACGATTCAGAGATTTTGCCTCCTGGAGTGATTTAAGATCCTCCAACTTCTCCATCAGCCTTTCTTAGCTACTCGTCACCATCTCCATCTCTCGCAGGCTCAATTGATCCTTGTGCTCCCCCATCAATCTTCTGGATTGCCAGGCTCTGTGCCTCTCGCCTGTGCCACACACTCGTATAGCTGCCCTAAACGGCTTCACCACCTTAGCCAGGTCCTCAGAGGCCTCCTTCCTTTGCTGCTGGAACTAGTTGAGAAAGTTCACTGGCTGCTCCGTAGACCACTGGGCGGGCAGTGCTACAATGCTACCCTTCACCCCGATGCAGGTGGCACGGTAGCACAGTGGTTAGCACCGTTGCTTCACAGTGCTAGGGTCCCAGGTTCTATTGCAGACTTGGGTCACTGGCTGTATGGAGTCTGCATGGGTTTCCTCCCACAAGTCCCAAAAGACGTGCTGTTTGATAATTTGGAATTCTCCCTCCGTGTACCCGAACAGGCACCGGAATGTGGCCACTAGGGGCTTTTCACAGTAACTTTATTTGTGGTGTTAATGTAAGCCTACTTTTGACAATAATAAAGATTATATTCCCCTGCATAGCATCTCTATTAATCTCTCAGGCAAGCTGCTGCCTCTTGCTCACTACACTCCTCATCCGGTGAGCCATAAACAGTCCCACCAGAGGTGTATTATATTCCCTCAGTACTCATCATCTTTTGCCATCAGACACCCTCAGATAAGGTGTGGAAGGACCACTTCGAGCAGGAACCACCAAAATGTGCAATTCACTCCATGCCTGCCACCAGAGGTCGAGTAATATTGTCAAGAATGACTCTTGTCTAAATTATTTGGGAATATAACCAAAAATTGATCTTTTGGGGGAATATTTTTAACAGCATAAAATGTAATCTTGTGTTTAAGTTGATTTTTCTTATGTTAATAAATGGTTTAATTTAATATTTAAAATCTTCAAACATTTTGCTGGAATTTATGGTTCCTGACTTCCACACTTACCTTCTTGCAGTAAAATAGCTGTGATAGATTGCTCTGCATCTTTTTGGGATTTGGAGGCACTTACCATGTGACTGATCACAACAGCTTCCTTTATTATCTTTCCTATCCCTGATGAATATATTGTATCCTAATACTTTTATTTCCCATTCCTACCAATTTGCAGATTGCTGTGATTATGAAATAGAGACCTTCTGTAAAATTAAATTACAAGTTCAGTTCTCCAGTGTGACAATGAATGTCATGAGACTACTTTTCCCATGTTTCTTTTGAACAAGCTACTTCCCCTCCCCACGTCCACATCTTAGGTCTCTTCACATTGATAAAAAGGAGTCCATTTAATTATATTTCCCTTTACAACTTGTTTTCTTAATTGCCTCTTTCTCCTTTCACTGTTCAGTTTATTTTTCTTCACCATTTTATCAGTACATTATCACCCTCCCCTTTTAGGTTCAGCCCAATAGTGCAATGTTGATATTCTGGGGACTTGTGTCCTGGTACCAGGTCACCCAAGTTAGCATGCAGGTACAGCCAACAACTAGGTAGGCAAATTAAGGATACATGTTGGTCTTGGTTCCAAAATGTTTGGGTTACAAGAATAAAGTAGTCTTGCTATAATTGTACAGGGCTTTGATGAGACCACACCTGGAGTAATGTGTGTAACTTCAGTATAAAGATATATATTTGCATTTGATCGAAGATTTACTAAATTGGTACATGAAATAAGAAGGCTGTTCTTTGATGAGAGGCTAAGTAAAGTGAACCAAATAAATTTGTTCATTCAAAGGGCTGCAAATTTTTTGAGTTCTCTAACCGGCTGTGGATCTTCCATCACTGAATATTTTTAAGGCTGGGGTAGACAGATTTTGGTCTCCGGGAACCAGGGATTTGAGGAGCAGCAGCAGCAAAGTGGACCGATGAAGGGGCAGAATGGTCAACTCCTGCTCATGTTATTCTGCCAGTTGGTCTGACATCAGTCGTCGGGAAAATGCTGGAATCAAGTGGTTACAGGTACTTAGAAAACCATAATGACCAAGTCAACATGGTTTTACGAAAATGGAATTATGTTTGACAAATCTATCAATGTGTTTTGAGAAAATAACAAGCCGGGGAGATAGAGGAACAAGTAAAAATAGTAACACAGCAAATCAACAAGTGAACTTATTGGTGAACTGTTTAGCACAGGGCTAAATCGCTGGCTTTGAAAGCAGACCAAGGCAAGCCAGCAGCACGGTTCAATTCCCATAACAGCCTCCCCGAACAGGCGCCGGAATGTGGCGACTAGGGGCTTTTCTTTTTTGTCTCCTCCGACATTGTCGGGGGCAGGGTCCCCTCCTCTCTTGCCTCGTTAAAGGTCTTCACTAGTAGCGGGGCCATCAAGTCCACATACTTTCTGTAGAACTCCACCGGGAACCCGTCCGGCCCCGGGGCCTTCCCCGCCTGCATACTCCCCAAACCCTTACTCAGCTCCTCCAACCCGATTGGTGCCCCCAAACCAGCCGCCTCTTGCTCCTCCACCCTCGGGAACCGCAGTTGGTCTAGGAATCGTCTCATCCCCTCTTCCCCCCCCTGGGGGCTGGGATCTGTACAGCTCTTCATGGAAGGCCTTGAATACCTTGTTTATTTTCGTTGCACTCTGAACCATGGCTCCCCCTCCATCTTTGATTTCCCCCTATTTCCCTCGCTGCCATCCTCTTACGGAACTGGTGTGCCAGCATCCGACTGGCCTTTTCCCCGTACTCGTAGGTCGCCCCCTGCGCCTTCCTCCACTGTGCCTCCGCCTTCCCCGTGGTCAACAGGTCAAACTCCGTCTGGAGCCGTCGCCTTTCCCCAAGTAATCTTTCCTCCGGGGCCTCTGCATATCTCCTGTCCACTCGCAAAATCTCCCCCACTAACCTCTCCCTTTCCATGCCCTCTCCCTCTGAGCCCTGATGGAGATTAGCTCTCCCGGATCACCGCCTTCAACTCCTCCCATACCACCTCCACTCGCACCTCCCCGTTGTCATTGGCCTCCAAGTACCTTTCGATACACCCCCTCACCTTCCCACACACCACCTCATCTGCCAGCAGTCCCACGTCCAGCCGCCACAGCGGGCGTTGGTCCCTCTCCTCTCCCAGCCCCATTTCCACCCAGTGTGGGGCATGGTCCGAAACGGCTATGGCCGAATACTCCGTCCCCGCCACCCTCGGGATGAGCGCCCTGCCCAGAACAAAGAAATCTATCTGGGAGTAGGCCTTGTGCACGTGGGAAAAGAAAGAAAATTCCCTGGCCTGCGGTCTTGCAAACCTCCATGGGTCCACTCCCCCCATCTGATCCATAAACCCCCTAAGCTCCTTTGCCACCCCTGGCCTCTTTCCCGTCCTTGATCTGGAGCGGTCTAGTGCTGGATCCAGCACTGTATTGAAGTCCCCTCCCATTATCAGTCCTCCTACCTCCAGGTCCGGAATGCGCCCCAACATGCGCTTCATGAATCCAGCATCATCCCAGTTCGGGGCGTATACATTTACCAACACCACCCACGTCCCTTGCAACCTACCACTCACCATCACATATCTCCCTCCATTATCCACTACGATAGTCTTGGCCTCAAATGACACATGCTTTCCCACCAGAATTGCCACCCCTCTATTTTTCGCGTCCAGTCCAGAGTGAAATACCTGTCCTACCTATCCCCTTCTTAACCTAACCTGGTCCGCCACCTTCAGGTGTGTCTCTTGGAGCATAGCCATGTCTGCCTTCAGTCCCTTCAAGTGCGCGAAGACCCCCCCCCCTCCCCCCGCTAGATCCCTGTCTAGCTTTTTTGCTCCCCCCATATCACTCCCATAAGTCAGCTGACACCTGACTACTCCAGCTTCCCCCGCCATCCCTTTGACCCCCCCGTGTGAGTCTCCCCATCAATATACGTTCCTTCGTTCCCCTTCCCACGCACGGGAAAAAAACCTGCGCTTTCCAAAGCCTGCCCCGCCCCCTCTGGCGCAGCTCCTGTCGCGGCCTTGTCTCTCTCCCCCAGCCCATATAACATTCCCTGCGCGTGATTGACCCCCTATATACAACAACCATCATACTTCAACTCTCAAACACCCCCCACCCTCAATTAGAGTCCAACTTTTCAGTTTGTATAAAGGTCCACGCCTCTTCGGGCGTTTCGAAGTAGTGGTGTTGGCCATTATGTGTAACCCACAGTCGCGCTGGCTGCAACATTCCAAATTTCACTCCTTTCCGATGCAGCACCGCTTTGGCCCGGTTGAAACCCGCTCAGCGACCTCAGTGCTCCAGTCCGGGTATATTCTGATCTCTGCATTGTCCCACTTGCTGCTCCGTTCCTTCTTGGCCCATTTCAGGACCCTCTCTCTGTCCGTAAACCGGTGAAATCTCACCACCATCGCCCTTGGCGGCTCATTTGCCTTGGACTTCCTCGCCAGCACCCGGTGCGCCCCTTCCAGCTCCAGCAACCTTGGGGGGCCTCCGCGCCCATCAGCGCCCCGATCATTGTGCCCACATATGCCGCGGCGTCGGCCCCCTCCACTCCTCCTGGGAGACCCAGGATCCTCAGATTATTTCTCCTCGACCTATTCTCCAGGTCTTCGAGTCTTCCCGCCCACGTCTTGTGTAGCGCCTCGTGCCGCTCCACTCTCACCGCCAGGCCCAAGAGCTTGTCCTCATTCTCACTCACTTTTACCTGGATCTTCACCTCGTGGGTTTTCTGGGTTGCCCAAAGTCCTTCAATTATTGCCAACATAGGCGCCACCATCTCCTTACGCAGCTCCTCGAAGCAGCGCTTGATGAATTTCTGCATCTCCTCTTTGTCCCCGGCCGCCGCCATTTTGCTTGTTTTCCCTCTCTTCTCCCGCTGCTCCAATGCCACTTTTTTGGCCGTTTCGCTGCGGGTCCGGTCCGGGACCTCTCTCCTCTCTTCCCCACGGGTTGGCTGCAAAAAACGTTCAGTTGGGGCTCTTCTATCGAGCCCAAACGTCCGTGTTCGCGGGAGCTGCCGAATCGTGCGGCTTAGCTCCACATAGTCGCAACCAGAAGTGACTCGGGGCTTTTCACAGTAACTTCATTTGAAGCCTACTTGTGACAATAAGCGATTTTCATTTCATTTCATTCATATCAGAGGCACGAGGCGGAACAGAAACATTGCTGAAATGGCTTCTGTCCTGGTGTCCCTTTAATGGGGCAGCACGGTAGCATTGTGGATAACACAATTGCTTCACAGCTCCAGGGTCCCAGGTTCTATTCCAGCTTGGGTCACTGTCTGTGCGGAGTCTGCACATCCTCCCAGTGTGTGCGTGGGTTTCCTCCGGGTGCTCCGGTTTCCTCCCACAGTCCAAAGATGTGCAGGTTAGGTGGATTGGCCATGATAAATTGCCCTTCGTGTCCAAAATTGCCCTTAGTGTTGGGTGGGGTTGCTGGGTTGTGGGGATAGGGTGGAGGTGTTGACCTTGGGTAGGGTGCTCTTTCCAAGAGCCGGTGCAGACTCGATGGGCCGGGTGGCCTCCTTCTGCACTGTAAATTCTATGATTTACAACAGGACAAGTAATCCCGAGGCCTGGATTATTGCCCCAGGGACAAGTGTTTAAGTCCCAGACTGGAAATTTCAGGATTGGGGATTTAAATTCAGTGAATAAATCTGGAATAAAAAGAAAATATAAACTACTGGATTGGTCCAAAAACCCAGCTGGTTCACTAATGCTCTTCAGGGAAGGAAATCCGCTGTCCTTACCTCGTCTGGAGTGGGCATGCCCCTGGACCCAATTCAATAAGCTTGACACTTAAATGCCCTCCACTCCAAAATGGTTCAGAAGGCACTCCTAGAACATAACAGTACAGCACAGTACAGGCCCTTCGGCCCACAATGTTGTGCCGGCCATTTATCCTAATCTAAGATCAACCTAACCTTCACCCGTTCAATTTACTGCTGTCCATGTGCCTGTCGAAGAGTTGCTCAAATGTCCCCAATGGCTCTGACTCCACCACCTCTGCTGGCAGTGCATTCCACACACCCACCACTCTCTGTGTAAAGAACCTACCTATGACATCTCCCCGAAACCTTCCTCCAAACACCTTAAAATTATGTCCCCTTTGTGACAGCCATTTCCACCCTGTGGAAAGGTCTCTGGCTATCCACTCCTCTCATCACCTTGTACATCTCCATCAAGTCACCTCTCTTCCTTCTTCACTCCAGTAAGAAAAACCCTAGTTCCCTCAACCTTTCTTCATAAGATATGCCCTCCAGTCCAGGCAGCATCCTGGCAAATCTCCTCTGCACCCTCTCCAAAGCATCCACATCCTTCCAATGAGGCGACCAGAACTGGACACAATATTCCAAGTGTGGTCTAACCAGAGTTTTATAAAAGCTGCAACAAAACCTCGCGGCTCTTAAACTCAATCCCCCTGTTAATGAAAGCCAACACACCATATGCCTGTTTAACAACCGTCAACCTGAATGGCAACTTTGAGGGACCTACGTACATGGACCCCAAGATCTCTCTGTTCCCGCACACTTCCAAGAATCCTGCCTTTAAACTGTATTCAGCATTCAAATTCGATGTTCCAAAATAAATCACTTCACATTATCACGGTTGTACTCCATCTGCCGCTTCTCAGCCCAGCTCTGCATCCTGTCAATGTCCTGTTGTAACACGCAACAGCCCTCAACACTATCTACAACTCCACCAACCTTCGTGACATCGGCAAACTTACTAACCCACCCTTCCACTTCTTCATCCAAGTCATTTATAAAAACCACAAAGAGCAAAGGTCCCACACCAGATCCCTGCGGGACACTACTGGTCACCGACCACCAGGCGAAATACTTTCCATCCACTACCACTCGCTGTCTTCTTTCAGCCAGCCAATTCTGTATCCAGACAGCCATATTTCCCTGTATCTCATGCCCCCTGACTTTCTGAATGAGCCTATCATGGGGGAAGCTCATCAAATGCCTTACTAAAATCTGTATACACCACAGTCATTGCCCAACCTTCAATGTGTCTCGTCACATCCTCAAAGAATTCAATGAGGCTTGTGAAGCATGACCTGACCCTCACAAAGCCATGCTGACTATCTCTCAGAATCCTTTCCAATATTTTGCTCACCACAGATGCAAGACTGATGGGTCTGTAATTCCAGGAATTTCCCCATTCCCTTTCTTGAACAGGAGAACAAGATTCGCCTCCCTCCAATCATCTGGTACTACTACAGTGTAGTGTGAGGATGCAAAGATCATCGCCAACAGCGCAGCAATCTCCTCCCTCGCTTCCCGTAGTAACCTTGGGTATATCCCGTCAGGCCCAGGGGACTTATCTATCCTGATGCTTTTCAAAATTTCCAGCACATCCTCCTTCTTAATATCAACCTGTTCGAGTCTATTAACCTAGTTTACACTGTTCTCATGAGTAACAAGGTCCCTCTCTCTAGTGAATACTGAAGCAAAATATTCATTTAGGGCCTCCCCAATCTCCTCAGACTCTGGGCACAAGTTCCCTCCACTATCCCTGATCGGCCCGACTCTCACTCTGGTCATCCTCTTATTTCTCACAAGTATAGAATGTTTTGGGGTTTTTCTTGATCCTTCCCACCAGGGCTTTTTCATGCCCCCTTCCAGCTCTCCTAAGTCCATTTCTTGAGTTCCTTTCTGGCTACCTTGTAACCCTCTAGAGCTGTGCCAGATCCGTGCTTCCTCTACCTTACGTAAGCTTCCTTCTTCCTTTTGACTTAGAAGCTCCACTCTCTTGCCATCCAAGTTTGCTTCACCTCATCATTCCTTCCTTGTCTCAGTGGGACAAAACTATCCAGCACTCGCAGCAAGTGCTCCTTAAACAACTCCACATTACTGTTGTGCATTTCCCCAAGAGTCTTCTCACCATAAGCGGCAGCAGAGAGAAGGTTGCATGCCTTGCAAGTACACTTGGATGTCAAGCGTCTAGTATATGGTTTTGGCAGCAAATCACGGAGCCGAGTTGCTCCATTTTCCAGCTGCTGGCAAGAGGACTGTGAAGATGGATCATTTTTTTTACAAGAGAGAGTCAGATACTCAAATAGGCAGTGTACCTACTCGACAGGATCTCACAACTGAAACTGGAGAGAGATGCTCAGGCGAATCCATGGCAAAGTAGGACAGAGCAGTGCTAGTGTTATCTCTGTGCAGAGATCCAGGCCTCTGGTTAACAGCCTAGAAAGAAGAAACTTAACTTCGGAAAAAGCAGTATATATAAAGATGATTTATTGAGGTATGGTTTGAAATGAAAATCGCTTATTGTCACAAGTAGGCTTCAAATGACGTTACTGTGAAAAGCCCCTAATCGCCACATTCCGGTGCCTGTTCGGGGAGGCTGGTACGGGAATTGAACCGTGCTGGCCTGCCTTGGTCTGCTTTCAAACCCAGCGATTTAGCCCAGTGTGCTAAACAGCCACTTTTGTCAATTGTGCCAATGAAAATAAGGATGGAACAACCCATGTGTTATCTGCAGGGAAGTACTGGTAAATGAGGAGAAGTTTCAGATTTTGAAAGAGAAGTGGGGTGAAAAATTCCTGAGGAGGAGACTGCAGAGTCAGTTATTAACTAATAGTTGAATCCAAATGAAAAGACTGCAGCTGACCTGGTAACACCACGTTAAAAACATGCCAAAAGACCCAGTGCTGATTAAAACGAGGATTTTGTTGCTATTGCCAATCACAGCGATCTATATGTGCAAGGTGGGTTTTTCATTCTCACAAAGATGAAGATGGCACAAAGGAACTGGCTGAAGTCTGCACCTGATATGTGCACTGCCCTCTCCTCCGGTGAGCCGGAATGAAGTGATACCATGGGGACCAAGCAGACTCCCCTTTCGCATTAAAGTGAACGTGTGGGTCGCAAATGTCAGCTGACAGACAAAAGTAGGTCCCAGGGAAAAAAAGTTTGAAAAATACTGGTATACCAGACTCTAGCTAAAATCTAACTTGCATTTTAACACAGTTCTGGCATAATCTCCCTACTCTTCTACTCGTAATAAATGAAAAAAATGAAAATCGCTTATTGTCACAAGTAGGCTTCAAATGAAGTTACTGTGAAAAGCCCTTTGTCGCCACATTCCGGCACCTGTTCGGGGAGGCTGTTATGGGAATCGAACCATGCTGCTGGTCTGCCTTGGTCTGCTTTCAAAGACAGTGATTTAGCCCTGTGCTAAACAGCCCCTAAACATAAAGAAAAGTATTCCACACGTATTCTCAGCAACTTGATCTACACAGCTGTCCCAGAGATCGATGGACATGACGCCAAGATCCTCATTATAATCATAGAATCCTACAGTGCAGAGGGAGGTCATTCCACCCATCGGGTCTGCATCGACCCTCTGAAAGAGCACCTCACCCAGGCCCACTCGCCAACTTTATCCCTGTAACCCCACCTAATTGTACACCAAAGGGTAATTTGGCATGGCCAATCCACGTCACCTGCCCATCTTTGGACTGTGGGAGGAAACCAGAGCACCGGGAGAAACCCATGCAGACACAGGGAGAATACGCAAATTCCCAGTCATCGAAGGTCAGAATCAAACCCGGGTTCCTGGCACGGAGGCAACAGGGCTAACTACAGTGCCACCGTGCCTTCCCTACCTTGACATTTCTCCATTCCTCCATTTATTGAGGAATAATATTGTGTAGTATTTTCCCTCCGCAAATCCATAACCTCCCAACTTTTCCGGATTGATCTCCATTTGTCATTTATCTGTCCACATGATCATCAACATCTTCCTGGAGTTTAAAGCTTTCTTCCATGTAATAAACAACAAGGCCAATTTTGTGTGAACTATGTACTTCTTAGTGATGGCCCCTTAAGTCTCGAGTTTCAATAAATACCATGAAACAAGGGATCTCTTATTCACTCATCCCTGCAAAGCCCCATTGGAACAAACTTTAGTCACAACAACACCCAACTGTTTGTTCCCTTTTGCTTCTTGCTACTGAGCTGATATTGGATTGAACTTTTCATTTTGCCTTGAATTCCATGAGTTTCTCTGACCATTTGGAGCCTTACTAAAGTCTGAAAGTCTTACTAAAATCCATGCAGATCAAGTGAGTCACCCTCATCGACCCTCCTTGTTATGACCTTGAATCCAAGTCAGACATCTTAAATTTATGCTGATCTTGAATAATCAGTGTCTTCCTTAATTACTTATACAGTCACTCAGAACTTTTTCAATTATTTGTTTGGATTTAAGCTGACTGGCCTTTATGGCTTCAGTCTTTTGTAAGCCATGGGGCAATAATTGTGGTCTTTTAGTACCATGCATGTAGAAGGAGGGGATTGGAAAATGGTCAGAACCGTCGCTCTTTTTTCCTCTTGCTTCTCTTAGCAACCAGTAATCCATTTAATTCAAGCCAGACAATTTATCCACTTTGGAGAGGCTAAACATCTTAATACGTCCTCTCTAGATACATTTGTCCTTTTTAGCATTTCTTCTTGACTATAATTTCTCTCTTCCTCCTTTTTGAAAAGACCGATGTAAAGTATTCTTTTTTTTTTATAAATAGATTTTATTTCAAACATTACAAATTCTTATATACAAAAGGTTTAACTATATCATAGTTTGTTAAAATAAAATGACAAATTGTTTGGAACAGCAACAATCCTAAATCCCCCCTCAGTCTGTCTATCTTCCTTACTCCCACCCTTCCTAACCCTCCCACTCTAACCCCCAACTGCTGGCCACGAACAGGTACTTAAAAGAAAGTGACGAACAGCATCCACCTGAAATAGAACCTTTCTTCCGACCCTCTCAGGAAATAATTTAATCTTTTCCAATCGCAGGAATTCTGCCAGGTCACTCAACCATGCAGAGACCCTGGATGGCACCACCGTCCTCCATCCAAGCAAGACTCTCCTTCAGGCCCCAAGGAGGCAAAGGCCAAGACGTCAGCCTTCCCGTCCCCATCCCCCGTCAAGGAGCTCTGGGAGTCTGACATCCCAAAGCTCGCCACCATTGGGCAAGGCTCTAGTTTGACGCCAACAATCTCTGACATGATCTTAAAAAAGGAGACCCAGAAAGACATGTCCCCCAGTCCAAAATGTTGTCTGAACTCGTTCCAAATTCTTAAAGATACCACAATCACCAGTCTGGTCGAGTGTCTGGCCGGGAAAACGGAAGACGGCCCGTAGCCAACACCGTTGGGCCCGTAGCCAATGCCCTTAGACAAGAGGCTTCCTCCATCTGACCCCACCTCACACCCGGTTCCTCAAACCATCTTCATACTTTCCCACTATTAGTCTTTCCCACCCATAAAAAAAAACAGAGATTAATCCATCAACCTTACAGGACTTAAGAAAGATCGGAAGACTCTGGAACACAAATAGAAACTTCAGTAAAACGTTCATTTTAACCATGTATACTCTACCCGCCAAGGTTAGTGGGTGGGCATCCTCCTCCTCAGGTCCCCCTTCACCTCTTCCACCAGACCGGTCAAGTTCAACTTATGTAACAGTGTCCAATCATGCACCACCTGAATCCCTAAATACCTAAACTGCGTCTTGGCCAGTTTAAAAAGCAGCATCCAAGATCTGTCCTCTTCCCCAAGCAATTTACCGGGAAGATCCAATTCTTACACATCGTCAACCTATGAAATGCAAAGTATTCATTAATAACCAGGCTCACATCTTCTGCCTCCGGTTATCTTTTTGGTTTCTTCTCACCTGCACTCAGAACATCTTGAGGTTGTCTTTTTCACTTGCCAATTTCTTCTTTCCCTCTTTGCATTCCTGATCTCCTTTTTACTTTATTATTCGTATACCCTCTGGGCTTCCTGGAGTATTGTGCTCTCAGTATTGGACTTGGTCTTTTTAGGTTTATCAAACTCTGCATGCTCACTGACATCCAGGGAGCTCCCCTTTGGAAGTCCCACTCTTTCATGGCAACATCTCGCTCGCTCTCTACATCATGCCTCCCACTGCTCAGACATTTATTTACCTTCAAACAGCTTTTTCCATGGACTTTTGTTGAATCAGATCTCCGCTTAGTAAAATTGGCCTTTCCCCACTAAAAATTAACCATGGCCTATCTTTACCCATTTCCCACAACTATATCAAATCTATCAGAATCACTACCATCAAAATGTTATCACAGATACCCCTTCCACATATCCAACCCAATTTCTCAAAGCTAAGTCCAGAATAAGCGGAGTATGTACATTACAATAGTGATTCACTAGCAAATAATATTAACAAACCATTTAATTATCAAAGAAAGAATAATGATGATAAATGTGGCAAATCAATTATTAAGTTGATCTGCCTGCATCAGTGACCAGACTGGTTTTTCCATCACCAACTTGATGCCCAGTTCCATGGATTGATCGGAATAGCATTCAAATTCTTGCCAATCAAATTAGAACACAGTTTGGATTGGTTACTATTTATTAAATAAAAAATTTGCTTGCATAAATTTGAGCCAAAAATTGATAGTATTTTTGAGGCATACAATTTCATTTGAGTAGAATTCTCCCCCAGGTAGCTGTAAAACCATTACCCACTTGTCCTTCAGTTTTGTGTCAGATTCCATTTACAATTCAGTAGGAACATTTTCCACAGGAAACAAAAATGGGTTGCTTAATAACGTGACTCCTAAAGTCTGAAATTCTTTCCTCAAACTCTTTCGGAGTTCAGCAATCTTTCTACATGTTCCTTCAAGGTCTCGCTACATGAAGTCACTACTCCCAAGCAGAGACTTCAATGGGGATGGGGCGGGGGGGGCGGGGGGGGGGGGGGGGGATCGACCATTTTGCAAAATATTACGTCGTTTTTCTGGAAGAATTAGTTTATTTCAAAGGTATGAACATGGTTATAAATCTGAGTCACAATCTGGCTACGTCCTTGCATTTCAAGATATTAAAATGTCCAAAAATATCAACCAAGGCAAGGCATGCCAGCCATTTGGTTTTCTATAGTTCAACCAGTTTTATTCTCCTGGTTCACAAATTCTTTGATCTTGTGTCTCATTTCTAAGAAGCACTTGAACATTCTCCCACGACTCAAGCTAGCGCACCTCAGCGTAGTAAGGTAACCCATGGTGATACTCAGCTTCTGAATTAGCTGATTGAATTGGTGCTCAAGAGCACCGGCTTGGATAAAATTATCTGTTTTCACAACAGCGCTCATTAGTCTTATGTCCATGACAAATTTGTCAATATCTCCTTTGCACCGACCTACCCTGCTCTTCTATTCTGCCGCACCTCCTCGGCCCCCTTTCCAACCACAATTCTTTACATTACCATTTTTCAGTTCTGTAGACGGGTCATTTTGACCCAAAGTATTAATTCTCTCCACCGATGCTGCCAGACCTGCTGAACTTATCCAGCATTTTCTGTTTTCAAAGCACTCATATGTTCCATAGGGTTTGAGCACAGGAATGCAAGGAAACACACAGAACTCACTATTTAGATTGTTACTCTGAACTTGTGTTTTAATCTTGCAGCTAATCCTGCCTTTGTGCCCACCAGATTGTGCTCCATCTGTTGTAATGCTCATTGCCTCAATCCACACTGGATTTATCCAATGCGGTTTTTACACAATTAAAAATATGTACCCCTTTGGTAGTATACTATTGGTACTAACTCCACAAATCACTGTCTTTTAATAGTTCCATGAATAAAAACAAATGACTGTGCTACATCACATGCACCTATGCTTTCATCAATCACTGCTGAAAAAGCTGTACATGTTTTCACCTTATCCTGGAGCTGATCTCAGAAAATGGCTCTTCTGAAGCTGCAATATCTTGAACAACTACAAAACTTGCTTTTAATGAGCCATCACTTACACATCGCTGCTTTTTCCAACTGTTCTAATTCTGCCCACTTTGTCTTCTCACAGCTTGCCATAAACATCAAAGTGGCGTGTTTCTTTTAATGTAGTATTGTTTGACAACAGATACTGTTTCCAAACATATCAAGAATAAAGGCTTTCCACTTGCTTCGGGAACAAGTACAAGTATTTCCATTTGTTTAAAAAAAAGCTCAGCATTCTTTATTCATTTTACTCTTCACAGACATGGTCAAGTATATTTTTATATATATGACAAATAATACAATATTGATGTTACAAGTAAGCTAGCTACATATACACAAATACATTTACTGATTTTGATTTTCAGTTACAAGCACACCCGAGAGAACAGATGGCTTCTGCTCAAAAGCTTCATCTGCACCATTAAAAGTTACAGGGCGGACTTCCGGGTGCGGCGATGAGCAGCTAGGTCGCACGTTTCGGTACCTCCCGTTTGAACGGACTTTTGGGCTCTTATTGGGAGCCCCAACGGCAATTTTTGACGGCTAAACCCATTGTGCGGTGAAACAGAAGGGAATCCCCCCGGATGTACATGGAGAAAGGAGATAATAGTGGCCGGATAGCAGAGGATCCTCTGGAGCAGCGGCAAGGAAGGGAAGCACGAAGCAAGATGGCGGCGGAGGGAGGCCGTTTGGTATGGGGCCCGGAACAGCAAGAGTTCCTTCGGAGATGTGTTGAGGAGCTAAAGGAGGAGGTGCTGGCCCCGATGCTGCAGGCGATTGAGGGGTTAATGGAGGCGCAGAAGACCCAAGAATTGGAGCTTCGTGGCGTGAAGGCAAAGGCTGCCGAAAATGAGGACGAAATACAGGGCCTGGTGGTGAAGACAGAGACACACGAGGCACTGCATAAGAGGTGTATGGAGAGGCTGGAAGCTCTGGAAAATAGCTCGAGGAGGAAGAACCTAAGAGTTTTGGGTCTTCCCGAAGGTGCAGAGGGAGCGGACGTCGGGGCATATGTGAGCACGATGCTTTATTCCTTAATGGGACCGGAGGCCCCGACGGGCCCCTTGGAAGTGGAGGGAGCATATAGAGTCCTTGCGAGAAGAACGAAGGCGGGAGAAATACCTCGAGCTATAGTGGTGAGGTTTCACCGCTATAAAGACAGGGAGATGGTCCTGAGATGGGCGAAAAAGACACGGAGCTGCAGGTGGGAGAACGCGGTGATCCGCGTGTACCAGGATTGGAGTGCGGAGGTGGCGAGAAGGAGGGCGAGTTTCAATCGGGCCAAGGCGGTGCTCCATAGAAAGAAAGTTAAATTTGGTATGCTGCAGCCGGCGAGACTGTGGGTTACACATCAAGGGAAACACCACTACTTCGAGACGGCAGAAGAGGCATGGACATTCATTGAAGGGGAGAAGCTGGACTAGACTGGAGAGAGAAAGAACTTTTGTAATAAAGCAGTGGTGTGATTGCATGGGACTGGGAATCGGAAGGGGGGAAACATTTTCTCTTCCCCTCGATGGGGGGGGGGGGGGTATGGTGAACTGTGGGCGCCAGTGAGGAAGGAGAGGGGGAAGGAGAGAGGGAAGGAGAGAGGGAGCTGCGCCATTAGGGGTGGGGCCGAGTGGGAAGCGCGGGCTTCGCTCCCGCGCTATGGTAATTGTGGCGGGAAAAGGGGGCGCAGGAAGGAGGGGGCCTTACATAATGGGAGGTTGAGGATAAACGGGGGAAGCCGAGGTCAGCCAGATTTTGCTGACTTCTGGAAGCAACATGGGGGGAGCAATCACGCTAGAGGGGGATCTAGCGGGCGGGGGGGACGGGGGAGACGATGACTGGGTTGCTGCTGTTAAGGGGAAGGGGGAGCTGCTACGGGATGGGATGGTCGGGACGGGAGGACACCGTTGGGGGACAAGTGGGTGCGTGGGAACCGGGTGAGGAGCTGGTTTAAAAAAGGGGATGGCTAGTCGACGAGGGGGGGGGGGGGGGGTAAAGAGCCCCCAACCCGGTTGATCACGTGGAATGTGAGAGGGCTGAATGGGCCGATTAAGAGGGCAAGGGTACTTGCGCACCTAAAGAAATTAAAGGCAGATGTGGTCATGCTGCAAGAGACGCATCTGAAACTGGCGGATCAGGTCAGTTTACGAAAAGCAATGGGTGGGACAGGTATTTCGCTCGGGCTTGGATGCGGAAAATAGAGGGGTGGCAATATTAGTGGGGAAACGGGTATTGTTTGAGGCGTGGACCATAGTGGCGGACAGTGGGGGTAGATATGTGATGGTGAGTGGCAGATTGCAAGGTGAGACGGTGGTTCTGGTGAACGTATATGCCCTGAACTGGGATGATGCCAACTTCATGAAACGTATGCTGGGGCGTATCCCGGACCTGGAGGCGGGAAAGTTGGTAATGGGGGGAGACTTCAACACGGTGCTGGATCCAGGGCTGGACCGGTCCAGGTCTAGGACCGGGAGGAGGCTGGCAGCGGCCGCTTAAGGACTTCATGGAGCAGATGGGAGGAGTGGATCCCTGGAGATTTACTAGGCCTAGGAGTAAAGAGTTCTCCTTCTTCTCCCATGTCCACAAGGTGTATTCTCGGATAGACTTCTTTGTCCTGGGAAGGGCGCTGATCCCAAAGGTGGCCGGGACGGAGTACTCGGCTATAGCCATTTCGGACCATGCCCCACATTGGGTAGATCTGGAAAAGGAGAGGAAAAGGAACAGCACCCACTGTGGAGATTAGATATGGGATTGTTGGTGGACGAGGGTGTGTGTGTAAGGGTAAGGAGATGTATCGAAAGGTATCTGGAGATTAATGACGACGGAGGTCCAGGTGGGAGTTGTCTGGGAAGCACTGAAGGCGGTGGTCAGAGAGGAACTGATCTCCATAAGGGCCCATAAGGGGAAACAAGAGAGCAAAGAGAGGGAGAGATTGGTGAGAGAAATTTTGAGGGTGGATAGGCAGTATGCGGTGGCTCCGGATGAAGGACTATACAGGGAAAGACGAAGGTTGCACACGGAATTTGATTTGTTGACCACGGGTAAGGCGGGGGCACAATGGAGGAAGGCACAGGGAGTGCAGTATGAGTACGGAGAGAAGGCGAGCCGGTTACTGGCCCAACAACTGAGGAAGAGGGGGGCGGCGAGGGAGATTGGAGGGGTTAGGGACGAGGAGGGTGAGATGGAACGGGGAGCGGAGAGGGTGAACGGGGTGTTTAAGGCATTTTACGAGAGGCTGTATAAGGCTCAGCCCCCAGAGGGGAAGGAGGGAATGATGCACTTCCTAGACCAGTTGGAAATCCCGAAGGTTGAGGAGCAGGAGAGGACCAGACTGGGAGCACAGATTGAGGTGGAGGAGGTGGTAAAAGGGATTGGGAGCATGCAGGCAGGGAAGGCCTCGGGACCGGATGGGTTCCCGGTGGAATTTTATAGGAAATACGTGGACCTGCTGGCCCCGCTTCTGACGAGAACCTTTAATGAGGCCAGGGAAAGGGGGACGTTGCCCCCGACGATGTCGGAGGCGACAATATCGCTGCTCTTGAAAAGGGACAAAGACCCGCTGCAGTGCGGGTCTTACAGGCCTATTTCCCTCCTGAATGTAGATGCCAAGCTTTTGGCAAGGTGATGGCGACGAGGATGTAGGATTGGGTCCCGGGGGTGGCTCACGAGGATCAAACGGGGTTTGTTAAGGGGAGACAATTGAACACTACCATACGGAGGCTGCTGGGTGTGATGATGATGCCCCCGCCGGAGGGGGAGGCGGAGATAGTGGTGGCGATGGATGCAGAGAAAGCATTTGATAGAGTGGAGTGGGATTACCTGTGGGGAAGCGTTGAGGAGATTTGGATTTGGAGAGGGGTTTATTGGATGGGTTCAGCTTCTATACGGGGCCCCGGTGGCAAGTGTGACTACAAATAGGCAGAGATCTGACCACTTCCGTCTATACAGAGGGACAAGACAGGGATGTCCTCTGTCCCGTTTACTGTTTGCGTTGGCAATTGAGCCACTGGCCATAGCGCTGAGGGGCTCTAGGAAGTGGAGGGGAGTACTTAGGGGAGGAGAAGAGCACCGGGTGTCACTATACGCGGATGATTTGCTGTTGTATGTCGCAGACCCAGTGGAGGGGATGCCCGAGATAATGCAGACACTCAGGGAGTTCGGGGAATTTTCAGGATATAAATTGAATATGGGGAACAGTGAGCTGTTTGTGATGCACCCTGGGGAACAGGGCAGGGGACTAGATGATTTGCCGTTGAGGAGTGTAACAAGGGATTTTCGGTACCTAGGGATCCAGATGACCAGGAACTGGGGAACATTGCATAAGTTTAATTTAGTAAGATTGGTGGAGCAGATGGAAGAGGACTTTAGAAGATGGGACATGGTGTCCCTGTCACTGGCGGGTAGGGTGCAGGCAGTTAAAATGGTGGTCCTTCCGCGGTTTCTTTTTGTGTTCCAGTGCCTCCCTGTGATGATTACAAAGGCCTTTTTCAAGAAAGTGGATAAGAGCATTATGAGTTTTGTGTGGGCTGGGAAGACCGCAAGAGTGAAGTTCCTGCAGCGTAGTAGGGATAGGGGGGGACTGGCACTGCCGAGTTTAAGTGACTATTATTGGGCCACCAACATATCAATGGTATGCAAGTGGATGGGGGAAGGGGAGGGAGCGGCGTGGAAAAGACTAGAGATGGCGTCCTGTAGGGGAACCAGCCTAAAAGCATTAGCGACGGCGCCTTTACCGTTCTCCCCGAAGAAATACACCACTAGTCCAGTGGTGGTGGCAACACTGAAAATTTGGGGGCAGTGGAGACGACATAAGGGAGTGACGGGTGCCTCGGTGAGGTCCCCGATAAGGAACAACCACAGGTTCGTCCCGGGGAAGATAGATGGGGGATTTAAAGCTTGGCAGAGAGCAGGGATTGTGAAATTGAAGGATTTGTTCCTAGGCGGGACGTTTGCGAGTCTGGGAGCACTGACAGAAAAATATGGGTTGCCACCGGGGAATGCATTTCGATATATGCAACTGAGGGCTTTTGCGAGGCAACAGGTGAGAGAATTTCCGCGGCTCCCGGCGCAAGAGATTCAGGACAGAGTGATTTCGGGGGCATGGGTGGGGGATGGTAGGGTGTCAGATATATACAGAGAAATGAGAGACAAGGGGGAGACAATGGTGGAGGAGCTGAAGGGAAAATGGGAAGAGGAGCTAGGGGAAGAGATTGAAGAGGGGCTGTGGGCCGATGCCTTAAGTAGGGTAAACTCTTCGTCCTCATGCGCCAGGCTCAGCCTGATACAATTCAAGGTTCTACACAGGGCACATATGACTGGAGCAAGGCTGAGTAGATTTTTTGGAGTGGAGGATAGGTGCGGGAGATGCGCGGGAAGCCCAGCGAACCACACCCACATGTTTTGGTCATGCCCGGTACTGCATGAGTTCTGGGTGGGGGTGGCGAATGTGCTTTCAAGGGTGGTGGGGGTCCGGGTCGAGCCAGGCTGGGGGTTGGCGATATTTGGGGTTGCGGACGAGCCAGGAGTGCAGGAGACGAGAGAGGCTGATGTTTTAGCCTTTGCGTCCCGAGTAGCCCGGCGAAGGATATTACTTATGTGGAAAGAAGCTAAACCCCCAGGCGTGGAGGCCTGGATAAACGACATGGCGGGGTTTATAAAATTGGAGCGGATAAAATACGCACTAAGAGGTTCGGCTCAAGGGTTCACCAGGCGGTGGCAACCGTTCCTCGACAATCTCGCAGAACGATAAGGGAAATGGGAAAGGAAGCAGCAGCAACCCGGGGGGGGGGGCACATCCGGGCCCTCGGGGGTTTTGTACAGGTGTTTGTATAGGAGTTATTTATATTGTTTTTTGTGACTTTATTATTTTGGATATTGGCTAGTTTTTATTTTTGTTGCTGGCAGTTGCCGTCTAGTTAATATATTATTTATTCTTCTTTAAAAAACGGTCATCATCATTATTTATATTGTTTTAAAGTTGCAAAAGGGAAAATTTTGTAATGTCTTTGTTTGACCGAAAAATTTGAATAAAAAATATTTTTAAAAAGTTAGGGCGACACGGTAGCACAGTGGTTAACACTGTTGCTTCACAGCACCAGGGTCCCAGGTTCGATTCCCGGCAAGTCCCAAAAGACGTGCTTGTTAGGTGAATTGGACATTCTGAATTCTCCCTCAGTGTACCCGAACAGACGCCAGAGTGCAGCGACTAGGGGTTTTTCCACAGTAACTTCATTGCAGTGTTAATGTAAGCCTACTTGTGACACTAATAAAGATTATTACTATTAAGTGCGTCCAAGACAGAGACACCGGGGCTTCCTGCACCTCGCCACCATTAATGTTTGCACCAGCAAAATTTATAATATTTTTATGTATGTTCGGTTTGCTACACAGCAACCTTACATGTGCCTGATGCAGTTCCTATCTTTGGCACCAGTTCTGCACCCCTATACACTTTCATTTTATCCCAATTATTATTATTAGAGAACTTGAAAGATATCACTGCCCTATTGTTTCTGTACTTCTCAGCAATACATATACACATACATTTGTGCTCTTAGAGCTCCCCCAGTTTCTTTGCAGATCTATCTCAGCAATAAACCGGTCCCTTTTTGGTCCTCCATTTAACCTATATGGCCTCATCTCATGATTCTTCGAAGCAAGAAAGGTGTCCAATTCTTTCGGGTGAGGGCCACATTTCAATTTTCTTTTTGATTCATGGCGCAAAAGAGCAAATGTTAGAGAAAAAAGTGTTAGAAATGTATCTTGCTATTGTTATGGGCAAGGCGTTTTCAGAACCCCAAAATGTATCATGGAGTTCAACTAGCCTCATCCTTTAATGGATTTGTTGCTTTTCCTAGCACACGGCTTTTCCCAGGTGTGATATTACAATTATGGACACATGGGTTTTTAAACACAAAACACTGTTTATTCCATGAACTCAACACCCCTTACTTCAAAGATAACTCAGAAAATATTGCAACAGTAAATACTTCCTTAAAATGTTCCTTCAAACTTCCAAAAGACTGAACACCTTTAAACAGTATCACATCAGGTTAAAGGATATATATATTTTCTGTAGAATGGCAGAGATAAATTCGCTTGGTTTCCTTCAGCTCCAGCAAAACAGCCAGGCACTTTTCAAACTGCTCTCAGCAAAAACAGCCAGGCACTTTTCAAACTGAAACTAAAAACCTGCAAAATGGCTGAACTGACCTGAGCTCCACCCACTCCAAGACATCACTGTTTTCTTAAAGGTACATTGCTTAAACATCCAGTTCTTAAAGGCACTCTCGCATTACACTATATCATTTTTATTTTTAGAAGTGTTATGCGTGACAACAAATTGGTATCATGTAAAGCAGGAAGAAAGCCCTGCTGTATCTCGAGTAGGTTGATCATTGGATCAGTTACCATGGTTTGGTTCATAATCAATTTAGGCTGTGCCACTCTCCTCGAAAACCACCAATTTCTGACAGTACATTGGAAGAAGGTAAACACCTCAGTGCCAGTTAGGAATTTGAGGTGAAGTGAGAGTGACTGTCCTTGACATCAACGTAACATCTGTGACATAAAGGAGCCTGCGCAAGTCCATAGGATTAAGTGGAAAACCTCCACTAACTGGTGTCGTACCTCGCACCAAAGATCGTGTGCTTGTTGCAGGCCAATCATCTCAGCCAGGAAATCACTGTTGGAGCTCCTCAGGGTGCTGCCCTCGGCCCAACAATCTTCAGCTGCTTTAACGGCCTGCCTGCACTACAAAGGACAGAAGTGGAGGTTGTCTGCAGTGTTAAGTTCCATTTGCAGCTCCTCAATTAATAAAATAACATTTGCACCATGAAAGTCTCAGGCTTCACTATCTCCAGAAAGAGGAAGCCTCACCACTGCCCCTAGACATTCAGCATTACCGTCACCTGGTCCCCTATCATCATTCTAGCAGCCACCACTGACCAGAAACTGAATCAAGCACAATATGGTTCCACAAGCAAGTCAGAGGTTAAATATTCTTTGGTGTGCGTAGATTATGATGAGCAATACTTCTGACTCTCCAAGCCCCTTGCACTAGCTAAACGGCACAAGTTAAGAGCGTGACAGATTACTTGCCTGGAAGAACACTGATACAGCACCCAATAAACCTGACACCATCCTAGACAAAGCGGTCCACTTGTTTGGCACTCCATCCACTCATTTTGAGCATTCCCTATTTCCAGAATGGCTGCCATGTGGAGCACTGACAAAATGCACTGCAACAGCATAAAGCTTCTATGACAACTCATCGCAAACCTGCAGGTTTACCGCAAACCATGCATCACCTAGAAGGTCAAAGGCAGCAGATACATGGAGTTCCACACCCTACCTTGGAAATGCGGTCTACAACTAATGTAAAAATTAATTAATCTAAAAGTTGACCATGACCTAGCCTAAAAACTAGAATTTCTCAAATACCTAGTCAAAAGGTTGACCGCGTTTTTTTCAAGGGATCAAACCATGCTGTGATCAGTCATTACACTGAATATTCATTGATTTGAAGGAATGTACAGGAACCTCAAGACTTTCCTTCCGCCAATTCTAGCAGCAGTCTCGCGGCAAATCGACTAGATTCATGTGTGGCACATAAATCCATTACAATACCATTAAGAGAGAACAAAACAATTCAATTTAAATTGTGCAAAGTGACAGAAGGGCTTAAACAAGCATTTGCAAAAGGATATTTTCACCCACACATTCATCTACGTCTTCAAAGATATGAAGGTAGTGGAGATTTGAAAATTTAAGGGTAGGGCCAGGTGGATGACAATTCGGGAAGCACGATTTAGTCGTCTATGTCAGGGGGAAAAAAACTCGAGTATCTGCGAGCTGAACCTAATGATCACCAACTTTCCATTAATTTGTCATCCGACAGATAAAATGCGTATCGATTGGTCTGCATTGAAAATGTGGATGTGTATGATACTTTGCTTCCTGAAGTCAATGACCAGCTCCTGAGGATAGTTGTCGCTATACCATGCTACTAGGTTCTCCATCTCCCTCCTGTGCTCGGACTAATCTCTCTCCTGTACTCTTGATTCATCATTGTGAGAGATCCAATCCACAAGGAGAATGGACAAAACATTTAGTCCAAGGAGTGGGTTCTAAGCAGGGTCTTAAAAAGGGGCATAGATAATAATGGAAGACAGTTCCAGACTTTAAAACCTAGATGTAGTGAAAAAAAGAGGGGCAAGAACTGGAGACTGACTGAAAGCTGCAGGAGGTTCCAGAGAATGTCCAGGAATGGATTTACATTTGTGGATGAGAATGTCAAATTTAAGATGACAACTGAAAGACAATCTTAAGTCAGCCAGTTGGGCAAGCAGTTGTTGTTGCAGGTGTGGGGGGGCAGGGTATTGAATAAACTGAAGCGTATTACATCGAGTAGGAGAGGGGAAAATTGAAATTAGGCTGGAGGTGACATAGGTATAGATGAAGAATTCATAAGACCATAAGACATAGGAACGGAAGTAAGGCCATTCGGCCCATCGAGTCCACTCCACCATTCAATCGTGGCTGATTTCAACTCCATTTACCCGCTCTCTCTCCATAGCCCTTAATTCCTTGAAAAATCAAGAATTTATCAACTTCTGTCTTAAAGACACTCAACGTCCCGGCCTCCACCGCCCTCTGTGGCAATGAATTCCACAGTCCCACCACTCTCTGGCTGAAGAAATTTCTCCTCATCTCTGTTCTAAAGTGAATCCCTGTTATTCTAAGGCTGTGCCCCCGGGTCCTAGTCTCCCCTGCTAATTGAAACAACTTCCCTACATCCACCCTATCTAAGCCATTCATTATCTTGTAAGTTTCTATTAGATCTCCCCTCAACCGCCTAAACTCCAATGAATATAATCCCAGGATCCTCAGACGTTCATCAAATGTTAGGCCTACCATTCCTGGGATAATCCGTGTGAATCTCCGCTGGACCCGCTCCAGTGCCAGTATGTCCTTCCTGAGGTGTGGGGCCCAAAATTGCTCACAGTATTCTAAATGGGGCCTAACTAATGCTTTATAAAGCTTCAGAAGTACATCCCGGCTTTTATATTCCAAGCCTCGAGATGAATGACAACATTGCATTTGCTTTCTTAATTACGGACTCAACCTGCAAGTTTACCTTTAGAGAATCCTGGACTAGGACTCCCAAGTCCATTTGCACTTCAGCATTATGAATTTTGTCACCATTTAGAAAATAGTCCACGCCTCTATTCTTTTTTCCAAAGTGCAAGACCTCGCACTTGCCCACGTTGAATTTCATCATCCATTTCTTGGACCACTCTCCTAAACTGTCTAAATCTTTCTGCAGCCTCCCCACCTCCTCCATACTACCTGCCCCTCCACCTATCTTTGTATCATCGGCAAACTTAGCCAGAATGCCCCCAGTCCCGTCATCTAGATCGTTAATATATAAAGAGAACAGCTGTGGCCCCAACACTGAGCCCTGCGGGACACCACTCGTCACTGGTTGCCATTCCGAAAAAGAACCTTTTATCCCAACTCTCTTGCCTTCTGTCTGACAGCCAATCGTCAATCCATGTTAGTACCTTGCCTCGAATACCATGGGCCCTTATTTTACTCAGCAGTCTCCCGTGAGGCACCTTATCAAAGGCCTTTTGGAAGTCAAGGTAGATAACATCCATTGGCTCTCCTTGGTCTAACCTATTTGTTATCTCTTCAAAGAATTCTAACAGGTTTGTCAGGCACGACCTCCCCTTACTAAATCCATGCTGACTTGTCCTAATCCGACCCTGCACTTCCAAGAATTTAGAAATCTCATCCTTAACAGTGGATTCTAGAATCTTGCCAACAACGGAGGTTAGGCTAATTGGCCTATAATTTTCCATCTTTTTCCTTGTTCCCTTCTTGAACATGGGGGCTACAACAGTGATTTTCCAATCCTCTGGGACTTTCCCTGACTCCAGTGAATTTTGAAAGATCATAACTAATGCCTCCACTATTTCTTCAGCTATCTCCTTTAGAACTCTAGGATGTAGCCCATCTGGGCCCGGAGATTTATCAATTTTTAGACCGCTTAGTTTCTCTTGCACTTTCTCCTTTGTGATGGCGACCATATTCAACTCTGCCCCCTGACTCTCCTGAATTGTTGGGATATTATTCATGTCTTCTACTGTGAAGACTGATGCAAAGTACTTATTTAGTTCCTCAGCTATTTCCTCGTCTCCCATCACTAGATCACCAGTGTCATTTTGGAGCGGCCCAATGTCTACTTTTGCCTCCAGTTTGTTTTTAATGTATTTAAAGAAACTTTTACTATCATTCCTAATGTTACTGGCTAGCCTACCTTCATATTTGATCCTCTCTTTCCTTATTTCTCTCTTTGTTATCCTCGGTTTGTTTTTGTAGCCTTCCCAATCTTCTGACTTCCCACTACTCTTTACCACATTACAGGCTTTCTCTTTTGCTTTGATGCATTCCCTAACTTCCTTTGTCAGCCATGGCTGCCTAATCCCCCCTCTGATAACCTTTCTTTTCTTTGGGATGAACCTCTGTACTGTGTCCTCAATTACTCCCAGAAACTCCTGCCATTGCTGGTCTACTGTCTTTCCCACTAGGCTCTGCTCCCAGTCGATTTTCGTCAGTTCCTCCCTCATGCCCCTGTAGTTACCTTTATTTAACTGTAACACCTTTACATCTGATTCTACCTTCTTTCTTTCAAATTGGAGATTGAATTCTACCATATTATGCTCACTGCCTCCTAAGTGTTCCCTTACTTTAAGATCTTTAAATCTGGCTCATTACATAACACTAAGTCCAGAATGGCCTGTTCCCTCGTGGGCTCCATCACAAGCTGTTCCAAAAAGCCCTCCTGTAAACATTCAATGAATTCCCTTTCCTTGGGTCCACTGGTAGCATTATTTACCCAGTCCACCTGCATATTGAAGTCCCCCATGATCACTGTGACCCTGCCTTTCTGACATGCACTTTCTATTTCGTGGTGCATTTGGTGCCCCTGGTCCTGACCACTGTTAGGAGGCCTGTACATAACTACAATTATGCTTTTTTTGCCTTTGTGGTTCCTCAACTCTACCCACACAGGCTCCACATCATCTGAACCCATGTCGTTTAGTGCTATTGATTTAATTTCAATAACAAGGCAACCCCGCCCCCTCTGCCCACCTCTGTCTTTTCGATAGGTTGTGAATCCCTGGATGTTTAAATGCCAGTCCTGAACCCCCTGCAACCACGTCTCTGTGATGCCTACCACATCATACCTGCCAGTCACAATCTGGGCCACAAGCTCATCTACCTTGTTCCGCACACTGCGCGCATTTAAATATAGCACCTTTAATTCTCTATTGACCGTCCCTTTTTGTTTTCTTAGTGTGGTGGACCTTGGTTTACTGAGCCTTTCCATACACTGTGTCATATTTTGTGGGATGGGGACTATCGTAACGTCTCCGGAGTTCTGTCTTTTCGTGCTTTTTTGTATTCCTAAGCAGCTATGCTTCCCACTGATTACTTCACCTCTTGGTTCCCGGACTTTCCCTTTCCCCCCAATCTTTAGTTTAAAGTCCTATTGACCACCCTATTTACTCTTTTCGCCAGAACACTGGTCCCAGCTCGGTTCAGGTGGAGACCGTCCCAACGGTATAGGTCCCCCCTCTCCCAAAACTGATGCCAGTGTCCCATGAAAAGGAACCCCTCTTTCCCACACCACTCTTTCAGCCACGTGTTAACTTCCCTTATTCTTGCCTCCCTATGCCAATTTGCACGTGGCTCGGGCAGTAATCCGGAGATTATGACCCTTGAGGACCTGTTTTTTAATTTGAATCCTAGCTCTTTATAATCTCTAAACAGGTCCTCTTTCCTAGACTTGCCTATGTTGTTGGTACCGACATGGACCACAACAACTGGATACTGCCCCTCCCTCTCCAGTATCCTTTCAAGCTGGTCAGAGATGCCCCGCACCCTAGCACCGGGCAGGCAACATACCATGCGGGACTCTTTATCCTGCTCACAAAGGATACTACCTATTCCCCTGATAATAGAATCCCCTACAACTACAACTTGCCTATTTACTCCCTCCCCTTGAATGGCCTGCTGAACCATGGTGCCTTGGTCAGCTGACTCATCCTTCCTGCAGCCCTGTTCGCCATCCACACAGGGAGCAAGTGCCTCTTACCTGTTGGACAGGGTCAAGGGCTGGGGCTCCTGAGTTCCTGACTGCTGGTTCCCTTTACCTGCCTGACTTGCAGTCACACTTTGCTGTCCCTGGCCACTGGCAGGATTTAAACTACTTACTCTGACAGGTGTGACTGCCTCCTGAAACACATAGTGTCCAGGTAAGTCTCCCCCTCCCGGATGTGCCTCAGTGTTTGAAGCCCAGACTCCAGCTCATCAACTCTTGAGCCGGAGCTCTTCAAGCAACCAACACTTACTGCAGATGTGGTCGCTGCAGCTCGCAATGGGATCTGCCAGCTTACACATCAAGCAGCTCAAGCACATCACCTGACCACCCATCACTAATTAATTAATTAGTTTAATTTAAATTTACGAGTTTAGCTGTGTTTTAAAACAAATTTGGGGCAGACAAATTTTTTTAAATTCAGCAGCAGGTGAGGTGAGGTAGGAGCAGACAAATAGCATGTCTCAAAGGTGAACAAAAAGGTAAACATTAAAGTAAAACGCAAGTGGGTAACTGATCTAATCAGACTGAAACAGTTATTTTGCTGATGAAAAGGTAAATAACTAACAAAAGGGATAAATCTCACGTGAAGTCAGGGTGCTGGATCTTGGCATCACTCCTGGGTACCGTCCCAACAGAAATAAGAGATGCATTAAGTGAGCTTCTCGATTTTATATATTTAATATCTCACTGAGCAGGGATTGTTCCAATAAAATGGACGCTAATGCAGTACCAGCTTTCTAATTTTTTATCCAAGCCATCACTAAAATAGTAACTTGAGGCCCAGACACAGTTCCTTGGAGAATACTGGTCACATCCTGCAAATAAAGTACATGTCCATTATCGTTCTTTTTGGCCTAACTAAATCCTTAAACACTTAAGTCGTCTGTTTGGAACCTTTCAATTCTTTCTGGAAAACCATGTAACCAACATTCAAAGATACTTAGTAACTTCCTGAAAGAAAAATTCAGCTAGGTCATTTCTATTATCTACCCTTCATAAAGCCATGTTGACTTCTCTACATAGATGGATTTTTGGGTGATTAAATTGAAGTAATTATGAGACCAGACTCGTCACAATATTTCACATATGCAATCTGAAGTGCATTATAGTTTTGTACTGCACCTTCCTCCCTACACACCTCGGCATTCTGACAACAGCCTCTCGTGTACTCTTATGGCATTCGCTGCTATATCGGAGAGAGCAAACGCAGACTGGGTGATTGCATTGCTGAGCACCTTTGGTCTGTGCACCCGGACCCGGACCTTCCCGTTGCTTGCCATTAACAAAAGACCCTGCTCCCATGCCCACATGTCTGTTCTTGGCCTGCTGCAATGTTCCAGTGAAGCTCAACGCAAACTGGAGGACCAACATCTCATCTTCCGGTTAAGCACGTTACAGCCTTCCGGTCTCAACATCGAATTCAACAACTTCAGATGATTAGCTCTACCCCACCTCGACCATTTGTTTTCATCCCGTTTCATTTCAACTGTCTTTTACCATTTCTTTCTTAATATATATTTAACCCCCCCCTCCCCCATCTTATCCACCTTTCCTTACCCCTTCTCCCCTTTGCTTCCCCCTTCCCCTCCCCCATATCTCCATCTGTCACAGTTTAGCCTTTGATGTTAGTTTCTCTGCTGTTTGGCCTCTCACACCTTTTGTTCTCTTTGGGGACTGAGGAACTGGACACATTCCAAGCTTTGACAATATTATTGCATACAAAAGACAGGTGAGGTGGGATATTGGTTTAATTATTGAGCAGCTGAACTTGTGTTGATCACCTCAAGAGGTACCTGTACTTGAATTAGCTCAATTTTGTTTCTTGTTTTGCACATCTTTCAAGAGGTTGCAAAGCTGCTAGTGAGAGGGAACATAGGAATTAGGAGCAGAATAAGTCATTTCAGCCCTTCAAGCCTGCTCCGCCATTCAATCAGATCATGGCTGATCTCAAATCCACCTCCCACCTGTACCCCATGTCCCTTTAACCCGGTTTTAAAAATCAGAAATAGATCCATCTCCTTCCTGAAACCATTTAATGACTCAGATTCAGCCGCAATATGGGGTAATAAGTTCCATAAATTCACCACTCTCTACGAGAAGTAATTCCTCCTCATCTCCGTTCTAAATCTACAGCCTCTCTCAAACTTTGTCTGTGACCTCTCGTTCTAGATTGCACCAGAAATGAGAACATTTGGTCTACATTTACTTCATCAACCCATTGGTGTTTTATATACCTCTATCAGATCCCCTCTCATCCTTCTAAAGCACAAGCCCAAACTGTTCAATCTCTCCTTGTACATCAACCCTTTCATCCCCAGATCTGATGAACATCCGCCGAACTGCGAGTGCAGCTTGGGATTCAGGTACGGATTCAAACTTGCTCCCAGGTTCCAGCAGCTTTCATTTCCGGGAGCAGGAGAGAGAGGGGGAGCCGGAGCGCAGCTTGGGATTCAGGTAGGTGTTTAAACTTGCCCCCAGGTTCCAGCAGCCTTCATTTTTCGGAGCGGGAGAGAGGGAGGGAGCCGGAGCGCAGCTTGGGATTCAGGTACGTATTTAAACGTGCCCCCAGGTTCGAGCGGCCTTCATTTCCGGGAGCGGGAGAGAGAGAGAGAGAGAGAGAGAGGGGGGGCCGGAGCGCAGCTTGGGATTCAGGTAGGTGTTTAAACTTGCCCCCAGGTTCCAGCGGCCTTCATTTCCAGGAGCGGGAGAGAGAGGGAGCCAGAGCGCAGCTAGGGATTCAGGAAGGTATTTAAACTTGCCCCCAGGTTCCAGCGGCCTTCATTTTTCGGAGCGGGAGAGAGAGGGGTAGCTGGAGCGCAGCTTGGGATTCAGGTACGTGTTTAAACTTGCCCCCAGGTTCCAGCGGCCTTCGTTTTATGGAGCGGGAGAGAGAGAGCGAGAGAGAGGGAGCAGCGAGAGCAGCTTGGGATTCAGGCAAGTGCTTAAACTTGCCCCCAGGTTCCAGAGGCCTTCATTTTTCGGAGCGGGAGAGAGAGAGGGAGCCGGAGCGCAGCGAATGCAGCTTGGGAATCAGGTAGGTGCTTAAGTGTTTGATTTTTATCTCTATTTAAGTTGGGCGGTTGCTAAACCCGAGACACTACCTTGTAGTGTCTCCCACCCTTCCACCTCCTCTAACCTAAGGGGGAGAGTGAATATCAGGTGTGCTCTCTCTTTTCTTTTATCCGTAAGTTATAACTTTAGATTTTCGGCGGGATCAGTGGCCAGGTGTCTGTCGGGAAGGTACGTTTACCCTTTAAAAACTTACCTTGCATGAGAAGCGGCCTTCAGGTTTTCGGCGGAAGCAGCGGCCAGGGGTCTGTCGGGAAGGTAAGTAGCTGGGAGAAATTTAACTCTTCCTGGGATGGTAATTATTGTGATTGGTAAGTAAAATCCTTATTCCTTTCACTTATTCATTATTTGATATTATATTTGTAATCAGTTAAGGTAAAGTGTAAAAATGGCAGGAGATTCCAGACCCGTGTTATGTTGCTCGTGCTCAATGTGGGAGTTCAGGGACGCGGCCGATGCCCCGGACTCCTTCATGTGCGGGAAGTGTGTCCAGCTGCAGCTCCTGTTAGACCGCATGATGGCTCTGGAGCTGCGGATGGACTCACTTTGGAACATCCGCGATGCGGAGTTGGTCGTGGATAGCACGTTCAGTGAGTTGGTCACACCGCAGATCAGGGTTAGAGGGAGACAGGGAATGGGTGACCAAAAGGCAGAGAAAGAGCAGGAAGGCAGTGCAGGTGTCCCCTGCGGTTATCTCCCTCCAAAACAGGTATACCATTTTGGATACTGTTGGGGGAGATGACTCACCATGGGAAGGCAGTCGTAGCCAGGCTCATGGCACCGTAGCTGGCTCTGCTGCACAGAAGGGCAGGAGAAAGACTGGCAGGGCTATAGTCATAGGGGATTCAATCGTAAGGGGAGTAGACAGGCGTTTCTGTGGTCGAAAACGAGACTCCCGAATGGTATGTTGCCTCCCGGGTGCACGGGTCAGGGATGTCTCAGATCGGCTGCAGGACATACTGAAGGGGGAGGGTGAACAGCCAGTTGTCGTGGTGCATATAGGCACCAACGATATAGGTAAAAAACAGGATGAGGTCCTACAATCAGAATTTAGGGAGTGAGGAGATAAGTTATAAAGTAGGACCTCAAAGGCAGTAATCTCAGGATTGCTACCAGTGCCACGAGACAGTCAGGGTAGAAATTCAAGAATAGTCAGAATGAATACGTGGCTTAAGAGACGGTGCAGGAGGGAGGGATTCAGATTTTTGGGATATTGGAACCGGTTCCGGGGGCGGTGGGACCATTACAAATCGGATGGTCTACACCTGGGCAGGACTGGAACCAATGTCCATGGGGATGCTTTTGCTAACACGGTTAGGGAGGTTTTAACTAATGTGGCAGGGGGATGGGAACCAGATTTGGAAGTTAGAGGTCAGTAAAGAGGCAGCAACTAAAGCCAATAAGGTACTAGATAATAAACTCAATGTGACTAAGGGGAAGAATAGACAGGGAAGAGATGATGAACGCAAAGGGACAGGTGGTCTGAGGTGCATTTGATCAATGCGAGAAGTGTAGCAGGTAAAGCAGATGAACTTAGGGCTTGGATTAGTACCTGGGAATATGATGTTATTGGTATTACGGAGACTTGGTTGAGGGAAGGGCAAGACTGGCAACTAAATATCCCAGGGTATAGATGCTTCAGGAGGGACAGGGAGGGAGGTAAAAGGGGTGGAGGAGTTGCATTACTGGTCAGAGATGCTATCACAGCTATGATTAAGGAGGGCACGATGGAGGATTCGAGCACCGAGGTAATATGGGTAGAGCTAAGAAATAGGAAGGGTGCAGTAATATTGGTGGGACTTTACTACAGGCCTCCCAAAAGCGAGCGTGAAGTAGAGGTACAAATATGTAGACAGATTATAGAAAAATGTAGGAGCAATAGGATGGTCGTGATGGGAGATTTTAACTTCCCCAGCATTGAATGGGACTCGCGTAGTGCTGGAGGCATAGATGGAGCAGAATTTGTAAGGAGCATCCAGAAGAGTTTTTTAGAGCAGTATGTAAATAGTCCAACTCGGGAAGGAGCCATACTGGACCTGGTATTGGGGAATGATCCCGGCCAGGTGGTTGACGTTTCAGTCGGTGGTTACTTTGGGAATAGCGATCACATTTCCGTCAGTTTTAGAATACTCATGGACAAAGACGAGAGTGGTCCTAAAGAAAGAATGCTAAATTGGGGAAAGGAGCTAGGGAATGTGGATCGGGAGCAGCTCTTTAAGGGTAAATCCACATTTGAAATGTGGGAGTCTTTTAAGGAAAGGTTGATCAGAGTGCAGGACAGACATGTCCCTGTGAAAATGAGGGATAGAAATGGCAAGATTAGGGAACCATGGATGACGGGTGGAATTATGAGACCAGCCAAGATGAAAAAGGAAGCATACATAAGATCTAGGCGACTTAAATCTGATGAAGCTTTGGAGGAACATCGGGAAAGTAGGACAAATCTCAAACTCGCAATAAAGAGGGCTAAAAGGGTCATGAAATATCTTTGGCAAACAGGGTGAAGGAAAATCCCAAAGCCTTTTATTCGTATAAAAGGAGCAAGAGGGCAACTAGAGAAAGGATTGGCCCACTCAAAGACAAAAGAGGGAATTTATGCGTGGAGTCAGAGGAAATGGGTGAGATTCTTAATGAGTACTTTGCGATTCACCAAGGAGAGGGACATGACGGATGTTGAGGCTAAGGATGGATGTTTAAATACTCTAGGTCAAGTCAGCATAAGGAAGGGGGAAGTTTTGGGTATTCTAAAAGGCATTAAGGTGGACAAGTCCCCAGGTCCGGATGGGATCTATCCCAGGTTACTGAGGGAAGCAATAGCTGGGGCCTTAACAGATATCTTTGCAGCATCCTTGAGCACGGGTGAGGTCCCGGAGGACTGGAGAATTGCTAATGTTGTCCCTTTGTTTAAGAAGGGTAGCAGGGATAATCCAGGGAATTATAGACTTGTGAGCTTGACATCAGTGGTAGGCAAACTGTTGGAGAAAATACCGAGGGATAGGATCTATTTACATTTGGATGAAAATAGGCTCATCAGTGACAAGCAGCATGGTTTTGTGCAGGGAAGGTCATGTCTTTCAAACCTAATAGAATTCTTTGAGGAAGTGAGAACGTTAATTGATGAGGGAAGGGCTGTAGATGTCATATACATGGACTTCAGTAAGGCGTTTGATAAAGTTTCCCATGGAAGATTGATGGAAAAAGTGAAGTCGTATGGGGTTCAGGGTGTACTAGCTAGATGGATAAAGAACTGGCTGGGCAACAGGAGACAGAGAGTAGTGGTGGAAGGGAGTGTCTCAAAATGGAGAAAGGTGACTAGTGGTGTTCCACAGGGATCCGTGCTCGGACCACTGTTGTTTGTGATATACTTAAATGATCTGGACGAAGGTATAGGTGGTCTGATTAACAAGTTTGCAGATGATACTAAGATTGGTGGAGTTGCAGATAGCGAGGAGGACTGTCAGAGAATACAGCAAAATATAAATAGATTGGAGAGTTGGGCAGAGAAATGGCAAATGGAGTTCAATCCAGGCAAATGCGAGGTGATGCATTTTGGAAGATCTAATTCTTTGGTTTTTTAAAAGTATATTTATTAAAGTTTTTAAACACAATTTTTCTCCCTTACAAACAATAACCCCCCCCCGGTAACAAAACAAAAAAAAAAGAAACGAGAAATCGCGCGGAGCTAGATATATACATGGCAAAATAGTATATTTACATAGCTTTGTACACTGGCTCTCTCCCGTACGTGCCAGTTTCCCTGACTCTTCATGTTATCTCTTGCTCATCCACCCCCCTAGGCAGCTCCCTCTCCCCCCCCTCCCCGGGCGTCCCCCCCCTCCCCGGGCGTCCCCCCCCCCCTCCCCGGGCGTCCCCCCCCCCTCCCCGGGCGTCCCCCCCCCCCTTCCCCGGGCGTTCCCCCCCCCCTCCCCGGGCGTTCCCCCCCCCCTCACCGGGCGTTCCCCCCCCCCCCTCACCGGGCGTTCCCCCCCCCCCCTCCCCGGGCGTCTCCCCCCCCCTCCCCGGGCGTTCCCCCCCCCTCCCCGGGCCGTCCCCCCCCCTCCCCAGGCGTCCCCCCCCTCCCCAGGCGTCCCCCCCCTCCCCAGGCGTCCCCCCCCTCCCCAGACGTCCCCCCCCTCCCCAGACGTCCCCCCCTCCCCAGACGTCCCCCCTCCCCAGACGTCCCCCCTCCCCAGACGTCCCCCCTCCCCAGACGTCCCCCCTCCCCAGACGTCCCCCCTCCCCAGACGTCCCCCCTCCCCAGGTTGCTGCTGCTGACCGACCTTCCTCTAACGCTCCGCGAGGTAGTCTAGGAACGGTTGCCACCGCCTGTAGAACCCCTGCGCAGACCCTCTCAAGGCGAACTTGATCCTCTCCAACTTTATGAACCCAGCCATATCGTTTATCCAGGCCTCCACGCCGGGGGGCTTTGCCTCCTTCAACATTAGCAAGATCCTTCGCCGGGCTACTAGGGACGCAAAGGCCAGAATACCGGCCTCTTTCGCCTCCTGCACTCCCGGCTCGTCCTCTGCTCCAAATATTGCTAGCCCCCAGCTTGGCTTGACCCGGACTTTCACCACCTGAGATATTGCTCCCGCCACTCCTCTCCAGAACCCCTCCAGTGCCGGGCATGACCAAAACATATGGACATGGTTCGCCGGGCTCCCTGAGCATCTTCCACATCTGTCCTCTACCCCAAACCCCAAAGAACCTGCTCAACCTCGCCCCCGTCAAGTGAGCTCTGTGAACCACCTTAAATTGTATCAGGCCGAGCCTGGCACACAAGGAGGAGGAATTGACCCTACCCAGGGCATCAGCCCACAGACCTTCCTCGATCTCCTCCCCCAGCTCCTCCTCCGATTTACCCTTCAACTCTTCTACCAGCGCTTCCCCCTCTTCTTTCACCTCCTGGTGTATTGCTGACACCTTGCCCTCCCCGACCCATGCACCCGAGATCATCCGGTCTTGAATTTCTTGTGCCGGGAGCAACGGGAATTCCCTCACCTGACGCCTCACAAAAGCCCTCACCTGCATATATCTAAAGGCATTTCCCGGGGGTAACTCAAACTTCTCCAGTGCCCCTAGGCTCGCAAACGTTCTGTCAATGAACAGGTCCCCGATTACTCTGATCATCGACACATTTGCTGCCCAGTAGTAGCTCCCCAGGTTTGGCAGCGCCAACCCTCCTCTGTCCCTACTGCGTTCCAGGAACCCTCTCCTTACCTTCGGGGTCCGCACAAACCCCATAATACTCCTGCCTACTCTCTTAAAAAAGGCCTTAGTGATCACGATGGGAAGGCACTGAAACACAAACAAAAACCTCGGCAGGACCACCATTTTGACCCGATTGCACTCTACCCGCCAGCGAGAGCGGTAGAATGTCCCATCTTTTAAAATCCTCCTCCATTTGCTCCACCAACCTCGTCAGATTCAGTTTATGTAGGGCACCCCAACTCCTGGCTATCTGGATCCCCAGATACCGAAAGCTCCCCTCCGCCCTCCTCAGCGGTAGGTCCCCTATCCCCCTTTCTTGGTCCCCCGCCTGTAATACAAAGAGCTCACTCTTCCCTACATTGAGCTTATAGCCCAAAAACTCCCCAAACTCCCTTAGAGTCTGCATGACCTCCACCATCCCCTTGGAAGATCTAATTCAAGAGCGGACTATACGGTCAATGGAAGAGTCCTGGGGAAAATTGATGTACAGAGAGATCTGGGAGTTCAGGTCCATTGTACCCTGAAGGTGGCAACGCAGGTCGATAGAGTGGTCAAGAAGGCATACAGCATGCTTGCCTTCATCGGACGGGGTATTGAGTACAAGAGTCGGCAGGTCATGTTACAGTTGTATAGGACTTTGGTTAGGCCACATTTGGAATACTGCGTGCAGTTCTGGTCGCCACATTACCAGAAGGATGTGGATGCTTTAGGGAGGGTGCAGAGGAGGTTCACCAGGATGTTGCCTGGTATGGAGGGTGCGAGCCATGAAGAAAGGTTGAGTAGATTAGGATTGTTTTCGTTGGAAAGACGGAGGTTGAGGGGGGACCTGATTGAGGTCTACAAAATTATGAGGTATGGACAGGGTGGATAGCAACAAGCTTTTTCCAAGAGTGGGGGTGTCAATTACAAGGGGTCACAATTTCAAGGCGAGAGGGGGAAAGTTTAAGGGAGATGTGCGTGGAAAGTCTTTTACGCAGAGGGTGGTGGGTGCCTGGAATGCTTTGCCAGCGGAGGTGGTAGAGGTGGGCACAATAGCATCATTTAAGATGCATCTAGACAGATATATGAACGGGCAGGGAACAGAGGGAAGTAGATCCTTGGAAAATAGGTGACAGGTTCAGAGAAAGGATCTGGATCGGCACACGCTGGGAGGGCCGAAGGTCCTGGTCCTGTGCTGTAATTTTCTTTGTTCAATGCCACCATATCCTCTCTCAAATAAGGAGACCAAAGCTGGACACAATACGCCAGATGTGGTCTCACTAACACCCTACACAATTGCAACAACACTTCTCTACTTTTATACTCCAGTCCTTTTGCAATAAACGCTAAAATTCCATTTGCCTTTTGAATTACATGCTGTACCTGCATACCGACTTTCTACGCTTCATGAACGAAGACACCCAGATCACTCTGCTCAAGAAGCATTTTGAATCTGCTTTCCATTTAGATAATAACTTGCCTTTCTATTTTTTCAGCCAAAATGGATAAGCTCACACTTATCTACATTAAACTCCATATGCCAAATTTTGCCCCAATCTCTGAGCATATCTATATCCATTTGTAATTTTTTGTCTCCTCTTCACTGCCTACTTTCCCACCTATTTTAGTATTATCCTCAAATTTTGTTATTTTACACTTTGTCCCTGCTTGCAGATCATTTATATAGGCTGTAAAACAGTTGCGATCAGAGGACTGACCCCTGCGGCACCCCGCTAGTTACAGCTCACAGGCCAGAGGACCCATTTATTTCAACCCTCTGCTTTGTCAGTCAGCCAATCCACAATCCAATCCAGTACTCTACCCCCAATTCCCTGGGATGTCACCTTCTGGATCAGTCTTGTATGTGGCACTTTGTCAACCGGGACCTTTTGGAAGTCTAGTGTCATGCGAGTGTCACTTTAAGAAAGATTGTCTTATCACATGGCTTCAGTAATGTCATGGTGTGGGTGGAGCTGGACCGTGGCTCCGTGAACGGTTGTAGTTTCGCTTTCATTTGGGCATTCATGGTGTTCAATTCTGGTCGCCACACTACCAGAAGCATGTGGAGGCTTTAGAGAGGGTGCAGAAGAGATTTAGCAGGATGTTGCCTGGTATGGAGGGCACTAGCTAGGGGTAGAGGTTGAATAAACTTGGTTCGTTCTCACCGGAACAATGGAGGTTGAGGGGCGATCTGATTGAGGTCTACAAAATTGTGAGGGGCATAGACAGAGTGGATAGTCAGAGACATTTTCCCAGGGTAGAGGGATCAATTACTAGGGGGCATAGGGTTAAGGTATGAGGGGCAGGTTTAGAGGAGATGTACGAGGCAAGTTTGTTTGTTTTTGTTTTTTTTGTTTGTTTGGGTTGTTTTTTTTTTTTTTTTTTTTTTTACACAGAGGGAGTGGGTGCCTGGAACCCGCTGCCGGAGGAGGTGGTGGAAGCAGGGACGATAGTGGCATTTTGACAAATACATGAATAGAATGAGAATAAAGGGATACGGACCCTGGAAGTGTAGAAGATGTTAGTTTAGACAGGCAGCATAGTCGGCACAGGCTTGGAGGACCGAAGGGCCTGTTCCTGTGCTGTACTTTTCTTTGTCCTTTGGGTGCTGTGGACTCAGACAGAAAATAGTGTTTTGGCCTGTGTCTCTCTATTTTCATTTTAAATATCTGTTGTTTTAGACATAGTTTGCTTTCTGGAGGGTTTAAACCTGCTGGTGAGACTCTCAGGGAAAGCCAGTCTTATTCAAGTGAGAATGCAGAGTGCTGGGCCACGCCCTTGAAAAGGGTGTTTTGGATAAGTGCTATACATCGATTATTGTAGCTGTGGGGTGTCTTTATGTTTGTAATGGATAGTAATTCTTGCTGTGTGTTTATATAAATGTTAACTCAGTTCTCAGAATGAAGCTTATTTTGATTAAAGTGTCTGGGAAGACTGTTGAATAACACCTGAAGGTGACGCTCTCGTGCTCACCCTAGCCAAATTGAACATAAAAAGTTATAGGTCGGGTGAACTTCATGATACATATTGAGTTTTTAAAACTCTGGCCAATAACACTAGATATAGATATAGGCTATCAGGTCCAGGTCATCAGGTCCCAGAGACTTATCTGCTTTTAATCCCATCAGTTTATTCAATACGGTCTCCTTCGTGATGTTTATTGCACCAAGTTTCTCTGCATACTGTAGTTTTTGGAAATTTATCTTCTACCGTGAAGACCAAGGCAAAATATTGGTTCAGTGCCTCCACCGTCATTATTACCTCACCAGTATCATCCTCTAAAGGGCCACCATTTACTTCATTCCTCTTTATATACTTATAGAAGCTTTTGGTATCAGTGTGTATGTTTTCTGCTAGTTTCCTTTCGTAGTTCATCTTAGCTCTTTTGATTTTATTTGTAGTAGCCTTTTGCTGAACCCAAAAGCTCTCCCAATCGTCCAGCTTACCACTTGCTTTTACAGTATGGTATGCCCTAGTTTTACCTTTATGTCTTTCTTGACTTCCTTGATTCACCATGGAACGGGTTTCTCCTTTTTACAATTCCTCTTCCTCTCAGGAATATACTTTAATTGAGAGGTATCTACTATCTCCCTGCACATCAGCCATTGTTCTTCAACTGTCCTTCCTACCCTCAATTGTGCCCAGTTTACTTGTGCGAATGCTTTCCTTAGGCCTGTATAATTAACTCTGTCCAACGCGAAAACTCTAGTTCCCTCGCTCAAACTGAATTTAAAACTCTAGCAAGCTGTGACCACTCCTTCCAAGAGGATCCTTAACGACAAAACTATCAACCCTTCTTCATTACAGAATACCAAGTCTGATATAGCCCGTTCCCAGTTGGGAAGGACCGAAGGGCCTGTTCCTGTGCTGTACTTTTCTTTGTCCTTTGGGTGCTGTGGACTCAGACAGAAAAGAGTGTTTTGGCCTGTAACATATTGCTTAAGAAACAATCCCTCACACACTGTGAAATCTCCCTCAAAGCTACCCTTGCCGATTTCATTAATCCAGTCAATATGCATATTAAAATCACAAATGATTACCGTTGCGCCCTTCTCACAAGTCCTCATCATTTCTTGGTTTATACTATGCCCCACTTTATAAGTATTGCTCGCAGGCCTGTAGATTACCTATCAACTGTTTTTCCCCCCTTTTTTTTTATTCCACCCAGATCGATTCAACATTTTGGCCCTTCATGCCAATATAATTTCTTAATACAGCCTTCATGTCATCTTTAACCAATAAAGCAACTCCACCTCCTGTTCCATCCAGTCTATCCTTTCGGAATACGGAGTACCTTGGACATTCAATTCCCAGTCCCGGTCCCCCTGCAACCATGTTTCAGTAATCCCCACCAAATCATATCTATTTGTCTCTATTCGTGCCGTCAGCTCATTGATCTTGAACATTATACACCACAATGCTTAGTTACGTAAATATTTCAGAAATACTTGATGAACCAGCTGGTCCCATGTGCTTTTTTGTCTCAACTTTTAATAATTATAGGTCTTGAGGAGTTCAGGGTGTATGGGCCCTTCCTGTTTATTCCCTTATTTCCCCTTTTTATTTTGTAGTTCCATGCCTCCCCAAACAGGCGCCGGAATGTGGCGACTAGGGGCTTTTCACAGTAACTTCATTGAAGCCTACTTGTGATAATAAACAATTATTATGGATGATTAATAGACGTGTCTTTAAGTCAAGCAGCAGAGAAGAGTGAGGAATTTAGAAGTTACAGGAGAGAACAATCTCCAGGACCCAATTTTCATCCCAGAGTACTTACGTGGCCTGAGAAATAATAGATCCATTGGTGGTCATTTTAGAAAACGCTTTATGACTGTGGAATAGCTCTTACAGATTAGTGGGTAGCTAAATAACCTCGGTATTCAGAGGGAAAACAGGGAGCTATGGTAGCAGGGATGCTGCGAGAGTCTATTAACAAGGATTTCACAGCACAGCATTTGGAAAGCAGTGGTATAATCAGGCAAAGTCTGCATTGATATACGAAAGGGAAAAGATTTTCAACAAATCTACTGGAATTCTTTGAAGTTGTAACTGAGGGAGAACTAGGGAATAGGGACAGTGTGGCTCTGAGGCAGAGCAGACAGGGAGAGGTTGCTGAACACAGCGGGTCTGGTGGCCTGAAGTGCATATGTTTTAATGCAAGAAGTATTACGGGTAAGGCAGATGAACTTAGAGCTTGGATTAGTACTTGGAACTATGATGTTGTTGCCATTACAGAGACCTGGTTGAGGGAAGGGCAGGATTGGCAGCTAAACGTTCCAGGATTTAGATGTTTCAGGCGGGATAGAGGATGTAAAAGGGGTGGCGGAGTTGCGCTACTGGTTAGGGAGAATATCACAGCTGTACTACGGGAAGACACCTCAGAGGGCAGTGAGGCTATATGGGTAGAGATCAGGAATAAGAAGGGTGCAGTCACAATGTTGGGGGTTTACTACAGGCCTCCCAACAGCCAGCGGGAGATAGAGGAGCAGATAGAGGAACAGGAATGCGGAATATTTGGCTAATGGTAAAGTTCTTGGAAGTGTGGATGAGCAGAGGGATCTAGGTGTCCATGTACATAGATCCCTGAAAGTTGCCATCCAGGTTGATAGGGTTGTGAAGAAGGCCTATGGAGTGTTGGCCTTTATTGGTAGAGGGATCGAGTTCTGGAGTCAGGAGGTCATGTTGCAGCTGTACAGAACTCTGGTACGGCCGCATTTGGAGTATTGCGTACAGTTCTGGTCACCGCATTATAGGAAGGACGTGGAGGCTTTGGAGCGGGAGCAGAGGAGATTTACCAGGATGTTGCCTGGTATGGAGGGAAAATCTTATGAGGAAAGGCTGATGGACTTGAGGTTGTTTTCGTTGGAGAGAAGAAGGTTAAGAGGAGACTTAATAGAGGCATACAAAATGATCAGGGGGTTAGATAGGGTGGACAGTGAGAGCCTTCTCCCGCGGATGGAAATGGCTGGCATGAGGGGACATAGCTTTAAACTGAGGGGTAATAGATATAGGACAGAGGTCAGAGGTAGGTTCTTTACGCAAAGAGTAGTGAGGCCGTGGAAGCCCTACCTGCAACAGTAGTGAACTCGCCAACATTGAGGGCATTTAAAAGTTTATTGGATAAGCATATGGATGATAATGGCATAGTGTAGGTTAGATGGCTTTTGTTTTGGTGCAACAACGTGGGCCGTAGGGCCTGTACTGCGCTGTATCGTTCTATGTTCTATAGGTAGACAGATTTTGGAAAAGAGTAAAAACAACAGGGTTGTATTGATGGGAGACTTCAACTTCCCCAATATTGACTGGGACTCACTGTGTGCCAGGGGCTTAGACGGGGCAGGGTTTGTAAGGAGCATCCAGGAGGGCTTCTTAAAACAATATGTAGACAGTCCAACTAGGGAAGGGGCGGTACGGGACCTGGTATTGGGGAATGAGCCCAGCCAGGTGGTAGAGGTTTCAGTAGGGGAGCATTTCGGGAACAGTGACCACAATTCAGTAAGTTTTAAAGTGCTGGTGGACAAGGATAAGAGTGGTCCTAGGATGAATGTGCTAAATTGGGGGAAGGCTAATTATAACAATATTAGGCAGGAACTGAAGAACCTAGATTGGGGGCGGATGTTTGAAGGTAAATCGACATCTGACATGTGGGAGGCTTTCAAGTGTCAGTTGAAAGGAATTCAGGACCGGCATGTTCCTGTGAGGAAGAAGGATAAATACGGCAATTTTCGGGAACCTTGGATAACTAGGAGATATTGTAGGCCTCGTCAAAAAGAAAAAGGAGTCATTTGTCAGGGCTAAAAGGCTGGGAACAGACGAAGCCTGTATGGACTAAAAGGAAAGTAGGAAGGAACTTAAGCAAGGAGTCAGGAGGGCTAGAAGGGGACACGAAAAGTCATTGGCAAATAGGGTTAAGGAAAATCCCAAGGCTTTTTACACGTACATAAAAAGCAAGAGGGTAGCCAGGGAAAGGGTTGGCCCACTGAAGGATAGGCAAGGAAATCTATGTGTGGAGCCAGAGGAAATGGACGAGGTACTAAATGAATACTTTGCATCAGTATTCACCAAAGAGAAGGAATTGGTAGATGTTGAGTGTGGAGAAGGGTGTGTAGATAGCCTGGGTCACATTGAGATCCAAAAAGACGAGGTGTTGGGTGTCTTAAAAAATATTAAGGTAGATAAGTCCCCAGGGCCTGATGCGATCTACCGAGAATACTGAAGGAGGCTGGAGAGGAAATTGCTGAGGCCTTGACAGAAATCTTTGGATCCTCACTGTCTTCAGGTGATGTCCCGGAGGACTGGAGAATATGCAATGTTGTTCCTCTGTTTAAGAAGGGTAGCAAGGATAATCCAGGGAACTACAGGCCGGTGAGCCTTACTTCAGTGGTAGGGAAATTACTGGAGAGAATTCTTCAAGACAGGATCTACTCCCATTTGCAAGCAAATGGACGTATTAGTGAGAGGCAGCATAGTTTTGTGAAGGGGAGGTCATGTCTCACTAACTTGATAGAGTTTTTCGAGGAGGTCACAAAGATGATTGATGCAGGTAGGGCAGTGGATGTTGTCTATATGGACTTCAGTAAGGCCTTTGACAAAGTCCCTCATGGTAGACTAGTACAAAAGGTGAAGTCACACGAGATCAGGGGTGAGCTGGCAAGGTGGATACAGAACTGGCTAGGTCATAGAAGGCAGAGAGTAGCAATGGAAGGATGCTTTTCTAATTGGAAGGCTGTGACCAGTGGTGTTCCACAGGGATCAGTGCTGGGACCTTTGCTGTTTGTAGTATATATAAATGATTTGGAGGAAAATGTAACTGGTCTGATTCGTAAGTTTGCAGACGACACAAAGGTTGGTGGAATTGTGGATAGCGATGAGGACTGTCAGAGGGTACAGCAGGAGTTAGATTGTTTGGCGACTTGGACGGAGAGATGGCAGATGGAGTTTAATCCGGGCAAATGTGAGGTAATGCATTTTGGAAGGTCTAATGCAGGTAGGGAATATACAGTGAATGGTAGAACCCTCAAGAGTATTGAAAGTCAGAGAGACCTAGGAGTACAGGTCCACAGGTCACTGAAAGGGGCAACACAGGTGGAGAAGGTAAGTCAAGAAGGCATACGGCATGCTTGCCTTTATTGGCCGGGGCATTGAGTATAAGAATTGGCAAGTCATGTTGCAGCTGTATAGAACCTTAGTTAGGCCACACTTGGAGTATAGTGTTCAATTCTGGTCGCCACACTACCAGAAGGATGTGGAGGCTTTAGAGAGGGTGCTGAAGAGATTTACCAGAATGTTGCCTGGTCTGGAGGGCATTAGCTATGAGGAGCGGTTGGATAAACTCGGTTTGTTCTCACTGGAACGAAGGAGGTTGAGGGGCGACCTGATAGAGGTCTACAAAATTATGAGGGGCATAGACAGAGTGGATAGTCAGAGGCTTTTCCCCGGGGTAGAGGAGTCAATTACTAGGGGGCATAGGTTTAAGGTGAGAGGGGCAAGGTTTAGAGTAGATGTACAAGGCAAGTTTTTTTTTTTTTTTTTTACACAGAGGGTAGTGGGTGCCTGGAACTCGCTACCGGAGGAGGTGGTGGAAGCAGGGACGATAGTGACATTTAAGGGGCATCTTGACAAATACATGAATAGGATGGGAATAGAGGGATACGGACCCAGGAAGTGTAGAAGATTGTAGTTTAGTCGGGCAGCATGGTCGGCACGGGCTTGGAGGGCCGAAGGGCCTGTTCCTGTGCTGTACATTCTTTGTTCTTTGATAGAGTTGACCAGGGAGAACGAGAGTTTGACTTTCAGAAGGCTTTCGAAAAGGTCTCACGCAGCAGAATACTATGTAAAGTTGAAGCGCATGGGATTGCAGGTATAGTCTAAAGATGGATAGAAAGCTGGTCAGCAGACAGAAAGCAAAAAGTTGGAATAAATGGGTCTTTTTCCAATTGGCAGGCAGTGGGGTCCAGCAGGGGTCTGTGCTAGGACCCCAACTGTTCACATTAATTCCTTGTCCAAATCATTAATATATAATGTATTATCACCAAATTTGCAGATGATACAAAGTTGGTTGGGAGGGTGAGCTGCGAGGAGGATGCAGATGCTTCAGCGGGATTTGGATAGGTTGAGTGGGCATACGCAGAATAATATGGATAAATGGGAGGGGCAGCATTGTGGATAGCACAATTGCTTCACAGCTCCAGGGTCCCAGGTTCGATTCCGGCTTGGGTCACTGTCTGTGCGGAGTCTGCACATCCTCCCAGTGTGTGCGTGGGTTTCCTCCGGGTGCTCCGGTTTCCTCCCACAGTCCAAAGATGAGCAGGTTAGGTGGATTGGCCGTGGTAAATTGCCCTTAGTGTCCAAAATTGCCCTTAGTGTTGGGTGGGGTTACTGGGTTATGGGGATAGGGTGGAGGTGTTGAGCTTGGGTAGGGTGCTCTTTCCAAGAGCCGGTGCAGACTCGATGGGCTGAATGGCCTCCATCTGCACTGTAAATTCTATGATTAAGTTACCTGCTTCGGTAGCAGAAAATAGGAGCAAAGATTATTACTTGTATGGGTGGAAAGGGTGGATACTCAGCGGGACCTTGGGTGTCCTCGTGCATCAGTCGCTGAAAGTTACCGCGCAGGTACAGCAGTCAGTAAAGAAGGCAAATGCCATGTTGGCCTTCACAGCAAGTGGATTTGAGTATAGGAATAGGGATGTTTTACTGTAACTGAATAGGGCATTAATGAGGCCACATCTGGAGTAGTGTGCGCAGTTTTAGTGTCCTTAATTGGAGGATGGATGTTTTTGCTGTGGAAGGAGCACAGCAAATGTTTACTAGGCTGATTTCTGGGATAGTGGGACTGTCATGAGAAGAAACTAAGTCGGTTAGGATTATATTCATTGGGAGTTTAGAAGAGAGAGAGGATCTCAGAAAATTTCGAACAGGATTAGACAGGGTAGATTCAGAAAGAATGTTCCCGATGGTGGGAGTGTCCAGAAATTGGGATTATCGTTTGAGGATAAGGGGTAAAAGCTTTAGGACTGAGGTGAGGAGAAATATCTTCACCTAGGAGAGTGGTGAATCTGTGGAATTCAGTACCACGGAAGGTAGTTGAGGCAAAAATATTGTGTAATTTCAAGAAGGAATTAGATATAGCTGTTGGGGCTAAAGGAATCAGGGATATGGGAGGAAGGTGGGGGAAATCAGGATATTGAACTTGATGATCTGCCATGATCAAAATTAATGGCAGAGCAGGCTCGAAGTGCGAAATCCCCATCTCCCCCTTCTATTTTCTATTATTGTTTCTATGTGTTGGGTGAGGGCAAGTTTAAGTGGGGGTTGGGGCAGGAGAAAAGGAACTAGATGATAGTTAAGAGTGGTATTAGCAGCATATTTCATTATATTCTTGTTATTAATACATAGTAATAGTGTTTACATTTACAAACCTGGTGACTGTAATTATTGGACAGCCAAGGGCTGGCAGTGGTGTACATGGAACATACAGTGCAGAAGGAGGCCATTCGGCCCATCGAGTCTGCACCGACCCACGTCAGCCCCCACTTCCATACTATCCCCGTAATCCAATAACCTCTCCTAACGGTTTTGGACACTAAGGGCAATTTAGCATGGCCAATCCACCTAACCTACACGTCTTTGGACTGTGGGAGGAAACCGGAGCACCCGGAGGAAACCCACGCAGACACAGGGAGAACATGCAGACTCCGTCCCAGCGGGAATCAAACCTGGGACCCTGGCGCTGTGAAGCCACAGTGCTAGCACTTGTGCTACCATGCACTGGTATTGTCGCTGGACGAGTAATCCAGAGACCCAGAGCCATGCTCTTCGTACCCAGGTTTGAATCCCCGCCATGGCAGATGGTGAAAGATTTATTCAATAAAAATCTGGAATTAAAAGTCTAAATAAAGCTGACAGTGAAACCACGGTCAAGTGTTATAAAACCCATTGGTTCACCAATGTCCTTTCGGGAAGGAAATCTGTCGTCCTTACCTGGCCTGGCCTACATGTGACTCCAGATCCACATCAATTTGGCTGACTCTTAAATGCCCTCGGGGATTGGCAATGATTGCTGGCCCAGCCAGCAACGCCCATATCCGACAAATGAATAAGCAAAAACACCCAGTATTTTTCTAAGAATTATTGGTTAATTAAATTGTATTGTGACTCAGGGTCAAGTGGGGCTGGAATTGACCATGGACTAGCCCAGGGTGTCACAACATAAATTGCGGGCTCATCAGGATCTTTGGAATGGTAGAGAGTGACATTTGGGTTACAATATAAACTAAAAAGAGACACCAGGGTTGTAGCAATAAAACAAATTAGCACTGGAAACTGTTGAGATTTTTCTATCAAGTGGATGATTTGTCTTTGATTTATTTAAAAGAGCTTCAAAAAGACAAGCTAGGCGAATTGGCAGACAACTTAAAACTAGAGGTACCAGAAAAACTAGGAAGGTGGAGAAGTGCTTGCTCAACGTTTAAGTGTTGAGCAAGAGATGCAAGGAAAACAGAGCCCATGGAATAGCGGGGCATCAAAGACATTTCTGGTGGGGAAATTGAGTTTGCGAATACTACAGGGCAAACTTTAACTGGACTTAGGAGACACAAGGTAAACACTGCTGTGAGAGCAGGTGTGAGGGATGAGGTTAGAGGAGCGGTATGCAGGTTTTTTGACTAAGGAGAAAATCACCCCATTTTCATCAACTGATGTAGCCACACCCATAATTATTTTAAGGGACACAGGTACTCTTCAAATTCTTACTGGAAAAGGATTGGTTTGCCTTCAGAGATCTCAATGAAAGCTACGGTATTAGTGAATGAGATAGATGGAAATTATATCCCAGTTCCATTGTACAAAGTAAAATTGGAATGTGATTTAGCGTCAGGTCCAGTAGTTGTCGGGAGTGGATGAAGTCGACTTAATTTTGGAAAATGATTTGGCAGAAGTGAAGGTGGCAGCTTCATCCATAATTAGTGGGTCTGAGTGATGTACTGCAGTTAGTACGAGATACCAATGGTAGGGCATGTGGGAATTGGGAAAATTCATGGGCATTCAATGATTCAAAGAAAAAAAATGTTGAAATACATTGATCACATCAAATGACAATGGTAGTAAATCAGATTCTGCGGATAATGATTAAATTATCTTTACAAGAATGATTACTTAGATTTGTTAAAGATAAAATCTAGTAGAGAACCAGATTCTGAGAATTCCAAGACCAAAGGTGACCCTAAAAAAAGGAGTCCGAATCTTATATTAATAACAGCAATGACGACTCAGACGACAATTCGGAACCCATGCAGATACGGGGAAAACGTGCAGACTTTGCATAGACAGTGACACAAGCCAGGCATTGAACCTGGGACCTTGCCGCTGTGAAGCAACAGTGCTAACCACGCCGATCCATACGACTGAAAAACAAAACCTTTATCAGAAGCACATCAGGTTTAAATTCACTACTGAGAACAGTTACCATGTTGAAATCAGCAAATGGACATTCATAATGTTGCTAATTTTGCCTTCGTTCAATTGCTCTGTTTTACTACCTTTGCTCTTGAGTCGCCAGGTATCTTTATGGTACCGCCACGTGGTTCAAGTCAGAGTAATGATCAATAATCCAATACACCGCTTAGTAAGATTTAAATCAAAGCACATTTATTATACACAGCAATCACTACTCATGTATAAATTCTACGTCTAAGCTACTTCTACGACTAACAGGCTAATACTTAACTTGGAACTGGCCCACCAGGTCAGGGAAACGAATGGACTTTCATTCGGGTTCTGAGCCTGCTGGATTCGAAGTTGGTACAGATTGGTAGCTAGGAGCGCCCATTGAAGTAAGGCTTACTGGATATCAGCGGAGCCTGGACCGGTCACTGTCAAGGGTTGGTTCACGTTGCTGAGTGACCCGTCAAGAAGAGAAGGCCGATTTGAACTTGGGCTTGATTCTTATCGTCCCCAGGGGCTTCCCGCCTTTCGGGGCGGACCCTGTACCTGGTTCCAAGTGATTGGACTTTGTCCCAATCACTTGGTTTGATTTTCTACAATGCTGGAGTGGTTCCCTGATCGATGGGCGGTCCTGAGGTGGTCGTTCACCTCCCATTGTGTAGGCTTCTGCTGGCGCCAAAGAGTCTGGTTTTGCTTTGTGTGTCTAAATGTTGCTCATTGTTCCCAGGGATTGCTCATTAATATGCAGATGGCTGGTGTTTTGTTATGCTGATGGTTGCTGGTATCGATCTTGTCTGGCCTTTCCAGAGGTAAATACACACTCAACCTGCAGCTGTTCATTTGTGTCCTGTTGGCTGACTTTCCCCATCAGCCATTGCCGTTCGCCATTTTAAATCGGGAGTTAACCATTCTAAATCGGGAGTTAGCCATTTTAACTGGCTACAATAAGCTTGCAGAGATTCACACAAATCCTGCTGTGATTGCAGCTTCTCCAAAACTAAAATGAAACCAAACCCACCCTGCAGCAAAAAGCCTAAAGCAAAATTAAAAAGCTGACAGACAGCCCAGCTCCACCCGCTCTGACATCACTGCAGTAATAAACACCCATTTCTTAAAGGTACTCACTACAGATATTTATATACACACCCATTTCTTAAAGGTACTCTCACATGATATCTACTTAGGACAGTCAGAAACCCGACAAAGGAAAGCACGTTGGCTTTGATTTTGAAGGAGTGAAAACGAGGCACTGTTTAAAGAGATCATGGGGAATTACAGAACCAAAGGTGTAAATGTAACAGAAGAACAGAGAGAAGATATAATAGAGATACCAAAAGAGTATAGACGAGTTGTAGGGAAATGCCAGAAGGCACTCCATGAGCAAATCAGTTTATAGACATGGGAAATTCTGAACCAATAATGCCACATCCTCTCAACTAAAACCATGGAGACTGGCTCAGTTAGAGACTGAAATACAATGCATATTGGACATGTTGTGGAAACAAGCGAAAACACTTGTGGCCCACAGCTACGCTAAGTAGAGTTTGAGAGATTGAAGGCCACTTTAGTGGATGAGCTGGTGCTGGCATCCCTGGATTTTTCAGACCATTTACAATGGCCTCGGATGCTAGTGGCGTGGGGGTAGGGCAGTGCTACTCATCCTTCAGAACTATCAAGTATTTGTCCAAAATGACAGTAAACAGCTCGTTTATACAGATCATATACACTTGTGTTCATAAGAAAGTTTAAAATGTGGAACACAGTATTATTCCATTAGATTTTCTTACAACAGTTCAAAGAAAGGACAATGTGAATGCTTTGTCAAGGGTCTAAGGGCTGACTAGTTACAAATGTGGAGACTTCTATCATGGGGATGGATTATATGGATATGTGTTTGCCATTTGTATGTTGTACATCTAAAGATTAAATGTGCGTGCCCCGATGTTTCATCCTTTTCGGAGGGAGGTATGTAAGGGCACTTCCTGTTTATTCCCCGACTTCTATTTTGCTGTTCCCATTTTTGGTCCACGGATGAGTAATGGACGAGCGCGGGGCCGGAGGGCCGCGGGGCCGGAGGGCAGCGAGGCGCGGGGCCGGAGGGCAGCGAGGCGCGGGGCCGGAGGGCAGCGAGGCGCGGGGCCGGAGGGCAGCGAGGCGCGGGGCCGGAGGGCAGCGAGGCGCGGGGCCGGAGGGCAGCGAGGCGCGGGGCCGGAGGGCAGCGAGGCGCGGGGCCGGAGGGCAGCGAGGCGCGGGGCCGGAGGGCAGCGAGGCGCGGGGCCGGAGGGCAGCGAGGCGCGGGGCCGGAGGGCAGCGAGGCGCGGGGCCGGAGGGCAGCGAGGCGCGGGGCCGGAGGGCAGCGAGGCGCGGGGCCGGAGGGCAGCGAGGCGCGGGGCCGGAGGGCAGCGAGGGACAGAGTGACATAATCAAAGACTCCTCCCACCTGGCTTCCAATTTCCCCCATGTGGCAGGAGATACGGAAGTCTATGAACACGCACTATGGTGGGAGTACCTGGCTCCTCGTACAGTGCCTGGTTTCTGAGTCCCATGTGCTGTAGAAATTATCTTGGACAAGCTCTTGCGGCCACAACCTCTACCAGGCAACACAAGGAGAAACATCCAGCATCCTGATCATTATTTTAACGATATGGAACCTCGACCTGCGGCACAGCACATATCATCCTCATCAGTCATCTAGACCAATCCTTGCCATTGGACAAGGCACATTAGCCAAGAGGGCAGTTTGATTCATGCATAACCTTGCTGCTCTTATCTCACATAGGCAGGCAAACCTCTTGCCAGCATCAGCTGTCTGATTTTTAAAGAAATCAGATCATTCGTGAACTGACTAAGGCAGTCATGTTATCTCAGGTGGTCAATGTGTGATGGCCGTTCGCAAGTTGAAGAAGTGCTCTGGGTGACTGAGCAGCTCAATTTAGATTTGGCCTGCTTACTCTCCGACAGGAACAGCATGATAAAGGAGGGCTATAAAAGAATCAGATCAGCTCCCCCATCCCGAAGAAACTTCTTACAAAAGGTATTACTTTGCATGTGGCTATTGTCATGTGAGAGTACCTTTAAGAAATGGATATTTAAACAATGTACCTTTAAGAAATGGAGCTGATCATATTACTGAAGTGATGTCAGAGGGTGGGGGGAGCTGAGCTCACTTCTGCTTTTCGAGTTTCAGTTTGAGAACGCAGCTGGGAGTGTCTGGGTGTTTTGCTGGGAGCTGCATGAAGAAACACAATTGGTCAGTTGATTTCTGCAATCCAAAGACTATAAATATATTGAAGGTAACCTAATGTGCTCCTATTTTTGAAGGTTTGGAGTCTTTTGGATGTTTAAAGGAACAGTTTGAAGGATTATTTAGTGTTGTAGTCTTTTGGGGTTATCTTTGACGTAATGGGTGTTCAGATATTCAATGTTTGTTTTTAAAAGGTTAACTTGAGTTCATAGATTGAACATAGTTTTGTTTTAAAAACCACTTGTCCATTTCTGCTGTATCACATCTGGAGAGTACGCAGTGTGCTTCCCACACCACAATCTATTGAAAGTTGTGGGTCGGTTGAACTCCATGAAATACTTTGGGGTTCTGTAATCCCAGACCCATAACAATGCCCAAACCCTAATGGGAAATACCAGAGATGCTTTATAGATTAATCCTATAAAGCATCCTATTTGGCTGCATCACAGCTTGATATGGCAACTGCTCGGCTCAGCCCAAGACTGTAAAAAAACTAGAGGGTCGTGAACCTGCTTCCCATCCATAGACTCCATCTACACCTCCCACTACCTTGGGAAAACGGGTAACATAATCAAAGACCCCTCCGACCCAGCTATTCTCTCTTCCAACCTGTTCCATCGGGCAGGAGATACAAAAGTCTGAAAATATACACCAACAGATTCAAAAATAGCTTCTTCCCCGCTGTTACCAGATTCTCAAACGACCCTCTTATGGACTGATCTGATCTCTTCACAAATCTTCTCTACCGAGTAGGACTGTATTCCTGTATCCTTCATCCGATGCCTGTATCTATGTATTTACATTGTGTATTTTATGTTTGCCCAATTATGCTTGCCCGATTATGTATTTTCTTTTCATGTACGGAATGATCTGCCTGAGCTGCGTGCAGAACAATATCTCATAGAATCTCATAGAATTTACAGTGCAGAATTTACAGTGCAGAAGGAGGCCATTCAGCCCATCGAGTCTGCACCGGCTCTTGGAAAGAGCACCCTACCCAAGGTCAACACCTCCACCCTATCCCCATAACCCAGTAACCCCACCCAACACTAAGGGCACTTTTGGACACTAAGGGCAATTTATCATGGCCAATCCACCTAACCCGCACATCTTTGGACTGTGGGGGGAAACCGGAGCACCCGGAGGAAACCCACGCACACACGGGGAGAACGTGCAGACTCCGCACAGACAGTGACCCAAGCCGGAATCGAACCTGGGACCCTGGAGCTGTGAAGCAATTGTGCTATCCACAATGCTACCGTGCTGCCCTAAATACTTTTCACTGTACCCCAGTACACATGACAATAAACAAATACAAATCCCTCACCCTTTACTTCAGTAGTACGACAACTAACGTTAACCCTTACTCACTATGAATAATTATTTTACACACATGTATGGTAGGAGTATTTTAAGCAAAATCCGTCGTTCATTAGTCTTTGCTTTCAAGTTCTCGGTAGTCTGTTCACTACTTGGCACAGGCACATCTGATACACTTGATTCTTCAGCTTCTCCGGATGTTGTTGTTCCAACTGGTGTAGAATCGGGATTCGACTCCATCATGATCATAGGTTCAGGGATTTCCAAACCTGGAGTGTCATGATGTTGGCCTTTCAGATACAGACTGCAAATTCTCCTTTTGAATCTTGATCTGTGCGTCTCCTCCAAACTCTTGCATCATCAGTTTGCACTGTATAGGAAATAGGCCCAGACTTATGAGTATTGTGACAGGTACCCATTTCCTCACTTGAAGAGTAGCTTCTCACTAACCTTGATCAAAACATCTTGGTTTTGATGTTTGTTCACGGCACGTAACTTGGTTTTGTTGTTGTTGCTCTACAAGACAGGAGAAAAAGGGAGGAACTGGAGGCTCCTCTGACTTTGGAAGTGGTTATGGCCCTTCAAGCCTATAGTGATCATCCAACTACCACCCCACATATCCTTTGTTCCCCTTCGCCCCAAGTGCTATATCTAACTACTTCAACTACTTCTTTTGGTAAAAACTTCCACTGGCTCACCACTCACTGGGTGAAGTAAATTCTCATCTGATTTAAATGGTCTACCTCAGATCCTCATTCTGGACGCCCCCACCATCGCAAACATTCTTCCTGCATCTACCAGTCTAGTCCCGTTAGAATTTAATAGGTTTCTGAAATTCCCGCTCATTCTTCTGAACTCCAACCAACACAACTGACTCAATCTCTCCTCATAAGTCAGTCCCACCATCCCAGGAATCACCTTCGCTGGCTGCACTCCTTCTACAGCAGAAGCATCCTTCCTCAGATAAGGAGACCAAAACTGTACCAGATAAGGACACAAAACCTGCACGCAATATTCCAGGTGTGGCCTCACCAAGGCCCTGTCCATTTGCAGCAAACATCCCTGCTCCTGCACTCGAATCCTCTTGCAATAATGGTAAGAGGAATTTGCCTTTGTTCCCGCCTGCTGTACCTGCATGCTTACCTTAGTGACAGGCCTACGAGGTCACCCGAATTTCGTTGCCCATCTCCCTCTTCTAATTTCTGGCTGTTGAGATAATAGTCTGCCTTCCCGTTTTTGCTACCAGAGTGAATAAGATCGCATTTATCCAAATTATATGGCATCTGCCATTCATGTGCCCACTCACTCAGCTTGTCCAAATCACACTGAAGGATCACTGAACTCCCCCCCACCCTCACAGCTCACTCTCCCACCCAACTTTGTCTCATCTGCAAATGTGGATATATTACATTTGTTCCCTCATCTGAAACATTAATCTAAATCATGAATAGCTGGGGTCCTAGCACAAATCCCTGCGGTACCCCACTAGTCACTGCCTGACAATTTGAAAAAGACACATTAATTCCTACACTTTGTTCCCGGTCTGCCAACCAGTTTTCTAGCTATCTCCATATACTACCCCTAATCCAAAGTACTTCAATTATACACGTTAACCTCTTATGAAGGACTTTGTCAAAAGTCTTCTGAAAGTCAAATAAACCATATCCACTGGCTCCCCTTCATCAATTCTACTAGTTACATCCTCGAAGAATTCCAATAGATTTGTCAAGCAGGATTTCCCCTTCATAAACCCATGCTGATTCGGTCTGATCCTGCCATTGTTGTTGTTGTTGGTTTTTTTTTTTTTTTTTAAGTGCTCTGCTATAAAAGCTTTGATAATGGATTCTAGAATTTTCCCCACTACTGACGTCAGGCTTATTGGTCTATAATTCCCTCTTTTCTTTCTACCTCCTTTTTAAATAATGGAATTACATTAGCTACCCTCCAATCTGTAGGAACTGTTCCAGAGTCTATAAAATCCTGGAAGATGACCACCAATGCATCCACTTTTTCTAGTTGCTCGGTCATTTCTTTGTCCCCATTATAAATTACTGTTTCTGACTTCTGGTGACGATGTGCTGAGCAGTCGCATGTCAGGGGCTCTCCTTCCGTGGTCCCGAAAGATCGTCACTTTTCAACGATAACTCGCAAAAACATACACAGTAACTCATTCCCCAACCTTAGTAAGTCAGAGGAAGGAAGAAAGAGGGGGAATATAAGGAAAAATGCCCGGAAAAAGCCAAACTAGGGGCTGAGCAGAGACCAGGGATGGAAAGGGCCAGGAACAACCACTGGAACAGCGACAGCAGGGGAAGCGATAAGGGGTCCCTGGCAAGGAACAACATGGCAACAGGGGGGAGGGGGAAGAGAAGAGGAGGAGCACCTCTTTCCCTCCCCTCCCCACTCCCCACTACCAAACATACCCAGAGTGACAAGCAGCAAGCCACCACCTGAGGGACCACTTCACGCGGGAGATCGTGACCTCGTTCGAGAGCAGTGGAGAAGGGAAAGTGAAGTGGAAAGCGAGAGGAGTGCAGGGTAAGACGGGGGGAAAAAAAACAGGCAGGAACTATAGAAAGTGGGCGAGGGAGAAACGAGACAGTAACTCCCGGAAGGGAGATCACCACATATCGCTTGGGGCGGGAGTTTCCAACGGAGCAAGGCTGTAGCGCAACCCCAACAGGGTGGAGGGGGAACACACAAGGGGGATAGGAGCTGGAGGCAGGGGAATCATGGGAAAGGGAGGTGTGGGGGGGGGGGGGGGGGGGGGACATAAGGAGGGGGGTAAAAATAGGACCAGAGCGAGAGCAGCAATATGGCTACAAAGGGCTGCAACCAGGTGCCCGGAGCAAAGAAGCACTGCAAGGAAACCACCCAGTACAGTCTCTGGACGAAGGGAGACCACGGAGTGCAGTTTGCAGCAATGTTAGGTGCTCCCTGGACAAAGGGAGACCCCAGACTGCAGGCACAGACTCACATGGCGGACACATTGTTGGTGGCAATGTTGGTGCCTCCTGGACAAAAGGAAACAGAGGAGCGCAGGGTCCCGACCGCATGGGGAGAGCGGTGACAGCAGCCATCTTGGATGGCCCCCTGACAAAGGGAATCCCCGGAGTGCAGGGCCACATCCACGAGGTAAATATTGTTAGTCCCACAGGACAAAACCCCCCCGCCAGGATAGTCAGGTTCCAGGTGACTCAACGGCCCAGTGAAAAGATCCAGAGTTTTCATCCACCCAAGAAACATGAAAGCCGACAATCTTCCTCCCGGAGACGTACCCGAGAGAGTAGGACCAACTGCAGGTAAGGAAGGGATGGGTGGGATAGACCGACCATTCCTGTTATAGGACGAGTGCCTACGCTCCCAACTGGGACGACACGAGATTCGTTCAAAAGGCCAGTGCACAACGTAAAAGCCAGGACTGATTCCTTGGTGGTGGGGAAATCGTAAAAACCAGGACTGATTCCTTTGTGGTGGGTTGGTCAAAGCAGAATACTCTGCAATCGTAATCTCCGACCACGCTCCACTTTACACGAGTGTGAGGTTGGAGATGGGCAGGGCCCAACGCCCCACATGGAGGTTGGACACTGCCCTACTAGCCGACATGGCTTTCAGCGAAAGGGTATCACAGGCCATAGCAGAGTATACGGAAAACAACCAAAACGGGGAGGTCTCACCCTCCATGTTCTTCCCAATGAACCCTGGGGCTGGGGCGAGGCACTACATAGGGTCAACTCAACCTCTACATGCCCAAGACTCAACTTAATACTAATGAAGGTGGTACATAGAGCCCACTTAACAAGAACCCGAATGAGTAGGTTCTTCCCAGAGGTGGAGGACAGATGTGAACGGTGTCATGGAGGCCTTGCCAACCATGCCCACATGTTCTGGTCTTTCCCAAGTCTTGCTGAGTACTGGACAGCCTTCTGCGAGGCGATGTCCAATGTGGTGGGGATGAGGATGACAAATGTTGAATTCTTTACCAGTCAGTCTGGCCTCAATAAAACTCGAGATGGATTGTAGGCACAGTATTATTTATTTTCAACCAACTTGCAAGTCTGACTCGCTTCTCAAGGACACAGAACACAGAACCGGTCTCCTGGACCCCTTGGAAACGAATGAGGTCCGAGACAAAGGGATCTCTGCAAATACATTCAAATGGCATCAAATTTCACATACAGATTCCCATAGGTCATCCTATACCTCTCCTGACCTGGCCATACATCCTAATTGGCTCACTTCTCATTCCTTAACCCTGGGCTTCTTGTTACCCAGCATCCTTTTCCCCTCCTCTACCAGACACCCCTCCCCCCTTCCTTGCCATGCTTGTGAAATCCTTTGTCTTTTGTGAACTCACTAGAATTAAACTGGCCTACATCTACATTACTGTAACTAATATTTAAACTAACTATTTTATATCACATTCGTCAAGGGTGGAGCAGTGCCCGAACGTGGCGGTCTTCAGGGTATCAGACTGGCCAGATCTCTCAATGGGGAGGAGGGTGGACGCCCTTGCCCTCGTCTCCCCGATTGCCCGCCATAGAATCCTGCTCAGCTGGTGGTCAGTGCAGCACCTAAAGCTGCAAACTGGCTGTCCGACCTGTCGGAATTTCTCCAAATGGATGAAATCAAATTCACCATCCGGGGTTCGGAAGATGGCTTCCTCAGGGCATGGGAGCCATTCACCCAACTGTTCCGGGACCTGATTGTGGCCAACGAACGAACAAATAAATAAGCAAGTAGCCAAGAGCCAGGGTAAAGTAGCCAAGACGTGAGAAAAGAGAGAGAAGGGAGGTTAAGACCTGGGGGGGGGGGGGGGGGGGGAGGCTGGTGGAAGAGGACAGTGCAAGAGGAGGCAGCCAAACACAGCTGAAAGAAAAGGGGAGCTGCAGAGAGGGAGAGGAGGAGGAGAGGAGAAAGTGGGTCAGGGAAGACAGGGAGCAAAGAATAATAAAGGGGAACCAGAGGGGAGGAAAGACAAGGGAACACAAACTGGAAGTAGTGCACGGGAAACAAAACGACCACAATGAACACAGCAGGGCAAGAGTGTAACAAAGTACAGCAGGAACAACAGACAGCCGAGGCGGAGGCAAACGTACAACAAAAACCGACCAAGAGAAGCAAGTAATAGGCGCCCCGCCCACTCAGTTTTATTTTATTTTGCTTGTTTTGTATGTACTTTATGAAAAAGAACAGAAGGAGGGGAGGGGAGAAGAGAGGAGAGAAGGCCCCCCTCCAGGACAATGACATGGATAACGTAATTGTCTCTCTGTTGCTTCTACGTATATATACTTCCCCAGTTTTTATTTTCCCACCTCTTGGTTTTTTCATAACGTAATGATTTTGTTATCTCTTTTTGGTTTCTCTGGGTGTACATCTAAATTAAACCATATATAAAAATCCCAATAAAAAACATACATTCCTGTTTCGGACTGTAAGTAAATGTTTATGCATTTGTCTTCACTAATCTTTTTCTCTTCACATACCAAAATAAACTTTTGCGGTCAGTTTTTATGTACCCCGCAAGCCTACTCTCATACTTCATTTTCTCCTTCTAAATCTATCCCTTAGTCGTTCTTTACTGAATTCTAAACTGCTCCCAATCCTTAGACCTATTGTTTTTCTACCTTGGATCAAATACTACCTCTAATTTCCATTGTAAGCCATGGATTGGTCACCTTGCCAGTGCCCTACATGGGTAAAGTGCTGTTTCGAAGAGTTGGTGCAGATTCCATGAGTCGAATGGTCTCCTTCTGCACTGTTGGGGTTTTGATTCGATAACCTAAAAAATCAGTCTGCATGGTAAATTAGGTTACTAGAAATATCTTCCTGCATTTAGATTTTCTGCAAACCTTGGGTACAGTTGAAGAAACTCAAAAATTACATGCACAATACAGGAAAACAGAAAAAACAACATAGCCGCAATGTTAAATTGCACAGTACTAGCAGAAAAGCAGAATTTGGTGATGCTGAGAGATGTCAACGGTTAATGTTTATTTTGGATGTCCGGTTTATTAATGAGAATTTTTATTTATTCTGAATGTGGCACTGTCAAGGCCATGGATTATACGGATATAATGCTGGTTAATCACAATTTTGAACCATTGTCGTGACAATGCTAGGTAAGGAACTATGCTCGGTAAGGAACTGAGTATTTTAATTCAACAGTGAAGGAATAGTATTGCTCGTCAAGTCAAGATGATGTTCTAGTTGGATGTGTTGGCATTCCAATATTACTGCTTTTGCCCTTCATGGTAATATCATAAAAAGATGGGGAGTTGTTGCAGTTGTGTGTGTCAATAGAATTTACTGTACATTAAGCCACATTAAACTAGTGATGTGGCAGCACTGGGGTAGGAGAAGACATTGATAGAGATGCGCAAGAGGGGCAACACACTTCTCTGCTCTTGGAGAAACACACCATTATACGATTGACAAACTTTATAGATGGTAAGTAAGAGGCCTCCAAAGATTAGGCACTAAACTATTTATCAGAATAACTTGCCTTTATATTGTTCTCATTGCAAGGATCCTCATGTTTAAACATTGCTTTTTGTGCAATGCTTTATTTGCTGTGTTATGGGCCAGGGTTGAGAAAACCCCAAAGTGTGTCATGGAGTTCACCTGACCCATAACTTTTAATAAGATTGTGGTATGGGGAGCCCACTCTACAGGTGTGGTACAGCAGAAATGGAAAAGTATTTTTTAAAGCCAAACAATGTTTTGATTTATTGTCACATGTATTAGTATACAGTGAAAAGTTTCTTGCATGCTGTACAAACAATGCATACTGTACATAGGGAAGGAAGGAGAGACTGCAGAATATATATGTTAGTTATAGCAAGGTGTAGAGAAAAGATCAACTTAATACGAGGTAGGTACATTCAAAAGTCTGATGGCAGTAGGGAAGAAGCTGTTCTTAAGTCGGTTGGTCCGTGACCTCAAACTTTGGTATCTTTTTCCTGACGGAAGAAGGTGGAAGAGAGTATGTCCGTGGTGTGTGGGGTCCTTAATTATGCTGGCTGCTTTTCTGAGGCAGTGGGAATTATAGATAGAGTCAATGGATGGGAAGCTGGTTTGCGTGATGGACTGGGCTACATTTACGACCTTTTGTAGTTTCCTGCGGTCTTGGGCAGAGCAGGCTCCGTACCAAGCTGTCATACAACCAGAAAGAACGCTTTCTATGATGCATCTGTAGACGTTGGTGAGGGTCGTAGCTGACATGCCAAATTTCCTTAGTCTTCTGAGTTGGTGGGCTTTCTTAACTATAGTGTCGGCATGGGGGGGAACCAGGATAGGCTGTTGGTGATCTGTACACTGAAAAACTTGATGCTCGCGACCCTTTCTACTTCGTTCCCATTGCTCTGCTCTTCCACACGAGTTCTCACTACATCAGGAATTGAACTTTCAAACTCCTTCAAAAGTATAATTTCTCCGAGAGCTTCATACGTTTGGTCTATTTTCAAAGCCCTTATCCGCCTTTCAAAATTACTCTGTTTGATCCTTTCAAACTCCATGTATTTTTGACCAGGTTCTTTCCTTAAATTTCTAAACCTTTGTCTGTAGGCTTCAGGCACTAGTTCATATGCACCCAAGATGGATTTTTTCACCTCCTCATATGACTCAGATACCTCCTCCGGTAGTGATGCAAACACTTCACTAGCCCTGCCTATCAGCTTTGTGTGAATCAGTAATACCCACATGTCCTGTGGCCATTTCATTTGTTTAGCCACCTTCTCAAATTAAATGAAAAAGGCTTCCACTTCCTTCTCGTCAAACCTTGGCAATGCTTGGACATATTTAAATAGGATCCCCACCAAGCCTTCGACTATGACGCTCTTTCTCACTATCCTCATCACTATCATCCAACTGTACATTTCCCTTTATGCCTGCCAATTTTAACTGACTGTCATGTTTCATAGCCATTTTCTGAAGTTCAAACTCTCTCTCTCTCTCTCTTTTTCCCTGTTCTGTATCTCCCTTTCTCTTTCTTTTTTCCTCTCCATCTCTTTCGTATTCAAGCTGCTTTAATTCTTTTTCATGTTGCATTTGTTCAATTTGCAACTGAATGTTTGCCATTTCCAATGAATCCAACTGTATCTCAGGCAACTTTAAATGCTTAGCCACCGCCATAATTACCTCATCTTTTCGCATTTTGTCAGGTAATGTTAACTGCAATGTTTTTGCCAAATCTAAGAGTCTGCTTTTAATCTTGGTCTGTAAGGTACGGAGTGTGACTGTCTCCACCCCCAAAAACTTCAGAGCCTCTGAAAGGGCCATTGTCCACAACACACTCCCCACGTAAACTAGAATACCACATCTGAAAAGCAACCACAATATGCTCACCCCTCACTGTCTTTAAGTTCACTAAGCCAATCCAATAGATAGACTTTTATCCACCTTGAGCCCCCAATTCTTTTATCCACCTTGAGCCCCCAATGTGTTATGGGCCAGGGTTTAGAGAACCCCAAAGTGTATCATGGAGACTTTTAACAGATTGTGGTATGGGGAGCACATGGCCCACTCTGCGGGTGTGGTACAGTAGAAGTGGAAAAGTATTTTTTAAAAGCAAAACAGTGTTTATTCTATGAACTCCAGTTAACCTTTTAAAACATAGTGAACATCTTAGCAACCATTAATTCAAATACAACCCCCAAAGAATACAACACTAATTAATCCGTAAGCTGTCGTTTTAACATCCAGAAGACTGAAAAAAAAAACTTTAAACAGAAGCACATTAGGTTTACATTCACTAATGAGAACATTTATAATTCTGAATTCACCAAATGATCAAGAGATAGTCTTTTCATAGCAGAGAGATCAACAGTGCACCTGCTGTCTGGCTTCAGCTCCAACACTGAAAACGAAACTAAAACACACCCTGCAGCAAACAGCCTAAAACGAAAGTAAAAAGCCGACAGACAGCCCAGCTCCACCCACACATCACTAATGAACACCCATTTCTTAAAAGGTACTCACTACAGATATTTATATACACACCCACTTATAAACACCCATTTCTTAAAGGTAGTTTCACATGACAGCTGTTCTGCTAGCTTATGTAAAATCCCAGCGCCATTTTTAAAAACAAACAAACCCCGGTACAGTGCTTTTTAGGCTGGTAGATTGTACTGGGTGGGGGGGATGGGGGGGCGGTGTTCTTGGACCAATGTGCTTTGGCATGTTCCAGTGATATCACATTTTGATGGATGGACTGGGCCAGCAGCCAATCGGCTCCATTGAAATCCCAGGACTCAGCAAATTCTTGATGCGAATTGTTCCAGAAGGCTCCTTGGTACGTGACTGTCTTTTTGGTTTCAGTTTGATCTGGACTCAGCTGAGCAGAACTCAAATTTAAATATCTCTCCCAGAAAAGGTAGATCTCCTCTTGGCTGTAGTTCACGCCAGGTAAGCAGGTAAACAGGGCAAACAGTGTTTCCTCTTTCACCAGCCATAGAGTATTTAAAGCCTGAGGACAGAGCTTGGTTTGGAGGGGGTGGGGAGAGAGAGAGAAAGAGAGATAGCGAGAGCACGGATTCCTTTCCCTGTAAGGTTAACAGATCTCTCCTATGCCTTGTGAAAGATGCTGCTCTAGTTGGTCAGTCTGCTGAAGCTGACAACAGATAAGAAACTGAAGTGCATGTAAGACTCAGTGTCACCCGAGAGGGGATCCCACAGCCTGAGAATCCAGCCCGAATGTTCCAGCTAGAAGATTAAAACAATTGGTGGATTCAACACTACAAGCTCAGCAGCAAAGATGCTCATCTCTTATTATAATATTATAATACCCATATAATTGCCACATTATTTTAATCCTTGCCTTCACCACTGTTTTTCTTGTGTGTGTGTATATTGGGGGGGGGGGGGGGGGGGGAACGGTGCAGGAGGGGAAATAATCAGATTAGCAGACCATTGTTCTATAAATCGTCATTCATGTTTATCTCTTCTGTTGTAAATACAGTTTTTTTGTGTTTTCTCACAAATCTGATGTCTAAGTCACTGGAGTAGCACAGGCCAAATATATCAAAATATGTTTATACAAATTATTGGTTAATTCACTTATGTTGGAACTTCGGGGTTTGTCGGGCTGGAATTGACTGCACACTCACCCATAACATTGTTGCCAGTGTTGGTAAGGCTGATTCAGTTAGGTTTTGGCCAATAATAACTTCACAGGATGTTGATGTTATCAGAAATGAGGGTTTGTTTTCTGGTTAAATATGGTCAATGCCTGCTTCTTCTAGTGCCGATGCTCCCAGATACTTGTCAAAGCAAACCCAGGTGCCGTCCAGGTTCCGTTCCAGAGCATGGGATTCTTCTGTATTTGTGGTGTAAATTAAACGAAACACCACAAACATGGACTGAGCCACACACTTCTGACCTTAAAATGGAGGGGAAGGGCATTGATGACGAGCTGAAAATGGTTTGGCCAAGATTACGACTTAAAAAAATTCCTACAATACCATCTTCAGTCTCAGATCATTCCCTCTTTCCAGTTTCCTCCGGGTGCTCCGGTTTCCACCAACAAGTCCCGAAAGACATACTTGTTAGGTGAATTGGACATTCTGAATTCTCCGGTGTACCCGAACAGGCGCCAAAGCATGGCAGCTAGGGGATTTTCACAGGAACTTCATTGCAGTGTTAATGTAAGCCTACTCGTGACACAAATAAAGATTACGATGGTGATTATTTTCCCACGTGGCAAATTGACACAAGCTACGAGTACATTTTCCCCATAACGTTAATTTTGATGGACCTCCTTTGGCCTTTGTTTAATCAAATACTACACCGATCAGGGGTCAAAATTCATTCCCCCCCCCACCCCTGAAGGATCGGAGGGTAATTTTTCGATTTTCAGGGGCTTGTTTTTTCATTCTCACAGCTCCTCTATTAGATGGTACAATCAATAAGAAAAACTTTTAAAAGAGAGGGTAAGAAGCACAAATACTAAAGGCTGATATCCAATTAAATATTCACTTTTTAAAAAAATATATAAATTTAGAGTACCCAATTCTTTTTTCCCCCAATTAAAGGACAATTAAGCATGGCCAATCCACCTACCCAGCACCTCTTTTATGGTTGTGGGGTTGAACCCTCGCAGATACTGGGAGAATGTGCAAACCCCACCTTGGTGCAATGAGGCAGTAGTGCTAACCACTGCCCCACCGTGCCGCTCAAATATTTCTCACATTTAAATTTATAAATAGATGCCATTGCCAAATTAGAAACAAATCTCTCATACTACATTTCCAAAATGAAAATTTTGAGCACAAAGTAACTTGTTGGGCACGAGTGTCACATCTGCAGCCATTTTAAAAAGGAACGGATACGGATTTCCAACGGTGTAACACGGAGATTCTGCAGCAACAAGCTTAATTGATTGGTTTACTTCATGTATACTTCATATTTCAGGTGATTCTTTTTCCAAGCTAATTCAACTCCTCTCAGGATCATGTGCTAAATGAGACAGATTGGAACCCCTTAGCACACTTTGAAGACACATACACTTTACAGAAGCAGTGCCGCAATAATTGTACCCTGTACCCCCAATACCATAATGTACAATGGATATTGAAACTCTGTACACAAATGTAGAAACAGGGCAGCATGGTGGCACAGTGGTTAGCACTGCTTCCTCACGGCACCGATGACGCTATTCGATCCCAGCTCCTGTCCGTGTGGAGTTTGCACATTCTCCAGTGTCTGCATGGGTCTCACCCCACAACGCAAAAATGTGCAAGTGAAGGTGGATTGGCCACGTTAAATTGCCCCCAATTGGAAAAATTAAAATAGTTTTTTTTATATAAATGAAATTCAATTAAAAAATTGTAGAAACAGACAGATGTATGCTGGTTGTCCAAAAATCTGTAATAAACTTCCCCATCCTGATACACCAGATGATTCGGTTACGACACCAGATGATTAGGCTACAACACTTGAAGTTTAATTAAGATGCAACTGAATTCAATCATGATTTTTATGTTAAACCAAATGCACAGCTATGGATACGCAATCATATACATGGCAGAGTGAGCAGAGGATGAACTTTAAAAGTATCCCAAGCTCCTTATATGTTACTATAGACATTTGGGGTATTTGGACAGAAACAGAAGGATTCATCAGTCTTCTCAATCATCATAGACACCTCAGTATTTAAGCTAACATGAGAAAACGGGCAGAAGTTAGTATTTTTTTTTCTCACAATCATATGCAACATGCACACAAACTTCATTGCTTGGAAATTATGAGGCTTAAACTCATTTGAACTGGACACCACCATAAAGGTCTGGCAGAGTGTCAACTGATGAGCAGGTTCCACTTAAATCATTGACTTGAAACGTCATTTCTCTCTCCACATGCTGTCTCATCAGTTGAATAATTCCAGCATTTTCTGGTTCGACTTCAAGCATTTGCAGAAGTTAGGTTTTGTACTAGATTTTTCTTTGATGTTTTGTAGAGTGAACTGAATTGGTTATACACTGGTATCAATGAAAATCAGGATCTCAAAGAAGCAAATGAGTGTACTGTCATGTTCACAGTACCTCTGGCTAAAGATACATGCAAACACCTGCTTCGTCTCACATCAACACATTTTGCTTCACCATGGTTGAGGATGGAAGTTCAGAACTGTTTGTTATTTACCTTGATGCTCATAACCATGTTAAGCCACATAATGTAGGCTGCCTCTTTAATGTAGGACTCAGAATGCTCTCTTTCAGATGAGCCATTAATGAAGATCCTTTTAGCTTGTTCAACTTGACATACATCCTATAGCACTACTAAAAAAGAAAAAAAGTCTCTCATTTACATCGTACCTTTCACAAATACCAAATGTCTCAAAGCAATTCACAGCCAAAAGTACTTTTCAAGTGTGGGTATAGTTGATTTAAAGATAAACTCCCTTGGCTGACATATATTCAATCAACATTATCAAACACGTGTTCTCATGTACAAACTGGCAGCCATATTTGACGACACAACTGTGATCATACTTCAAAAAATAATTAATTAGCCATGAAGCACTTTTGGACATTCTGAAGATGTATAAATGCAAGTTGTTTCTAGGTTTCTCAGTTAAAGCAAGGATCAGTCCAGTTCCTATTCCTTAATTATATAAAGCAAACTTTAAGTCTTTTTATTTGATCTAAATATAACTTTTACTATCCTCACTCATTTTGCATCTTCACAGGGCACTTATCCACCGGCTTGATACTCCCTAAAGATATTTTTTAGCTACAGTATATAATTCTCTGTTGTTGCCAATATGTTTGTACACAGCTGGGAATTAGTGCAGTTAAGTTTCTCCTCTCCCAGTGTACCATGTCTACATTGTGCATCCATCGAGTGAGTTCAGACAAATTGACCTCGTCTACCTTGATACTCCTGATCAGTCTTGCAAATTTAAGAGCAACTGCTTCTAGTTACTGCTTAGAACTAGAGAATTTGACTTCCGGGTGCGGCGATGACCAGCTAAGTCGCACGTTTCGGCAGCTCCCGGTGGAACGGGTTTTTGGGCTCTTAATAAGAGCCCCAACGGCAATTTTAACGGCTAGAAGCACTGTGCGGTAAACCAGAAGGGAATCCCCCCTGGAAACGGATGGAAAAAGGAGGGAAGTGGCCAGATTGCAGTGGATCCTTTGGAGCAGCGGCAAGGAAGGCAAGCAAGAACCAAGATGGCGACGGAAGGTGGCAGTTTAACATGGGGCCCTGAACAACAAGAGTTTTTGAAATGTTGCGTGGAAGAACTTAAAAAGGAAATGAAGAAGGAGCTGTTGGCCCCGATATTACAGGTGATCGAAGGGCTAAAGGATGAGCAAAAGACCCAGGAGCAGGAGCTTCGGGTCGTGAAGGCAAAGGCTGCCGAGAACGAGGACGATATACAGGGCCTGGTGATGAAGACGGAGATGCACGAGGCACACCATAAACGATGTGTGGAAAGACTGGAGGTGCTGGAGAATAACGCGAGGAGGAATAATTTAATGATTCTTGGTCTTCCTGAAGGTGCAGAAGGAGCAGACGTCGGGGCATATGTGAGCACGATGCTGCACTCGTTAATGGGAGCAGAGGCCCCGGCGGGTCCGCTGGAGGTGGAGGGAGCATACCGAGTGATGGCGCGAGGACAGAGAGCAGGAGAAATTCCTAGAGCCATAGTGGTGAGATTCCTCCGTTTTAAGGACAAAGAGATGGTCCTTAGATGGGCAAAGAAAACTCGGAGCAGTAGGTGGGAGAACGCGGTGATCCGCGTATATCAAGACTGGAGTGCAGAGGTGGCGAGAAGGAGGGCGAGCTTTAATCGGGCCAAGGCGGTGCTTCATAAAAAGATGATAAAATTTGGAATGCTGCAACCGGCAAGACTGTGGGTCACATATCAAGGGAGGCACCACTACTATGAGACGGCGGATGAGCCGTGGACTTTTATTGTGGAAGAAAAACTGGAATAAGCGGGTTATTAAAAAAGAACGTTTGAAACAAAGTGGTGGGGCGAGTGTGGGGGGCGAGTATGGGGGGCGAAGAGGAGGGGGAAAAAGGGGGGGAAAGATGAGTTTTATGTTATTAATCATGCGATGCGGTAACTTTTCTCTCTTCCACAGGTGGTGGTGGAGGGAGGAAGGGAGGTGGAGGAGATGGGGTGTTGGCCATGGGGGGGGCGGGGCCAAAAGGGAAGCGCGGGCTTTGTTCCCGCGCTATGATAATCATGGCGGGAATAGGGAAGCAGGAAGGAGGGGGCGTCGCACGGTGCGAGCCGAGGTCACGGGGGGGAAGCCGAGGTCGGCCAGAGTTTGCTGACTTCTGGGAGCAACATGGGGAGTGTAACTACGCTCGTGGGGGATCTAGCGGGGTGGGGGGGGGGGGGGGGAGCTACTGGGTTGCTGCTGCTGGGGAGAGGGGGGAGCCGGAATGGGGTGGGGTGGGCGGGGGGACACAGCTGCGTGGGAACCGGGTGAGGAGCTGGAAAAAGGGGATGTCTAATCGACAAGGGGGGGGGGGGGGTAAAAAGCCCCCCAACCCGGTTGATCACGTGGAATGTGAGAGGGCTGAACGGGCCGATAAAGAGGGCACGAGTACTCGCACACCTTAAGAAACTTAAGGCAGACGTGGTTGTTACAAGAGACGCACTTGAAACTTATAGACCAGGTTAGACTACGCAAAAGGATGGGTGGGGCAGGTGTTTCATTCGGGGCTAGATGCGAAAAACAGGGGGGTGGCTATACTAGTGGGGAAGCGGGTTATGTTTGAGGCAAAGACCATAGTGGCGGATAGCGGGGGTAGATACGTGATGGTGAGTGGCAAATTACAGGGGGAGGCGGTGGTCTTGGTAAACGTATATGCCCCGAACTGGGATGATGCCAATTTTATGAGGCGCATGCTAGGAAGCATCCCGGACCTAGAGGTGGGAAAGTTGGTAATGGGGGGAGATTTTAATACGGTGCTGGAGCCAGGGCTGGACAGGTCGAGATCCAGGACTGGAAGGAGGCCGGCTGCAGCCAAGGTGCTTAAAGATTTTATGGAGCAGATGGGAGGAGTAGACCCGTGGAGATTTAGTAGACTTAGGAGTAAGGAGTTTTCGTTTTTCTCCTATGTCCACAAAGTTTATTCGCGAATAGACTTTTTTGTTTTGGGAAGGGCGTTGATCCCGAAGGTGAGGGGGACGGAGTATACGGCGATAGCCATTTCGGATCACGCTCCACATTGGGTAGACTTGGAGATAGGGGAGGAAACAGAAGGGCGTCCACCCTGGAGAATGGACATGGGACTAATGGCAGATGAAGGGGTGGGTCTAAGGGTGAGGGGGTGCATTGAAAAATACTTGGAACTCAATGATAACAGGGAGGTCCAGGTGGGAGTGGTCTGGGAGGCGCTGAAGGCAGTGGTTAGAGGGGAGCTGATATCAATAAGGGCACATAAAGGAAAGCAGGAGAGTAGGGAACGGGAGCGGTTGCTGCAAGAATTTCGGAGGGAGGGCAGGCAATATGCGGAGGCACCGGAGGAGGGACTGTACAGGGAAAGGCAAAGGTTACACGTAGAATTTGACTTGCTGACAACGGGTACTGCAGAAGCACAGTGGAGGAAGGCACAGGGTGTACAGTATGAGTATGGGGAGAAGGCGAGCAGGTTGCTGGCCCATCAATTGAGGAAAAGGGGAGCAGCGAGGGAAATAGGGGGAGTGAGGGATGAAGGAAGGAGAGATAGAGCGGGGAGCGGAGAGAGTGAATGGAGTGTTCAAGGCATTCTATAAAAGATTATACGAAGCTCGGCCCCCATATGGGAAGGAGAGAATGATGTGCTTCCTGGACCGGCTGGAATTTCCTAAGGTGGAGGAGCAGGAGAGGGTGGGACTGGGAGCACAGATCGAGATAGAGGAAGTAGTGAAAGGAATTAGGAGTATGCAGGCGGGGAAGGCTCCGGGACCGGGTGGATTTCCAGTCGAATTTTATAGGAAATATGTGGACTTGCTTGCCCCGATACTGATGAGAGCCTTTAATGAGGCGAAGGAAAGGGGACAGCTGCCCCCGACTATGTCGGAGGCAACGATATCGCTTCTCCTAAAGAAGGAAAAAGACCCGCTGAAATGCGGGTCCTATAGACCTATTTCCCTCCTAAATGTAGACGCTAAGATTCTGGCCAAGGTAATGGCAATGAGGATAGAGGATTGTGTCCCAGGGGTAGTCCATGAGGACCAAACTGGGTTTGTGAAGGGGAGACAGCTGAATACGAATATACGGAGGCTGCTAGGGGTAATGATGATGCCCCCACCAGAGGGGGAAGTGGAGATAGTGGTGGCAATGGATGCCGAGAAAGCATTTGATAGAGTGGAGTGGGATTATTTGTGGGAGGTGTTGAGGAGATTTGGCTTTGGAGAGGAGTATAATAGATGGGTACAGCTGCTGTCTAGGGCCCCGATGGAGAGCGTTGTCACGAATGGATGGGGGTCTGCGTATTTTCGGCTCCATAGAGGGACGAGGCAAGGATGTCCTCTGTCTCCATTATTGTTTGCACTGGCGATTGAGCCCCTGGCAATAGCATTGAGGGGTTCCAGGAAGTGGAGGGGAGTACTCAGGGGAGGAGAGGAACACCGGGTATCTCTTTACGCGGACGATTTATTGGTGTATGTGGCAGACCCGGCGGAGGGGATGCAGAGATAATGCGGATACTTGGGGAGTTTGGAGAATTTTCAGGATATTTCAGGATATAAGCTGAACATGGGGAAAAGTGAGTTGTTTGTGGTGCATCCAGGGGAGCAGAGCAGAGAAATAGAGGACTTACCGTTGAGGAAGATAACAAGGGACTTTCGCTACTTGGGGATCCAGATAGCCAAGAATTGGGGTACATTGCATAGGTTAAATTTAACGCGGTTGGTGGAACAGGTGGAGGAGGACTTCAAGAGATGGGACATGGTATCCCTGTCATTGGCAGGGAGGGTACAAGCGGTTAAAATGGTGGTCCTCCCGAGATTCCTCTTTGTGTTTCAGTGCCTCCCGGTGGTGATCACGAAGGCTTTTTTCAAAAGGATTGAGAAGAGTATCATGAGTTGTGTGTGGGCCGGGAAGACCCCGAGAGTGAGGAAGGGATTTTTGCAGCGTAGTAGGGATAGGGGGGCGCTGACGCTACCAAGCCTGAGTGAGTACTACTGGGCCGCCAACATCTCAATGGTGTGTAAGTGGACGGGAGAAGAGGAGGGAGCGGCGTGGAAGAGATTGGAGAAGGCGTCCTGTAGGGGGACTTGCCTACAAGCCATGGTGACGGTCTCACCGAAGAAATACACCACAAGCCCGGTGGTGGTGGCTACTCTGAAAATTTGGGGGCAATGGAGACGGCATAGGGGAAAGACGGGAGCCTCGGTGTGGTCCCCGATAAGAAATAATCATAGGTTTGCTCCAGGGAGAATGGATGGGGGATTTGGAACATGGCAAAGAGCAGGAGTAACACAATTGAGAGATGTGTTTGTAGATGGGACGTTTTGCAAGTCTGGGAGCGCTGATCGAAAAATATGGGTTGCCCCAAGGGAATGCATTCAGGTATATGCAACTGAGGGCTTTTACGAGACAACAGGTGAGGGAATTCCCGCAGCTCCCGACGCAGGAGGTGCAGGACAGAGTGATCTCAAAGACATGGGTGGGGGACGGTAAGGTGTCAGATATATATAGGGAGATGAGAGACGAGGGGGAGATTATGGTAGACGAGCTGAAAGGGAAATGGGAAGAAGAGCTGCGGGAGGAGATTGAGGAGGGGCTGTGGGCTGATGCCCTAAGTAGGGTAAACTCATCGTCCTCGTGTGCCAGGCTAAGCCTGATACAATTTAAGGTGTTACACAGGGCGCATATGACTGGAACACGGCTTAGCAAATTTTTTGGAGTAGAGGATAGGTGTGCGAGATGCTCAAAAAGCCCAGCGAATCACACCCACATGTTCTGGTCATGTCCGGCACTACAGGGGTTTTGGGTGGGGGTGACAAAGGTGCTTTCGAAGGTAGTGGGGGTCCGGGTCGAACCAAGCTGGGGGTTGGCTATATTTGGGGTTGCAGAAGAGCCGGGAGTGCAGGAGGCGAGAGAGGCTGATGTTTTGGCCTTTGCGTCCCTAGTAGCCCGGCGCAGGATACTGTTGATGTGGAAGGAAGCCAAGCCCCCGGGTGTGGAGACCTGGATAAATGACATGGCAGGGTTTATAAAACTGGAACGGATTAAGTTCGTCCTAAGGGGATCGGCTCAAGGGTTCACCAGGCGGTGGCAACCGTTCGTCGAATACCTCACAGAAAGATAGAGGGAATGGAAAAGAAGAAGACAGCAGCAGCAGCCCGGGGGGGGGGGGGGGGGGGGGGGGAACCAGAGGGATTCTCAGGGATGTTAATATATAAGTATAATATGTATAGGTTGTTGTTATAGATAATTGTATATTGGACTGTTAAAACATATTTTTGGAGAATATTTATCTGGGACAAGGCAGTTGCCATTTAGTTTTGTTTTTGTTTATATATTATTTATTTCTTGTTTATAAAACTGGCCATTGTTATTTATATTGTTATATTACTGTGTAAAGGATACACAATGTACTGTGATGGTTGGCCAAAAATTTTCAATAAAATATTTTTTTTTTTTTTTTTTTTTTATAAAAAGAACTAGAGAATTTTGTCTTTGGAACAATCAACTATAGATTGATACTCACAGTAATTTTCCAAGTCTTAGTCGACACTATCCCTCTCTGATTCAATGAGAATTATTACAAAATGTAATAATTTCCCTTTCCATTGCAACTTTTTCCTCACCTCTCAAAAAGGTACCGAATGTTGAAGTATAATTCTGTTGCTGTCACTCAATCCAGCACTCATCCAAATAGCCATCTTTTGTAAGCTTATAAATTTAATGCAAGCCATTCTTCTATGGAAAGCATCAAAAATCATTTCAATTCAGATTTTGTGCTTACTTACACACATGCATATTTTATAGGAGTTACAGAATATTGATGAGAAATTCTGGCTGTTTCCTCCCCAGCACAGGGTGCTCCTCGGTCAATTATAGCACACTGTTTCAGGCTGAGATCAGCTAATTTGACCGACAAGACAATGAAATTTGCAATCATCTGGCTTCAAAGGCAACCATGCAACTTTACCTCAATTTGCTATGTTGCAACTCCCCAAAAGGATAAGCCACCATACTGAGATTTGCTTATGCTGTGCAAAACATGCCACATATTCTAACTAAATTAGTGAACAGACTGAGGTGCTACATTCACTGTGAGCCACAAAATCTTCAGTGACTTGCATTGTGAATCTGAAAATTATAAAGATTGCAGTAAATCAAGAATGCATCAGAGGACTACACATTCCCTCTCCGCAATTGGGCCACTGCCTAAAATAGCAAGTTTATTTTTAGCATGGTATGAAAGTACTGTATTTCACAGTTGATCTCAATGGTAAAAATCTAGTACATGTCTTATATACTGCCAACAATCAACAATGCACCCTTATAAAAACATGTTTGTCTGATTTTAACACACCTCTGGACATGAAAGTAGAAAGAGGTACAAAGTTTTGAATATGCAAGCGGTCGATTTTAACAGATTTAGAACATTTAACATGGTTCACTAATGTCCTTTAGGAAAGGAAATCTGCTGCCCTTGCCTCGTCTGGCCTACATATGACTCCAGATCCACGGCAATGTGGTTGACTCTTAACTGCCCATCAAGAGCAATTAGGGATGGGCAATAAATGCTGGCACAGCCTGCGATGCCCACGTCCCATGAACAAATAAAAAATGTTCAAACTTGCATCTATCTACTGCTATCCTGCAATTCTACTTCTGAAAATACAAAATCTTATTCAGAACTTTGAAAGAAAAATCTCATCGACAACCCTCATCCATGCTAAATTACAGAACAAATGTCCATTCGCGGATTAACTCCCCATCACATAAATCAGAGTGTGGGTCCCATTATCAATTAATGGCATTTGCTAATATTTAACGGCATCAGGCACAAGAAAAACAAAATGCTAAGCCAAATAAAGAGGGAGACAGTTCAATTAAGTTGGTTTTAAATGTTTTAAAAGTCATGAAAGTGAGTTTTACAGGAATATCAAAGCACGGAATAATTCCCAAATGGGGAAAACTAATAGTTGACAGGGGAATAGCTGGCTGGGATCAGCAAGAAAGATGTGGTTAGGTGGATTAGCTGTGATAAATTGCCCCTTAAGTGTCCAAACCATTAGGTGGGGACACTGGGATACAGGGATAGTGTGGGGGGGGTGGGCCAAAGTAGGGTGTTCGTTCAGAGGGTCGATGCAGATTCGATGGTCCGAATGACCGTCTTCTGCACTGTAGGGATTCCATGGTTCTAAGAGAGGGATATCTAGCCAATGTATCTGGTAATGATGAGACTTAAGGGCAGCATATGGTGGAGGATAAAAAGGGGCTCAAAGATAGATTCCTTGAGTGCTTGAGAAGGGAAGAGAAAGAGTACCTCCTTGCACATTGCATCATCATTCCTGTTTGCTCAATTTTTCCTCCTTTCCTGCCTTTGCAATTGCTAAAAAGTTAAGATACAACATTTCAGGATGGTGTCTGCTGGGTGATGTACTTGTCACAGTCTAATACTATTGATCTGGTATCAACTGTTCTCTTCTGGCCGTTATTCTGATCAACATACCACCATTCGAAGCAGCAACCTTGTACCAACATGGTTTTGTACAAACCCCGGAGACTGGTGCAGTACTCCACATACCAGTTACAAAACTCTATATCACCACCTGTTGTCCTACCACTAATTTGCAAAGCACTATTCTAGCGTAACTATCATGTACTTCTTTCACCTCCCCCGTTATTCCATATGAGCATCCTTAATATCTGGGTAGATGGAACCAATATTCAGGGCCTGAGGTTGCTATAGAGTTAGCAATATCCATGGCTTGCACTTCTCCAAAAGGTGGGGAAAATTATTTTTAAAGTTGCACTGAAATTCCCACAGCTGCCACCATGTTGTGTTTTCTACACCTCTGCAACAGCTACTACTATGCTCAAGGCAATGGCCACGTAAAAAAGGAGCAGTAACACAATTATCTGGACTCTTTATTTAAGACTCTGCATGTACATAAAGGTCTTCACCAAGCAGATTCCTTCTTCAGCACGGTAGCATTGTAGGGCAGCACGGTAGCATTGTGGATAGCACAATTGCTTCACAGCTCCAGGGTCCCAGGATCGATACCAGCTTGGGTCACTGTCTGTGCGGAGTCTGCACATCCTTCCCGTGTGCGCATGGGTTTCCTCCGGGTGCTCCGGTTTCCTCCCACAGTCCAAAGATGTGCAGGTTAGGTGGATTGGCATTGGTAAATTGCCATTAGTGCCCAAAATTGCCCTTAGTGTTGGGTGGGGTTACTGGGTTATGGGGATAGGGTGGAGGTGTTGACCTTGGGTACGGTGCTCTTTCCAAGAGCCGGTGCAGACTCGATGGGCCGAATGGCCTCCTTCTGCACTGTAAATTCTATGATAATCTAATTCTATGATTCAGACACAAACATGCTGTATTATATCATAAACCTTACACTGTATATTAGAAACATAACCACATCTCGTCAAAGATGCATCACAATAATACAAAACTGTTTTTGTTTTTTTTCGGTCCATAGATACTGCCTCATCTGAATATTTCCACCACCCATAGTATTTTGCTTTTACATTAAACCAAAAGTCATCTGCGCAACAGAAAGATGAACAAGATTTGGGCTCATCAAAACATACACAGGAAACAAAAATACAATCTCTCCAAAGGAAACAAACAAACCCAATAAACTACATATCCTAATGTACAATTCCCAAATTAGTGAGAGCAGAAAAATGAAGTTAAGAAAGAATCAGTGTGTGGCTTGAGGAATGAAGAGCTTCAAGATTATTGGAACCAGTTCTGAGCAGTAACTGATAGTGTTAGAACTGTAGAAAGTGCAACAAAAAATTCTCAGGGGAACAGACAGGTGCTTCAGTGGCCACAAAATAGACTCCAGGATGGTAGGTTCCCTCCCTAGTCCCAGGAGCAGGGATGTCACTGAATGGCTACAAGGCATACTGAAGAGAGAGGGCAAACATACAGATATTGTGGTACACATCAGTACCAATAATGTAGGCAGAAGGAAGAGGTCCTGAATGCAGAATTTAGGGAGCTAGGAAGTAGATTAAAAAACAGAACCCAGAAGGCAGTAATCTCTGGATTATTACAGTGCCATGTGCTAGTGAGTACAGAAATAGGAGGTTAGCCTAGATGATGAGGTAACTGGAGAGATGGAGCAGGAGGGAGTGCTTTGGATTTTTAGTACATTAGGACCACGGGACCTGTACAAGGTGGACGGTTTGCACTTGAACCAAACTGGGACGAGTGTCCTTGCAGGGAGGTTTGCTCATGGCTGTTGGGGAGGGTTTGAAATAACTTGGCAGGGTCCTGGGATCCTGAGAGAAGGTTCAGCAGGAATAGACGCACAGCCAAAGCAGAAGACACAGAGTCAGGAAGGCACAGAATGTCGAGGCCAGTTAAGTCACAAGCGCGTTTGGCTAGATGGATGGTATTTATTTTCTTGCAAGGTTTATGATGTCATCTAACGAACAGATGAATTGAGGGCACAAATCAAAACATGGGGATATGTTGTTGTTGCAGTCACCGAGACACGGTTGAGAGAGGGGCAGAATTGGCAGCTCAATATTCTCGGATATAGAATATTCAGGCAGGATAGGGAAAGAGATAAAAGAGGTGGGGGGGGGGGGGGGGGGGGGTCGCAATTTTGATCAGGGAATCAATTACAGCAGTATGGAGGGATGATATCTTGGAAATTAAAAAACAGAAAGGAGCAGTCACATTGACAGGAGTGTTCTTTAGGCCCCCAAACAGTCCAAGAGAAATAGAGGAGCAGATATGAGAGAAGTATAAAAGTAATAGATAAGTGATAATGCGGGATTTCAACTCCCCCAACATTAGCCAAAGTGTGAAAGCTTTATACGGAGTGGAATTCTTAAAATGCATCCAAAGGAACTTTTTAAGCCAAGGCGTAGAAGGACCTACAAGAGAGGGGGCTCGTTCCTGGACATAATTTTCAGTAATGAAACTGGGCAAATGGTTGAAGTATCAGTGGGGGAACATTTTGCAGACAGTGATCATAACTCCATTAGGTTCAAGATTATGAAAAAGAACGATGGGCCTGGAGATTAAAGCTCTAAACTGGGGAAGGCCAATTTTAATAAGATCAGATATGATTTGTCAGAGGGCTGGGAGGGGACACTTAGTAAATCTGTGACAGAACAGTGGGATGTATTCAAGAAGGAAATAGGCAATTCCAGCTTGGGTCACTGTCCATGTGGAGTTTGCACATTCTCCCCGTATTTGCGTGGGTTTTGCCCCCACAACCCAAAGATGTGCAGGGTAGGTGGATTGGCCATGCTAAATTGCCCCTTAATTAGAAAATATGAATTGGGTACTCTAAATTTATTTTTAAAAAGGAAATAGCGTATGCAGGGCCAACAGTTCCAATCAAGAAAAAGAGTGGGAACAACAAATCCAGTGAACCGTGGAGAGCAAGGGATATACAGCATTGGAGAAGGAGAAAAAGGGAGGCTTATGGCAGATACAGAGGGCTCAAAACAGCAGAAGCCCTAGAGGTGCATAGAATGTGCAAAAGGGAATTTAAAAAGGAAATTGGGAGAGCAAAAAGGGGACATGAAAGGATACCTGCAGGTAAAATTAAGGAAAATCCTAAGTTTTTTTACAAGTACATTAAGAGTAAAAGGATAATTAGGGAAAGAGTAGGGCCCATTAAGGACCACAGTGATAATTTGTGCATGGAGCCGGAGGATGTAGGTAGCGTTCTAAATGAATACTTCGCGTCAGAGTGTTCACTCGTGAGAGGGAGTGTGGTATACAAATCAGGGGGCAGGACTGTAATAAAATTAAATGGATTAACCTAGAGAGAGAGGAGGTTAGTGGTCTGGCAGGCTTAAAGGGAGACAAATCTCCAGGGCCAGATGAAATGTATCCCAGGCTGCTGAGTAAGGCAAGGGAGGAAATTGCAGGGGTGCTGGCAATAATTTTCAATTCCACTCTGGCCACATGAGAGGTGCTGGAGGTGCTGGAGGACTGGAGGATAACCAATGTGGTACCATTATACAAGATTGGAGGAAGGGATAAACCAGGTAACTAGAGGCCGGTCAGTCTAACCTCAGTGGTGGGGAAACTATTCAAAGTAATTCAGAAAGTCAGAATTCATCAGCATTTGGAGAGGCAGGGATTAATCAAGAACAGCAGCATGGTTTTGCCAGGAGGGGGAGGGGGGGGGTCATGTCTGATCAACTTGGTTGAATTTTCCAAAGAGGTGACCAGGTGTGCAGATGAGGGAAATGCATTTGACGTAGTCTACTTTGACTTCAGCAAGGCTTTTGATAAGGTCCCACATGGAAAACTGATAGCGAAGGCAAGAGCCCATAGGATCCAAGGAAATTTGGCAAATTGGATCCAGAATTGGCTGATTAGCAGAAAACAGAAGGTGGCGGTCAATGGGTGTTTTCATGATTGAAAATCCGTGTCCAGTGGCGTCCCACAGGTACCAGTGTTGGGGCCCTTCGGTTTGTGATTTATATAAATAATTTAGATATGAATGTAGGAGGGTTGATCAGTAAATTTGCAGCCGATACAAAAATTGGTGGGGTGGTAAATAGTGAGATGGATAGCCTGGAGGATATAGATGGGCTGATCAGTAGGAAATGCAATTCAATCCGGATAAGTGTGAGGTGATATACTTGTCACAGGACAAAAAGGGAAGACATGATAAAATAAACAGCAGGACCCTGGGAAGCACCGAGGATCAGAGGGACCTTGGTGTGCATGTACACCAGTCTCTTAAGGTAGCACAGCAGGTGGATGCAGTGGTCGAGGCATATGGTATACATGCCTGTATTAGTCGAGGCATAGAGTTTAAGAGCAGGGAGGTTACGCTGGAACTGTATAAAACGTTAGTTCGGTCACAGCTAGAGTATTGTGTGCAGTTCTGGAATCCACATTCATAGGAGGATGTGATAGCACGGGAAGAGTACAGAGGAGATTTAGCAGGATGCTGCCTGGGCTGGAGAGCGTTGGTTATGAAGGGAGATAGATTTGGATCGTTTTCCTTGGAGCAGATGGGACTGAGGGGGGAGATATGATTGAGATGCATAAAATGATGAGGGGCATAGAGTAGACAGGAACCATCTTTTCTCCTTGGTGGAAGGGTCAATGACCAAGGGGCACAGATTTAAGGCAAGGAACAGGAGGTCAAGGGGATGTGAAGGAAAATGTTTTTTGCCCAGAGGGCGGCGGTAGTTTGGAATTCGCTGCTTCAAAAGGGTGGGGGCAGAAACCCTCATAACATTTAAGTAGAATTTAGATGTTCATTTGCGATCCGAGGGCACACAAGGCTACAGACCAAATTCTGCAAATGGGATTAGAATGGTTAGGTGGTTGCTTTTGACTGGTGCAGACACAATGGGCATAAGAGTCTTTTCTGCACTATGATTCAATGATTCTAAAAGTAGCAACGTTAAGAAGAAAAGACAGATGGTCTGGCATGAGATGAGGGGGCAGGGTTGCACTGAGGCAATACAAGCATGGGATATTAAAAAAAGCAGGGAGGGGAGGGTTTATGATGTCAAAGTGTGTTAATGGGAAAACAAAGGCTCAGTGAAAGCAAAATTAAAGAACAAATGACAGATGGCCCAGTTGCGCAGGCAGGCGGGGGTGGTTTGCATTGGGACAAGAAATGTTTTGGATATCTAAAAAAAAAAAAAAAGGTCAAGATGGAGGAGAACGGTCACAATGTAAAGTTGTTGAATTCAAATGTTCAAGTCCTGGGACTTGCAACCTGTCTAATTAGAAAATGAAATGCAACCCCTCCAATTTGCGTTGAGCTTCACTGGAGCATTGCAAGTTAAATGTTGTCTAACCTGAAAGGAGTGTTTGGGGCCTTGAACAATGGAGGTAAAGGCGAAGGTGTTGCATCTACTGCGATTGCAAGGGAGATTAGGAGCAGGAGGTGATAAGAGGAGTGGTCCAGGGAGTCTCGGGGGGAGTGGTCTCTACAGAATGCCAACTGGGGGGTGGGGAAAGGGGTGGCAGCAAGCTGGAGTTGGTTGAAATAGATGAGGGTGATCCTTTGTGAATGTGGAGGCTGGTGGGGTGGAAAGAGAAACAAAGAAGACCCTGTCACTGTTGCAGAATGGTTAGCGCTATTACTCCACAGCAACATGTACCTTGGTTTGATTCCAGCCTTTGAGTTTGCATGTTCTCCCCGGGTCTGTATGGAGTTTGCATGTTCTCCCCGGGTCTGCGCAAGTTTCCTCCGGGTACTCCAGTTTCCTCAGACAGTCTAAAGATGTGCAGGTTAGGTGGATTGGCGATGATCAATGCGCAGGGTTGCAGGGATAGGGTAGGGAAGTGGGCCTAGGTAGATTGCTCATTCATAGGGCAGACTCAGATGGACCAAATGGCCTCCTTCTGCACTGTAGGGATTCTATGATATATTGTATGATTCTGGGAGAGGGGAAGGGATGCAGGACATAAGTCGAATCCAGTTAAGAGCCCTGTCAATCACAGTAGGTGGGGGAACCGCAGCCGTTTTCGAAGGTGGCATCATGCAAAGTGTTTCAGAATTTCTGAAATGTGTTCATGTTTTAATTTGTGCCCTCAATTCATCTGCATTGTTGACCAGTATGTTTTTTGTCCAATTAGAAGGAAGCAATGCTGTATTTTGTGTTGGGGAAGGTGGTGGGCCAAATGGACCAAATGACTGAGGCAACACTTGGGCAACAGTGATCACCAAGTCACAAGGTTTAAATTAATAATGGAGACAATCCTAAAGAAGAACTTCTATATTTGAACAGAGATATTATACCTAGCCGGGTAAAATCGAACCAAAGACTGACAGGAAAATATTTGAAAGGTTCATGCCAAGGTGTCTGAGGTATACTCCAACAAGGGCAGGGGAATCAGGGCTCCTTGGATTATGAGGGAGATAGACAATACGAGGAAACAAAACAACAACAAAAAAATGCATATTGAGCTGGGATTCAGACCAAATATAATAGGTTGACAGGGGAAGCGAAATTGGACAACGAGATGAGAAAAGATGGGAATAAAATAGCCGTTGGCATAGAAGGCATCCAAAAATCTTCTACCTGTATTTAAATAGGATGCTGGTAGGCCCCCTTGGTGACAAAGAGAATGATATATAAAGAAGAAAAGTACAGCACAGGAACAGGCCCTTCAAGCCCGTACCGACCATGCTGCCAGACTAAACTACAATCTTCTACACTTCCTGGGTCCGTATCCCTCTATTCATGGGGTCCGTATCCCTCTATTCATGTATTTGTCAAAATGCCCCTTAAATGTCACTATCGTCCCTGCTTCCACCACCTCCTCAGAAATATGTTTCAAGTATTCTCACCATGCCCATGCCTTTGGAGTATTTTTTTTAATTTTTTTTAAAAACAGGTGTTTACTGAGGAAGAGGATGCTGACAAATTATTGGCAGAAGCAATGGTGGCCGAGGTAATAGATGGGGTGCAAATTGAGTGGCAGGAGGTACTAGAAAGCTTGGCCTTGCATAAAGTAAATAAGTGTACTAGTCTACTGGTTTGATGGCTGATTGGGGAGGGGGTGGGGGGGTTGTTAGCAGAGGGCTTGCCATAATCGTCCAACCTTACTTAGATATGGGGAACGCAGTGGAGGATTGAAAAGTGGCACCCTGATTATGAAACAACATTCCTATTAACTACAGACCAATCAGCTTAACACCAGTGCAGTGTGAAAGGATTTAAAAACAATAATCCGGGGGAAATAAAGTGAAAAGGTGGTCAGACAGAGTTAATTAAAGGAGAGCCAGCAGAGATTACAAGAGGCAGAGCATGCTTGTCCAATTAATTGAATTTTTTTTGATGAAGTAGGAGAGAACATTGTTGAAGGGAATGAGGTAGATGTTGTCTGTATAGACTAAGTGTTTGACAAAATACCACATAGAAGGCTTAACAATATTGTGGTTCATGGAAGAGAAAATGCTGGAAAATCTCAGCAGGTCTGGCAGCATGTGTCGGGAGAGAAAGGAGCTAACATCGAGTCCGATGACTCTTTGTCAAAGCTAACAGACAGAAAGTGGGAAATATTTATACTGTGGAGTGAGAATGAAAGATGAGTCATGGCCACAGAAACCCAGGGAAACCGGGTGCTAATGGCCACAGAAACCATGGGGAAAGGGTGCTAATGGCAGACCCCAGAGACGGGTTCGGGGACGGGTTTGTCAGCTGGGTTAAACTCCTCTATGGGGCCCCAACGGCAAGTATGGTCACAGGTCGGCAAAGGTCGGAGTATTTTCGACTACACAGGGGAACAAGACAGGGATGCCCGTTGTCCCCATTACTGTTCACGCTGGCAATTGAACCACTGGCCATAGCGCTGAGACACTCCAGAAAATAGAGGGGGTGATTAGAGGGGAAAGGAACAGAGTGTCACTCTACGCGGATGACCTACTGCTGTATGTGACGGACCCAGTGGGGGGGGGGGGGGGGGGGGGGGGGGGGGGGGGAGGAGATGACAGAGGTCATGCAGATATTGAGGGAGTTTGGAGATTTCTCGGGATATAGGCTTAACATGGGAAAGAGTGAGCTTTTTGTGATACACCCTGGGGACCAGAGTAGAGGGATAGATCGCCTACCGCTAAGGAGAGTGGAAAGAAACTTCCGATACCTGGGATTCAGATAGCCAGGAGCTGGGGAACCTTACACAGACTCAATCTGACACGGCTGGTGGAACAAATGGAAGAGGATTTCAAAAGGTGGGACATGCAGCCGCTGTCACTGGCAGGCAGAGTGCAGGCAATTAAGATGATGGTCCTCCCGAGGTTCCTATTTGTGTTCCAATGTCTCCCTATACTGATCACTAAGGCCTTCTTTAAAAAAATAGATAGGAGCATCACGAGCTTAGTGTGGGCAGGGAAGGCCCCGAGGGCAAGGAGGGGGTTCCTACAACGTAGCAGAGACAGAGGGGGACTGGTGTTGCCGAATTTGGGCGACTATTACTGGGCCGCGAGCTTGGGAGCGCTTGAGGAAAAGTATGAGCTGCCCCGGGGAAATTTATTTAGATATATGCAGGTGAGAGCGTTCACGAAACAACGGGTGAGGGAATTTCCGCTGCTCCAGACACAAGGGATCCAGGACAGGGCGCCTTCGGGGGTGTGGGTCGGGGAGGGCAAAGTGTCAGAGATATACCGGGAGATGAGAGAAGAGCGGGAGGAGTTGGTGGGCAAACTGAAGGGAAAATGGGAAGAAGAGCTCGGGGAGGAGATTGAGGAGGGTTTGTGGGCTGATGCCCTAAGCAGGGTAAATTCCTCTTCTCGTGTGCCAGGCTTAGCCTGATCCAATTTAAAGGTGCTGCATAGAGCACACATAACGGGAGCAAGGTTGAGCAGGTTCTTCGGAGTGGAGGACAAGTGTGGGAGGTGCGGGGGAAGCCCGGCGAACCACACACATGTTTTGGTTGTGTCCGGCACTGGAGGGGTATTGGAGGGGAGTGACGGGAGTGATCTCGAAGGTGGTGAAGGTCCGGGTCAAGCCAGGCTGGGGGTTAGCTATATTTGGAGTAGCGGATGAGCCGGGAGTGCAGGAGGCGAAAGAGGCCGATGTCGTGGCCTTTGCGTCCCTAGTAGCCCGGCGTAGGATTTTACTCATGTTGAAGGAAGCGAAACCCCCCGGACTGAAGGCCTGGATAAACGATATAGCAGGGTTCATAAAACTAGAGCAGATGAAGTTTGCGCTGAGAGGATCGGCTCAAGGGTTCACCAGACGGTGGCAACCGCTCCTCGACTACCAGTGGGGGGGGGGGGGGGGGGGGGGGGGGGTATTACTTAGTGTTATTTGGTTAGTTTACCATGTTAGTTAAACAATGTTATATTGCAGTTATCATGTTACCTTTTTTTTTGATTTGTAAGGGAAAAAAATTGTGTTTGAAAACTTTACTAAAATATATATATTTTTTAAAATATCTGCCATAAGCTTCCCTTTTTCTTTCCATCCCTCGATATCTAGGGTTCACTAGATTGGTTGGTCCCACTTTCTTGATTGGAACATGTTGGCCCTGTATTCTCCCCATTTCCTTCTCGAGAGCATCCCATTGCCCTCTCACAGATTTACCTGCCCCCAATCCACTCTGGCCAACTCATATCTACTGATTAAAGTCGGCCTTCCCCCAGTTTAGAACTTTGATTTCAGGCCCATGGATTGATCGGAGCGTTCCTCAAGACCTACAACAAGGACAAGGAGAACAGAGCCAGCTCCAGGGACAAGCCAGAGACCGTCAAGCAGAGATCATCTATCGTTAACGAAGAGGAAGAAAGAAGTTGGTCCCCGTTCCTGTCAAATTTGCTCCGTACGGTAGCACAGTGGGTAGCACGGTTGCTCCACAGCGCCAGGGTCCCAGGTTCGATTCCCGGCTTGGGTCACTGTCTGTGCGGAATCTGCACGTTCGCCCCGTGTCTGCATGGGTTTCCTCCGGGTGCTCCGGTTTCCTCCCACAAGTCCCGAAAGATGTGCTGTTCGGTGAATTGGACATTCTGACTCTCTCTGTGTACCCGAACAGGCACCGGAGTGTGATGACTAGTGGCTTTTCACAGTAACTTCATTGCAGTGTTAATGTAAGCCTACTTGTGACAATGAAGATCATCTTTGTCCCTTTCCATAACAATCTTGAATCTAATGGAGTTATTGTCTGCAAAATGATCCCCCACTGATACTTGCCCAGCTTGTTACCGAAAATCAAGTCCAGGACCATCCCCTCTCTTGTAGGTCCTTCTACACATTGTTAGAAAGGGGGATAGCCACAGGGGAATCCTGCACTACCTACCTTCCTCTATTCTGCCTGGTGGTCCCCATGCCCTGCTCAGCATCGCGGATACTCCACAGCAAATCTACCCCCCAGCTCATCTCCAAAATGCAGTTAGCCAGTAGCTGCAGTTGGACACACTCCCTGCACAAGTGTCACCAAAGCTTCCATGATTTGCTACATGTAACAGGAGCTTTTCACAGGTACAAGCTCTCCTGCCATGACTACCCTTCAGCCCTTATTTGCTCCCATTTTACAAAAAAGCTGTACAAGTCTATTTACTTACCTCACCTCCCTAACCCTAAAATTACTTCCTTACCCTTTGCTTACTTGTGACTTTATTATAATGACCCTGACTTACACTTATTTGTGCTGTTTCTGTTATTCCCCTCCTCCAAAAGAACAAACACACTTTTGTACACGCGACTTGTTTCACTGTTCCATATGTGGAAAAGTTGTTCACATTAGCCAATTGTGCAAAGACTGGGGGTCATAAGAATTTGAGGAAGAGATTGTGTGTGTGATGGGGGGGGTGATGACATAAGCAAGAACTTTTATACACAAGTGGCAATGACCTGGAACCCTGGCTATGAGAGTGATTAAAGCAGAGACAATTTCAAAAAGGAGATTGGATGGGCATTTGGGAGAAATAGACTTGCAGGCTACGTGGCTAAACCAGAGGAATGGGACTGAACGGATGCTCTATCTACTAAGAGCCCGATTGATCTACTACGAGCATGTAAAGACTAAATAGGCCGAATGGCCTCTGGTTGTGTTGTAATGGCAATAGAATGTTATTTTATTCAGACAATATTTACAAGAGAAATTTATGATCTTGGGTAGCAGAATCAAAGACAGAGGAGGTCAAATTCTCTTATGTGAGCACAAGAGTGGTTACGTTTACATGAGCTCTGGCTCTAGCTCGTCTTTTAAATCGGTCTCTTCATACGTATATTTTCTTGGGTGATGTGGCTGGTGCTATGTCCCAGGAAGTGTTTGGTTGGTGTCTTTGCGAGATAAAATGCTAAAATCGCATTTGTTGTGGTGGCTTGCAGTGGTGCAGTTACTGTTGAGTGGGCTTTCACCTTGACGGTGCAGTGTGCATCAGATGATGGTTCCAACGGAGATATTGCCTTGGCAAAATTTTGTCTCTGCGGGTTGGTAGTCAAGTCTCACTACAATAATTGTGGGGTACATTTATGGAGGCACACAATTTCTTGTACTTGAGAACACTCTTCCTGGAGAGGGCCTGCTTCAGTATTGTTGAGATCCTGCTACACGGCTTGTTGTCCATCCTGAAGAGTTCGGGAGAATGAGACCGAGCGGGGTTTACCACTGGGCCTGTCCCCTGGTGCAAGGTGGTAGAAGAGTTCCCAAGTAAGTTCAAAAATTGGCTGCCATGTTTGGGTAATCTTGATTTGGAGGATGGGGTGTATCAGATTCGATAGAGCACAATGTAGTCGGTCTTCAAGGCCAGGGATCGGTCTGGCGCCCAATCACTATTGGTCCTGCATTGTCCTGTTCCTGATGCTCAAGCTGCGAGGTTGCCGAACCAGTTGAGTCAATTACCCACACCCCAGCTGGGGCCTAGGCTGTTAGCCAACTGGGTGTTGGTGAGATGGCATGGTGGAAGTAATGATGTCTTGTGCTTCTCAAAGTCCTGAAGAGTACTCAGTGATCCTGCTTTATCCTTGGCTTCTACTATCTTTGTACAGCCAGGAAGATGTCTTTGCCCTGAGGACTGCCCGGCAATTGGCCTGTTATCCTGGACATTACTTCCGGTTGGTCATGTTCTTGTTCTCTTGATGATATCTGGTTTCCGTACAGGGGAATGAGAGATATTGGTGTGATGGCCTGTGCTGTTGGTTATCCTGATTTAGCAAATGGGATTTGTGCACAGTTTCACTCCTAATTGTAATTATGCTTTATTGTGACTTATAATCCTGGTGATTGGGGAGGGGGGGTACTCTTCGTTATCACTCCCAGTCTTGTTTGAAAGGAAGATGAATGGAGCTGGGAGAAGAGAAGGTGGTTCGGGTTGGTAGGGTCAAATTCATCCTTGCTGTGCTCGAGTATGCCCCGCCCCCACATTTAGAGCTAATCTATTTCGGGTTTTTCTTTTAGATTTGAATTTAAGCTAGTCTATTATTCGAGTAGGCTGAAGTGGGATTGGTATTAGTGGCGGAGGATTGGGGTTGACAGTGGCCCTGGGTATCCTATATAAATCGGTTAGGTGTCCCCACCCTGGGGTTTCTTTGTACCTTTTTTCGGGTGAGCCTTGTGCTGGTCCTGGTCTAGCCCTCCCTCCCAGGACTCCCTATTGATGGGTGCCTTGACGGTTCATCTTCTCCTGGACTGGGGTCCTCTCCTGGCAAGGGTTGGAGCGATTATCATTTCTCTCCTTGGGAGAGTGGGAGTGGTGGTGCATTGACCTGGATGGAGTTGGGTGGAAGGTGCTGGGAACATAATATCCTGAATTTTCTTTTTGGATGGTGTTGAGCGAGGCACCGTGGCTGGTATCAGTAATTTAAGTGTCCACCACCATTCATAACTGCAGTACAGATTTGATGAGCAAATGACCTCCTTCTGCACTGTAGAGATTCTGTGCATGTGGCAGGACTGCAAATTTTTCATCCAATTGGTTGATTGTGGGATCCTATATAGCACAATGCTATCAAATGTTTATATTGCATGGTTGTCCATGTTTCAGCTTAATCAGGTTGGCATCTCATTTAGATAGCTCTATGCTGCTCCTGGTAGGCTCTTTGGACAATCCTCAATAAACCAGGGTTAATCAGTAAGGAAATTAAGGGTTATGGGGATAAGGTGGTAATGTGGAGTTGAGAATATCAGATCAGCCATGATGGCATTGAATGGCAGAGCAGACTCTATGCGCCGAGTGGTTTATTTCTGTTCCTACATCTTTGCTTCATGATAAATGGTACAGGGAGGGATATGCCAGACGATGAGATTACAAATTATGTTTAAATACAATTCTGCTGAAGCTGATCATGGATCCTCAGTTTAATTTTCTAGAATGAAAGCAAAATATCGTAGGTCTGAAATAAAACAAAGTGCGAGAAAAACTCAGCAGGTCTGGCGACAGAGAAACAGCACTACCACAGAGTCCAATGAAGAACTAGGAATAGACAATTCAGCAACTCAAATCTCTCCACCATTCAATACGATCATGGCTAATCTCATCTCTGCATCAACTCCACTTGCTTGCCCATTCCCCATGTCCTTCAACCCATTACTAATGAAAAGTCTGTCTTATATCCTCAAATTTACTCAAATGTCCTGGCATCCACTGCACTCTGGGGTAGTGAATTCCACAGATTAACAACCCTTTGAGAGAATCGGTTTTAAATCTGATACCCCTTATCCCAACGCTGACACCTCATTCTAGATTGCCCAAGAGGAAGCATCCATTCTACATCCACTTTATCCTCTTCATCTTGTATACCTCAATTAGATCTCCTCTAAACTCGGGAGAGTGTAGGCCTAAACTGCTCAATCTCTTCTTTTTTTTTTTAAATTTAGTGTACCCAATTCATTTTTTTCCAATTAAGGGGCAATTTAGCGTGTTCAATCCACCTACCTTGCACATCTTGGGTTGTGGGGACAAAACCCACACAAACACAGGGAGAATGTGCAAACTCCACACGGATAGTGACCCAGAGCTGGGATTGAACCTGGGACCTCGGCGCCGTGAGGCAACAGGGCTAACCCACTGCGCCACCCCAATCTCTCTTCATAAGACAAACCCCTCATCTCTGGAATCAATCTGGTGAACCTCCTCTGAACTACCTCTAATGCAACAACATCCCTCCTCAAATAAGGAGACCAAAACTGTGCACAGTACTCCAGGTGCAATCTCACCAATGCCATGTAGAGTTGCAGCAACACTTCCCTATTTTTATACCTCTGCAACAGACAAAATTCAATTCACCTCCCTTATTACTTGCGTTACCTGCATGCGAGTTTTCTGTGATTTATGCACGAGGACACCGGATCCCATTGCACTGAAGTTTCCCTCCATTTAAGTAATAAGGCCCTGCGAACCCACCTGCCTTCAATCCCAATAGTTTTAGTACTTTTTCCCCTATTGATGATAGGTTTCTTCCCACAGTCCAAAGATGTGCAGGTTAGGTGGATTGGCCATGATAAATTGCCCTTGGTGTCCAAAAAGGGTTGGGTGGAGATTTAAATGTGATGCTGGTGCAGACTCGATGGGCCAAATGGCCTCCATTTTTTTGCACTATGTTTTGGCATTGTTTTGCACTATGTTTTGGGTTGTTGCTCAGTTTTGTATGCGGGTGAACTTTGTTCTTAATGGGAGATGGCGGGTGTAATTTTCTTCTTTGTGCTTGTTGGGGATTGTGATTTTTTTTTGCATATGTATATTCGAGCGGGTGTGGGAGGTGGAGGTCACTATGGACACTGAAAAGGCCTTTGACCGGGTGAAGTGGAAGTATTTGTGGGAGGTCCTTGGGTTTGGGCAGAGTAGACTGGGTCCGGTTGCTATACTAGGCGCCGGTAGCGTTGCGGTCGAAACGAGTGAGCTCAGACTATTTTAGACCGAGCCGGGGAAACCAGGCAGGTATGTCCACTCTCCCCACTGTTGTTTGCCTTGGCATTAGAGCCATTTGGTGATAGCCCTGTGAGCGTCAAAGGATGCAAGGGTCTAGTCCGGGGTGGGGGGGGGGGGGGAGAAAGAGAGCACAGGGTTTCGTTGTATGCGGACGTCGTGCTCCTGTATATTTCTGACCCGTTAGGGAGATAAGAGAGATTATGCGGATCCTAGGGGAGTTTAGCCGGTTCTCGGGGTATAAATTGAATATGAGAGACTTCCGGGTGCGGTGATGACCAGCTAAGCCGCACGTTTCGGCAGCTCCCGTTGGAATGGACTTTTGGGCTCTTGATAAGAGCCCCAACGGCAATTTTAAACGGCCAAAATCACTGTGCGGTGAAATAGAAGGGAATCCCCCCCGGACGTTGATGGACAAAGGAGAGGATAGCGGCAGGATTGCAGTGGATCCTTCGGAGCAGCGGCAAGGAAGGGAAGCTCGAAGCAAGATGGCGTCGGAAGGTGGCAGTTCGATATGGGGCCCGGAGCAACAAGAGTTCCTGCGGCGCTGTGTGGAAGAGCTGAAGAAGGAGGTGATGGCCCCGATGCTACAGGCGATTGAAGGGCTAAAGGAGGCGCAGAGGACCCAGTAGCTGGAGCTTCGGGTCGTGAAGGCAAAGGCTGCTGAAAATGAAGATGAAATTCAGGGCCTGGTGGTGAAGACAGAGATGCACGAGGCGCAGCACAAGGTGTGTGGAGAGGTTGGAAGCCCTGGAGAATAATTCTAGGAGGAAGAATCCAAGAGTCTTAGGTCTTCCCGAGGGCGCAGAGGGGGCGGACGTCGGGGCATATGTGAGCACGATGCTTCACTCGCTAATGGGATCGGAGGCCCCGACGGGCCCTTTGGAGGTGGAGGGAGCTTATCGAGTTATGGCGTGAAGACCAAGGGCAGGAGAAATACCTCGAGCCATAGTGGTGAGGTTTCACCACTATAATGACAGAGAGTTGGTCCCAAGATGGGCGAAGAAAACTTGGAGCTGCAGGTGGGAGAACGCGGTGATCCGCGTATACCAGGATTGGAGTGCAGAGCTGGCGAGAAGGAGGGCAAGTTTCAATCGGGCTAAGGCGGTGCTTCACAAAAAGGTGAAATTTGGAATGCTGCAACCTGCGAGACGGTGGGTCACATACCAAGGGAAGCACCACTACTTTGAGACGGCAGAAGAGGCGTGGACATTCATAGTGGACGAGAAGCCGGAATAGTCTGGCGAGAGAAAGAGCTTCTGGGGCAAAGTGGTGGGGTGACTATGTGGGATGAGGAAGGGGGGAATGATTGTCAATTGTCAACTCTTTAATCCTGTAAATTTTCTCTCTTCCCCTTGTTTGGGGGGGGGGGGGGGGGGGGGGGGGAAAGAGTATGAGGAACTGTGGGCGCCGGTGGGTAGGAAAGCGGGGCTGAGTGGGAAACACGGGCCTCGTTCCCGCGCTATGGTAATTAAGGCGGGAACAGGGACGCAGGAAGGTGGGGGCCTCGCACAGTGAGAGGCCGAGGGCAAACGGGGAAGCAGAGGTCAGCCAGAGTTCGCTGACTTCTGGGAGCAACATGGGGGGTGTAATTATGCTAGAGGGGGATCTAGCGGAGGGGCGGGGGAGCTAACTGGGTTGCTGCTGCTAAGGGGAAGGGGGAGCTGTTATGGGGCGGGGTGGTCGAGGCGGGAGGGCACCGTCGGTGGGATATACGGGTACGTGTGAACCGGGTGAGGAGCTGGGTAAAAAAGGGGATGGCAGGTCGACAAGGGGGGGGGGGTAAAGAGCCCCCCAACCCGGTTGATCACGTGGAACGTGAGAGGGCTGAATGGGCCGATTAAAAGGGCGCGGGTACTCGCACACCTAAAGAAATTAAAGGCAGATGTGGTTATGTCGCAGGAGACGCACCTGAAATTGACAGATCAGGTCAGACTACGTAAAGGATGGGTGGGACAGGTGTTTCATTCGGGTTTGGATGCGAAGAATATGGGGGGGTGGCTATTTTAGTGGGGAAACGGGTACTGTTTGAGGCAAAGACCATAGCGGCGGACAGTGGGGGTAGATAAGTGATGGTGAGTGGCAGACTGCAAGAGGAGGCGGTGGTCCTGGTGAACGTATACGCCCCGAACTGGGATGATGCATACTTCATGAGGCGTATGTTGGGGCGTATCCCGGACCTGGAGGCGGGAAAGTTGGTAATGGGGGGAGATTTCAATACAGTGCTTGATCCAGGGCTGGACCGGTCGAGGTCCAGGACCGGGAGGAGGCCGGCAGCGGCCAAGGTGCTTAAGGCCTTCATGGAGCAGATGGGAGGAGTAGATCCTTGGAGATTTATCAGACCAAGGAGTAAGGAGTTCTCATTCTTCTCCCATGTTCACAAGGTATATTCACGGATAAACTTTTGTGTCCTGGGAAGCGCACTGATTCCGAAGGTGACAGGGACGGAGTACACAGCCATAGCCATCTCAGACCACGCTCCACACTGGGTAGATCTGGAGGCAGGAGAGGAAAAGGAACAGCACCCACTCTGGAGAATGGATATGGGCCTGTTGGCGGATGAGGGGATATGTCTAAGGATGAGGGGGTGTATTGAAAGGGAGACAATTGAATGCTAATATACGGAGGCTGCTGGGGGTGATGATGATGCCCCCACCGGAGGGGGAGGCGGAGATAGTGGTGGCGATGGATGCAGAGAAAGCATTTGATAGAGTGGAGTGGGACTACCTGTGGGAAGTACTGAGGAGATTTGGATTTGGAGAGGGGTTCATTAGATGGGTCCAGCTCCTGTACAGGGCCCCGGTGGCAAGTGTGATTACAAATAGGCAACGATCTGACCACTTCCCGACTATATAGGGGTACAAGACAGGGATGTCCCCTGTCCCCGTTACTGTTTGCGTTGGCAATTGAGCCACTGGCCATAGCGCTGAGGGGCTCCAGGAAGTGGAGGGGGGTACTTAGAGGAGGAGAAGACCATCAGGTGTCATTATACGCGGATGATTTGTTGTTGTATGTCGCGGACCCAGTGGAGGGGATGCCCGAGATAATGCAGACACTCAGGGAGTTTGGAGAATTTTCAGGATATAAATTGAATATGGGGAAGAGTGAACTGTTTGTGATGCACCCCGGGGAACAGGGCAGGGGAATAGACGATTTACCATTGAGGGTAACAAGGGATTTCCGGTATTTAGGGATCCAGGTGGCCAGGAACTGGGGAACCTTGCATAAGCTTAACTTGGCACGACTGGTAGAGCAGATGGAAGAGGACTTTAAGAGGTGGGACATGGCGCCCCTGTCATTGGCGGGCAGGGTGCAGGCAGTTAAAATGGTGGTCCTTCCGAGGTTTCTTTTTGTGTTCCAGTGCCTCCCTGTACTGATTACAAAGGCCTTTTTTAAGAAGGTGGACAAGAGTATTATGAGCTTTGTGTGGGCTGGAAAGACCCCAAGAGTAAAGAGGGGGTTCCTGCAGCGCAGTAGGGACAGAGGGGGACTGGCACTGCCGAGTAAGTGATTATTATTGGGCCGCCAACGTGTCAATGATATGCAAGTGGATGAGGGAAGGGGAAAGAACGGCGTGGAAAAGACTGGAGATGGCGTCCTGTAGGGGAACTAGTCTAAAAGCACTGGCGACGGCGACGGCGCCGTTCTCCCCGAAAAAATACACCACAAACCCAGTGGTGGTGGCAACTCTGAAGATTTGGGGGCAGTGGAGACGACATAAGGGAGTGACGGGTGCCTCAGTGTGGTCCCCGATAAGGAACAACCATAGGTTCGTCCCGGGAAGGATAGATGGGGGATTTAAATCTTGGCAGCGAGCAGGAATTGCGAAATTGAAGGACTTGTTCTTAGACAGGACGTTCGCGAGTCTGGGAGCACTGACAGAAAAATACGGGTTGCCACCTGGGAATGCATTTCCCTATATGCAAGTGAGGGCATTTGTGAGGCAACAGGTGAGGGAATTTCCGCAGCTCCCGGCGCAAGAGATCCAGGACAGTGATTTCGGGGGCATGGGTGGGTGATGGTAGGGTGTCAGATATATATAGGGAAATGAGAGACGAGGGGGAGACGATGGTAGAGGAGCTGAAGGGAAAATGGGAGGAGGAGCTGGGGGAAGAGATTGAGGAGGGGCTGTGGGCAGATGCCCCAAGTAGGGTAAACTCTTCGTCCTCGTGTGCCAGGCTCAGCGTGGTACAATTCAAGGTTCTACACAGGGCGCATATGACTGGAGCAAGGCTGAGTAGATTTTTTGGAGTGGAGGATAGGTGCGGGAGATGCGCGGGAAGCCCAGCGAACCACACCCACATGTTTTGGTCATGTCCGGTATTGCATGGGTTCTGGGTGGGTGTGGCAAAAGTGATTTCAAAGGTGGTGGGGGTCCGGGTCGAACCAGGCTGGGGGTTGGCTATATTTGGGGTTGCAGATGAGCCGGGAGTGCAGGAGGTTAGAGAGGCCGATGTATTGGCCTTTGCGTCTCTAGTAGCCCGGCGAAGGATTCTACATGTGGAAAGAAGCTAAGCCCCCGGGTGTGGAGGCCTGGATCAATGACATGGCAGGGTTTATAAAATTGGAGCGGATAAAGTACGCACTAAGAGGTTCGGCTCAAGGGTTCACCAGGCGGTGGCAACCGTTCCTCGACTATCTCGCAGAGCAACAAGGGAAAATAGGAAAGGTAGCAGCAGCAACCCAGGGGGGAGGGGGGGGGCTCATTTGGGTCCTCATTTGGGTCCTCAGGGGTTTTATGTGTGTTTATATATTAGTTATTTATATTAGATGTTACGAAGTTACTATTTCTGTTGTTTTTTATTTTGTTGTTGGCAGTTGCCGTTAGTTCGCATATTATTTATTTAAAAAAACGATCAATGTATATATTACTACAAAGTTGTAAAATGGAAAATTTTTGTTTGATCGAATAACTTTAATAAAATATATTTATTTTTTAAAAAGTCAAACTCCTACTACTGTATGAGAAGGTGGCAAGTTGTTGGGGGCGAACAAAGAGTGAACCAGGCAGGGACATTTCCTTCAGAATACTGAGAGGGGAGAAGGAAGATGTATTTAGTGGTGGCATTACACAGGAGGTAGAGGAGGATCCTTGTAATGTGGAGGCTGTGGGGTGGAAACCTTCTTTATTTGCCACTTCGGAAACCTTCTTTGTTTGCCACTTCAATTCACCACAGTTCTCACGCTCACATTTTCGGTCCTCAGCATATTGCAATGTTCCAGTGAAGCCGAACGCAAGCGTGAGGAACAGCACCTTATTGTACGATTAGTCACTTTCCCATCTTCTGGATTCAACATGGAAGTTAAACAATTTCAGATCATGGAACTCTGCCCTCCATTTTGATTCACTTTTCTTTTTTGCTGGGTGCATTTCTGTACCTGTTTTTCATGCTATTGCTTTCACGCATAGCTGTGCTTTATTCTACCCTTAAGACTTACTCTGGACTAATGCTTTGTTTTTTTAGTACAACAATGAACACTTTCTTCGCCTTTCATTCCATGATATCTTTGTCACTTAATTTCCCGCTTTTAACCCATGTGACCTTTCTTACAGTTCGACTTGACCCTGGCCCTTTTTCAACAGCATTAAACCAATCACATTTCTACATCTCTTCGGTTCCAAAGATGGAGGATATTGGGCTCAAAACATGATTGCCACCATAATTGCCACCAGACCTGCAGAGCTCTGACAGCGCTTGATAATGCTTTGAGAATTCTGATGATCATAAAAGGCTCGATATAAAATTGACTTTTCACAGAGCAGTAGAAAAGGCGTGGACTAAAATGGTAAATACTGCAAATGCACAAAATCAAAACAAATTGGAAAATTATGAAAACATTCAGCAGTTCAGACAGCACCTTGGAGCAAGAACAGAGTTAATATGTCAGGTTGATGACCTAGTATCAGAACTAGATGTAATTGAAGATTCGTCAGTTTTGCAGAAAGCATCGGGAAAAGGGAGAATGGTAGAACAAAGAGGTCGCCATAGGCGTTACAACATCCTGGCAAGCACACAGTCAATTCCAGCCCCACTCATTCCGGAGTCACAAAACAAGTGAATTAACCAATAATTCTTATAAAATTCCTGAAATCTTTTGGCGCTTAGCTTCCCAATAATTAATCACCAGGTATTGGATTGCATTTGTTTTACTGTCACATGTGCAGAGGTACAGTGAAAAGCATTGTTCTGCATACAGTCCAGACAGATCATTCCATACATGAAAAATACATAGGACATGTCAAATACACAGGCAACAGGTGAGCTTACGGAGTGCAGTCCTACTCAGTAGAGAAGATGTGTGAAGAGATCAGATCAGTCCATAAGAGTCAATCAGGAGTCTGGTAACAGCGGGGAAGAGGCTGTTTTTAACCTGTTTGTGCATGTTCTCGTACTTTGTATCTCCTGCCTGCTGGAAGAAGCTGGAAGAGTGAATAAGCCAGGTGGGAGGGGTCTTTGATTAGGCTGCTTGCTTTCCCAAGACAGAGGAAGGTGTAAACAGAGTCAATGGATGGGAGGCGGGTGTCATGTTCTGTAGACTGGCCGAAGTGAATGAACTACAGAACACGTAGTTTTAAATAAATTATAGAACAAACTGCGTGATAAGATAACTAGGATAAATTACTAAAAAACACTAAACAGCTCGCATGGAACTACTGGAAATACATCTCCCACCCAACACGACCAACTCCCAAATCACATGGCAACGTGATGGGGTTGCAATGCCATCTAGTGGTCAGAGGTTGTGCATATTATGTACAAACTTACATTATGCATATCACAGCGTGTTCACGACTCTGTAGTTTCTTACGGTCTTGGGCCGAGCAGTTGCCATACCAGGCTGTGACGCAGCCAGATAGGATGCATTCTATGGTGCATCTGTAAAAATTGGTAAAAGTCAATGCGGACATGCCAAATTTCCTTAGTTTCCTGAGGAAGTATAGGCGCTGTTGTGATTTCTTGGTCATAGCGTTGACATGGGTGGACCAGGACAGATAGTTAGTGATGTGCACACCGAGGAATTTGAAGCTGTTAACCATCTTGACCTCGCACCATTGATGCAGCCAGGGGTGTGTACAATACTTTGCTTCCTGAAGTCAATGACCAGCTGTTTAGCTTTGCTGACACGGAGGGAGAGATTGGTGGCATTACACCACTACAGTAGGTTCTCCATCTCACTCCTGTATTCTGATAGATTGTTGTTCGAGATCTGACCCACTACAGTCGTGTCATCAGCAACCTTGCAAGTGGAGTTGGAGACATATTTTCCCACACAGTCTGTGTTTAGGGAGTATAATAGTGGGCTAAGTACGCAGCCTTGTGGGGCCCCAGTATTAAGGACCAGCGTGGAGGTGTTGTTGTTTATTCTTACTGATTGTGGTCTATGGGTCAGGCAGACAAGTATCCAGTTGCAAAGGGTGGAGCCAAGTCCTAGGTTTTGGAGCTTTGACATGCGCTTGGCTGGGATTTGTGTTGAAGGCGGAGCTATAATAAATGAATAGGAGTCTGACGTAGGAGTCCTTGTTGTCGAGATGCGGCAGGGAAGGAAAGCCAGGGAGATGGCATCGGATTGGTTGTGGCGCTATGTGAATTGCAGTTGATCAAGACATTCTGGGAGGATGGAGTTCATGTGTCTCATGACCAACCTCGCAAACATTTCATATAATGATAGTGTCAAGGCCACCAGATGGTCGTCATTGAGACACAATGACTGGTTCTTCTTTGGCAGCAGTATGACGGTGGTGGTTTGAAGAAGGTGGAAACCTCAGAATGGAATAGAGAGAGGTTGAAGATGTCCTTGAACAAATCTGCCAGTTGGTCCACGCAGGATCCGAGTGGACATCCAGGGACCCAGTCAGGACCTGTCGCTTTCAGAGGGATCACTTTCAAAAAAGCCGATGTGACTTCAGAAGCTGTGACGGTAGGTATGGGTGTGTCCACGGCTGCTCGAACCGAATGGAAGGGTGTGCTGCTGTCGGATATTCTACTTGGCTTTGCTTTGTCACACGCACACAATCACCAAAGCATAGCCTTTTGGCCAACTCACTGGCCTCCTGCCAAAATTGTCAAACCAAGTCATCACTTTTGTCAGCCAATCCACAGTCATCAAGGTGAACTGGCACAGGTCTTTCTGGTTTCTTCTGTTTGCATTAAAGGCAAAGGCCACTTTCCTTAAAGACACATGTCCATTGATCATCCATGAATCAAAAGTGACTATTGTATCTGTACTCAAGATGTCTCTTTGCTCCTCTATCTCACTTACATCGTTTTCCTTCCCCCCCCCCCCCCCCCCCCCAAAGTATTCAACTCACCTCATGTAAAACCTCACATTTGTTAAAACACATTTGCCAATGATATACCCAAGAATGACTTCTTGTAATGTGTAATGTTCCACAGTATAGACTACCGTAAATCACAGCATACAAGTCGACCTGGCGTACAATTGAACCCATTTTTCAGGCTCCAAAAACAAGAAACGGAACAAAGACTGTTTCACGTATCCCAAAAAAGACAGGCACATCTCAGACCATATAAATTCCCAAGGAAGTGACTACAGTTAAAGGAAAATTGCAATATTTCATAATTGGAGGAAGTAACTGGAGTTAAAGGAGAACTTATTCAACGTAAGAAAAAGTTTCGCTAAGAGGAAGGAACTGCTTAAGCCTCCAACCAAGGAAGCATCAGAGGAAGAGCGAGAGAGAGAGAGCATTCAAGTGCAGTGTATAGCATTAAGCATGGAACTTGCAAGTGCTGAGAGCAGTGGTTCGCGGAGCAGTGAATATCATGGAAGATATCTGTAAACTTGGATCTGAAACAAAGAAAATGGGCATGTTTCTACCCACCATAATTGCGTATTAATCCTTGCCAAACTACTCAAAAGTAACATGTTAAAGACACAAAACATTCCAGAGAAGTGGGAAATTGAACTCAAGGATATTATAAAATAAATAATACTGGAGAAATTAATGGAATTCAATCCTCTGACCTGGTGATCTGCATCCTAGGGTTATGAAAGAGATAGCTGTAATGGCAGTGGGAACATGATTTTATTCTTAGAGTTCCTAGATTCACATACAATCCCCATTGATTGGAAAGTAGCAAGCATAAGCCCATTAGTGGGAACGACATGTCGGTTGACCATATCGTAAGTGTAGAAAATGCTAGGATCTGATGAGGGACACAATAACAGAGCACTCATAAAATGATTAGGTAGAGGCATAGATTTTGAAAGGGAAATGTTTGAGGTTGCAACTAACATGGTGAATGAGGCAGTACCAGAGGATGCAATGCATTTGGATTTTAAATAAATTAAGATACCACACACATTATTACAGAAATACGAGATTGGGGAGTAATACTAGTATGGGTTGAGGATTGGTTAATCGACAGAAAGCAAAAAGAGTAGAAATAAAAAGGGGAATTAGCACTGCCTAGGAAGGTAGTGAAGGCTGGAAACCTCAAGTTTTAAAAAGCACTTGGATGAGCATGTGAAACACCATCACATCCAAGGATAAGGGACAAGTGCTAGTAAGTGGGATTAGCGCTAGATATGGGGTAGTTGTCAAGAGCAGACTCGATGGGCCAAAGGGCCTTTTCTGTACTGCACAATTATTGCAGGCTGGTTGGCTGCAACTAGAAAGGCATCAAGCTTTGATCACAGGTATAATCCATACAGGTTTGATGATACAAGGTGAGGCGAGGTGGGAAGAAATGCTATAAAGAGGAGAGGGAGGGGCTGCAAAAGGGAATAAACACAGTTTTTAATGACTGGGCATGAACGTGGCAGATCTCCATTCAGAAGATGGCGGTGAGCCGGCTTCTTGAACCACTGCAGTCCATGTGATGTAGGTACTTCACAGTGCTATTAGGAAGGGAATTCCAAGATTTTTACCCAGTGATAGTGAAGGAACAGCAATATAGTGGCAAGTCAGCATGGTGTGGGGCTTGGAGGGGAACGTGCAGGTGCTGATGCTCCCATGCATCTGTTGTTCTGTCTTTCTGGGTGCTAGGGGTCATCAGTTTGGAAGGGGTTATCAAAAGGAGCTTTGGTAAGTTGCCATGGTTCATCTTGAAAATGGTACACATTGCTGCACGTGTGGTGAAGGGAATGAATATTAAAGGTGATGGAGTATACCAATCAAGCGGTTGCTTTGTAAGTAGCAAGTTACTTGCCATAATTTCCAGAGTGTGTTTTCATGCCTTCTGCTATTGAGACAATTTCCTAAGCAGGTCAGTGGTGTGCTTTCAGTCCCATAGGATCCAACTGTAGCTGTTTAGATGAGGGGCTTAATCAAGTGTCTTTCATAGAATTTACAGTGCAGAAGGAGGCCAGTCAGCCCATCGAGTCTGCACCGGCTCTTGGAAAGAGCACCGTACCCAAGCCCGCCCCTCCACCCTATCCCCATAACCCAGTAACCCCACCCAACACTACGGCCAATTTTGGACACCAAGAGGAATTTATCATGGCCAATCCACCTAACCTGCACATCTTTGGACTGTGTGAGGAAACCGGAGCACCCAGAAAAAATCCACGCAGACATGGGGAGAACGTGCAGACTCTGCACAGACAGTGACCCAAGCCGGGAATCGAACCTGGGACCCTGGAGCTGTGAAGCAATTGTGCTAACCACAATGGTACCGTGCTTTCTTCTGACAGTCCTTACAAATAACACCCATAAACATTCCACTGTCCAGTTATTTGATGACTCAATCAGTAGTTCAGATCGAACCAGGAGAGAGCAGCAGGTTGATTTGGATGCTGATAACTTCATGACACTGATGACTGTTTAATGTGCTTGTGTATTTGGTTTTCTTTGTACTATCCACTGTTTTAGTTGTATTTGTATCGATATTTTGTAGCGAAAAGGTGCTTGTGTGTATGGCACGGTGCCTTTTTCTTGTCGATTACTGGTTACTGTGATTTGTGGACTCTTCAGTTGTTTGATTTTCTCTTTTGTATCAAGGTATTGTTCACTGTTATTAAATAAAATATTCAGAAATTCATTTTGGTTCTCACCTGATAAAGTGATAAAATAAAGGTGGATTTATTTTCTCCTCAAATATCAAATGGCAGGTCAGAATCTATAACAAGGGGGGTCAAGAAACCTTACTGCAATTGTTCATGATCTTAAGATCACACACAGTAGTACTGCGTTGGTCTCTTTACCCAAGGAAGGATCCAGAGTGCATAAGCAGGAGGGAATTTCACCATGTGGAAAGGGTAAGACTAGGCATGTATCCCATGGAGTTTCTAATTGACAAAATTATTACAGGACTTTACAGGGTGCCTCTACCTTGCACGACCAAGTCACAGTCCAAGAATAAAGGATTGGCCATTTAGGACCGAGGGGAAAAGTTTCTTCACTCGGCTAGCAGATGCTTAGAATTCTCTACTCCAAGACACGCGTATGCTCAACTTGTTGAGTATATCCATGACCTTAGCCAAACATCTACCAATTTCAAAGAAATATGGGGATAGTGCAGGAAGATGGAATGGTGGGGAAATCAGCTGTAATCATACTGAATGGCAAAACACACACAAAGGGCCTCCAATTGACCTCGTGGTCCAAGGCTTGAAATCAGGTTGTCTGCAAGGGGCGTCAGTCATGGAGACAAATGAATGTTTCACCAAAACACACTCCCCGCCTCACCGACTCCCCCCAGTGTGGCAGGGGAGCTTGTTTTGGTCAAACATTCTTCTCCCATTTTCTGTATACACAAAAAAACTAGCACATTGTTTTAATGCTTTTAATAATTAAAGTAGTCAAACTACTGCTTTGAGTTTCACTGTTAAACAAACCATGTCTTTTGAAAACCAAAGAGAAAATGCTGGAAAATCTCAGCAGGTCTGGCAGCATCTGTTGGGAGAGAAAAGAGCTAACGTTGAGTCCAGATGACCCTTTGTCAAAGCAGGTCTTTTCTAATACCACACGGTATCAATTCTGCATTGGTTCTGTATAATGAACCCATTACTAATCTTTATGCCATACAGATTCATTTAAGACAAGTGAAATCACCATAACAGCAACACAATAGTAATTGTTGGGCCAAAGTTCAAATTCCATTCTAAATTAGACTTCTTTTGGAAGGTGAGGTTTGACAACTGATTAATTAGCCCAGATAATCTATAAAACAGTGAATGAATGCACTTTTTGTGATGACATTTAGAACAGAAAACTGATGTACTATTCCTCAGCATTGCTGCCAAAGAACATCATAGAATCATACAATCATAGAATTTACAGTGCAGAAGGAGGCCATTCAGCCCTTACAAAGAGCACCCTACTGAAGCCCACGTATCTACCCTATCCCCATAACCCAGTAACCCTCACTTAACATTTTTGGGATACTGGAGGGCAATTTAGCATGGCCAATTCACCTAACACACACATCTTTGGACTGTGGGAGGAAACCAGAGCACCCGGAGGAAACCCACGCAGACACAGGGAGAACGTGCAGATTCCGTAAAGACAGTGACCCAAGCCGGGAATCGAACCTGGTACCCTGGAGCTGTGAAGCAACTGTGCTAGCCACTATGCTGCCCATTGATCAGAATGACAAGCATGTCCACGTTCATGGCTATTCTAATTGTCCATTATTTTGTGGTGTAGTGAGGGCTTTTCAAAAAAGTGGGAACATGTATAGATCAGGAAACAAAAAAAAACAAACCAAGAAAGAAATGGTCCATTTAAATGAAGTTTGAAGTTTCAATTTATTCACTGACCAACAGTCTTCATATATACATGGTCAAAATCTTGAAATGCGAAAGCTACATTTTTTTTTTTTTAGAATCAGTCAAGAAAATCTTTCCAAATTACAAAACTGCATCGGTAACAATCCTTTTTACCACTATACCCAGCACACATCCTTCCAACAAGTTAAAATATTTCATTAGTAATCAACTGCCCATGATGGTGTTTGAAGTATGAGAGCAATAGGATTAATATGGAACTACAAAAGAGTGACACAGAACAATCTCAACATCAATGTACATAACTAGGGAATTTCATTGTTAAAAAGTGTGTTCACCTCGTTTTTAATCAAACACTTGGGTGCTCAATTGCTACATTTATTTCCAATTAAAGACAGAACTGTTCTCCAAAAAACTGCTGATTCAGCTGTACGTTTGAAGCAGACATTAAGAAACGATTAAGAAACTCTTTCTGGGCCTTTGAACATTCCCCAAAAGTTCACAAGGCCATTTCAATATTCAAGCTTTGTTTGTTTTAAAAAGGAAAATAATTCTTGGGAAGGTTAGTAAATATGCACTTTTTAAACAAGCAGCCATGTGAAACGGTTTGGCTTCACTACCTTGAATCAATAGTTCCACAATCTTATCTACCATTGCCAATCTTCACTTCACTTATACCCACCCCCAAAACAAACTAAGTGCAATCAATCAAGGGAAAGTAGAGTTGACCGCTGGAAACGTCGCTTCATATAGTCACTTATTTTCGAATAAAATGTAATGCTGCATCCGTTCTCTTATCTATAAACTTACATTCAGAAAGTTTGAATTTCAACGATACCGAGGATATTCAAAGCTTCACAGCTCGGTACTTAAATTGTTGTTTCACATCTATCCATTCCAATCGTCTGCAGCTAATAGCTACAGACATTAAATATCAATATCAAATGCAGTTTTCCACCCAAGTGGAAGTGACGTTAACATTTTTAGCAAAGAAGTTGCTTCATTTGCTGTAAAACGCTGTTACATTCGCCGCAGTAATTCAACTGGGACACACACACACACACACGATGAGTAAAGGAGCCAGACTTTCCAAACAATATCTTTGATGTCACCAAAGAAAACGCATATATTTAACAAATTAACCCCATCCTCGTTTCCCTTTTTAAAGCACCAATCCCAGGGCCCACAGTTTGTAAACTGTTTAAAGGGATACCTGAGGTAGTTCGGTATCACGAGGCCCTTCCCCGATTCTAATTAACGAAGTATCTCGAAGTCAGGAGAATACGTTATACGAAACAGGGTTACAAGAGCCAAAAAAAGGTTTTGACGAAATGCCACAACTCGCAGCAATTAAGCCTCCTTCACCAGCGTAACTTTTCTTAGTTCCTTTTCATCTACTGGATTCGCCAGTGGAAGCGTGCAATGGAATGAAACAGCGAAATTAAAGTGAAAAGCTTACTTTAAAAAGAGAGTTGTTTGTGTGTGCGCGCGCGCGGTCTGTACTTTTTAAACGAAGTTGAACTCAGGTTTCCAGCTCCACTGGATGCCGACTGTACCTCACTGCGTACATGCACCGACCGCAGCGCCTCCACCTCAAAAACATAGGATGCGGGCTTTAAAACACTGCCAGACAATCCTCGCCACTACTTTACACACTGCACACCAATAGCCGGACATTCCACAATGCAGCAAAAACACTTTCCAACTGCTCCTCTCCTCCTCCCAAGCTCGCGCGCACACAAGCAGATTATTCACTGGGGAAGAAAAAATAAAAGTTAACGCCAATAGTGCACTTACTTCAATCCTATTCCTGCCAAGATGATGGTTTGATTTTTGTCCCTGCCCTGACCAACTGAGTGACTGTAACCACCACCCCTCAAACTGGCTCACTCGTATACTTGGTAACTCCTCCTCGCCGCGTGCACACGCTAGCTCCACAGGGCCACTTTAAAAAAAATGGCGACGCCGTGCACGGGCGCGCGCACAATCCCAACTTTTTGTCCTCCCCCCCCCCCCCCCCCTTTGTAAAAGTAACTGCCGCTGCGCGTGAGCACACGCGGCTGGAGCAACCGACTCCGCCCGCGCCAACACCAAACCGCCCTCCCTCGGGAAAGAAGATCCGCGGCTGTTGGGTTGAGGGGAATGGTCGATCCGGAACGACAAACGGAATAAAGTGCACCTGAATTTCCTCACCCAGCTCCCATCAAACATCTCCCTTGTGCAAATGGTGAAGGAACCCTGGTGACTGGATTAATATTCCACCACCCCCCTCCCGCCACACACGCACACAACGCGTGGGAAATTGCAGTCAAATTGAGTGGCGCACACGCCGAGTAGCGACCTAAGGAGACAGGGTTAAAACTCTGAAGCTCTTCTTCTCGCCTTGCAAAATACTAGTGATGGTGCAATTTCGGGAGGACACGTAAAATGTGGTGTCCGATACGTCAGCATCGCCTACCTCCTCGAATACTTGCGGCCGGCCGAAGGTGTAATGTAAAATGTCCTGCGTGCTCAGACCTAAACCGTGTACGTATATGGTTACAGCCGCTGAGCTCCACGTCTTTGGTGCTCCCCTGTCCTACTCCACGCTGATAGATGCCTGGCTTTTCAAAGGTTACACATTATTTTTCCGCACTTTGCTTTGCAAATTTCCGGTTGAGTAGTGCACGCACATGGCAACGCTGCAGGCATCCTCTTGATAAGGAGTTCTCTCCTAGGACAACCAAACATGTTTATGACGGGACAGCAATCCGGCAGCCAAAAGGGACGGCGACACTCGGGCTTGTCCTGCCTTTGGGAGTCTTCCTGTGCAGCTTTGACGGAAAGTTTCCACTCGGACCCAAAAGTTTAAACCGAGCCATAATTGATCATATCTGGAAGAGCCTCGTAATCCTCTATTTTGCTGCTCCTTCCCTTCGTATTCCCACTTTCTTACGACCCCAGAATTCATTTTCACGGAGGTTATTTATCTTTGATGGGATAGGTATTTACAGTCCCCTTGCAGTGTTGCCCAGCTTGCAGATTGAACACTTCTCCAGCAGTCCATGAATTGCTAACTGCCAGCTGTGGTGTGCTCCTCTGACGTCCATAGTTGATCCAGAAAGACGCTTATTAGCTGTTCTAATCTCAAAACCAGATGTGTTTTCGCCTCGTCAAGATTTGAGAAAAAGATAGGCCAAGCGAAACATTTCACAAACAATACAGCGTAAACTAAACTATATACTGAAGAAAGACGCTTATACTCTTTTGTTAGCTACCGTGCAAAAGCAGTGTTAATTTTGAAAGGTAAGTCGATCTCGCTTCACAGTGAAGATCAGTAGCAATACCCCGATCAAGTGTGTGATCAAGACAAGGGATAGTGGCTTCGAGCAACTCAAAATTGCCAAATTATAAATTAGACCCCACTATTTACCTTATGAAATGAAATGAAAATGAAAATCGCTTATTGCCACAAGTCGGCTTCAAATGAAGTTACTGTGAAAACCCCCTAGTCGCCACATTCCGGCGCCTGTTCTTTATCTAATACAGTTTGTTTTGAGAGGAATACATGTTGCGGAAATGTATTTAAAATATGGAAATACGGTGGTAGTTTTTAAGAGCAATGTTGTTCAAACCTTTTTGCCCAGGACCCATTTTTAACAACCAGTCATTCTTTGGGACCCGTGCCGGCCGACCTTCTTGACCCACTATTTTCACTGACCTTTAATGTGACAGGTGAGCTTCCTTAAGTCCTCGCAATCTCACTTGCTTTGTCATTCAGTGTTACATTTCTGCTAAGGACTTCAGCTGATGATTTAAGATCAAAAATCAAGAGGTTTGTCCTCAAACTCACCAGTTTTCAAATGCCTTTGAAGTTCTGAAGGTTTTAATCTTTCATTTGCCAGTATCTCCCTGCATATAACACACTCTGTTATATATAACATAATCCTCCAGCCACGCTGTGCCAGAAAAACAGCTAGCCGCGACGTAGTGTGGCCGTTGAAAGCTGGGAGACCCAGCTCCCAGGATCGACCAGGCTCGCAACACCTCACGAGATTCAACGCAACCTCTTGCGAGTTTCAACGCAATCTCGCGAGACGTTGCAAGGTGAATCCTGCCACAATGGGCGGAATTACGTTTTGGCAAATCTGCATATTAGAGCGAGGCAGTAAGCCTTACTGTAATATGCAGATTCCCAAGGTACCTGAGGCTTTGGGATTCAATCCCTTTGTCTCAGGGACCTTGGGCGAGCGGTGTTTAGGATTGAATGGCTGACCCTACGCCGCAGCAGTCACCCGAGCCATCTTCAAATTCATCTGGATATCCAAGATGGACCGTGTCCGAAGGGACACCATGTACAAACCTCTGGAGAAGGGAGGACTGAATGTACCTAACGCCTCCCTCATCCTGTTGGCCACCTTTGTGTCCAGCTGCATCAAGCTGTGCGTGGGCCCCCAGTATGCAAACACCAAGTGCCACTACATACTGAGGTTCTACCTGTCCCCAGTGTTACGAAGGATGGGCCTGGCCTCATTGCCGTGGAACGCTCCAAGTAGTTGGACCGTACCGTACCACCTGTCCTTCGTGGAAAAGTTTTTGAAGAAAAACACCTTTGACCACAAGGCAATGAAGCAGTGGTCAGCACGTAATGTCCTCGAGGCCCTCAGGGAAAAGGAAACCGTGGAGGACGTTGGATGGTTCCCTGAGCAGACTGCCAGAGTCATCTGGCAGAACGCCTCATCACCAGAACTTTCAAACAAGCACCAAGACATAGCTTGGCTGGTGGTGACAAGGGCCCTCCCTGTCAGATTCTTCATGCACACCCGAAGGCTCTGCGCCAATGCATGCTGGCCTCGGAGTGGCTGTGGGGGAAATGCGACGGTCACACACCTCCTTGTGGAGTGTGCCTTTGCAAAGAAGGTCTGGAGAGAGATGCAGTGGTATTTGTCAAGGTTTATCCCGAACAGATCTGTGACACAGGACTCTGTGCTCTACGGACTGTTTCCAGGGGGACACACCGAGACAAATATCAACTGCTGCTGGAAGGTCATCAACTCGGTGAAAGACGCTCTTTGGTCTGCCCGAAACTTGCTGATCTTCCAGTGCAAAGAATTGTCCTCGACCGAGTGTTGCAGACTGGCACATTCCAAGGTCCAGGACTAAGTGCTGAGGGACATACTCAAGCTTGGGGCAGCTGCCGCCAAGGCGCAATGGGGAAAGACCACTGTGTAAGGTCTTTCCAGCAAATGTACACCGAGGGGCGGGTAACAGTGTAAACCCCCCTCGGTCTGGACCACCAACACGCCAATGTATAAAACAAACATGACAATGTAAATATTTAAGAAGGAATTGTAATGTAAAGACTGATATGTATATAATATCAAAATTGAATGGAAGAAAGTCAAGGCAATGTGTAACTCTGCCAGAAATGTACAGTCAAGACAATTTGAAATGTTTCTGTAATGCTTATGATAAATTTTATGAATAAAGTATATTTTTTTGAAAAAAAAAAAATTGAATGGCTGCATAGAACCTTTTGCCGAGTCCATCAGGAAGGATCCGGTATAAGGGGAGTGACGATCCCAGGCAGTGGAGGCATGCAAGTCAAGGCCTCCCTGTACATGGACGACGTTGCCGTCTTCTGCTCGGATCCTGCGTCTGTACGCAGGCTCTTGACCACCTGCGACCAGTTTGAACTGGCCTCGGGAGCCAAGGTAAACCGTGGCAAGAGCGAGGCCATGTTCTTTGGGAACTGGGCCGACCGGTCCTTTGTCCCCTTCACTGTCTGGTCAGATTACCTGAAGGTGCTGGGGATATGGTTCGGAGCTGCTGGGGCTTGCACCAAAACCTGGGAGGAGCGCTTAGCAAAGGCAAGGCAGAAACTGGGCTGGTGGGAGCAACGCTCCCTCTCCATTGCGGGCAAAACCCTGGTCATCAGGTGTGAGGTACTCTCGGTGCTACTGCACGTGGTGAAGGTCTGGCCCATAACCCGACCCTACGCCGCAGCAGTCACCCGAGCCATCTTCAAATTCATCTGGAGATCCAAGATGGACCGTGTCCGAAGGGACACCATGTACAAACCTCTGGAGAAGGGAGGGCGGAACGTACCCAACACCTCCCTCATCCTGTTGGCCACCTTTGTGTCCAGCTGCATCAAGCTGTGCGTGGACCCCCTGTATGCAAACACCAAGTGTCACTACATACTGAGGTTCTACCTGTCCCCGGTGTTACGAAGGATGGGCCTGGCCTCATTGCCGCGGAAGGCAATGTGTAACTCTGCCGGAAATGTACAGTCAAGACAATTTGAAATGTTTCTGTAATGCTTATGATAAATTTTATGAATAAAGTATATTTTTTGGGGGGAAAAAATGGCACGGAGGCCCCCAGCTGCATGCCCTTCAGTCAGAGTAGTACCTTGGAACTGCTGGTGCCACCTGGGTACCCTGGAATTGCCAGTCTTGCACCCTGGCAATGCCACCTGGTGCCAGCCTGGTGCTACCAAGGACACTGCCAAGATGGCATTTTCTGCGCATGTACGATTGGGCCGTGGTTGCCCAATGTAGGTTTTGCTGGAGGTGGGGAACCATCCTGTGTTCCGTTTGGGCTGAGAGGTGGTCAGGGATTCTTTTGGGAGCCTTGGAGATCAGGACGCCATTTTAAAATGGCATCCAGATCCCTTGCCACAACGGGGAGTTCTAGCGAGTGGATCAGAGTTTTCAGCTTCTTCATGGGTTGTTCACCAGAGGCCCAGGCGTTCACACCAGCATTACGGGCAGCTATAAAATGGAGGGCGTGATATCAGTGTACCTGCTTTCTGCTGCTGTTTCTGGAGAGAAGACTATATCAATCTTTTTAAAGTATCTGCTCCTGGGTCGGCGCGCTGATGTCAGGAGGAGGTGGTCTACCTTGCTGGGCTCCGGGAGGCCTGCACACTGCTGAGGGGGCACTCTTGCGCAGGACAGCCGGCATTCTGAAAGCTGGTCATGGCCAGCATTTTTAAAAGCCATTTGCGGCCGTCGGGCACTTCTTCCCATAATTGGGAACGCCTTGACTGATGGTCCCTCGACCATCCTTACACCCGTCAGCGACCCAAACGCAGGTTGTGATCCTGAGTATGAAAATGACTGTTTTAAGAGTGCAATATCTACCGGTTAGAGGACAACTGTCAGACTTCGACATAAAACGGCTATGTATTCTCAATTTATCTCAGGCACCAGCTTCCCTCATCACTGTTAGATTTGGAAAAAAATATTGTTATTCAGTAATATCCCCTGGAAAGTGTACATGTGAGACTATCAGATGAGAATAGAACCTGGTTCAAGTGTGATGTTGCCCACAATGGAATAATCAGCACACACCCACTGTGTAGGCTCACCTGATTGACCATATGACAGTGGAGCAGAATTAGGCCACTCGGCCCAAGTCTGCTCCGCCATTCAATGATGGCGATATTTTCTCATCCCCATTCTCCTGCCTTCACCCCATAACCTCTGATCCCCTTATTAATCATGAACCTATATATCCCTGTCTTAAAGACACTCAGTGATTTGGCCTCCACAGCCTTCTGCGGCAAAGCGTTCCACAGATTCACCACCCTCTGGCTGAAGAAATTCCTCCTCATCTCTGTTTTAAAGGATTTTCCCTTCAGCCTAAGATGGTGTCCTCTGGTTCTAGTTATTCCTACAAGTGGAAACATCCTCTCCACGTCGACTCTATCCAGGCCTCGCAGTATCCTGTAAGTTTCAATAAGATCCCCGCCCATATCCTTCTAAACTCCAACGAGTACAGACCCTGAGTCCTCAACTGTTCCTCATACGATAAGTTCCTCATTCCAGGGATCATTCTTGCGAACCTCCTCTGGACCCTTTCCAAGGCCAGCACATCATTCCTTTGATAGGGGGCTCACAATACTCCAAATGGGGTCTGACCAGAGCCTTATACAGTCTCAGAAGTACATCCCTGGTCTTGTATTCTAGCCCTCTTGACGTGAATGCTAACATTGCATTTGCCTTCTTAACTGCCGACTGAACCTGCATGTTAACCTTAAGAGAATCGTGAACAAGGACACCCAAGTTCCTTTGTGCTTCTGATTTCCTAAGCATTTCCCCATTTAGAAAATAGTCTGTGCCTAAATTCCTCCTTCCAAAATGCATAATCTCACACTTTTCCACATTGTAAAAGTTGACATTGGGCCGCTCCAAAATGACGCTGGTAATTTTGTGATGAGAGACAAGGAAATAGCCGAGGAACTGAATAAGTACTTTGCCTTAGTCTTCACAGTAGAAGACATGAGTAATATCCCAACAATTCCGGAGAGTCAGGGGACAGAGTTGAATATGGTAGCCATCACAAAGGAGAAAGTGCCAGAGAAACTAAGAGGTCTAAAAATTGATAAATCTCCGGGCCCAGATGGGCTACATCCTAGAGTTCTAAAGGAGATAGCTGAAGACATAGTGGAGGCGTTGGTGATGATGTTTCAAAAGTCATTGGAGTCAGGGAAAGTACCAGAGGATTGGAAAATCGCTGTTGTAACCCCCCTGTTCAAGAAGGGAACAAGGAAAAAGATGGAAGATTATAGGCCAATTAGCCTAACCTCGGTTGTTGGTAAGATTCTAGAATCCATTGTTAAGGATGAGATTTCTAAATTCTTGGAAGTGCAGGGTCGGATTAGGACAAGTCAGCATGGATTTAGTAAGGGGAGGTATTGCCTGACAAAGCTGTTAGAGTTCTTTGAAGAGACAACAAATAGGTTAGACCAAGGAGAGCCAATGGATGTTATCTACCTTGACTTCCAAAAGGCCTTTGATAAGATGCCTCACGGGAGACTGCTGAGTAAAATAAGGGCCCATGGTATTCGGGGCAAGGTACTAACATGGATTGACGACTGGCTGTCAGGCAGAAGGCAGAGAGTTGGGATAAAAGGTTCTTTTTCGGAATGGCAACCGGTGACGAGTGGTGTCCCGCAGGGTTCAGTGTTGGGGCCACAGCTGTTCTCTTTATATATTAACGATCTAGATGACGGGACTGAGGGCATTCTGGCTAAGTTTGCCGATGATACAAAGATAGGTGGAGGGGCAGGTAGTATGGAGGAGGTGGGGAGGCTGCAGAAAGATTTAGACAGTTTAGGAGAGTGGTCCAAGAAATGGCTGATGAAATTCAACGTGGGCAAGTGCGAGGTCTTGCACTTTGGAAAAAAGAATAGCGGCGTGGACTATTTTCTAAACGGTGACAAAATTCATAATGCTGAAGTGCAAAGGGACTTGGGAGTCCTAATCCAGGATTCTCTAAAGGTAAACTTGTAGGTTGAGTCCGTAATTAAGAAAGCAAATGCAATGTTGTCATTTATCTCAAGAGGCTTGGAATATAAAAGCAGGGATGTACTTCTGAAGCTTTATAAAGCATTAGTTCAGCCCCATTTAGAATACTGTGAGCAATTTTGGGCCCCACACCTCAGGAAGGACATACAGGCACTGGAGCGGGTCCAGCGGAGATTCACACGGATGATCCCAGGAATGGTAGACCTAACATTTGATGAACGTCTGAGGATCCTGGGATTATATTCATTGGAGTTTAGGAGGTTGAGGGGAGATCTAATAGAAACTTACACGATAATGAATGGCTTAGATAGGGTGGATGGAGGGAAGTTGTTTCCATTAACAGGGGAGACTAGGACCCGGGGGCACAGCCTTAGAATAAAAGGGAGTCACTTTAGAACAGAGATGAGGAGAAATTTCTTCAGCCAGAGAGTGGTGGGTCTGTGGAATTCATTGCCACAGAGGGTGGTGGAGGCCGGGACGTTGAGTGTCTTTAAGACAGAAGTTGATAAATTCTTGATTTCTCGAGGAATTAAGGGCTATGGAGAGAGAGCGGGCAAATGGAGTTGAAATCAGCCATGATTGAATGGTGGAGTGGACTCGATGGGCCGAATGGCCTTACTTCCACTCCTATGTCTTGTGGTCTTCTGGTATTTCATTTGGCACTTCATTGCCCACTCTCCTAGCTTGTCCAAATCCTTCTGCAGCCTCCTTGCTTCCTCAATACTACCTGTCCCTCTACAGATCTTTGTATCATCTGCAAACTTAGCAACAGTGCCTTCCGTTCCTTCTTCCAGATTATTAATGTATATTGTAAAACGTTGTGGTAAATGTGAGTAATGCATTTTGTAAGATCTAATACAGGTAGGGAATATACAGTGAATGGTAGAACTCTCAAGAGTATTGACAGTCAGAGAGATCTTGGTGTACAGGTCCACAGGTCACTGAAAGGGGCAACACAGGTGGAGAAGGTAGTCAAGAAAGCATACAGCATGCTTTCCTTCATTGGCCGGGGCATTGACCATAAAAAGCATCCTATCAGGCTGCATCACAGCCTGGTATGGCAACTGCTCGGCCCAGGACCGCAAGAAACGTCAGAGAGTCGTGAACACCGCCCAGTCCATCACACGGACCTGCCTCCCATCCATTGACTCCATCTACACCTCCCGCTGCCTGGGGAAAGCGGGCAGTATAATCAAAGAACCCTCCCACCCGCCTTACTCACTCTTCCAACTTCTTCCATCGGGCAGGAGATACAGAAGTCTGAGAACACGCACGAACAGACTCAAAAACAGCTTCTTCCCCACTGTCACCAGACTCCTAAATGACCCTCTTATGGATTGATTTCATTAACGCTACACCCTGTATGCTTCATCCGATGCCAGTGCTTAGAACATAGAACATAGAACATAACAGCGCAGTACAGGCCCTTCGGCCCTCGATGTTGCGCCGACCTGTGAAACCACTCTAAAGCCCATCTACACTATTCCCTTATCGTCCATATGTCTATTCAATGACCATTTGAATGACCTTAGTGTTGGCAAGTCCACTACTGTTGCAGGCAGGGCATTCCACGCCCTTACTCCTCTCTGAGTAAAGAACCTACCTCTGATATCTGCCTTATATCTATCTCCCCTCAATCTAAAGCTATGTCCCCTCGTGCTAGACATCACCATCCGAGGAAAAAGGCTCTCACTGTCCACCCTATCCAATCCTCTGATCATCTTGTATGCCTCAATTAAGTCACCTCTTAACCTTCTTCTCTCTAACAAAAACAGCCTCAAGTCCCTCAGCCTTCCCTCAGATGATCTTCCCTCCATACCAGGCAACATTCTGGTAAATCTGCTCTGCACCCTTTCCAATGCTTCCACATCCTTCCTATTATGCGGTGACCAGAATTGCACTCAATACTCCAAATGCGGCCGCACCAGAGTTTTGTACAGCTGCAACATGACCTCATGGCTCCGAAACTCAATCCCTCTATCAATAAAAGCTAACACACCATACGCCTTCTTAACAACCCTCTCAACCTGGGTGGCAACTTTCAGGGATCTATGTACATGGACACCGAGATCTCTCTGCTCATCCACACTGCCAAGAATCTTACCATTAGCCCAGTACTCTGTCTTCCTGTTATTCCTTCCAAAATGAATCACCTCAAATTTTTCTGCATTAAACTCCATTTGCCACCTCTCAGCCCAGCGCTGCAGCTTATCTATGTCCCTCTGTAACTTGTAACATCCTTCCGCACTGTCCACAACTCCACCGACTTTAGTGTCATCTGCAAATTTACTCACCCATCCTTCTACGCCCTCCTCCAGGTCATTTATAAAAATGACAAACATCAGTGGCCCCAAAGCAGATCCTTGTGGTACACCGCTAGTAACTGGACTCCAGTCTGAACATTTCCCATCAACCACCACCCTTTGTCTTCTTCGAGCTAGCCAATTTCTGATCCAAACTGCTAAATCACCCTGAATCCCATGCCTCCGTATTTTCTGCAGTAGCCTACCGTGGGAACCTTATCAAACGCTTTACTGAAATCCAGATACACCACATCAACTGCTTTACCCTCATCCACCTATTTGGTCCCTTCTCAAAGAACTCAATAAGGTTTGTGAGGCACGACCTACCCTTCCCAAAACTGTGTTGACTATCTCTAATCAAATTATTCCTTTCCAGATGATTATACATCCTATCTCTTATAAACCTTTCCAAGACTTTGCCCACAACAGACGTAAGGCTCACTGGTCTATAGTTACCGAAGTTGTCTCTACTCCCCTTCTTGAACAAGGGGACAACATTTACTATCCTCCAGTCTTCTGGCACTATTCCTGTAGACAAAGATGACTTAAATATCAAAGCCAAAGGCTCAGCAATCTCCTCTTTAAAGATCTCTTTGAAGAATTTACTTGTGTGGGCAAAGTTTACTCATGTGTATCAGGAGGAGCAGGTAAAGAAGTCACAATTTTAAGAGATATGGGAGCTAGTCAATCTTTAGTGGTAAGAGATGAGGAGTTATGTAGTTTGGGAGGAATATTGCCAGAAAAGGTGGTCATATGTGGAATGGAATTCAGGGTGAGGAGTAGTGTTCCATTATATAAGGTAAGGTCGGAAAGTCCAGTGAAGAGTAGTGAAGTGCAGTAGGAGTAATGGAGAAACTATCTTGTCCAGGAATACAGTTTATCTTGGGTAATGATATGGCTGGATCGCAGGTGGGAGTGATGCCTACTATGGTTGATAAGCCAGTGGAAAATCGGACAATTGAAGTGTTGAAGGACGAGTATCCTGGGATTTTGTGTAGTAACAAGGTCGCAAAGTGACAGGTTAAGACAAGAGGAGAAATTAAAGAGTGAAGATAAAGATGAAGTGCAATTATCAGAAACAATTTTTGATCCGATGGTTGAAAAAGAACAAGAACAGGTGGAGGGTGAGGTGGATATTTTTAGTTCAGGAAAATTGGTGGAGTTACAACAGAAAGATGTAGAAATAAACCGGATGTATCAGAAAGCATACATGGAAGAGGAATCTGGGTGTATACCAGAGTGTTATTACCGTAAAAGTGATGTCTTCATGAGAAAATGGAGACCTGTACATATGCAGGCGGATGAAATGTGCGCAGAAGTTCATCAAATAGTATTACCGGGAGGGTACGATAGTGACATTCAAGGGGCATCTTGACAAATACATGAATAGGATGGGAATAGAGGGATACGGACCCAGGAAGTGCAGAAGACTGTAGTCCAGCCAGGCTGTATATGTTGTGTTGCCCTATTATGTATTTTCTTTTATTCCCTTTTCTTCTCATGTACTTAATGATCTGTTGAGCTGCTCGCAGAAAAATACTTTTCACTGTACCTCGGTACACGTGACAATAAACAAATCCAATCCAATCCAATCCAATCATGTTGCAGCTGTATAGAACCTTAGTTAGGCCACGCTTGGAGTATAGTGTTCAATTCTGGTCGCCACACTACCAGAAGGATGTGGAAGCTTTAGAGAGGGTGCAGAAGAGATTTACCAGGATGTTGCCTGGTATGGAGGGCATTAGCTATGAGCAGAGGTTGAGTAAACTTGGTTTGTTCTCACTGGAACGAAGGAGGTTGAGGGGCGACCTGATAGAGGTCTACAAAATTATGAGGGGCATAGACAGAGTGGATGGTCAGAGACTTTTTCCCAGGGTAGAGGGGTCAATTACTAAGGGGGAATAGGTTTAAGGTGCGAGGGGCAAGGTTTAGAGGAGATGTACGAGGTAAGCCTTTTTCACAGAGGGTAGTGGGTGCTTGGAACTCGCTGCCGGAGGAGGTGGTGGAAGCAGGGACGACAGTGATGTTTTCGGGGCATCTTGACAAATACAGGAATATGATGGGAATAGAGGGATACGCACCCCGGAAGTGTAGAAGATTTTAGTTTAGACGGGCAGCATGGTTGGCGCAAGCTTGGAGGGCCGAAGGGTCTGTTCTTGTGCTGTACTTTTCTTTATTCTTTGTTCTTTGTGGTCCCAGAACAGACCCCTGAGGGACACCACTAGTGACCGGCTGCCATTCTGAAAAAGACCCCTTTATCCCCACTCTCTGCCTTCTGCCAGTCAGCCAATCCTCTATCCATGCCATGATCTTACCCATAGCTCCATGGGCTCTTAACTTATTTAACAGTCTCCTATGCGGCACCTTGTCAAAGGCCTTCTGGAAATCAAAATAAATCACGTCCACTGGTTCTCCTTTGTCTAACTTCCTTGTTATCTCCTCAAAGAACTCGAACAGATTTGTCAAACATGACCACCTTTGACAAAGCCGTGCTGACTCAGTCCTATTTTACCATGCACTTCCAAGTACTTCGCGATCTCATCTTTAATAACAGACTCTAAAATCTTACCAATGACCACAATCCGGCTAATTGGCATATATTTTCCCGTCTTCTGCCTCCCTCCCTTCTTAAACAGCGGTGTTACATTCTCCACCCTCCAGTCCTCTGGGACTCTTCCTGCCTCCAGTGATTCCTGAAAGATCACCACCAATGCCCCCACAATTTCTTCTGCTGTCTCTTTTAGGACCCTGGGGTGTAGTCCATCTGGTCCAGGTGACATATCCACCTACAGGCCTTTTAGTTTCCCCAAAACCTTCTCCTTAGTGATGGCTACTGCCCTTCCGCCGATTCTCCTGGAGCTCTGGCATCCCACTGGTGTCTTCCACCGTGAAGACTGATGCAAAGTAACTATTCAGTTCGTCTGCCATTTCTTTGTTTCCTATTATTACTTCTCCAGCCACTTTTTTCAATGGTCCAATGTCTATTTTTGCCTCTCTCTTACCTTTTATATATTGAAAGAAACTCTTCCTATCTTCCTATCTTCTTTTATATTACTAGCTAACTTGCGCTCATATTTCATCTTCCTTATTGCTTTTTTAGTTGTCCTCTGCTCTCTTTTAAATGATTCCCAATCCTCTGGTTTCCCACTAATCCTTGCCACTTTGTTTGCTTTTTCTTTTGCTTTTATGCTGTCCTTGACTTCCCTCGTCAACCATGGATGCCTTGTCCTGCCCTAAGCATGTTTCATCCTCTTTGGGATGAATTTTCTCTGTGCCTCCCGAATAACCCTCAAAAACTCCTGCCATTGCTGTTCCATTGTCTTCCCTGCTAGTCTCATTTTCCAATCAACTCTGGCCAGCTCCTCCCTCATGTCTTTGTAATTACCCTTATTTAATTGTAATACCGTTACATCTGACTCCAGCTTCTCCCTCTCAAACTGCAGGGTAAATTCTATCATGTTGTGGTCACTGCTCCCTCAGGGTTCCTTCACCTGAAGATCCCTTATCAAGTCTGCCTCATTACACATTACCAAATCCGGAATTGCCTGTTCGCTAGTGGGCTCTACCACAAGCTGCTGTGCCGGATCAGCTGTGTGGTGCACACCAGAGAGTGTCCCTGGACCTCTTCACTAAAGTGCACAACCGAGGTGAGAGTCTTCGGGATAGAATCATAGAATTTACAGCCCTCTTCCTGTGCTGGGCTACAGGGCCATTCTCCTCTCCTCCACTGCAACCAGGAGGGTCTCCAGCTTGGCGCCTGTGAACCTTGGGGCTGCTCTCCTAGCTGCGTCTTGTTGGCTGGGATGGTGTGTGTGGGGAGTGAAGTGTGTATATTTGGCTGCAGTTTGTCAGTCTCCTGACTGTCAATCGCTAAACCAGCGAATCCGGCACCATTTCTCATTAGAATCCATTGCGTTCCCCAAACACCTGATAGAAACAGATTTTCTGGTTAGCTATAGAAAAGATAGATAAAAGGTTCAATGAAGAAATCCTGGTTGGAAAAATCTTTAAAATCCTTAAGCGTAATTAACTAAATCAATATATTAACCATGGGAGTGAGGGAAAGCTGACTAGCTGTGAACTGATCAGATAAGACACTCCATTCTCACGTTTTGCAAGTTGCTTGAAACAGCGAGACAATTCAAGGCCAGTGAAATGAGACTCACATGCCTTCCCAGGCCCGGACAAGATCCGTTTCCATGGTAAGTCAGTCAGGGTCATAATGACTTTTCGAAAACTGTGTTAATCTAATTAATGTTAGAGGCATAATTGGCAAGCCAGGTTATGGAAAAATCCAAAATCGCACAAAGACTTTTATATCTTAAATTGACAGACAAACAGTTTAGTCGAATTGAGTGAATTATAAATTAGTTAAAGCCAATCACAGCTGTAAAGAGGGCAAAACTTTAAAGATAATAATCTCTTTAAAAGATCGGGATGAGAAAACACCCTTTTTCTATTCCGGAATCAATCTATCACTTTCTGAAATCTATGTTCTGCTAAATCGCCATTTTTCTTTTGTTTAAATCAATCAGTCATGTAATAGTGTGTATTATGATTTGAAGAATTACCGAGTTGTATTTTAGAACTCAACCATGTATTTGCTAAAGACAACTGATCTGACTAGCTTGTTGCTGGGCTAGTTAGAACTTCCTAAATTTTGTATTGAAAAATTGACTTTATCTGTAGACACTAAAGCTGATGAATAAAGTTTCAAATAACTTTACCAAGAAGCACAGTCTGGAGTCTCTGTTATTTGGGAAATAAGAAGAGATAACGCATATCCTTGGTTCCGAATAGACACAGAGATCCATCAACACCACTGGTTGGGCTGAATGATCTTCTTTATGTCATATACCCTCTGCAAGGGAAATCTCACATCTTTACCTGGTCTGCAGGGGCAGACAAATTTGCATGTGCCAAAAGTTGAAGAAAGCTTGGCAGGTCAGATTCTCTCATTTAAGCTTGATTAGCTGATTATATATTTTTTCTGGATTTCATGTCTAAATTGTGTAGCAGATATCAAAGGAATGGTGTACTGGTAATGTTAGCGGACCAATAATCCACAGGCTCAGGATAATGCTCTGGGAACATGCATTCAAATCTCAGCACTGTGGCTGATAGAATTTAAAATATTCAATTAATTATAAAGTTTGCAATTACAAGCTAGTTTGAGTAATAGTAAAACCATTGGATTCCTGGGCAGCACGGTAGCAGAGTGGTTAGCACTATGGCTTCATAGCACCAGGGTCCCAGTTTCGATTCCCGGCTTGGGTCACTGTCTGCGTGGAGTCTGCACGTTCTCCCCGTGTCTGCGTGGGTTTCCTCCGGGTGCTCCCGTTTTCTCCCACAAGTCCCGAAAGACGTGCTATTAGGTAATTTGGACATTCTGAATTCTCCCTCTGTGTACCCGAGCAGGTGCCGGAAAGTGGCGAACAGGGGCCTTTCAGAGTAACTTCATTGCAGTGTTAATGAAAGCCATTAAATATAAAAATTATTATTATCTTGTAAAAACCCATTTGGTTCACTCATGTCATTTAGGGGAAGGAAATCTTCCAGAATTATGAGGTCTGCTCCAGGCCCTCAGCAATGTGATTACTCCTTAATTACCCTATAGAATACTCTCACAAACCATGTATCAACCTTCCACACGAAACAATAATAAAACTGGCTAGACCACCCAGTATCAATCAAAGCGCTGGATACAGTCAACTCTGCAAAATCCTCCTTTCAGACATTTGGGACTTGTCTGAAGTTGTCCCACAGACTAGTCAAGCAATGGCCGGACACAGTCATAATCACAGAAGCATACTTTTCAGCAAATATCCTAAATATCTCAATCACCAGGGCAGCATGGTGGCGCAGTGGTAGCACTGCAGTCTCATGGCGCCAAAGTCCCAGGTTCGATCCCGGCTCTGGGTCACTGTCCGTGTGGAGTTTGCACATTCTCCCCGTGTTTGCATGGGTTTCACCCCCACAATCCAAAGATGTGCAAGGTAGGTGGATTGAACATGCTAAATTGCCCCTTAATTGGAAAAAATGAATTGGGCACTCGAAATTAAAAAAATATATATATATCAATCACCATTCCTGGTTATGTTTTCTTCCACCAGCAGGACATGGTAAGTGCAGGGTGACTCCCTGTCCCTCTACCTGTCCCTCCTCCTGGCACCTTGGCACTGTCACGCTGGCACTGCCAAGGTGCTTGGATGGCACTGCCAAGCCAGCAGGAGCACTGCCTGGGTGCCAATGCAAAAGTACCCAGGTGCCTCGGTGGTACTGCAAAGGGTTGGGGGTGAGGCAGGCCATGCCCATGAAATGATCGTGGCGGGGGCATGGTTTGAAGGGTGGGGGGATGCAGGGTAGGTAGGTAGGGATCTCTGGGAGGTTGGAGGGGGGTGATGGCTGCAGGTCCTAGAAGGGAGAGGGTGCTGTAAGGTGGCTTGGGGGGGGGGGGGGCTGAAGAGGTGGGCCCCATAGCAGGGTGTCTTCACTTGGGGGGTTGTCGAGTAGTGTCCATGTGTGTGGGAGGTGACATTGCCCATGGTGGGTGGTGTGGGGACCCACATGCTCACTTAGAGATCGGGGCACCCTTTCAAAATGGCTGCCTGATCTCTGAGTTCAGCTCCCCAGTGCTAAAACAAAATTCTAGATGTGAGCTAAACTGGTGAGAAACTCCCCATGGCCTAAAAAAATGACTGTGTTGGGAACTCGCCGGCAGAGCCAGCAGGAAACTCCCTGAAAAACCCGCCACAAATTAACTGAGAAATTTTGGGGGAGAATCGCGCTCTCTGTCCTTGATCCCCCGGGACATCCTCTTCTCCAGTGTTCTCTGATGTTCTTCTTCATCAATACTACCTCCTTTCCTTCCTTTCTTAGCTTTCCAGCAGCCAACATGAAGGGAAATCCTGAAGTCTTATATTGGCAGAAACATCGTAAAAGGGTAGTAAAAGGAGGAGTCTGGCTGTTTAGGGACTAAAAAGGGCATTTACACATGGAAGCAGGGGGCATGACTGTGGTATTAAAATTGATGAAGGAGGAAGTGTTGAATGAACTGTCAGTAAGTTGACAAGCCACCAGGACCAGATGAGATGCATCCAAGGATATTGAAGGAAGCGAGGATGGATATTTGGGGGGCGCTGGGCATATTCTTCCAGTCTTTAGACTCAGGAGAGGTGCCAGACGACTGGAGAATTGCAAATATTACACCCTTGTTCAAAAAAGGTTGTAATGATAGTGCCAGCAATTACAGATCAGTCAGTTTAACGTCAGTGGTGGGCAAGCTTCCAGAAACAATTATTCAGGGTAGAATTAGTAGTCACATAGAAAAATGTGTGTTGATTAATGTTATATTTCTTCGTTGCTGCAAAGAAAAAAGTTATGGAGGCGCACCCACACTCTGGATTCTTGTAAAACACGATGAGAGGTATGTCAAGGATGGTGCACAATACAATCTGCCCAATGCCTGCACAAACACTCTGCTAAAGTCACTACACATCACATAATGCTAGATTTAGATTTATTGTCACGTGAATTGAGGTACAGTGAAAAGTATTGTTCGACATACAGTTCAGGCAGGTTGTTCCATACATGAAAAACACATGAACAACACACACTAAAACCAACAGGAATTCATTCTCTGATACATAACACCCCTCTCCCTTTTCTTCAGTAGTGTAGCAATAACAGTTAACATTTATCCCACAGATCCATTCCGCAGTATTTCTGTACATAATGAGACTTCCAGTGGCAGCAATGGAGTGAGCGATCGCTTATTTGATAGCTCCCGCTCGTGGTGGACCTTTCAGACCTTTTTCCCCAACTTATGGGGGATTGGATTGGCAAAATAGGAGATTTAGGAAATAGGTGATGTCGAGGGGAAGAATTCCCCACCAGTGTATGGATTCGTGGACCAGAAGTGGTCTGAAAAGGAGAGATCGTTGGTCAAAGAAGGGAGTGGAGTCTGCAGCACAGAAATATAGCGGAGGCTCAAGGACTGGGATTGCCGGCCCAGTGGTCAATGGAGCAGCTGATGAACTTCCTCCAGGAGAGCTTTGTTAAGCAAAGACAAGAGTACCTGGACCCGATTAAGATGGGAATTGACCGGGTGGAGCAAAGATTGGAAGCCCAGAGCCAGGCGATCCAGAAGGTGGAAGAGGCGGTGGCTGAGCACGAGGACCAGCTAACCGCGATGGTGGCGGAGATGGAGCTGATGAAGGATCATTAGAAAAGGCTGCAAGAGAAAGTGGAGGATCTGGAGAACAGGTCACGGAGGCAGAACCTGAGGATCTTTGGCCTCCTGAAGGGCAGCGAGGGATCGGACGCAGGGGCATATGTGGCGAATATGTTCGAGAAGCTGGATTGGATTGGATTTGTTTATTGTCACATGCACCAAGGTACAGTAAAAAGTATTTTTCTGCGAGCAGCTCAACAGATCATTAAATACATGAAAAGAAAGGAAATAAATTAAAATACATAATAGGGTAACACAGGATACACAATGTAACTAGATTACACTGGCATCGGGTGAAGCATACAGGGGTGTAGTGTTAATGAGGTCAGTCCAAGGGTCGTTTAGGAGTCGTAACAGTGGGGTAGAAGCTGTTTTTGAGTCTGTTCGTGCGTGTTCTGAGACTTATCTCCTGCCCGATGGGAGAAGTTGGAAGAGTGAGTAGGTCAGGTGGGAGGGGTCTTTGATTAAGCTGCCCGCTTTCCCCAGGCAGCGGGAGGTGTAGATGGAGTCAATGGATGGGAGGCAGGTTCGTGTGATGGACAGGGCTGTATTCACGACTCTCTGAAGTTTCTTGGGGTCTTGGGCCGAGCAGTTGCCATACCAGGCTGTGATGCAGCCTGATAGGATGCTTTCTATGGTGCATCTGTAAAAGTTGGTGAGAGTTAATGTGGAGATGCCGAATTTCCTTAGTTTCCTGAGGAAGTATAGGCGCTGTTGTGCTTTCTTGGTGGTAGCGTCGACGTGGGTGGACCAGGACAGATTTTTGGAGATGTGCACCCCTAGGAATTTGAAACCGCTAACCATCTCCACCTGGGCCCCATTGATGCTGACAGGGGTGTGTACAGTATTTTGCTTTCTGAAGTCAATGACCAGCTCTTTAGTTTTGCTGGCATTGAGGGAGAGATTGTTGTCGCTGCACCACTCCACTAGATTCTCAATCTCCCTCCTGTATTCTGACTTGTCGTTATTTTAGATCTGGCCCACTATGGCCGTATTGTCAGCAAACTTGTAGACGGCGTTGGAACCAAATTTTGCCACGCAGTCGTGTGTGTACAGGGAGTATAGTAGATGGCTAAGTACGCAGCCTTGCAGGGCCCCGGTATTGAGTACTATTGTGGAAGAGGTGTTGTTTATTCTTACTGATTGTGGTCTGTGGGTTAGAAAGTCGAGGATCCAGTTGCAGAGTGAGGAGCCAAGTCCTAGGTTTTGGAGCTTTGATATGAGCTTGGCTGGGATTATGGTGTTGAAGGCAGAGCTGTAGTCAATAAATAGGAGTCTGATGTAAGAGTCCTTCTTGTCGAGATGCTCTAGGGATGAGTGTAGGGCCAGGAAGATGGCGTCTGCTATGGACCGGTTGCGGCGGTATGCTAATTACAGTGGATCAAAGTGTTCTGGGAGTATGGAAGCGATGCACTTCATGACCAACCTCTCGAAGCACTTCATTACAACTGAAGTCAGGGCTACTAGACAGTAGTCATTGAGGCACGTTGTAGCCATCTGAGATGGCCACTTCCAGAATACAAAATGGACATTTGCAAGATTGCAGGGAAAAATGGACAATGTTAAGAAAGCAAGCAGGCACAGAGCCTGGCTGCATATTGGAGCCGCAGCTCCCAGACAAGACTGAAACTGTAGGCCCATTAGCATATGGATGGCCCATCTCCGGGAACAAAGGAAGATACTTAAGGAACCGATCTGGCCCCAGACCTTGTGGCGCCAGTTCCCCAAACCGAAAGCAGAAAACAAAGCAGGCCAACGGCCACCTAGGACACACCCAGCCATCAGGGCACCCACCCCTTTATTGGTCAAGATCAATACGAGTGATCAAGATACTGCCCAATTAATTGGGGCCAAGTTCAAGGCCTGCCCAAAAGCACGCGAAGCCCCTTCAGGTATAAGAAGAAGGCCCCAAGAGAGAATCGCTCTCTTGGACTCGGCTCTCACAGCGGAGAGACACGTCCAGCAGCTGCACCAGAAGCAAGTAAGTCCAAGGTCAGCGCTCGCTACCAGACGGACGACCTTAGCTGTTTCCCCTTCATCCCTTCGACCCCAGCAGCCTCAGAACCGAACAACGGCCATTGTTCCTCTGACTGAGTGGGCGCCCGAAGCTAAGTATAGGCTTTAGCAGTAGTGATAGTTTAGTCTATAGTATTTCGTGCATGAGTAGATATTACTGTGTGTGTAAATAAATAGTATTGACTTTGAACTAACTAACTGGTGCACCGACTCTTTGATCAGTATTCGCATTTGAACCTTGTGGCGGTATCGAAAGATACCTGGCGGCTCCAAAGAAAACATAATTAGGATTAAGGAAGATGACCATATTGACCGCCATATTCAGAGCCAACCAAAGAGAGCAACATTTACTGGCGATCTCTGATGGGACGCGACCTAGAAGTGGCCTAGTCATTCAGAGAGAACCCGAATTGGAATTGGAATCCAATTGGAAACAGAAAAAGCACAAGTGTAAGAACGATACTGAACAAACCTCCAAGGTTCGGAAGTGTGTTAATGCATGCGTACTAACAGGGATATAAGGTAAACCTGAGAGATTTTGTTGCGTAAAACTGTCAGGAGTTTTGTAGGCCGGAAATTAGCATAAGCCGTACCCGTGTTTACATCACCACTTTATCACCCCCTGTGCCAAATTCAGTAGAGAACCCAGAGATAGAAAAAATGGCAATGAAACGCCTTATAAACCTCCAGGAATTCGAGGCCGCAGCGACCAGTAGAGTAGGACAGTGTCCTGTATGGGAAGAAGAGATCAGAAAGTATCTCAAAGGGAAAGGATGGCCCCTTTGGAGTGAATTCTGTGTCAATGATGAAACAGGTCCCGGAAGTATAGGGTATACTTGGTGGGAGAACCTGACAGAGATCCATAAGAAGAGCTTAGGGAAAGCTCGCAAGCCAATGGCAATCGTGTCCTGCTTGGCACAATTGCGAGACACAGAGGAGGTCGTTAGGACGCTCCGTAGAGAGATTAAGGAGAGAGACATGAATAGTGAAGGAGATGTGAGCAAATTTGAGAAGGAGAACAGGGAATTGAGAGAGCAGTTAGCGGCGAGGGACAAGGAGGTGGCTGATGCCAAGCTGGCACACCAGTCTTGTCTTGCCCATTTGAGTAGTTTTCAGACCCAATATGATAAGGCCTACCAAGACACGCAACGCGCGGTCTTGGTAAGACAGGAAACAGAACAACAAGTTGAGCAGTTACAGAAACAGTGCAGCAATTTAAAAGCAGCCGTATGAGCACTCCACACTTCCACGACGGAACAAAGGCAGAGCTCGGTAGACCACGCAAAGTGCCGGAAGCAAATTGCAGAATTGCAATCTCTGCTTTCCGTTCAGAATGGATTTCAGAGAACGTTTGGACCCCAGTTAGACCAGGAAAACAGCCCCGATTGGCAGGAGTTAAATGAGACTGCCCACAGATATGTACATGGAACATGTACACAGGAAAATCCCCAGAAACAAAAAGCACCCTAGCCCCCGACTGAACAGGCAGAACACACCCCTATGAACCCTGTAACCACACAGCGCAGGGCCACAACAGAAGGAGACCCAGATTTCCTGTACATGACCCCATTAACCGTAACCCAATTACGGGACGCGTGTGATAAAATTACAATGTTCCTACCCACATCGGACCCCCACCATTACTTTGCAAGACTAAAACAGCAGGCGACCATGTGAGCAAGTGAAGCTCACAGTTTTAAGACTCGACCCTTCAGTCGTGGCAGCCCTTCCCGACCCACAGAATGTAGGAGGAGGTACACTCCAAGAAATGCACACAGCAATCCTAGATGCAATCGGCTATAACAAAGGAGACCCCGTAGAAGGCCTAAACAAATGTAGGCAGAAAAAGACAGAGCACCCCACAGCATTTGCTGGATGCTTGTGGATTCATTTCACAGCAGTATTTGGAGAGTTAGCCCGCGCCCATTTGTCCCCAGATAATATGGCCAAATGGACTCGCATCCTAGTTTCTCATGCGACAGAGGCAGCACAGAGAGCTTGCGCAAATTACGACCCCTCAGACGAGGCCTACAACGAGAAATGGATTTTGAAGAGATTGTCCCGCACTTAGGAACAGTCCATCCAAGGCAAAACTGCATTTGTTAAAACCGAGGAAGAAAGACAGACATGCATCCAGTTAGGACGCACCAGAACCCCGCACGGGTAAATGAGGGCAGGAACAGCCCACAGCAACCCAAATCCCAGGAGTGTTACAATTGTGGACAATTAGGACACTACGCACGAGAGTGCAATGCGCCCCAGAAGCAGCAGAGAGACCAACAGACAGGCACCCTAAATAAGAATAGGGCAAAGCCAATCCACAGCGTTAGCACCCGTTATGAGAAAGCAGATATGAACGGCACCGACTGACGGTGTTCGGGCTCCCCAACTTGGGTCTGCGACACCTTTTGGGACAAGTCCGGTAGACCGGTAGTGGCAGACACAGTCCGGGGACACCCCGTAGAATTCCTTTGGGACACGGGAGGGTCCCGCACCACGCTCAATTCCTCCACGATGTTTCAGCGAGACACTTGGCCCACCACCGACACCATTACACTCAGCAGTTTTACAGGTCATTTACAGCAGGGACACATCACAGCCGCTGTAGCAATCGAGATAGGAAACATTAAAACAAAACACCCCGTAGTTCTGGTCGATCTACCCCAGACAGCCAAACACATCTTAGGAATTGACTTCATGAGCTCTCACAATCTCTCATTTGATCCGGTAAATAAATGTGTATGGAGAATGGCAAAGGCAGCACAAGCCCCCGCCAAGCTCACAGTTGGAGACTATGAAACAGAATTAGCGCAGTAGGAGACTTCTGGTTCGACCCCGAGCCATGAGTCAGAATAAAGAAGTTAGGGAAGTCCTGCAGCAACGCAAAGCAGCATTTGAATAGCATTAGCACGACTGTGGCAAGATCGCTGGCTTAGTGCATATTACAGGTCCTGACCCCAGACCCCAAAAGCAGTACGGTTTTCCCCAAGAAGCAGAGGGAGAAATCTCAAAGGTAATACAGAATCTGCTTGATCAAGGCGTACTCCGATCAGTAGCCTCCACAAATAACCCACCAATTTGGCCCGTCAGGAAACCCGATGGATCATGGCGACTGACCATTGATTACCGGGAACTGAACAAAGTAACCCCAGTAGCAGCCCCCATCGTAGCCACGAGTCCCGAGACCATACTCAAACAGGGACTACAGTCAAAATAAATTTCGGTTTTGGACATTAGCAACGGCTTTTGGTCCATTCCATTGGATAAAGCGTGCCAATATAAATTCGCATTCACATTCCAGGTACAACAATATATGTGGACATGCCTTCCACAAGGCTTCCACAACTCTCCCTCCATTTTCCACCGACTGCTGGCAAATGGATTAGCAAAATGTTCCCGACCCGATTGTCTGGTCCAATATGTAGATGATCTGCTACTACAGACAGACACAAAGGGAGAGCACAGTTAGCTTCTCGCCGAACATTTAGGATTCCTACAACAGATTGGATGTAAAGTGAACCCCAAGAAGGCCCAGATTTTGCAGGAAAAAGTGATTTACTTGTGTACAGTAATCACGCATGGTAAACGCGAGATTGAGCAAAAGAGAATTGACTCGATCGTCAAATTGCCCTTTCCCCATAACGTAACAGCCCTCCGGTCATTTCTAGGACTGGTTGGTTACTGACGAAACCACATTGACGGTTTTGCAACAAAAGCAGCGCCCCTATCCGAACATCTCAAGAAACAAGCACCTTGGGAATGGCTTCCACAGCACACGGATGCCGTGGATGCATTAAAAAGAGCCCTCAGCACAGCCCCCACGTTACAGGTCCCAGATCCACTTTCCCCGTACGCAATTGAAGTTGCAAACACTGACCGACCTCTTTCGGCCGTGCTCCTCCAAGAACGCCATGACCGATTAGGCCCCGTGGCATACGCCTCACGCGTGTTAGATCCTGTCGAACAAGGTTTTTCTGCCTGCGAAAGGCACCTGCTCACAGTTTTATGGGCAGTACTTCGCCTACATTACAAGACTCAACCCCATCACCATTCTCACTGAACACACCCCAACACAGCTACTACTAGATAGTCGACTTGAGGATGGCACAGTCAGCCAAATCCGCGCAGCCCGTTGGACCCTTCTTTTACAGGGACGGGACATCACAGTCAAAAGAACTAAGACCCACACTTTCCTAGCTGATAACTTACAATATTCAGGTACCCACATGAGTGTGAGATCATTACCACAAATCATAATACAGGACCCTTTATACCAAAGTCAGCTCCCAGGAAAGCAGATACTACACCCCAGAAACCCCAGCCCACAGACACGTGCGCACCCCTTAGAATCTATGTGGATGGCTCCTCCACAGTTTTAAATGGGAAAAGAATTACCGGTTGCGGTATTTATGTAGAGGTCGAGCAGGGACGCGCCCTAGAAGAGATTTTGTTGAAATTGCCAGGACACTTAGGCTCGCAGGCAGCAGAACTGGCAGCCATAGCGTACATTGTAGATCACCTCGACTCGTTTTCAACCCCAGCTGACATATATTTGAACAGTTTATATGTCTGCAACAGTTTAACCTAATTCCTACCCTTGTGGGAAACTAGAGGATTCGTTTCCACAGACAGAAAGCCCCTACCCTCAGCCCCATTACTCTGGCATCTCCTAGAGACAGCTAAAGATAAGAAATACGGCATTATTTAAGTTCGCAGTCATCATCGTTCTTCCCCCCCTGGTAACGTTAAAGCAGACGCCCTAGCGAAGGCAGGTTCCAGACTTGGTCACTTTTGTAACCTCCCCGAAAGCGCCCCAGTACACGCGGTTCAGGTCTCACCGACCAAGATTTAAGATTTGGCAAAGGCTCAAAAGGAAGATGAGCAGCTCAGGGAAGTTTTAAAAGGCAACTTCCCAGCCCCTTATGATAAGTTTAAAAACGCGATAACCACACATGATGGTGTGAATTTAAAAGACGGCATTTATGTAGTCCCCAGCCAGGACAGGAACCAAATTATTTGTCAGTTCCATGACAATCATGGACACCAGGGCATTGAATCCACCCTAGCCCACCTCAGACCTCTCTGCTGGTGGCCTGATTTAAAAGCCAATGTTACTCATTACATTGAGAATTGCTTAATCTGTGCCCAGAACAATCCGGACAGATATGCAAGAAAAGCCCAGCTAAGTCACACCCGCCCTGTTAATGGCCCCTGGACGAATTTGCAAATAGATTATATAGGACCCCTACCCCCCTGCAGAAATGGTTTTAAGCATGTCTTGGTGGTCATCGACACCTTCACAAAATGGGTGGAAGTTTTTCCATCCAAAACAAACATGGCCAAAACGACAGCTAAAATCCTAACACAGCACATCTTTACAAGATGGGGCCTCCCACGCAGTATGAAGTCCGATCAAGGCTCCCATTTTACAGGACGAGTGATGAAAAACGTCCTCACAATTTTTGGAATAAAGCAAAAATTTCATATAGCATACCACCCCCAACCAAGTGGCATTGTAGAGTGGATGAACAGAATTCTAAAAGCCACCCTCAGGAAAATGGTGCAACAACACAATAGCACCTGGGACTCAGTTCTCCCCTTTGCACTGATGTTCATAAGAAACACGGTATCCACGTCCACAGGATACACCCAATACACCCTCATGACCGGACGCCCCATGAAAGGGACAGAATATTTATTAGGACTGGATTTGGCCAGCCCCATAGTCACCGCCCTCACGCATGAAAAAGCAGTACAGCAGATTATTGATAATGTAAAGGCAGCCCAGCTCGCAGCAGCTGTTAGACTTGGGACACGGAAGAAGCAAAGCAAGGCTTGCTTTGATAAAACGGTACACGCCACTGAGTGTGCAGTAGGGCATTACGTGATGCTATCCCTATACAACCCCAGTTCATTCCTTTCCCCAAAATTTTCCGGACCATACTCAATCGCTGACAAAGTCAGTCCCTCTGTATACAAGATCACATATCCCAATGGCAAGTCTGCATGGTTTCACATAAACCAGCTTAAGGCTTATGGCTCACAGAACAACCATGCACACTACATCTCGCTTGCAGCAGCAGATGAGCACGCCCCACCCACGAATGACGTATTCCTACCCTCCCCCAACCCGTCCAGCCTGTCCTCAGACACGACTTCGACTCCACCCCCAGAGGCACAACTCCGCCTCTCCCTTCCTTCAACTAGCAGCGACAGCGATAGTGATAGCGACAGCCCCAGCACACCACGCTACGATTACATCCCTGCACCAGGCCCCACTCCCAGCGATTCCGAACATGATTCCAGCGACCCCTTCGAGATAACATACATTAAAGCCCCTGACCCAGACCCACCGCCCGACAATTATGGATTAAAACCTTGCAGCTCCAACCTCGGCACAAGATTCTGGCACCGAGACAATTCGCTCAGGCTCATCCAGAATGATGAGATGGCCCCCAATTCGCCCACGCAGCTTTAGCAAACCTACTCCAGTCAAGAGTATGGCAGCCGGGAGAAGATGATGACATAGAGTCTGACTCCCACCAAACGAATCCCTTTGAGACCCTGTTCGCTACTGGGCAATGAGGTGTCCAGAAGATGGTAAAAAAAAAGGAACCGATGGAGAGTTACGGTGTCCTTTCTGATGGAACCTGCACCATTTTTGTAATGAATGTTTGTTCGTTATTGTGAACGTTAAATGTGCCCCATGCTACCACTCTTTTAACGCCCACTGGCAGTTAATGGAACAAGTTTGTTGACAGACAACCGTTCAGAGGAACTAGTTTGTTGGCAGACAACCAATCATATTTTTTAAAAATATATTTTTATTCAAATTTTTACATATTTTCAATGTCGATTTCCCTTACAGAAAAAAGAAAAATAAAGAACACATAAATAAACATCTTACAACTACATCACAAATTCCCCCAATATACAAACCCCCCATTAAGCAATAATAAACACAGTAGAAAACACAAAGTACACCCCTCCCCCCCTCCCCCCCGCCCTCCCCCCCAGGTTGCTGCTGCTGCTGACCACCTCCTAACGCTCCGCTAGAAAGTCTAGGAATGGTTGCCACCGCCTGAAGAACCCCTGCACAGACCCTCTCAAGGCAAATTTTACCCTCTCCAATTTAATGAATGCTGCCATGTCGCTGATCCAGGCTTCCACGCTTGGGGGCCTCGCATCCTTCCACTGTAGCAGAATCCTCCGCCGGGCTACCAGGGACGCAAAGGCCAGAATACCGGCCTCTTTCGCCTCCTGCACTCCTGGCTCGTCCGATACCCCAAATAGTGCTAACCCCCAGCTCGGCTTAACCCAGGTGTTCACTACCTGAGACACCGTCCTCGCAACGCCCCTCCAGAAGCCACCCAGCGCCAGGCACGCCCAGAACATGTGGGCGGGACTTTCTGGGCTCCCCAAGCACCTCACACACCTGTCTTCCACCCCAAAGAACCTGCTCAGCCTTGCCCCTGTCATATGCGCTCTGTGAAGAACCTTAAATGATATCAGGCTAAGCCTGGCGCAAGAGGAGGAAGAATTAACCCTACCCAGGGCATCCGCCCACACACCCTCGTCTATCTCCTCCCCAAGCTCCTCCTCCCATTTACCCTTTAGCTCCTCCACCGAGCTCTCCTCCTCCTGCATCTCCTGGTAGATCGCCGAGAACCTGCCTTCTCCAACCCATAACCCCGAGAGCACCCTATCCCGGATCCTACATGCTGGAAGCAGCAGGAACTCCCTCACCTGCCGTCTTACAAATGCCCTTGTTTTGTTGGGTGCTCTGGATCCGTGGAACATATACAGGCCACCAACACTTAAAATAGTACAACACTATTTTATAAAGTTAGAAACTGTTGAACAGACTTTCACTGTGGGTTAACACGATGTTAGATTAAACTAAAGACCTATGCCTGTCCTAACCAGCCTATGCACTCAGCACATGGTGAAGATCTGTGCTGTAAGCTGTAAGCTCTGTACTTCTGAGAAGCTGCATCCCGAATGAGCAGGAACTCTGATGCCCCCTGTCTTTATAGTGAGTGTGCTCTAACTGGTGATTGGCTGCGGTGTTGTGTGTGTTGATTGGTCTTGCTGTGTGTCCATCAGTGTGTGTGTCTGCACCATGATATACTGGTGTATAATATGACATCCCCCCTGTTATAAAAAAATGTCTGTGTGTGGCAATAAATAATGCGTGGTGAGAATGTTCCTAACTACGTGTGGGGTGCGAAGCCATATTTACAGGACGATGTACATGAGAACTGATCTATTTACATGGGAAGGTGCCTGGTGCAGAGAAGCAGTATGCAACAAGAGTAACGAGATCAACACTGTATACAAACCAGGGAAACGATCAAACAAAGAAATGAAACAATTCAGAGAGTCCATTAATTCGAAAAGTTCATAAATTTAGTCTCTGAGGTGGGCGCCGAATTCTGGTTGACCACCTCAAGGGTGGGTCGAGAGCCGCCGTTTCAGAAGCGGGCTGGACTGCGTCAAAGTCAGGGGGATGCAGAGTGACAGGGAGCTCTGCATAGTCCGTGGCAGGGTCAGCAGGAGGGCAAGGCGACACTGGAGGATCACATGGCGAGCGTGGAACGAGACGAAGGGCGTGTCGATTGCGACGCAGAATAGAGCCATCCGGTAGATGAACCAGGAACGAGCGGGGGGCTACCTACCGAAGGACAACAGCGGTTGCAGAGCAGCCACCATCCGGAAGGTGGACGCGGACGTTGTCCTCTGGAGCCAGAGCAGGGAGATCAGCTGCACGGGAGTCATGAGCCGCCTTGTGCTGTGCACGAGACAGCTGCATCCGGCGAAGGACCGGAACGTGGTCGAGGTCTGGGACATGGATGGATGGCACCGTCGTCCTCAGGGTGCGACCCATGAGTAACTAGGTTGGCGACAGGCCAGTGGACAGTGGGGCGGAGCGATAGGCCAGCAAGGCAAGGTAGAAATCGGACCCAGCATCGGCAGCCTTGCAGAGGAGCCGTTTGACGATATGTACTCCCTTCTCTGCTTTGCCGTTGGATTGGGGGTACAGGGGACTGGACGTCAGATGGGCAAAATTGTACTGCCTGGCAAAGTCGGACCATTCTTGGTTGGTAAAGCAGGGGCCATCGTCCGACATAACAGTGAGCGGGATGCCGTCTCGAGCAAAGGTTTCTTTACATGCACGAATGACTGCAGACGAGGTGAGGTCGTGCAACCGTATCACCTCCGGGTAATTCGAAAAGTAGTCCACGATCAGGACATAGTCTCTACCCAACGCGTGTAACAGGTAAATGCCCACCTTTGTCCATGGTGACATGACCAACTCATGGGGCTGCAGGGTCTCACGTGGTTGGGCCGGCTGGAAGCGCTGACAAGTGGGGCAGTTGAGCACTGTGTTGGCTATGTCCTCATTAATGCCGGGCCAGTACACTGCCTCTCGGGCCCGTCGGCGGCACTTTTCCAGGCCAAGGTGGCCCTAGTGTAGTTGTTCCAGGACAAGCTGGCGCATGCTATGCTGGATGACAATGTCGTCCAGTTTTAGAAGAACCTCGTCTACTACCGCCAGATCATCTCTGACATTATAGAATTGAGGGCATTGGACCTCGAGCCACCCGTCCGTTAGGTGGCGCATGACACGTGTAGCAAGGGGCCAGCCGCCGTCTCGCGGCAAATTTGGACGAGGCGTTCATCCGAGGCAGGTAGATAGGAGGCCGCGAATGCCACATGGGCGTCAACCTGGCAGACAAATCCCGCTGGGTCACATGGCGTGTTGACTGCCCTGGAAAGAGCATCAGCAATGATGAAGTCTTTACCTGGGGTGTATACCAGCTGGAAGTCGTATTGCCGGAGCTTGAGAAGAATACGCTGGGGTTTTTCTGTATTATATTGACCAGAGGGCGATGGTCGGTCTCGACGGTGAATTGAGGAAGTCCGTAGACATAATCGTGAAACTTAACCACACCGGGCAGAAGACCCAGGCACTCCTCTTCTATCTGTGCGTAGCGCTGCTCCGTGGGGGTCATCGCACGTGACACATGTGCAACGGGGGCCCATGATGAGGCCTCATCATGTTGAAGGAGCACTGCCCCAATGCCGGATTGACTGGCATTGGTCGAAATTTTGGTCTCCTTTGCTAGATCAAAGAAAGCTAAGCCTGGGGCTGTGGTCAGTTTCGTCTTGAGTTCTCTCCATTCGCGCTCGTGGGCAGGGAGCCATTGGAAGTCTGTCATCTTACTGACCAGGTTCCTGAGAGTCGTGATATGAGAGGTGAGGTTAGGGATAAATTTCCCAAAAGATTGACCATGCCCAGAAATCGGAGGACCACCTTCTTGTCCTCTGGTGTTTTCATAGCTGTGATGGCAGCTACCTTGTCCGCATCCCGCTGCACACCCAATTGGGAGATGTGGTCCCCGTGGAACTTGAGTTCTGTCTGACCAAAAGAGCATTTGGCCCTGTTGAGGCGGAGGCCATGCTCATGTATACGTCTGAATACTCGTTGGAGGCGACTAACATGCTCCTGCGGGGTGGTGGACCAAATGATTATGTCATCGACATAGACGCGAACACCTTCAATACCTTTCTTCATTTGTTCCATAATCCTATGGAATACTTCTGATGCAGAGATGATCCCAAACGGCATCCTGTTGTAACAATATCTTCCAAAGGGGGTGTTGAACGTGCAGAGTTTCCTGCTGGATTTATCGAGCTGGATTTGCCAGAATCCTTTTGAGGCGTCGAGTTTGGTAAAGAGCTTGGCGCGAGCCATCTCACATGTGAGCTCTTCGCGTTTGGGAATTGGATAGTGCTCTCTCATGATATTGCGATTTAGATCCTTGGGATCAATGCAAATTCTCAATTTGCCGGAAGGCTTTTTAACACATACCATGGAACTGACCCAGTCGGTCGGTTCCCGTGACTTTGGAAATCACTCCTTGGTGCTGGAGGTCCTGCAGCTGCTGCTTGAGGCGGTCCTTAAGGGGTGCTGGGAGCCTGCGAGGTGCGTGCACCACAGGCGTGGCATTCGGTTTTAATAAAATCTTGTAGGTGTACGGGAGCGTGCCCATGCCCTCGAAGACGTCGTGGTACTGGTTGATAATGGCGTCGAGCTGCACCCTGAAGTCGGTGTCCTGAAAGGCAGATGCGTCAGCAGGAGAGAGAGTGTGAACTCTCTGAACTAGGTTCAACAGCTTGCATGCCTGCACGCCAAGCAGGGAGGCTTTCAAGGAGCCCACGATTTCAAAGGATGGCTTTGCGTGACCTGTGCGTCACTTCAAGTTGGCATGAACCGCTGGCAGCAATGGCATTGCCATTATAATCTAATAGCTGGCAGGCTGATGGGAGGATGGCTGGTTTGACACTTGGAGGTCAGACCGTGCAATGAGATTGGCGGAGGCACCAGTGTCCAGGCGGAATCGTATTTGGGACCGGTTGAAGGTAAGGGTGGCACACCACTCATCATCTGGATCAATGCTGTATACCAATAGAGGCTGGATTCTTTGCTTCGGTGACACCCTGTTTTTTGTAACAATACCGACTCGAAAAGGCACCTTCGGGTCCTGGGTGTCAATATCGGGTCGCAGGTCCGAATCGGACTCGGTGACCGTGGAATGAATAGCCCGGACATTCCTGCGAGGCTGGCTGGAGCGATATGAGTTGGCAGGCTGAGCTGATCTGCATAAAGTAGCAAAGTGGCCAAGTTTGCTGCATCTCAGGCATCGTCGGGATTTGGCAGGGCACTGCCACTTTAAGTGGGTGGAGCCACAGTTGCCGCACGTTGTAGCGTCAGTACGCTCGCTGCGCCACCGCGCATGCGCGGTGCGGTCATACATGGTGCGCGCCTGCGCAGTACGTTCGTCGACGTCCCCTTGTTCGGTGCGCACAAGCGCGGGAGTCCGCGAAAAGCGCGCGAAATGGCTGCCCTCATCCAGACTGAGGCCCTGGTGTTGCTCGATTGCTTGGACCAGTTCTGCCTCGTGGAGACCTTGCCGCGCCGTCTCTGCTGCTTGGATGTGGGAATACTGACTAATGGCGTGTTCGTGTAGCACGCAGGTCTCGATGGCAATCGCTAGGGTGAGCTGCTTTACCTTGAGGAGCTGCTGGCAGAGGGGGTCCGACTGAACACCGAAAACGATCTGGTCGCGTATCATTGAGTCGGAGGTGGGCCCGTATTTGCAGGACTGCGCAAGGATGCGGAGGTGGGTGAGAAAGGACTGGAAAGGTTCATCCTTACCTTGTAAACGCTGTTGGAATACATAGCGCTCGAAACTTTCATTTACCTTGATGTCGCAGTGACTGTCAAACTTGAGGAGGACCGTCTTGAATTTTGATTTATCTTCACCATCAGCAAAGGTGAGAGAATTGAAAATGTGGATGGCATGTTCCCCGGCCGTGGATAGGAAGAGAGCGATCTTCCTAGTGTCTGATGCTGCCTCCCGGTCTGTGGCTCCAAGGTAGAGCTGGAAGCGTTGTTTGAATATCTTCCAGTTGGCCCCTAGGTCTAAGAAGTTCGAACATCCCTCAACTCCTGGTATCATGTTGTGTTGGGTGCTCTGGATCCGTGGAACACATACAGGCCACCATCACTTAAAATAGTACAACACTATTTTATTAAGTTAGAAACTGTTGAACATACTTTCACTGTGGGTTAACACGATGTTAGATTAAACTAAAGACCTATGCCTGTCCTAACCAGTCTATGCACTCAGCACATGGTGACGATCTATGTTGTAAGCTGTAAGCTCTGTCCTTCTGAGAAGCTGCATCCCGAATGAGCGGGAATTCTGATGCCCTCTGTCTATATAGTGAATGTGCTCTAACTGGTGATTGGCTGCGGTGTTATGTGTGTTGATTGGTCTTGCTGTGTGTCCATCAGTGTGTGTGTCTGCACCATGATATACTGGTGTATATTATGACAGCCCTTACCTGCATGTACCTGAAGGCATTTCTGGGGGGAAGCCTGAATTTTTCCTCCAGCGACCCAAGGCTCGCAAACGTCCCAGCTAAAAACAGGTCCCCCATCCTTCTAATTCCTGCCCTGTGCCAGCTCAGGAACCCTCCATCCATTCTCCCCGGGACGAACCGATGGTTCTCTCAGATCGGGGACCAAACCAAAGCCTCTACCTCACCCCTGTGGCGTCTCCACTGCCCCCAAATTTTCAAAGTCGCCGCCACCACCGGACTCGTGGTGTACCGAGTCAACGAGAGCGGCAGCGGTGCTGTCACCAGCGCTCCCAGACTCGTGTCCACACAGGACGCCATCTCCAGGCTCTTCCGCGCCGCCCCCTCCCCCTCCATTACCCACTTGCGTAGCATCGCCACATTGGCAACCCAGTAATACCCACACAGATTAGGTAACGCTAACCCTCCTCTGTTCCTACTCCGCTCCAGAAATACCCTTCTCACCCTCGGGGTCTTTTTCGCCCACACGAATCCCATGATGCTCCTGCTGACCCACTTAAATAAGGCCTTCGGGATCAGGATGAGGAGGCACTGGATTACAAAAAGGAACCTCGGGAGCACCGTCATTTTCACCGATTGCACCCTACCCGCCAGGGAGAGTGGCAGCATAGCCCACCTTTTAAACTCCTCCTCCATCTGCTCCACCTGTCGCGTCAAGTTGAGCTTGAGTAGGGTCCCCTAGCTCCTGGCCACCTGCATCCCAAGGTACCGAAAACTCCTTTCCGCCCTCTTCAATGGAAGCTCGTCTATCGCCCTTCCCTGGTACCCTGGGTGTACCACGAAGAGCTCACTCTTCCCCACCTCCATGCGACAAACCTCCATGCGTCCACTCCTCCCATCTGGTCCATAAACCCCCTCAGCACCTTGGCCGCCGCCGGCCTTTTACCCGTCCTGGACCTGGAGCGGTCCAACGCTGGATCCAGTACCGTGTTGAAGTTCCCCCTCATTATCAATCTCTCTGCCTCCAGTTCCGGAATCTGGCCCAACATGCGCCGCATAAATCCGGCATCGTCCCAATTCAGGGCATATACATTCACTCATACCACCCGCACCCCCTGCAGCTTACCACTCACCATCACATACCTAACACGTCTACCACGATGTTCAGCGCCTCAAACGACACCCGCTTCCCCACCAAAATTGCCACCCCTCGATTCTTTACGCCCAGCCCTGAGTGGAAAACCTGCCCTACCCATCCCTTTCTCAGCCTAACCTGATCTGCCACCCTCAAATGCGTCTCCTGGAGCATAACTATATCTGCTTTCAGTCCCTTCAGGTGTGCGAACACGCAGGCCCTCTTGACCGGCCCGTTTACACCTCTCACATTCCAAGTCATCAGCCGGATAAGGGGGCTTCCCGCCCCCCCACCCCTCCTGCCGATTAGCCATCCCCTTTTCTCGGCCAGCCACGTGCCCGCGCCTCCCGCACTCTCCAATCCCCCCAGCGGCAGAGCCCTGCCCCGACTCTCTCTCCGAGCTCCAGCTCCCCTTTGGCCAATGCAGCAGCAACCCAGTTCCAACCCCCCCCCCCCCCCCAAGCTAGGTCCCCCCGAGTTGCGTTGCTCCCCCCAGAGCACTCCCGTAAGTCAGCTGACTCCTGCTGAACCCGGCCACTCCCGCCACTCCATCGACCCCCCAGTGTGGTAGTCACCCCCCCTCCTCCTGTCTATCAGCGGGCACTCCTCTCCAACACCCCCCGGCCCCACCCCCTTCCTTCCCGAGAGCGGGAAAAAGCCCGCGCTTTCCATCAAACTGGCCCCGCCCTCTCTGGCGCAGCTCCCCTTTGCGGCCTAATCCCAGCTCCCCACCTCGGGCCTCCCATCTCCCCTCCCCCCCCAACGAGGCCCCGTCTTTCCAACCACCGACGCCCACACTCTCACAAGACCCCCACTTCGAACCATTTCACCCTACCATCATGTTCTACAGTTGGATATTAGCGGGATCCCTCCAGTTGCGCGCGAGCGCTACCCCCCTGAACCCTACCACGCAGGCTGTGAATGTTTCCCACCCCTGCCATACACTAAACCCCGAGATAGTTATCAGTACACGGACATGGGTGACCGGTTCACCACCTGGTATTCCCTATCCTACGTTGTAGAATCACTGTTAGTACTTGCGATACTCTGCAGTGTCGTTCAGACTCTAAGTCTGAGGAAATGGCGGAGGAAAGCCTCCCGAACTCGCACACCGATATACACCCTCAGATCCCCTATTTTCGGACTTCAACAAACCCCCCAACCCCTTTAAGTGAATTAACGGGCATCTGTTTTTCTGTGTGTGTTTTGTTCATTCCAATAAAAAGAAATGTAAAACTCCGTGCTTGACTGCCAAGCCAGAGAGACCCATGTTGCTGCTATTTGTACAGTTTAAAATGTGGTAAATTCTTTTGATTGTTTGAGTAAGGATAGTTTAGTTAAGGATAGTGAGAGGTTCCAGTTTTTTTATTTTGTAATGCATGCCTGAATGTCATAGCGCCCCGTAGAATTTTATAATGATGCATGTACATAAATAATTTAGGTAAAAGTTGCAATTCATAGGACAGAGCAGTGTAGAGCCTATGAAGTGCTTACAGGTGCCCAACTTGGGAGGAGAACGAAGACGACGCGGTTATTTGATCCTTCACGCTTCGCATTGAGGATCACAAGGAGGGAGTGTAGCCATCTGGGCTGGCCACTTCCAGAAAACAAAATGGACATTTGCAAAGATTGCAGGGGAAAATGGACAATGTTAAGAAAGCAAGCTGGCACAGAGCCTGTCTGCATATTGGAGCCGCAGCTCCCAGACAAGACTGAAACTGTAGGCCCATTAGCATATGGAAGGCCCATCTCCGGGAACAAAGGAAGATACTTAAGTAACCGATCTGGCCCCAGACCTCGCGGCGCCAGTTCCCCAAGCCGAAGGCAGAAAACAAAGTAGGCCAACGGCCACCTAGGACATTCCCAGCCATCAGGGCACCCACCCCTTTATTGGTCAAGATCAATACGAGTGATCAAGATACAGTCCAATTAATTGGGACCAAGTTTAAGGCACGCCCAAAAGTGCGGGAACCCCCTTCAGGTATAAGAGGACGACCCCAAGAGAGAATCGCTCTTTTGGACTCGGCTCTCACAGCAGAGAGACCCGTCCACCAGCTGCACCAGAAGCAAGTAAGTCCAAGGTCAATGCTCGCTACCAGACGGACGACCTTAGCTATTTCCCCTTCACCACTTCGACCCCAGCAGCCTCAGAACCGAACAACGGCCATTGTTCCTCTGACTGCGTGGGCGCCCAAAGCTAAGTATAGGCCGTAAAACACAATTCTTTCACCTGGAACGACAGCACGATGCCTGGACTTCGACCAGTAGCTGAAAGTAACCTCCGCAGAACCCTGCAACAATCAGTTAGCAACGCCCAAAGAAATGATTTGGTCCTTGAAGGCTGCAACTCAGACGTTGATTTCTTTTTTGAACATCGTGAGCACAATGACAGCTCCGACACAGAAAGTGATGATATGGTCCTTGAAGACTATGACTCAGACGATGCTTTCATCATTGGACGTGGCGACCTCAGTACCAAATCCGAACCGCAACGAGATGTGTTGTACAGTGAAGAATCCGACACAGACATGGACGAGTTCTTCGGATTTGAGGATCCTCAGCCCAGCAGAGATGCCATCCTAACCCAGAAGTGCAGGATTCTGCTGCGGCTTGACGCCAAGAGACAGAGAACGGTACAAGCCCACAGAGAGTGGCCTGACGCCAAGAGACAGAGAGAAGTACAAGCCCACAGAGAGCAGCCTGACGCCAAGAGACAGAGAGAGGTCCAAACCACACAGAGATTGGTCCACGCACCATGACGAGTCCCCGATTCCACACAGTGGGTGGTCCACGCACCACGAAGAGTCCCCGACTCCACACAGAGAGTGGTCCACGCACCTCGAAGAGTCCCCGACTCCGCACAGAAAGCGATGACAGACTCCACAGCGAGACCACTGCACGTCTCCACACAGAGAACACAACAAGACTCCACAGCGAGACCAATGCACGATTCCACACAGGGAACGATGCCAGACTCCACAGAGAGCGCGGTACAAGCCTCCACAGCGAACCCGTTGACAGACTCCACGATGGAAGCAACGCAAGACTCCAGAGTGCAGTCCTTTCATGAACAAGACCATGAAGGTCTAGCAACCTTATCTGAGCAACCAGCAGCAGATGATGCAAGTCTGCCACACTCAAGTGCACAGCAAGACGACTATCACAGTCTGCCACGCTCACGTGAACAACAAAAAGACCATGACAGTCTACCCAAATTATTTGAGCCACCAGAAGAAGACTCTGACAGTCTACCCAGCTCATCTAACCGACAAGAAGACACTGAAGGTCTACCCACTGTATGTGCGACAAGTGACAAAGGCTTCACAATTCCCATACAAGGTGTGCGACATCTCAGCGAGACTGACAGGCCTCAGCTATGTACAGAGGCACTCGACGATCAAAGTGAGGTTACTAGTGACACCACGTTAATTCAACCCTCATCCACTTGAGCCTCTCCACAAGAAAATGCATTCCTGAACGTTTTGACTCCGGACGGGGAGCATCAAGACACCTCAGATGATTCAAGTGACACCTCAGATCATTCAAGTGAACCTGAAATGACTCCGGACGGGGAGTGTCAAGAAACTAAAGGCGATTCAAGTGTACCAGAAAGGGCTCCAGAGAGGGAGCATCGACAAGCCAAAGATCATTCAAGTGAACCGGACATGACTCCAGACGGGGAGCGCCGAGGAATCAGAGACGGCATGCTCAATGAAACAGCAGATGCCACAAAGGACACTGACACAAGTAACTTTGTGAAGGACTCGAATTCTCCACTCGGTGTGGTCATTGAGCGCAACAAACACACCAACAAAACCTACAAAATCAATAACAAAGGCAACAACAAGAAGCGTACCAAAGGCACCAACGTCAACAACAAACACGACAAAAACAACAACACTGGAACAATGACTGGTACGACATGGTACAACTCTGCGACTGCAGGACAATGTAACAGCTCTTAACACTGACAAGTTTACAGACATACCATGGCATGACAGCAAATCTCACCGATTCAAGTTTGCTACACTGCAAACAAGCAGACCAGCTTTCAAGGCAGATGACATACTGCATCAATATCGCACTCACAAGAAACAGTCCAGGTCGGACGACACAGTTTACATACTACATCGCTATCACAAGCATCAAAAAAAAAGAGTCCAAATCAGACAACGAATTGATTTAACCATTTTTGCACACCTCCTGATGACTTCTTGGTTCCTTAAGCACAGGGACACTGACGGCATTCACAAGGAAATGACAACATCAACATCGACACTTCAATAACAAAACAAGAAAGTCACTCGACCATATAAATACATGAACTTTGGACTCAAACATATTATTTGGTATTGTATAATCATCACTGTCATCATGATTTGTACATGTCATCACTTATCTACCTATTTTGTTCAATTTTCTTTAATACTGTACAGAAAATATGCAACACGAAAAAGGGGGGATGTAGTGATATGCATCACTGTAAATACACAAGGGGTTAATGTAAATATACTAAGACTAAGTGAACATTAGAGGGAGCACCTGAGACATCATGACATGCAGACATACAGCTAATGAACACATATAATAGGACACGTCCAATGGGCAGTCAAGACACCCAGAGGTGACATGACCACAAGGGGGCAACCCATATAAAAGGACAGGGCACACATGCTCTTTCTCTTTTCCACAGGTGACACTCAGAGAGACAGGGGCAGATCGGAAGCATCACACCCACCGCATGGCTTAGAGCAGACTGGCTAGTTAGATTGAGTTACTAGAGCAAGATTAGCAGGAGAGTCGAACTCAAGTAGGCGAATTGTTAACTGTTCAATAAATGTGTTAAACCTATCTCCAAGTCTGAACCTTCCTTTGTCAGAGCATACATCAAGGAAGCAGCTTATACTACATGAAGAAGCATAACACAACAGTGGGTCTGGGTGTATTCAGGGCTGCTGGGGCACTCGACAGCGGATCGTTGGTTTCCTGCTCGAACCGAGCATAGAATGCATTGAGTTCTTCAGGGAGGAGTGCGCTGCTGCTGGAGATACTGCTCGGCTTTGCTTTGTAGCCCGTTATGTTGTTTAGGCCATGCCACAACCGCCGACAGTCTGTAACGCTAGTCTGTGACTCTAGCTTGGTCTGATATTCTCTCGTTGTATCTTGGATGGCTTTGCGGAGGTCATACTGCTGGGGGAAGGTGTGTTTACTCAGCCCTTGGGGGTGGACAGGGCTCACAGAGCGCTTATGAGGAAGCCACGGATGAATGAGCCGCCGAGGGGGGTTGTGGTATGAATGCACCGGTTCCTGGACAAGGAACAGATCTTGAGGTGGGCCAGGCAGACGAGGAGCTGCAAATGGGAAGATAACGAGCTGCGCATTTACCAGGACATGGTTGCGGAACTGGCCAAAAGAAGGGTGAGCTTCAATACAGTTCATCATGCTGTATACAGCTCATTTGTGGGTCATTTACGAGGGCCAAGAACTCTATTTCGGCTCGCCGGATGAGGCGATGAACTTTGTTAAGGACAGGGGACTGGCAGGTGATGGAGAGCGAGTAATTCTGTGCCTATGCTGCTAAATTTCTTTTCTCTTTGGGTTTTGTGTGTATTGTTTTTGTACCAATGTTTGGGCCGTTGCTCAATTTTTTAAGCGGGTGAACTTTGTTTTTAATGGGGGATGGTGAGCGGAATTTTCTTCGTTTTGTTTGTTGAGGATTGTTATGTTTTGCATATGTATCATTGAACGGTGGGGAGGGAGATTAGTGGAGGGTAAGATGCTTCGTGCCATGTGTTGGGGCTACCAGGCTAGTTGGGTGGGCTAGCTCACGGAAGCACAGTGGGGGGCGAGCAGGTGATAAGTTTGTTGTGGGGGGTTGGGATTGCTGATTTTGTTAATGAGGGGAGGGGAAGGGAGGGGAATTGTTCTGCTGACGGGAGGGACTGGCGCTTGGAGACAAATTGGAAGTCGATGAGGGTTGTCGCCCGAGGGCGGGCCTGAGGAAGCACGGGACGCGGACTGGAGGCTGGCCTAAGAAGGGCGATGGGGTTGATCGACGGTGGGGGGAGGGGGAGGCCAATCTGGCTGATCACAAGGAACGTGAGGGCTGAATGGGCCGGTCAAGTGGGCTTGCGTGTTCGCGCATTGGAAGAGTTTGAAGGCGGACGTGGCAATGCTACAGGAGACACACCTGAGGGTAGTGGATCAGACTAGGCTGAGGAAGGGGTGGGTCGGGCAGGTATTTCATTCGGGGCTAGACTCTAAAACTAGGGGGGGGTTGCGATCTTGATAGGTAGTATAGTGGCGGACCTGGCGGGGGGGGGGGGTAGGTATGTTATTGTGAGTGGGAAGCTGGAGGGGATGCCAGTGGTATTATTGAATATTTATGCACCAAACTGGGATGACGCTGAATTTATGAGGCAGGTGTTAGGGAAAATCCCAGACCTGGATTCGCATAAGCTGATCATGAGGGGTGGACTTTAATACGGTCATTGATCCGAGGTTGGATCGGTCGAGTCCAACAACAGGGAGGGTGCCAGCCGCGGCAAAGGAACTAAAAGCGTTTATGGAGCAGATGGGAGGGGTAGATCCGTGGACATTCGGACTGCCAAGAGCGAAGGAGTTTTCTTTTTTCTCCCATGTTCACAAAGTGTACTCCCGGATTGATTTTTTCATTTTGAACAGGGCTTTGGGGGTGGTGGATATTCAGCGATTGTTGGGTTGGACCATGCCCCGCACTGGGTGGATTTATGGGTGAACAAGGAGGGGAGTCAGCGCCCGCAATGGTGATTGGATGTAGGACTGTAGCGGATGAGGAAGTCTGCAGGCGGGTGAGGGAGGCGATCCAGAATTATTTGGAGTTAGATGAACTATTTGGAGATAGATGGGGAGGTTTTGGCAGCAACGGTGTGGGAGGCGCTGAAGGCGATGGTTAAGAGGGATCTGATTTCATTACGGGCTCATAGGGAGAAGGTGGAGTGGGCAGAGATGGATCGGCTGGTTAGGGAGATACTCCAGGTGGACAGAAGGTACTCCGAAGCCCCGGAGGCGGGGCTGTTAAAGGAGCGGCAGAAGCTGCAGATGGAGTTTGGTCTGATATCTACAGGGAAGGCGGAAGGGCAATTGAGGAAGGCAAGAGGGGCGATATATGAGTATGGTGAGAAGGTCAGTAGGATGCTAGCACACCAGCTCAGGAAAAAGGAGGCTGCCAGGGAGATAGGAAGAGTGAAGGACAGAGGGGGAACACGGTTTTGGACCCAGCGGGGTGTTCAAAGAGTTTTTTAGTCTGCTGTATGAGTTGGAGCCCTCAGCTGGGGTGGAGGGGATGAGGCAGTTTTTGAAGGGTTTGGAGTTTCTGAAGGTGGTGGAAGGGTTGGGGGTTAGGTTGGGAGCCCCGATCGGGATTGTAGAAGTAGTAGAGGGATTGGAGGCCATGCAATCAGGTAAGGCCCCGGGACCAGTCGGCTAACCAGTGGAATTTTACAAGAAGTCTTCTGGGATGCTGGGCCCGCTACTGGTGAGAGCATTTAATCAGGCAAGGGAGCGGGATGTTCTTCCCCCAACAATGTCACAGGCCTCGATTTCATTGATCCTGAAGCGGGAGAAGGACCCAGAACAACGCAGGTCAGATAGACCTATCTCCCGACTAAATGTAGACGCCAAATTGCTGGCCAAAATTCTGGCCTCGAGGATAGAGGACTGTGTTCCGGGGGTGATAGGGGACGACCAGACGGGGTTTGTCAAAGGCAGGCAGTTAACGGCCTACGTTAGAAGGCTCTTGAATATAATCATGATGCCCTCCAAGGGGAGGGAGGTGGAGGTAGTGGTCGCTATGGACGCGGAGAAGGTCTTTGACCGGGTGGAGTGGAATTATCTGTGGGAGGTCCTGGGATGATTTGGGTTTCGGCAGGGCTTTGCTGACTGGGTTCGGTTGCTGTACCAGGCACCGGTGGCGAGTGTGCGGATGAGCCGGGTGAACTTGCAGTACTTTAGACAGCACCAGGGGACAAGGCAGGGATGCCCCCTATCCCCACTGTTGTTTGCCTTGGCCATAGAGCCATTGGCGATGGCACTAAGAGCGACAAAGGACTGGAAGGGGCTAGTCTGCCGGTGGGGGTGGGGACGACGATATAGGGTCTCGTTATATGCAGACGATCTACCCCTGTAAATTTCTGACCCGTTAGGGGGGATGGGGTAGATTACATGGATCTTACGGTAATTTGGACTGTTCTTGGGGTACAAATTGAACATGGGTAAGAGCGAGGTTTTTGCAATCCAGGCGAGGGGGCAGACGAGGAGACTAGGGGAGTTGCCGTTTAAAGTGGTGGGAGGGAGTTTTCGTTACTTGGGTATTCAGGCCCGGTTAGTTGAGCAAATGAAGGAGGACTTTCGGAGGTGGGACATGCTCCTGTTGTCACTGGCGGGGAAGGTACAGAGCGTAAAGATGACGCTTCTCTGGAGATTTTTGTTTGTTTTCCAGTGCATTCCTATTTTTATACGAAAGGCCTTTTTTAAGCGGGTGAATGCGGTGATCTCTGGGTTTGTGTGGACGGGTAAAACCCGTGAGTAAGGAAAGTGCTGCTGAGAGCGGGGCTGAGTGGGGCGAGGATTGGCACTGCCGAGCTTTAGGAACTATTACCGGGCGGCAAATATAGCTGTGATCAGGAAGTGGGTAGTGGGGGAGGGGTCAGTGTGGGAGCGGGTAGAGGCGACCTCATGTAAGGGCACAAGTTTGAGGGCATTGGTAACGGCTCCTCTGCCGTTCTTGCCGGTCCGATACACCACAAGCCCGGTGGTGGTGGCGGCCCTGAGAGTTTGGGGACAGTGGCGGAAGCACATGGGAGGGGAGGGAGCGTCGGTGTGGGTTCAATTTGTGGTAATCACCGGTTTGTCCCGGGGAGGTTGGATGGGGGGTTTCAGAAGTGGCACAGAGCAGGGATTTAGAGGCCGGGGGATCTATTTATTGATGTGAGCTTTCCCTGTTTGGAGGATCTGGAAGAGGAGTTTGAATTGTCGGGAGGGAATGGGTTTCGTTATCTGCCGGTGATGGATTTTGTGCGAAGGCAGGTTTTGACCTTTCCACTTCTACCACCGCAGGGGTTACAGGACAGTGTAGTTTCTAGAACAGGAGTGGGGGAGGGGAAGCTATCGGAAATCTATATAGAACTTATGGAGTGGGAGGAAACCCAGTTAGGTGAGATAAAGCGTAAATGGGAAGATGAGTTGGGAAAGGAGTTAGAGGTGGGTCTGTGAGAGGATGCTCTGAGCAGAGTCAACACATCCTCATCATGTGCCAGGCTCAGCCTGATAAATCTAAGGTGGTTCACCGGGCACACATGACGGTGGCCCAGATGAGCAGGGTTTTTGGGGTGGAGGACAGGTGTGTGCGGTGTGCAGGAGGACCCGCAAATCATGTCCACATGTTTTGGGCATGTCCGAAGCTTAGGGGATTCTGGCAGAGATTTGCGGGTGTCATATCCACGGTGCTAAAAATGAGGGTGGCACCGAGTCCAGAGGTGGCGATTTTTGGAGTGTCAGAAGACCTGGGAATCCAGGGGGCGAGAGAGGCTGACGCTTTGGCCTTTGTTTCCTTGGTAGCCCAGAGACGGATCTTATTAGCGTGGAGAGACACGGAGCCCCTGAAATTGAGGGTATGGGTTAGCGACATGGCTGGGTTTCTCAGGCATGAGAAAATTAAGTTCGCCCTGAGAGGATCAGTGTGAGGGTTCGTTCGAAGGTGGCAGCCGTTTATCGACTTCTTCGGGGAAAACAAAACTGTTTGCAGATTCAATAAGGGGAGGGGAAGGTTAGGGATTAAGGGGGGCAGGGGGAGTTAGGTTGGTTTAGTTTAGCTTAGGCTGGAACAGTGAAAAGAGATGGAGGGGGGTGTTTCACACTGAATTATGTTTATGTTTGTATTTGTATCTTGTTGTTAGAAAACCATAAATGCCTTAATAAAGTGTTTGTTTAAAAAAAAAATTCTGTACATAATAATAATCTTTATTATTGTCACAAGTAGGCTTACATTAACACTGCAATGAAGTCACTGTGAAAAGCCCCATATATACAATTAAATAAGATAATCTCTGTGGTGGACATTTATTCCTTTTTAGTAGAAATCAGTGTTCTTGAACTTGGTACATGAGACCTCGGAAGAGTTCTCATCCGGATCTGTTGATGGTACCTCTTGAGTAGTTGCTTCAGTATCCGTCACTGTAGGTATTGAAAAGTCCTCAGAAAAATAATCTGAACTCATCACTGTTTCTGGTCCCCGTTCCAAAGTATAGCGCTCCAGAATTTCCAAGTTTAGAATATCTTGACAGCTTTTGGCGAACTCACTTGATGAAGTAACTAACTTATCAGTATGACATTGCTAAACTCTCGTCATCTGTCTGTATGGTGTATGATACTGGACCTGCCTTTGCTAGGATCGTATGAGGTACCCATTTCTCGATGGTGGTGTAGCTCATAGCTAACACTCTCTCTCCCTAGTTGAATACTCGGATTTTCGAGTTTTGCTCCCTTCTAGTAATTTGTGCTTGTTGTTGTTTGATAATCTTTGAAGTATCATATGGAGTGAACAAATCAAACTGTGTTCGTAGTTTTCTCTTGAACAACATCATTGCCAGTGAACGTTGTGTCGCATATACAATATTCCGGTAAGACATTAGAATATTGTTTATTCATTTTGCCAATGTCCCCTGCTCCTTCAATGCTCTTATAGAATTCTTTAATAATTGCACAAAATGTTAAACCACTCCATTCATTGCTGGATGATATAGAATGGGCTTGATATGGTGTATACCGTTCCCTTTCAAGTAGTCCTCACACTCCTTCAAAATAAACTGAGTACCATTATCACTGACAATCTGCTCCAGTGTTCCAAAGTTTGCAAATATTTTGTCTACTTACTCAATGGTCTATTCAGTCATCATTGACTTCATTATCCTGACCTCTGGCCATTTTGAGTGTGCGCCTACAATCACTGAAAACATGTGACCCTCCAATGGACCAGCATAATCGATGTGTATTCTCTGCCATGTCTGTCTGCCATTCCCAAGGATGCAATGGTTGTAATGGTGGAGTGTTCCTTACTTTTGCGCAGGATTGACATTGTCCTAGGTTCTCTTCCATTTTAGCATCTAATCCGGCCATCAAAAATAACTGTGTGCCTATTCCTTCATCCTCACTACACCAGGATGTCCTCATGCAGTTGATCAAGGACTTGACTACGTAAGCAGGGAGGAATAATCACACAAATTCCCTGCAGTAGAACTCCATTCTGTACTGTCAACACAAGTCTTCAGGTGATCTAAGGCTTGATGTCTGGACATTTCATATAAATGTCTGGCAGCATTCCTTTTTGGACCAAGTCCATCACCTTCCCCATCACTGGGTCAGTCCTTATATATCTTTGAATTTGAGCTGAAGTTGAAGGTACATTATCCATGAGTGAGAAGTACAAAATATTGACAAAATGTTCTTCCGGGTCATGCTTGACTTGTAATGACGATCGTGCCAAAGCATCAGCATTGACATGCTACTCTGACTTGCAACATTGGATATCATATGTGTGTGCTGACAATATCAATGACCACCTTTGCAATCTACTTGCTGCCAAAAAAGGTATACCTTTATGGGGCTCAAAGATTGTAGTCAAGGGTCAATGACCTGTCAAAGGAGTAAAATGACACCCATAAAGATAATGGTGGTACCCTCTTGCACCAAAAATGATGCTCAAAGCTTCTTTTTCTAGTTGAGCGTAATTCATTTCTTCGCTAGCTAGAAAGAGTGCATGAAGCAAATGCCATCGGAAGTTCCTCTCCTGAAGGAATGTGCAAGACTACAGCATCAACCCCATTGGGTGAAGCATCACAAGGAAGTTGTAACTTCATCTTGGGATTATAATGAACCAACAGCTCTGACTTCAGTAAAGCTTCTTTCACTTCATTGTTTGCATTTTCACATTCATCTGACCAGTACCATGCCTGTTTGACACAGCAACGTATCTGTAAAGACTTCAATCGTGTTGCTAAATTTGGCACATAATAATTGATCAATCCTAAAAATTACCTTAATTGTGTCACATTTTGATGACACAGTGCTTCTAAGATTGCTGACATCTTCTTCAACTCCTTGTGCAAGCCATCTTTGTCAATGATATGACAAAGGAAATTTATGGATGACTTGAAAAAGTCACACTTTTCCTTTTTAGCTCTTAGGTTGTGGCTCTGTAAATACTTCAGGGTAACTTCCAAATTCTCTAATTGTTCCTTTTCACTCGAACCGGTGATGTGTATGTCATCTAAATAGCATTGCACTCCAACCCACTTAGAATTTGATCCATGAATCTTTTTTAAAAAAAATGTTGATTCAAATTTTCCAACAAAAGTTTTAACAAACCCCCCCTCCAATAACAAAAAGAAATAAATACAAACACAACAGTCAAAAATTATACAAAACATTTACATTAGGTTTCCCCATATACAGTAACCCCCCCAGCTACCCGTAGGGAAGCTCCCCCCACCCACCCGAATTCCCCCCCGAAAGAGACCACCCCCTCCCCCCACCCTTGGGTTGCTGCTGCTGCTGACCTCCTCCTAATGCTCCGCGAGATAGTCTAGGAACATTTGCCACCGCCTGAAGAACCCCTGCACAGACCCTCGTAAGGCAAACTTTATCCTCTCCAGCTTAATGAACCCTGCCATGTCATTTATCCAGGCTTCCACGCTGGGGGGCTTCGCGTCCTTCCATAATAGCAAGATCCTCCGCGACCAGGGGCGCAAAGGCCAGGATACCGGCCTCTTTCGCCTCCTGCACTCCCGGCTCGTCCGTTACCCCAAATAGTGCCGACCCCCAACTCGGCTTGACCTGGACTTTCACCACCTTGTACATAGTCCTCAGAAACTCCTCCAAAACCCATCCAGTGCCGGGCACGACCAGAACATGTGGACGTGTATCGCCGGGCTTCCCGAGCACCTCCCACATCTATCCTCCACCCCAAAGAACCTACCCAACCTCGCCCCTGTCATATGCGCTCTGTGAATAACCTTGAATTGTATTAGGCTGAGCCTGGCGCAAGAGGAGGAAGAATTAACCCTACTCAGGGCATCAGCCCACAGACCCTCATCTATCTCCTCCCCAAGCTCCTCCTCCCACTTGCCCTTTAACTCCTCTACCGAGGCCTCCTCCTCTTCTTTCAGCTCCTGGTAGATCGCCGAAACCCTGCCTTCTCCAACCCATACACCCGAAATCACCCTGTCCTGAGTCCCCTGTGCCGGGAGCAGTGGGAATTCCCTCACCTGCTGCCTCACAAACGCCCTCACTTGCATATACCTGAAAGCATTTCCTGGGGGTAACCCAAATTTCTCCTCCAGCGCCCCTAGGCTCGCAAACGCCCCATCTATAAACAGGTCCCCCATTCTTCGAATCCCTGCCCGATGCCAGCTCCAAAATCCCCCATCCATCCGTCCCGGGACGAACAGATGGTTCTCCCAAATCGGGGACCAAACCGAGGCTCCCACCTCGCCCCTGTGCCGCCTCCACTGCCCCCAGATCTTCAACATCGCCGCCACCACCGGACTCGTGGTGTACCTTGTCGGCGAGAGCGGCAGCGATGCTGTCGCCAGCACCCTCAGGCTCGTGCCCACACAGGACGCCATCTCCAACCTCTTCTACGCTGCCCCCTCTCCCTCCATCACACACTTACGGATCATCGCCACATTGGCAGCCCAATAATAGTCGCACAAATTCGGCAGAGCCAGCCCTCCCGTCCCTACTACGTTCCAGAAACACCCTCTTTACCCTCAGGGTCTTATTTGCCCACACGAAACCCATGATACTCCTACCTACCCATTTGAAAAAGGCCTTGGGAATCACAATGGGAAGGCACTGGAACACAAAGAGAAACCTCGGGAAGACCATCATTTTAACCGACTGCACCCTGCCCGCTAGCGAGAGTGGCAGCACATCCCATCTTTTGAAATCCTCCTCCATCTGCTCCACCAACCGCGTCAAATTGAGTTTGTGCAGGGCCTCCCAACTCCCAGCCACCTGGATCCCTAAGTACCGAAAGCTACTTTCCGCCCTCTTCAACAGCAGGTCAACAGCAAGTCCCCAAACTCCCTTAGGATCCGCATGACCTCCGCCATCCCCTCCACTGGATCTGCCACATACAGCAAGAGGTCGTCTGCATACAGAGACACCCGATGTTCCTCTCCCCCTCGGACCAGTCCCCTCCATTTCCTGGACTCCCTTAGTGCCATGGCCAGAGGCTCAATTGCCAATGCAAACAGCATTGGGGCAGCACGGTAGCCTTGTGGATAGCACAATTGCTTCACAGCTCCAGGGTCCCAGGTTCGATTCCAGCTTGGGTCACTGTCTGTGCGGAGTCTGCACATCCTCCCCGTGTGTGCGTGGGTTTCCTCCGGGTGCTCCGGTTTCCTCCCACAGTCCAAAGATGTGCTGGTTAGGTGGATTGGCCATGATAAATTGCCCTTAGTGTCCAAAATTGCCCTTAGTGTTGGGTGGGGTTACTGGGTTATGGGGATAGGGTGGCGGTGTTGACCTTGGGTAGGGTGCTCTTTCCAAGAGCCGGTGCAGACTCGATGGGCCGAATGGCCTCCTTCTGCACTGTAAATTCTATGATAATCTATGATATCTATCCCCTTTCCCTGGTCCCCTGGATGCACCACAAAGAGCTCACTTTTCCCTACATTGAGCTTATACCTCGAGAAGTCCCCAAACTCCCTTAGGATCCGCATGACCTCCGCCATCCCCTCCACTGGATCTGCCACATACAGCAACAGGTCGTCTGCATACAGAGACACCCGATGTTCCTCTCCCCCTCGGACCAGTCCCCTCCATTTCCTGGACTCCCTTAGTGCCATGGCCAGAGGCTCAATTGCCAATGCAAACAGCAAGGGGGACAGGGGGCACCACTGCCTCGTCCCTCGGTACAGCCGAAAATACTCTGACCTCCGCCGATTCGTAGCCACACTCGCCACCGGGGCTCTATATAGCAATCTGACCCAGCTGATGAACCCCTCCCCGAACCCAAACCTCCGCAGCACTTCCCAAAGATACACCCTCTCCACCCGGTCGAAGGCCTTCTCCGCATCCATAGCTGCCACTATCTCCGCTTCGCCCTCCTCCGATGGCATCATAATCACATTCAGGAGCCTCCGCACATTAGTGTTTAGCTGCCTGCCCTTTACAAATCCCGTCTGGTCCTCATGAATCACCCCCGGGACACAGTCCTCAATTCTTGTAGCCAGCACTTTTGCCAGCAACTTAGCATCCACATTGAGGAGCGAGATCGGTCTATGCGACCCACACTGCAGTGGGTCCTTGTCCCGCTTCAGGGTCAGAGAGATCAGCGCCGTGGACATTGTCGGGGGCAAGGTCCCCCCCCTCCCTTGCCTTATTGAAAGTTCCCACTAGCAACGGGCCTAGCAGGTCCACGTATTTCCTGTAAAACTCGAGCGGGAACCCATCTGGCCCCGGGGCCTTCCCCGCCTGCATGCTCGCCAATCCTTTAATCAGCTCCTCCAGCCCAATTGGCGCCCCTAAACCAGCCACCTCCTGCTCCTCCACCCTCGGGAACCTCAGCTGATCCAAAAATCGTCGCATCCCCCCTTCCCCCGCTGGGGGCTCAGATCTGTACAGATCCCCATAGAAGTCCCTAAATACCTCATTTATTCTCACCGCACTCCGCACTCCGCACCGTATTCCCCCTGCTATCCTTAACTCCACCAATCTCCCTCGCTGCCTCCCTCTTACGAAGCTGGTGTGCCAGCATCCGACTCGCTTTCTCCCCATACTCATACGTCGCCCCCTGTGCTTTCCTCCACTGTGCCTCTGCTTTCCCTGTGGTCAACAGGTCGAACTCCGTCTGGAGGTTCCGCCACTCCCTGAGTAGTCCCTCCTCGGGGGCCTCTGCATATCTCCTGTCCACCCTTAAGATCTCCCCCACCAACCTCTCCCTCTCCCTGCCCTCTCTCTTCACCCTGTGGGCCCTGATGGAGATTAACTCTCCCCTGATCACCGCCTTCAGCGCCTCCCAGACTACCCCCACCTGCACTTCCCCATTGTCATTGGCCTCCAAATATCTTTCAATGCACCCCTGCACCTGCCCGCACACCTCATCCGCCAATAATCCCACATCTAAACGCCACAGCGGGCGCTGGTCCCTCTCCTCTCCTAACTCCAGCTCCACCCAGTGCGGGGCGTGGTCTGAGATGGCTATGGCCGAATACTCTGTTCCCTCCACTTTCGGGATTAGCGCCCTACTCAAAATAAAAAAATCTATCCGGGAGTATTCTCTATGGACGTGGGAAAAGAATGAAAATTCCCTGGCCTGGGGCCTGACAAACCTCCATGGATCCACTCCCCCCATCTGGTCCATAAACCCCCAAAGCACCTTGGCTGCAGCCGGCCTCTTACCCATCCTGGACCTAGAGAGATCCAGTGCTGGGTCCAGCACCATGTTGAAATCCCCCCCCATTATCAAGCTTCCTTACTCCAGGTCCGGAATCCGACCCAGCATGCATTTCATAAATCTGGCATCATCCCAGTTTGGGGCATATACGTTTACCAGTACCACCCGCACCCCCTGCAACCTACCGCTCACCATCACATATCGACCTCCATTATCCACTACAATATTCATTGCCTCAAATGACACCCGCTTCCCCACCAGTATTGCAACCCCTCTGTTCTTTGCATCCAGCCCTGAATGGAATACCTTTCCTACCCATCCCTTTCTCAGCCTAACCTGATGTGCCACCTTCAAATGTGTCTCCTGGAGCATAACCACGTCTGCCTTCAGTCCCTTTAAGTGCGCGAACACCCGGGCCCTCTTGACCGGCCCGTTCAGGCCCCTCACATTCCAAGTTATCAGCCGGATTGGGGGGCTGCTCACGCCCCCCCCCCCCCCCCCCCCCCCCCCCAGACTAGCCATCTCCTTTTCTAGGCCAGCCACGTGCCCACGCCTCCCGCACCCTCCAGTCCACCAGACGGCGGACCCCCGCCCCGACCACCTCTCCTACTTCCAGCTCCCCTTTGACCAATGCAACAGCAACCCTATACCCACCCTCTCCCCCCACTAGATCCACATCTAGCCCTTTTGCTCCCCCCATAACACTCGCGTAAGTCAGCTGACTCCTGCTGACCCGGGCCTCTCCTGCCATTCCATCGACCCCCTCCAGTGTGAGAATCCCCCCTCCCCCTCCCTGGCAGTCAGTGTGCGCTCCTCTCCAGCACCGCCCATCCCCCTCCGGCCCCCACCCCCGTCCTTCCCTAGCGCGGGAAAAAGCCCGCGCTTTCCTGAACCGGCCCCGCCCCCTCTGGCGCAGCTCCTTTTTCACTCCCCCTCTTCCTTCGTGGGGGTCTGCCCCTCCAACACCGACGCCCACACTCTCCCACAGTCTCCCTTCACCCATCCCCATCCAGCACCCAAACCAGAGGAACATTCCCTTAACGTAATAAACACCATATACACAGTAAACATCCCTCCACAACTAACCCTCAATTTGAGTACAACTTTTCAGTCCGTATAAAGCTCCATGCCTCATCAGGCGTTTCGAAATAGTGGTGCCGATCCTGGAACGTGACCCACAATCGCGCTGGCTGCAGCATACCGAACTTCACCCCCTTTCGATGGAGCACCGCCTTAGCCCGATTTAAACCAGTTCTCTTCTTAGCCGCCTCTGCACTCCAGTCCTGGTAGATTCGGATCTCCGTGTTCTCCCACCTGCTGCTCCGCTCTTTCTTGGCCCATCTCAGGACACACTCTCTGTCCATAAAGCGGTGAAACCTCACCACTACAGCCCTTGGTGGCTCGTTGGCCTTGGGTCTCCTTGCTAGGACCCGGTGAGCCCCATCTAGCTCCAGAGGCCTCGGGAAGGCTCCCGCGCCCATCAGCGAATTGAGCATCATGCTCACATATGCCCCAGCATCGGGCCCCTCCACTCCTTCGGGGACACCCAGAATCTGAAGATTCTTCCTCCTCGACCAATTCTCCAGGTCCTCAAATCTTTCCGCCCACCTCTTGTGCAGCGCCTCGTGCGCCTTCACTGCCAGGCCCAAGATCTCGTCCTCATTCTCTGAGGCTTTTTGCCGCACCTCCCGGATCGCCGTCCCTTGGGCCTTCTGGGTCTCCACTAGCTTCTCAATCACCGCCTTCATTGGCGCCAGCATTTCGGTTTTCAGCTCCTCAAAGCAGCGTTTAAGAAACTCCTGCTGCTCCTGCGACCACTGCGCCCATGCTGCTTGGTCTCCACCCTCCGCCATCTTGCTTTTTCTCCCTCTCACTTTTCGCTGCTCCAAGATCACTTTTTTCACCGCTCAACTCCTGGTCCAATCCATATAATGTCGGGGGGACCTTGCTGTCACCTTCCCACACTGGAAGCCGTCGAACAATTGCCGTTGGAGCCCCTCTAAAGAGCCCAAAAGTCCGTTCCCGGCGGGAGCTGCCGAACATGCGACCTACCTAGGCATAGCCGCAACCGGAATCCTGATCCACGAATCTTTGAAAAAGAGCAGGCACAGATGTCATTGCAAAAGGAAGTCTTCCGGAACAAAACAGAACTTTGTGCATCACAATTGTGAATAGTGGTTGTGATTTGGCAGCCATATTCATCTGCAGATATGCCTGTGTTAGATCAATTTTCCTGAATTTCTGCCCAGCAGAAAGTCTAGCAAACAAGTCTTCAATCAGCCTCAGTGGATAATGATCTGTGCAAAATACTGGGTTAGTCGTAGTTTTAAAGCCGCCACAAATTCTCACTGAGCCATCCGGTTTTAATACAAGAACCAATGGTGTTGCCCAATCACTTGTAGGTTCATTGACTCCTGTTCGTACTAATCTTTCTAGTTCTTCTTCAACTTTAGGCCTGCTGGCATACAGGATAGCTTTGCAGCATTTGGGTGTGCTCTTTGGCTTGATTTTTAGGTGTCCCTCAACTCCAGTCATGGAGCCCAGCGAATCTTTGAACACCTTCTCGTACTTCCTCAGAAGTTGCTACAAGTTGCTCTATGAATTCACTAATTGATTGACCTTTTCCCAGTTAAGCTTAATCTTAGCCAACCATGCTCTGCCAAATAGAGCAGGAATGTTTCCATGGACAATGAAAAGAGACAACTACACCGTCTGTCCATTTGCTTCTGCTTTTACTATATTGCATCCTTTTCATCGCTGGTACGACTTATTTGGTCTCCATCCTTAGGATCACATTTGATGGCTTAAAAGCAAAAATGCTTCAACTTTTGATAATAAATTGTCTCAGGTATTAAAGATACTCCTGTACCCATATCCACTTGCACTTTAATTTCATGGCCTTCGAGTTTTGGTAACTCCCCAAAACATTGTAAATTGCCCTGCATTGACAAGACACCTAGCTTAACTCTTGCAGTAGTTCGGTTAAAACCATACAATTCCCACAGTACAGAAGGAGGTCATTCAGCCCATCAAGTCTGCGCTGACCCTCTAAAAGAGCACCTAGGCCCTCCCCGCCCTATCCCCGTAACCCCACCTAACCTGCATATCCCTGGACACAGAGGGGCAATTTAGCATGGCCAATCCACCTAACCTGCACATCTTTGGACTGTGGGAGGAAACCGGAGAACCCGGAGGAAACCCACGCAAACATGGGGACAACGTGCAAACTCCACACAGTCACTCAATGTCAGAATTGAACCCGGGTCCCTGGTACTGTGAGGCAGCAGTGCTAACCGCTATACCACCATGTGGGAATAGTTAGCACTGCTGCCTCACAGTGCTCGGGGCCCGGGTTCAATTCTGACCGTGGGTTACTGTCTGTGTGGAATTTGTACATTCTTCCTGTATCTGCATGGTTTCTTCTGGGTGCTCTGGTTTCCTCCCACAATCCAAAGATATGCAGGTTAGGTGGACTGGCCATGCCAAATGCGGGGGGGAGGGGGAGAGAGAGAGGACTATGCCTGCGAGCAGTGCTCTATTGGTGCAGAGGTGATGGGCTGAATGGCTTCCATATGCAGTAGGGGTTCTATGAAAGTCTCACAGTCTTCATCAAATGCATCCATGGTGCCCATTTTTCCTGCCATTTTCAGATCCTGGTTTGTAGGGTCCAAACAACTCCCTTCTGATTTTTATGGAAAATCTGGCACAGATGATCCCCTTTATTACAAGCAACTAGAGCTTTCCCCCCCATTTTGCCTGACTATAGTTCGACTTTTCCCTCGAGTAGTGACCTGTGCAGAAATCTCCGTTCCCCACAGCCTGTTTAACTTTGCCACAAGCGCAGCCCCTGCAGCCCTGACCCCACTCACTTCAATGAAAGCAGGGTTCTCCCTGACTGTCAAGTCTTCTTATTCACAGTTGCAATCAAATTTTTTTAAAACCTTCAGAGTCGGCGGCAGTTCTTCACCTGATGTTTGTGTGAGTGCGAGTCCAGTCTCAACAATCTTCTGTTGCTCCTGATGCCGTGTTTAGTTGACAAATGTCTCTTTTTAGTGAATTTCCCTGCCTCAATCCTCATCGCCAATTTTCTCTTCTGTTATATTTCTTTGTTGCCGCAAAGAGAAAAGATATGGAGGTGCTCGCACTCGGGATTCTTGTGAACCACGATGAAAGGTTTATTAAAAGGTGTTGCCCATACAATCAGTGATGGTGATCTGCCCAAAGCCTGCGCAAACACTCTGCTGATGTCACTACATATCACGTGATGCTAAACCAGAGGGAATTTATTCGATACGTAACAATTACAAAGAACCTGCATGAACTTCTAAAGGGATAATTGTGTTTAGCTCACTTGCTGGAGGTTTTTTAAGAGGAAACACAGAGCTAACAAGGCTAAAACTGTTGATGTGTTGTTCATGGACTTTCAAAAGGCATTCAATACTATGCCTCACAACAGACTTGTGAGAAAGGTTACAGCTCATGGGATAAGAGGGACAGTAGCAAAGTGGATACAAAAATGGCTGAATAAGAAAATACAGAAAGTAATAATCAATGGATATTTTTTGGCCTGGAGGAAGGTTTGTAAGTGGTGTTCCCCAGGCGTTAGTATTGGAACCCTTGCTTTTCCTGATATATATTAATGATCTAGATCTTGGTGCTCAGGGGCAAATTTCAAATTTTGCGGATGATACAAAACTGGGAAGTATTGTAAACTGTGAGGAGGACCACGTAGACCTTCACGTAGACAAGTTGGGGAGTGGGCCAATAGGTGGTAGATGAGGTTCAATGCAGAAAGGTGTGAGGTGATGCATTTTGGTAGGAAGAACATGGAGAGACAATATAAAATAAGGGGCAAAATTATTATTTTTTAAATGCTTTTTATTGCAGTTTTTCATTTTATGCACTGCACAATAAAGAAAGGTATGTGGATCAGGTACAGTTTACAAAATCTCAACAATGTAATTGGCTCCACATATCCCCACCTCCTTAGCCACCCGCCTTTTTGTTATTTTAAGATATTTTATTGGAATACATATTTACAAAACGTTATTGTCATCTATTTACATATGTACAACTCTTCCCCCTTTCCCCTCTTTCCTTCTGCCCCTCAGTCGATTGTCCCACCTCCTTCCTTTTGGGTCTTGTTCTTTGTGGCCTTGGTTCCCTGTTGTCTACCCTGGCCGTTTCTAACTCCCCACCCCCCCCCCCCCACTCCTCTCCCCTGCCCCCCCCCCCCCCCCCCCCACCTGTTCCATAGTGTCTTGTTGGCTCCTCTGTGTGCTTCCCCCTCCCCTATTAGTTGTTAGCTTCAAACAGGTCCTGGAACAAGTTGGTGAATGGCCTCCACGTTTTGTAGAAGCCCTCCTCTGACCCTTGTATGGGGAATTTGATTTTCTCCAGGTGCAGAAATTCTGACAGGTCTGCTAGCCAGTCTGCAACTTTGGGTGGTGCTGCATATCTCCAGCCAAGCAGGATTCTCCGGTGTTTAGGGAAGCAAAGGTAAGAGCGTCAGCCCGCTTCCCCATAAGTAGTTCTGGCTGGTATGATACCCTGAAGACTTCCACTTCCGGGCTTGGCTCCACCCTCATCCCCACAACCTTGAACAATACTTCAAAGAAGGCTGCCCAGAACCCAACAAGTCTGGGACATGCCCAGAACATGTGGGTGTGGTTAGCTGGGTCTACCTGGCACTGTTCACATTTATCCTCCACCTCCAGGAAGAACCTGCTCATTCAGGTTCTTGTTAATTGAGCTCTGTGCACGACTTTCATTTGCATTAGGCTCAGCCTTGCGCATGTGGACATGGAGTTGGCCCTCTTCAGTGTTTTGCTCCAGAGTCCCCACCCTATTTCTATCCCTGGTGCTTCCTCCCACTTCCCCTGTGTTTTATCTAGTGGGGAGCTTGCACTTTTTAATAGTCATGCATACGGGCCCCCATAGTTATCCTCTCCCAGGTTGTCCGCATCTAGTAGTTCCTCTAACATTGTGTGTCTCGGGGTCGGTGGGTATAATGTTGTTTCCTTGCGGAGGAAGTTCTTTACCTTTTGGTGTCACCGTTGGATCCCGTTGGGTAGTTGTAGTTTTTCTGTCAGTTCCTCGAAGGCCACTCGCCTGTCCTCTGTTTAGAAGTCCCTAAAGTTAGCGTCCCCCCAGTCCTGTCTCCACCTTCTAAAGGTGCCGTCTAGCATGGGTGATGCGAACCTGTGGTTTCCGCCGCTGGGAGCCTAAGTGGACATTTTGGTTAAGTCAAAGTGCTCTCACGTGATTCCAGGTTCGGAGTGTGGCTACCACCACTGGGCTTGTTGAGTTCTTGGCTGGCGGAGATGGGAGTGCCGCATGGTGAGGGCTCGGACGGTCGTCCCTGCACAGGAGCTCTGCTCTATCTTTACCCATTCCATGGGTCATGAGGGTGGCACAGTAGCACAGTGGTTAGCACTGTTGCTTCACAGCTCCCAAGGTCCCAGGTTCCATTCCCGGCTTGGGTCACTGTTGGTGCACAGTCTGCATGTTCTCCCCGTGTCTGCATGGGTTTCCTCCGGATCCTCAGGTTTCCTCCCACAGTCCATAGATGCGCAGGTTAGGTGGATTGGCCATGCTAAATTGCCCTCAGTGACTAAAAAAAGGATAGGTGGGGTTACTGGGTTATGGGGATAGGTTGGGGATGTGGGCTTAGGTGGAGTCCAAGGGCCGGTGCAAACTCGATGAGCCTAATGGCCTCCTTCTGCACTCTAAATTCTATTATCTGGTCATGGGTTCTCTCAACCATTCAAATTTGATTTGACTTGTTTGAATGGTAGTCCTGCCAGCTGTGCCCCTCCCCTTTCAGGTTTACAGGGAAGACTTTACTCTTGCTCAGGTTGAGCTTGTAGCCCGAAAAGGCTCCAAACTCTTTCAGGAGCTTCATGATCCCTTCCATGCTGCTTTGCACGTGCGAGATGTAGGGGAGCAGGTTATCGCATAGAGTGAGACTCTGTGCTCTCTGTGTCCTCTTCATTTTCCCTTCCAACTTCTAACCATTCTGAGGGTGATCGCCAACGGCTCGATTGCCAGGGCAAATAGAACTATAGAATCATAGAATTCCTACAGTGCAGATGGAAGCCATTCGGCCCACCGAGTCTGCACCGGCCGCTGGAAAGAGCACCCTTCTTAAGCCCATGCCTCCAGCCTATCCCAGTAACCCAACCTAACCTTTTGGCACTAAGGGGCAATTTTACATTGGCGAATCCACCTAACCTGCACAGCTTTGGACTGTGGGAGGAAACCGGAGCACCCGGAGGAAACCCACGCAGGCACGGCGAGAACGTAGAAACTCCACACAGTCACCCGAGGCCGGAATTGAACCCGGGTCCTTGGAGCTATGAGGCAGCAGTGCTAACGACCATGCCACCGCTCCGCCCTAAACTGTTCACTCATAGAATCCCTACAGTGCAGAAGGTGGCTATTCAGCCCATCGAGTTTGCACCCCAAATCTCCGTTAAGTGCACCTAGCCTGCACATCTCTGGACAGTAAGGTACAACTTAGCATGGCCAATCCACCTATCTAACAGTTCACAGGAAGAAAGCCTTCATCTACTGATGGATCTCTGTGTCTATTCAGAATCCTGGATATAGAACATACAGTGCAGAAGGAGGCCATTCGGCCCATCGAGTCTGCACTGACCCACTTAAGCCCTCACTTCCACCCTATCCCTGTAACCCAATAACCCCTCCTAACCTTTTTGGTCACTAAGGGCAATTTATCATGGCCAATCCACCTAACCTGCACGTCTTTGGACTGTGGGAGGAAACTGGAGCACCCGGAGGAAACCCACGCAGACATGGGGAGAATGTGCAGGCTCTGCACAGACAGTGAACCAGCGGGGAATCGAACTTGGGACTCTTGCGCTGTGAAGCCACAGTGCTATCCACTTGTGCTACCGTGCTGCCCGGTATGCAAAGGGATATGCGCTATCCCTTCTAGTTCCCAAATAACAGAGATTCCAGGTTGTGCTTTTTGGCAAAGTTTCATTGAACTTTATTGTCAGCTTTAGTATCTACTGGTAACTTTTGGTTACAATACAAACTAAGGCCAGATTGATTGTCTTTAGCGAATACAGTGCTTGAGTTTAAAATACAATTACCAATCTTGATTATTTCTTCAAATCATAATACACAGTACAAAATTACTGATTGATTTAATCAAAAGAAAAATGGCAATTTAGCAGAAGCAAGCGAAGAAAATAGGTTTCAGAAATAGATTGGTTGATTCCGGAATGGATTTTTCCATCTCGACAATTGATTTTAAAGGAGATCATTATCTTAAAGTTTGGCCTTCTTTACAGCTGTGATTGGCTTTAACTAATTTAGAATTGTCTCAATTCAGCCAAATTGTCTGTCTGTCAATTTTGAGAGAGACATGTATTTAAATAAGTCGGTGTGAATTTCTCACCACCTTCAGGGCATTATGACCTTAGACTGTTTATTACTATGGAAACAGAACTGTCCAGGCTTGGGAAAGTAACTGCATACAATGGAGTCTTTGGGGCCAGTTGACGTCACTGGCCTTGGATTCTCTAGCTGTTTGCAAATGTTAAAGTTTTGTTTTAATGAAAGAAAACTAAAGTGTATGATCTGGATTAACCCTTAATGTGTCTCCAGCTATAGTTACAATGAATGAGTTCTCATTTAAACCTCTTATATCTGTCTAGAATAGTCAATTTCTATCATCTACCCTACCATTTGTTGACATGCTTATGAGCCCTAACTTTTGCATATAAAAATCTGTGCAAGTTAGTATCCAAACAAATCCTACAGTGCAGAAGGTGGCCATTCAGCCCTTCGATTCTGCACCAACCCTCTAAAAGAGCATCCGACCTAGGCCCACTCCCCCTGCTAGATCTCAGCTGGAGTATTGTTTACAGTTCTGTACACCACACCGTAGGAAGGATGTGAACGCATTGGAGAGACAGAAGAAGAGGTTTACAAAATTTCAGTTATAAGGAAAGATTGGACAGCTTTCCTGGGAATGTTTTCCTTAGAGCGAAGAAGGCTAAGAGAAGATTTGATGGAGATGTTTAAAATCATGAGAGGGTTGAACAGATTAGATTGGAAGAAAATGTTCCTGCTCGTAAAAGAATCAAGAATGGGGGGGGGCACAGATTTAATGTCATTTGCAAAAGAAGCAAATGTAATGCGTAAAAAAACATTTTCGCACAACTGTTTCATGTCTGGAATTGCACTGCCTGGAGGTGTGGTGGAGGCAGGTTCAATCGAGGCATTCAAGAGGGCATTAGATGATTATTTTAATAGAAAGATCGTGCAGGGGGACAGGGAAAGTCATAATACTCATTTGGAGAACTGGTGCCGATACAATAGGCTAATCGATCTCTTTCTGCACCATAACAATTCTGTGATTCTGTGAACACCTTGTATCCAGGAATATTTAATAACTAGTCCTGCCCTTTTTTGATCTAGGACTCTGTTATCGCTACAGCATCAAGCAGAATTTTCCACAAGAATAGTTAGTTTCCTGCCGCAGGAAATTAATTTGGAATTTTGTTCTCCTGACTTTTATGGTGAGTTGGGTTTCCGACTGATACATCTTGGGAACTACAATTACATCCTTTTGAATCTCATGAATTCTCATAAAAAAGGCGACTTGTCGGGGCAGCACGGTAGCATGGTGGTTAGCGCAATTGCTTCACAGCTCCAGGGTCCCAGGTTCGATTCCCCGCTGGGTCACTGTCTGTACGTTCTCCCCGTGTTTGCGTGAATTTCCACCGGGTGCTCCGGTTTCCTCCCACAGTCCAAAGATGTGCAGGTTAGGTGGATTGGCCACGCTAAATTGCCCTTAGTGTCCAAAATTGCCCTTAGTGTTGGGTGGGGTTACTGGGTTACGGGGATAGGGTGGAGGTGTGGACTTGGGTCGGGTGCTCTTTCCAAGAGCCGGTGCAGACTCGATGGGCCGAATGGCCTCCTTCTGCGCTGTAAATTCTATGTTCTATGTTAAAAAAATCACCTTTTTGCTCTAAATTTAAATGCCCCACCAGCAGATAATTAGAATGGTCTGTTTCATGACCATATATACAAATGGTGAGCAATTGGTAAATTCCACTTCACTAGCGACGCTGAGGTACAGTGACACTCCTTGCGCCTACATTGCATAGCGTTCCTGCGAGACCTTTATGTTTTCATGAAGCTGCGCCAAGGCTTCTACGTGAGATACCAGCGAGACAGGTGGAGGCAGATGCATGACTGGGTGGAAGTAAATGCAGCAATGGAGGCAAGTGTGGGAGGAAGGTAGAGACATGACTCGGGGAGGGATGAGTGGAGCAAGGAAAGACTGGAACACAGATGCATGTTTCGGGAGGGGGGTGTTGCTCTTATTAGCCTTAGTTTTATTAGCTCTGATTATGTCACCTTTGCTCACGAGTCGCCAGGCATCTTTCTGATACCGCCACATGGTTCAAGCTCGAGTTATGATTACTAAGACAGCACACCGCTTAGTAAGATTGAAATCAATGGTCATTTATTATGTACAGCAATAAATACTTACACAATAATCCTACTATCTAATCACTACCTACCACTACTGGCCAATACTTAACTTTTGGGGATGGCCCACCAGGTCAGGGAAACGAATAGCTTATCGAATTGGGTCTGGCCTGCGGTATTCAAAAGGCTGATACGGGTCGATGGCTAGGAGTCTCTATCGGGTAGCGATCGCTGGAGTCAAACTTACAGTTTCTGGTCGATGTTCTTGCGAAGGTTGCGAGCAGGAGAAGAAGGGAGAGAGAGATCGATCTGAACTTGGCCCCTCAATTTATAGGGCCCAGGGGCTTCCCGCCTCTCGGGGCGGCCCTTGACCCTGAGTCCCAAGTGATTGGACTTGTTCCCAATCACTAGGTTCGATATGCTCCAATAATGGGGCGATTCCTCGATCGGGGGCTGGCCGTTCACCTGTCTTTGTTTCGGCCACTGCAGGCGCCGAGAGGTCTGGCCCGGCATTCAATTGCTAATATGTTGCAATTGTTCCAGGGGATAGCCGATTAAACTGCAGATGTCTGTGTTGATGTGCTGCTAATGGTCGCAGGTATCGATCTGGGCCGACCTCCCCAGAGCCGAATACGCTATTCTGTCTGCAGTTGTCCGTTTGTGTCCTGTTGGCTGCTTTTCCCATCAGCCTTTTCGGTTAGCCATTTTATATTGGGTTTTGGCCAAATAAATCGGGAATCAGCCATTTTAGGTGGCTACAGGGGGTAGGAGCATGGAGTGTGTCGTCAAAAGCCCAGAGGATAGTAGCTGCATCAGTAAACGTGAACTGAACTCTGATTCTGGTTTAAGGCCAATTACTGATGAAAGCAGCTGATTTTTAAAAATGTAACTACATATTCATATCCACTGCAGTCCATTTTTCAGGTACTGTAAGGTACATTCTCTCCATCACTCAATAAGGCCAGCCAAATTGTCAACACAATTCCATACACAGGGCCTACCATAAACTGCATGTAGATATGTCCTTTGAGTTATGAGTAGAGCAAGAATATTGTGCAAAACTAGCTTCCTTTAGCTCGGAGAGCCAAATTTAAATTTTTGTAGTACCAGGTGATGTTCCTTAAATTTTTTCAAGATGACGTTAAGTGAATGCATCCTGGATATACTGGGCGGGATTCTCCATTTGCTGACCCAAAATCGCGAAACTCGATTGGGCGGAGAATAGGTTCCAACGGCAAATTCGTGGTGGGCCGATTTGGCGCCAAATCACGATTCTCTATCATCTCGACAGTGGCGTCAATGCGTACCAGAATGTCAACACTTAGTCTCAGAAAAGGAGAATCCCTCCGACAATGTATTACATTTCCCTTACATCATACCACCAGTTCACCCAAAATTGAGTAGATCCCAAAGTTTCACCAGTATAACTATTATGTTTGTTTGAATGGTCTGAATATCACAACTTGCTAGTTCTTGACATCAATTCCCACCCACTGATAAGCAAATGTGCTTGATCACAGTATATGTTCACAGTCTTCTACATTTATGTAACTTGCACAAGGGTTGTGTAAGTTAAAGCTCATTGTGGAAGGTCAGTCAGTTGGAAATTTGTTTGATTGGACTTGGTTTGAGTCAACCAACCACAGATTTGGGCTTCCAATCCAGTGACCTCTAATCACTGAACATTTTAATGCACCACGCTGACCAGACCATTTTTATCATGAACTTCACACTGAATGACCTTGCCAGAATGTTAACTATCTTTAATGGTATTCCTCTTTTGAACTTCATGTAAAAAGGTGAATGTTTTGTTCACATTTTTCATTCTTTGATTTACTGAATGTTTGAAACTTAATTTGAAAACACCCACTCATGATGATGGACATGTACCTGTAAAATCATGAGATTTGAACTTTCCATTCATGTTTTAGAAAAGCTAATTGACCATTCGGGCGGGATTCTCCGACCCCACCCGCCGGGTCGGAGAATCGCCGGGGGCTGGCGTGAATCCCGCCCCCGCCGGTTGCCGAATTCTCCGGCACCGGATATTCGGCGGGGGCGGGAATCGCGCCGCGCCGGTTGGCAGGCCCCCCCCCCGGCGATTCTCCGGCCCGGATGGGCTGAGGTCCTGCTGCTGGAATGCCTGTCCCGCCGGCATGGATTAAATCACCTCTCTTACCGGCGGGACAAGGCGGCGCGGGCGGGCTCCGGGGTCCTGAGGGGGGTGCCCCCACAGTGGCCAGGCCCGCGATCGGGGCCCACCGATCCGCGGGCGGGCCTGTGCCGTGGGGGCACTCTTTTCCTTCCGCCTTCGCCACGGTCTCCACCATGGCGGAGGCAGAAGAGACCCCCTCCACTGCGCACGCGCGGGGATGCCGTGAGCGGCCGCTGACGCTCCCGCGCATGCGCCGCCCGTCAAAGTCATTTCCGCGCAAGCTGGCGGGGTACTAAAGGCCTTTCCCGCCAGCTGGCGGGGCGGAAATCAGTCCGGCGCGGGCCTAGCCCCTCAAGGTTAGGGCTCGGCCGCTCAAGATGCGGAGGATTCCGCACCTTTGGGGCGGCGCGATGCTGGACTGATTCACGCCGTTTTTGGCGCCGGTCGGCGGACATCGCGCCGGTTGCGGAGAATTCCGCCCATGAGGTTAAAAATGTTCAGTGTACAACAACAGGCTGTTTAATCTTGTTAAAATTTTCAGGGTGAAAGGGAATAGAGTTGGAATATTTAAAATCATAAAATCAAAGATTTTGCTCCATCATCTCACACATGGCCAAGTGTGATTTGCCATTGATTGTGCACCAAAGGTGTAAAGCTGTGCTTCAGATTGGTGGGTATTTTTTCTTTGCAATATATATACTGATTTTACTGCTGAAATACTGATTTTTGGCATCTGGAATACTGATTTCTGTTGGAAAAGGTTGGCAGCTCTGGCCTGTTGTTATCCAGTACTATTTACTGCATATTTCATGATAGTTCTTGGTATAAATAAATAGTAATTGTTGTTCAATTTACAAAACTGGTGACTGTAATTATTGGGAAGCCAAGGGTCAAAGACTTTGGGGATTTTTATGACAATTATTGGTTAATTCACTTGTGTTGTGACTCGGATGAATGGGACTGGAACTGAACTTGCCCAGGGTGATGTAACAGAAGTGGCCCGGACCACATTGGTTAGCACTGCTGCCTCACAGCACCAGTGACCTGGGTTTGATTCCGGCCTTGGTTCACTATTTGTGTGGAGTTTGTACTTTCTCCCGTGTCTGTGGGTTTCCGCCGGATCCGCTCAATTCTCCTCACAGTCTAAAGATGTGCTGGTTATGTGAATTGGCCATGCTAAATTGCTCCCTAGAGTCCAGGGATGTGCAGGCTAGGTTACGGGGATTGGCCGGAGGGAGTGGACATGGGTCGACTGCTCTTTTGAAGGGTCAGTGCAGACTCGCTGGGATGAATGGCTTCCTTCTACACTGTAGGAATTCTAGGATTCCATGATAAATTGTAGCACCACGATTTTGACCGCGACTCCAATTATGGGCCAATTGAAAGGGAGTACACTGGTAATTTACAGATCAAGTCCTTCGATCATAACTCAGCTAAGATCTGTTAAGATGTGCCTAATGGAAATTGAAGCTGTTTTGGCATGTCAACACATGGAGCACATTCATCAAAAATCCATTAAAGCTTGGGTAAACATTTCATACTCTTCACAGTCTGCTTCACAGTGACCCCGAGCCGCTTCATACTCCTCCCAGTCTGCAACACAGTGATCCCGACCCTGGTTCACACTCCTCCCATTTTGCTTCACAAGTTTCCGATTTGTTTCATGCTCCTTCCATTCTGCTTCACAGTGATCCTGGTCTGCTTCATTCTTCTCCCATTCTGATTCATAGTGATCCTGACCTGTCTATTACTCCTCACATTCTGCTTCACAGTGATCCCGATCTCAATCATACTCCTCACATTCTGCTTCACAGTGATCCCGATCTCTATCATACTCCTCACGGTCTGCTTCACAATGATCCTGATCTGCTTCAAACACTTTCCAGTCTGCTTCTCAGTGATCTTGACCTGCTCCATAGTCCTCCAGTCTGCTTCACAGTGATCCCGATCTGTTTCACGCTCCTCACATTCTGCTTCACAGTGATCCTGATCTGTTTCATAATCCTCCCAGTCTGATTCACAGTGATCCTGATCTGCTTCACAATCCTCCAGGTCTGCTCATAGTGATCCGGATGTGCTTCATAGTCCTCCAGGTCTGCTTCACATTGATCCCGATCTGCTTCATACTCCTCCTGATCTGCTTCATACTGCTCCCGATCTGCTTCATATTCTCCCGATCTGCTTCACAATCCCATTCTGCTTCATACTCCTCAGGGTCGGCTTCAAGAGATCCCGATCTGCTTCATACTCCTCCCAGTCTGTTACACAGCTTTAATCACATGGTTCACACTCCTCCCAATAAGCTTCACAGACATCCTGATCTGCTTCATACTGCTCCCAGTCTGCCTCACAGTGATTCTGATCTGCTTCATACTCATCCCAGTCTGCTTCACAGAATCCTGTACTGCTTCATACTCCTCCCAGCCTGCTACACAGTGATCCTGACGTGCTTCATTCTCCTCCCATTCTGCTTCAGAGTGCTCCAGGTCTGCTCATACTTGTCCCGGTCTGTTTCGCACGATCCCGATCTGCTTTATACTACTCACAGTCTGCTTCAAAAGATCCCGATCTGCTTCAAACTCCTCCCAGTCTGCTGCACAGCTTTATGACCTGTTTCACAATCCTCCCGGTATGCTTCATAGTCATCCTGATATGCTTCATACTCCTCCAGTCTGCCTCACAGTGATCCTGATCTGCTTCATACTCTTCCCAGTCTGTTTCACAGGATCTGGATCTGCTTCATACACCTCCCAGTCTGTAACACAGTGATCCTGACCCTGGTTCACACTCCTCCCATTGTGCTTCGCAGTCATCCCGATCTGCTTCATACTCCTCCCGGCTTGCTTCACAGGATTCCAATCTGTTTCATGCTCCTTCCATTCTGCTTCACAGTGAAACTGATCTGCTTCATTCTCCTCCCATTCTGATTCACAGTGAAACTGGTCTGCTTCATTCTCCGCCCATTCTGATTCATAGTGATCCTGACCTGTCTATTACTCCTCACATTCTGCTTCACAGTGATCCCGATCTCAATCATACTCCTCACGGTCTGCTTCACAGTGATCACGATCTCTATCATACTCCTCACGGTCTGCTTCACAGTGATCCTGATCTGCTTCAAACACTTTCCAGTCTGCTTCTCAGTGATCTTGACCTGCTCCATAGTCCTCCAGTCTGCTTCACAGTGATCCCAATCTGTTTCACGCTCCTCACATTCTGCTTCACAGTGATCCTGATCTGTTTCATAATCCTCCCAGTCTGATTCACAGTGATCCTGATCTGCTTCACAATCCCCAGGTCTGCTCACAGTGATCCGGATGTGCTTCATGGTCCTCCAGGTCTGCTTCACATTGATCCCGATCTGCTTCATACTCCTCCTGATCTGCTTCATACTGCTCCCGATCTGCTTCATATTCTCCCGATCTGCTTCACAATCCCATTCTGCTTCATACTCCTCAGGGTCGGCTTCAAGAGATCCCGATCTGCTTCATACTCCTCCCAGTCTGTTACACAGCTTTGTCATGTGGTTCACACTCCTCTCAGTAAGCTTCACAGACATCCTGATCTGCTTCATACTGCTCCCAGTCTGGCTCCGAGTGATTCTGATCTGCTTCATACTCATCCCAGTCTGCTTCACAGAATCCTGTACTGCTTCATACTCCTCCCAGCCTGCTACACAGTGATCCTGACGTGCTTCATCTCCTCCCATTCTGCTTCAGAGTGCTCCAGGTCTGCTCATACTTGTCCCAGTCTGTTTCACACGATCCCGATCTGCTTTATGCTACTCACAGTCTGCTTCAAAAGATCCCGATCTGCTTCATACTCCTCCCAGTCTGCTGCACAGCGTTATGACCTGTTTCACAATCCTCCCGGTATGCTTCATAGTTAGCCTGATATGCTTAATACTCCTCCAGTCTGCCTCACAGTGATCCTGATCTACTGCATACTCCTCCCAGTCTGTATTACAGGATCCTGATCTGCTTCATACACCTCCCAGCCTGATAATCAGTGATCCTGATGTGCTTCATTCTCCTCCCAATCTGCTTCAGAGCGATCCAGATCTGCTGCACATTCCTCCCGGTTTGCTTCAAAGTGATCCTGACCTGCTTCCCATGCCTTCAATTCTGCTTCACAGTTATCCCGATCTTCTGCACATTCCTCCCGGTCTGCTTCACAGTGATCCCAAACTGCTTCATACTGCTCCCGGTCTGCTTCACAGTGATCCCAATCTGCTTCATACTCCTTCTGGTCTGCTTCACAATGATCCTGATCTGCTTCATACTCCTCCCAGTCTGCTTCACAGTGATCCCATCCCTGTTTCATACTCAACCCATTCTGCTTCACAGTGATCCAGATCTGCTTCAATCTCTACCCAGTCTATTTCAACATGATCCGGACTTGCTTCATGCTTCTCCCAATCAGTTTCACAGTGATCCTGATGTGCTCCATAGTCCTCTGGTCTCTTTCAAAGTGAAACTGATCTACTGACATTCCCCCTTGTCTGCTTTCCAGTGAACCCTATCTGCTCTATAATCCTCCTGGTCTCTTTCACAGGGAACCTGACCTACTGCACAATCCTTCCCATCTGCTTCACAGTGATCCCGATCTGCTTCATTCTCCAACTGGTCAGCTTCACACTGATCCTGATCTGCTTCATGCTCCTCCCGGTCTCTTCACAGTGATCCTAATCTGTTTCATTCTCCTTCCGGTCTCTTCACAGTGATTCTGATTTTCTTCATACTCCTCCCAGTCTGTTCACAGTGATCCTAATCTGCCTCATACTCCTCCCAGTCTCTGTACAGTGATTTTGATCTTCTTTATACTCCCCCCGGGACTCTTCACAATGATCGTGCTTCATTCTACTCCCATTCAGCTTCACAGTGATCCTGATCTGCTTCATACTCCTCCCAGTCTGCTTCACAATGATGCCGAACTGCTCCATCCTCCTCCCGGTCTGCTTTGTTGTAATCCTGATATACTTCATACCCCTCTAGGTCTGCTTCACAGTGATCCTGATCTGCTTCAGACTCCAACCAGTCTGCTTCACAATGATCCCGAACTGCTTCACACTCAAAGAAAAGAGAACAATACAGCACAGATCAAGCCCTTCGGCCCTTCAAACCTGTACCGGTCATCATACCAACGTTTGCCAAAACCCTCAGCACGTCCTTGTGCCGTATCCCTCTAAGCCCATCCTATCCATGTGTTTGTCAAGATGTATACTCCTCCCAGTCAGCTTCACAGTGTTTGACACCCCTCTCATTCTGCTTCAGTAATCCTGATCTGTTTCATAATCTTGCCAGTCTGCTTCACAGTGATCCCCATCTGCTTCACACTCCTCCTGGTCTGTATCCCAGTGAACCTGACCTGCTATAAATTTTTCCTGGTCTGCTGCACAATGATCCTGAACAGCTGCCTAGTGATACCAACCTGCCGTCTGGTCTGATTCACACTGATCCTGATATGTTTCTTAATGATCCTGACCTGCTTCACTGTTTGCTTCATGATCATACTGACCTGCTGGACAGTGCTCTGTACTCTGAACCAGCCACAACTCCAAGCTGTTCCAGGACATCTACAATACTGGCACCTACATACAGTATGGAAAATTGCCCAATATTTTTTAGTTTTAAAAATAAATTTAGAGTACCCAATAATTTTTTTCCAATTAAGGGCCAATTTAACTTGGCCAATCCAACTGCCCTGCAAATCTTTGGATTATGGGGGCGAAACCCTTGCAAACTCCACACAGACAGTGACCCAGAGCTGGGATCGAACCTGGGACCTCGGCGCTGTGAGGCAGCAGTGCTAATCAGTGCGCCACCGTGCTGCCCTAAAATTGCCCAGGTATGTCCTGTTCACAAAAAGCAGGACAAATCCAATCTGGCCAATCAACACCCATCAGTCTACTCTCGATCGTCAGCAAAGCGAGAGATGGTACCGTTAACAGTGGTGTCTGTAATGATATGTAGATAGACAAGTTAATGAAGGGTTAATTATTACATCTCAGTGTAAATCAAGCACTAGAGGGCGCCACCACTTCTCTGTATTTAATTCAGACCCTGAGGGAATTCTGGGTATAGTGTAAGGAGTAGCATTGGAGAAAGCATGGTGACAGCATTAGGAGATTAGATTAGACAGAGTTAGCACGAGGTTAGATCATAGTGTAGTTAGTGACTATCTAGTTTATTGAGTACTGCTAGACAGATTCAATATTACTTATTAACTGTAGCTCAGTAGAGTGTGCGAACTTCATTTACTTAATAGTTTTAATAGTAAATCCGCTTTGTTTCATTAATTGGATTGGTGAATTCTTTGTCAACACAACGGACCATTCTGGATATAAAGACAAAGATCACAACATATTACCACGTATGGTAATATAAGTGTCAAGTGGAATCTACATAACAATAATCTGCACATCAATCCTCCGTTTGGGTTCTGCCAGGATCACTTAGTTCCTGATCTCATTATGTAGCCTTGGTGCAAACATGGCAAAAGAGATAATTTGAGCAGTGGAAGTAAGAGTGACTGCCTTTGACAGCAAGGCAGCATTTGAATGAGGCATCAAGGAATCTGAACAAAATTGAAATGAGTGGGAATCGGGGGGAAACCCTCCATTCGGTGAAGTCATACCCAGCACAAAAGTTGTGATTATGGGGGGGTCCATCATAGTTCCAGGATATCGTTAGCTGACACACCTCAAGGTAGTCCAATGATCTTGAGGTGCTCCATCAAATACCTTTCTCCAACATAAGGTTTGAAGTCGGGATGGTTGTTGATGATTGTACAATATTCAGCACCATTCACGACTCCTATAGTATATATTAAAGATAGATAGTTTTTTGAAGAATAAAGGGATTAAGGGTTATGGTGTTCGGGCCGGAAAGTGGAGCTGAGTCCACAAAAGATCAGCCATGATCTCATTGAATGGTGGAGCAGGCTCGAAGGGCCAGATGGCCTACTCCTGCTCCTAGTTCTTATGTTCTTATGTACATATATATTTTCATATACAGAAATACCTGGGCAACATTCAGGCTTGCGCTGATAAGTGGCAATTGCCATTCATGCCACACAGGTGGCAGGCAATGACCATGTCAACAAGAGAGAATCTAACCATTTCATCTTGACATGAAATGGCGTTACCATCATTGAATCCCCCACCATCAACAACCTGGCATTATCATTGACCAGAAACTTCACTGGACCAGCGATACAAATACTTTGCTACAAGAGCAGGTTAAGACTGGGACTTATATAATGAGTAGCTCACTGCCTGATTACAAAACCTGTCCAAGGCATAAGGCTCTGTATGATGGAATCCTCTCCACTTGCCTGGATATGTATGTGCCAACAACATCAAGAAGCTTGACGCCATCCAGGACAAAGTAGCTATTCACTCCTTCAACAACTAGCACACAATGGCAGTAGTGTGTACCCTCTACAAGATGCAGTAGAGCAACTCACCAAGCTTCCTTTGACAGAAACCCATGGCCCCTACTACCTAGGAAGGACAATGTCAGCAGATGCAGAAGAACACCACCACATCTAAGCCATACACTATCCTGACTGAAACTATATTGCCATTGCTTCATTGTCACTCGGTGAGAAACCTAGAATTCCCTTTCAAACAGCACATTGGGTGTATCTACACCACATGGACTGCAGAAGTTCAAGAAGGCAACTCACCACCACCTTTTCTTTTTTTTTACAAAATATTTTATTGATGCATTTGTAATTTTCACAGTTTAACACATTAACATTTCTTAAACAACCGCGCAGGCCGACATACGCAAAACACCTAAAAGGACAAAAAACAGAAAACAGCGTCCCCTAATACCCCTGTCCTATTCCCTAATTACCCGTATACTAAGTTCCCTGTCCTTATCTAACATTGCCATGCCTCATGTTTTCCTCCCCTCCCCCTTCTCTCCTCCCCCCCCTTACTGCTGACATTCAATGCCCTTGAAGAAATCGATGAACGATTGCAGCTCCGGGCGAACCCCTGAGTTGATCCTCTCCAGGCGAACTTGATTTTTTCAGACTGTGAATCCCTGCCATATCGCTGACCCACACTCCTTTTTTTAATAAATTTTTAAAATTGCGTTTATGAACATAGTATATTTACAGTTATGTACACAGATTAAAATATACATAACAAAGAACAAAGAAATGTACAGCACAGGAACAGGCCCTTCGGCCCTCCAAGCCCGTGCCGACCATGGTGCCCGACTAAACTACAATCTTCTACACTTCCTGGGACCGTATCCCTCTATTCCCATCCTATTCATGTATTTGTCAAGATGCCCCTTAAATGTCACTATCGTCCCTGCTTCCACCACCTCCTCCGGTAGCGAGTTCCAGGCACACACTACCCTCTGCGTAAAAAACTTGCCTCGTACATCTACTCTAAACCTTGCCCCTCTCACCTTAAACCTATGCCCCCTAGTAATTGACCCCTCTACCCTGGAGAAAAGCCTCTGACTATCCACTCTATCTATGCCCCTCATAGTTTTGTATACCTCTATCAGGTCTCCCCTCAACCTCCTTCGTTCCAGTGAGAACAAACCGAGTTTATTCTTTTTTTTAAATTAAATATTTTATTGAAAATTTTTGGTCAACCAACACAGTACATTGTGCATCCTTTACACAATATTATAACAACACAAATAACAATGACCTATTTTATAAACAAAAAATGAATAAATAATAAATAACAAAAATGAAAACTAGCCCTAATTGGCAACTGCCTTGTCACGAGTAACACTCTCCAAAAATATAATTTAACAGTCCAATATATAATTATCTGTAGCAACGACCTATACATACTATACAGTATATATTAACAACCTTGAGAGTCCTTCTGGTTCCTCCTCCCCCCCCTCCCCCCCCCCCCCCCGATCCTGGGCTGCTGCTGCTGCCTTCTTTTTCCCATTCCGTCTATCTTTCTGCGAGGTATTCGACGAACGGTTGCCACCGCCTGGTGAACCCTTGAGCCGACTCCCTTAAGACGAACTTAATCCGCTCTAGCTTTATAAACCCCGCCATGTCATTTATCCAGGTCTCCACCCCCGGGGGCTTGGCTTCTTTCCACATTAACAATATCCTGCGCCGGGGTACTAGGGACGCAAAGGCCAAAACATCGGCCTCTCTCGCCTCCTGCACTCCCGGCTCTTGTGCAACCCCAAATATAGCCAACCCCCAGCTTGGTTCGACCCGGACCCCCACTACTTTTGAAAGCACCTTTGTCACCCCCATCCAAAACCCCTGTAGTGCCGGGCATGACCAAAACATATGGGTATGATTTGCTGGGCTTCTCGAGCACCTCGCACACCTATCCTCCACCCCAAAAAATTTACTGAGCCGTGCTCCACTCATATGCGCCCTGTGTAATACCTTAAACTGAATCAGGCTTAGCCTGGCACACGAGGACGACGAGTTTACCCTGCTTAGGGCATCTGCCCACAGCCCCTCCTCGATCTCCTCCCCCAGCTCTTCTTCCCATTTCCCTTTTAGTTCATCTACCATAGTCTCCCCTTCGTCCCTCATTTCCCTATATATATCTGACACCTTACCATCCCCCACCCATGTCTTTGAGATCACTCTGTCCTGCACCTCTTGTGTCGGGAGCTGCGGGAATTCCCTCACCTGTTGCCTCGCAAAAGCCCTCAGTTGCATATACCTGAATGCATTCCCTTGGGGCAACCCATATTTCTCGGTCAGCGCTCCCAGACTCGCGAACTTGCCATCCACAAACAGATCTTTCAGTTGCGTTATTCCTGCTCTTTGCCACATTCCATATCCCCCATCCATTCCCCCCGGGGCAAACCTATGATTGTTTCTTATCGGGGACCCCCCCAAGGCTCCAGTCTTTCCCCTATGCCGTCTCCACTGTCCCCAAATCTTCAGTGTAGCCACCACCACCGGGCTTGTGGTGTAGTTCCTCGGTGAGAACGGCAATGGGGCTGTCACCATAGCCTGTAGGCTAGTCCCCCTACAGGACGCCCTCTCTAATCTCTTCCACGCCGCTCCCTCCTCCTCTCCCATCCACTTACTCACCATTGAAATATTAGCGGCCCAATAATACTCACTTAGGCTCGGTAGTGCCAGCCCCCCCCTATCCCTGCTACGCTGTAAGAATCCCTTCCTCACTCTCGGGGTCTTCCCGGCCCACACAAAACCCATGATGCTCTTTTCAATCCTTTTAAAAAAAGCCTTCGTGATCACCACCTGGAGGCACTGAAACACAAAGAGGAATCTCGGGAGGACCACCATCTTAACCGCCTGCACCCTCCCTGCCAGTGACAGGGATACCATATCCCATCTCTTGAAATCCTCCTCCATCTGTTCCACCAACCGGGTTAAATTTAACCGATGCAATGTGCCCCAATTCTTAGCTATCTGGATCCCCAGGTAACGGAAGTCCCTTGTTACCTTCCTCAACGGTAGGTCCTCTATTTCTCTGCTCTGCTCCCCTGGATGCACCACAAACAACTCACTTTTCCCCATGTTCAAGTTATACCCTGAAAAATCCCCAAACTCCCCAAGTATCCGCATTATTTCTGGCATCCCCTCCGCCGGGTCCGCCACGTATAGTAGCAAATCGTCCGCATACAAAGATACCTGGTGTTCTTCTCCTCCCCTAAGTACTCCCCTCCACTTCTTGGAACCCCTCAACGCTATCGCCAGGGGCTCAATCACCAGTGCAAACAATAATGGGGACAGAGGGCATCCCTGCCTTGTCCCTCTATGGAGCCGAAAATATGCAGATCCCCGTCCATTCGTGACCACGCTCGCCACTGGGGCCCTATACAACAGCTGCACCCATCTAACATACCCCTCTCCAAAACCAAATCTCCTCACCACCTCCCACAAATAATCCCACTCCACTCTATCAAATGCTTTCTCGGCATCCATCGCCACTACTATCTCCGTTTCTCCCTCTGGTGGGGCCATTATCATTACCCCTAACAACCTCCGTATATTCGTGTTCAGCTGTCTCCCCTTCACAAACCCAGTTTGGTCCTCGTGGACCACCCCCGGGACACATTCCTCTATTCTCATTGCCATTACCTTGGCCAGGACCTTGGCATCTCCATTTAGGAGGGAAATAGGTCTATAGGACCCGCATTGTAGCGGGTCCTTTTCCTTCTTTAAGAGAAGCGATATCGTTGCTTCAGACATAGTCGGGGGCAGTTGTCCCCTTTCCTTTGCCTCATTAAAGGTCCTCGTCAGTACCGGGGCGAGCAAGTCCACATATTTTCTATAGAATTCGACTTGGAATACATCCGGTCCCGGGGCCTTTCCCGCCTGCATGCTCCTAATTCCTTTCACCACTTCTTCTACCTCGATCTGTGCTCCCAGTCCCACCCTTTCCTGCTCTTCCACCTTGGGAAATTCCAGCCGATCCAAGAAGCCCATCATTCTCTCCCTCCCATCCGGGGGTTGAGCTTCATATAATTTTTTATAAAATGTCTTGAACACTCCATTCACTCTCTCCGCTCCCCGCTCCATCTCTCCTTCCTCATCCCTCACTCCCCCTATTTCCCTCGCTGCTCCCCTTTTCCTCAATTGGTGTGCCAGCAACCTGCTCGCCTTCTCCCCATATTCGTACTGTACACCCTGTGCCTTCCTCCATTGTGCCTCTGCAGTGCCTGTAGTCAGCAAGTCAAATTCTACATGTAGCCTTTGCCTTTCCCTGTACAGTCCCTCCTCCGGTGCTTCCGCATATTGTCTGTCCACCCTCAAAAGTTCTTGCAGCAACCGCTCCCGTTCCTTACTCTCTTGCTTCCCTTTATGTGCCCTTATTGATATCAGCTCCCCTCTAACCACCGCCTTCAACGCCTCCCAGACCACTCCCACCTGGACCTCCCCATTATCATTGAGTTCCAAGTACTTTTCAATGCACCCCCTCACCCTTAGACACACCCCCTCATCTGCCATTAGTCCCATGTCCATTCTCCAGGGTGGGCGCCCTCCTGTTTCCTCCCCTATCTCCAAGTCCACCCAGTGTGGAGTGTGATCCGAAATGGCTATAGCCGTATACTCCGTTCCCCTCACCTTCGGGATCAATGCCCTACCCAGCACAAAAAATTCGCGAGTAGACTTTATGGACATAGGAGAAAAACGAGAACTCCTTACTCCTAGGTCTGCTAAATCTCCACGGGTCTACACCTCCCATCTGCTCCATAAAATCTTTAAGTACCTTGGCTGCTGCCGGCCTCCTTCCAGTCCTGGACTTCGACCTATCCAGCCCTGGTTCCAACACCGTATTAAAATCTCCCCCCATTATCAGCTTTCCCATCTCTAGGTCCGGAATGCGTCCTAGCATCCGCCTCATAAAATTGGCATCATCCCAGTTCGGGGCATATACGTTTACCAAAACCACCGTCTCCCCCTGTAGTTTGCCACTCACCATCACGTATCTGCCCCCGTTATCCGCCACTATAGTCTTTGCCTCGAACATTACCCGCTTCCCCACTAATATAGCCACCCCCCTGTTTTTTGCATCTAGCCCCGAATGGAACACCTGCCCCACCCATCCTTTGCGTAGCCTAACCTGGTATATCAGTTTCAGGTGCGTTTCCTGTAACATAACCACATCTGCCTTAAGTTTCTTAAGGTGTGCGAGTACCCGTGCCCTCTTTATCCGCCCGTTCAGCCCTCTCACGTTCCACGTGATCAGCCGAGTTGGGGGGCTTCCTACCCCCCCCCCCTTGTCGATTAGCCATCACCTTTTTCCAGCTCCTCACCCGGTTCCCACGCAGCTGTATCTCCCCCAGGCGGTGCCCCTTCGCCCATCCTCTCCCATACCATCTCCCCCCTCTCCCCAGCAGCAGCAACCCAGTAATTCCCCCCTCCCACCGCCCCCCCCCCCGCTAGATCCCCCGCTAGCGTAATTACTCCCCCCATGTTGCTCCCAGAAGTCAGCAAACTCTGGCTGACCTCGGCTTCCCCCGTGACCTCGGCTCGCACCGTGTGACGCCCCCTCCTTCCTGCTTCTCTATTCCCGCCATGATTATCATAGCGCGGGAACCAAGCCCGCGCTTCTCCCTTGGCCCCGCCCCCAATGGCCAACGCCCCATCTCCTCCACCTCCCCTCCTCCCCCCATCACCACCTGTGGGAGAGAGAAAAGTTACCACATCGCAGGATTCGTACATAAAACCCCTCTTTGCCCCCCACATTCGCCCCACCACTTTGTTCGAACGTTCTTTTTAATAACCCGCTCATTCCAGTTTTTCTTCCACAATAAAATTCCACGCTTCATCCGCCGTCTCAAAGTAGTGGTGCCTCCCTCGATATGTGACCCACAGTCTTGCCGGTTGCAGCATTCCAAATTTTATCTTCTTTTTATGAAGCACCGCCTTGGCCCGATTAAAGCTCGCCCTCCTTCTCGCCACCTCCGCACTCCAGTCTTGATAAACGCGGATCACCGCGTTCTCCCATTTACTGCTCCGAGTTTTCTTCGCCCATCTCAGGACCATTTCTCTATCCTTAAAACGGAGGAATCTCACCACTATGGCTCTGGGAATTTCTCCTGCTCTCAGTCCTCGCGCCATCACTCGGTATCCTCCCTCCACCTCCAACGGACCCGCCGGGGCCTCCGCTCCCATTAACGAGTGCAGCATCGTGCTCACATATGCCCCGACGTCCGCTCCCTCCACACCTTCAGGAAGACCAAGAATCCTCAGGTTGTTCCTCCTTGCGTTGTTTTCCAGTGTCTCCAACCTTTCCACACATCGTTTCTGATGTGCCTCCTGCGTCTCCGTCTTCACCACCAGGCCCTGTATGTCGTCCTCATTCTCGGCTGCCTTTGCCTTCACGACCCGAAGCTCCCGCTCCTGGGTCTTTTGTTCCTCCTTTAGCCCTTCGATCGCCTGTAGTATCGGGGCCAACAGCTCTTTCTTCATTTCCTTTTTGATCTCTTCCACACAGCATTTCAAGAACTCTTGTTGTTCAGGGCCCCATGTTAAACTGCCACCTTCCGACGCCATCTTGGTTTTTGCTTGCCTTCCTTGCCGCTGTTCTAAAGGATCCACTGCAATCTGGCCACTTTCTCCTCCTTTTTCCATCCGTATCCAGGGGGGATTCCCTTCTGGTTTACCGCACAGTGTTTTTAGCCGTCAAAATTGCCGTTGGGGCTCCTATCAAGAGCCCAAAAGTCCGTTTCACAGGGAGCTGCCGAAACGTGCGACTCAGCTGGTCATCGCCGCACCCGGAAGTCCCCAAACCCAGTTTATTCAACCGCTCCTCATAGCTAATGCCCTCCATACCAGGCAACATTCTGGTAAATCTCTTCTGCACCCTCTCTAAAGCCTCCACATCCTTCTGGTAGTGTGGCGACCAGAATTGAACACTATACTCCAAGTGTGGCCTAACTAAGGTTCGATACAGCTGCAACATGACTTGCCAATTCTTATACTCAATGCCCCGGCCAATGAAGGCAAGCATGCCGTATGCCTTCTTGACTACCTTCTCCACCTGTGTTGCCCTTTTCAATGACCTGTGGACCTGTACTCCTAGATCTCTTTGACTTTCAATACTCTTGAGGGTTCTACCATTCACTGTATATTCCCTACCTGCATTAGACCTTCCAAAATGCATTACCTCACATTTGTCCGGATTAAACTCCATCTGCCATCTCTCCGCCCAAGTCTCCAAACAATCTAAATCCTGCTGTATCCTCCGACAGTCCTCATCGCTATCCGCAATTCCACCAACCTTTGTGTCGTCTGCAAACTTACTAATCAGACCAGTTACATTTTCCTCCAAATAATTTATATATACTACAAAGAGCAAAGGTCCCAGCACTGATCCCTGTGGAACACCATTGGTCACAGCCCTCCAATTAGAAAAGCATCCTTCCATTGCTACTCTCTGCCTTCTATGGCCTAGCCAGTTCTGTATCTACCTTGCCAGCTCACCCCTGATCCCGTGTGACTTCACCTTTTGTACTAGTCTACCATGAGGGACCTTGTCAAAGGCCTTACTGAAGTCCATATAGACAACATCCACTGCCCTACCTGCATCAATCATCTTAGTGACCTCCTCGAAAAACTCTATCAAGTTAGTGAGACACGACCTCCCCTTCACAAAACCGTGCTGCCTCTCACTAATACGTCCATTTGCTTCCAAATGGGAGTAGATCCTGTCTCGAAGAATTCTCTCCAGTAATTTGCCTACCACTGAAGTAAGGCTCACCGGCCTGTAGTTCCCTGGATTATCCTTGCTACCCTTCTTAAACAGAGGAACAACATTGGCTATTCTCCAGTCCTCCGGGACATCCCCTGAAGACAGTGAGGATCCAAAGATTTCTGTCAAGGCCTCAGCAATTTCCTCTCCAGCCTCCTTCAGTATTCTGGGGTAGATCCCATCAGGCCCTGGGGACTTATCTACCTTAATATTTTTTAAGACACCCAACACCTCGTCTTTTTGGATCTCAATGTGACCCAGGCTATCTACACACCCTTCTCCAGACTCAACATCTACCAATTTCTTCTCTTTGGTGAATACTGATGCAAAGTATTCATTTAGTACCTCGCCCATTTCCTCTGGCTCCACACATAGATTCCCTTGCCTGTCCTTCAGTGGGCCAACCCTTTCCCTGGCTACCCTCTTGCTTTTTATGTACGTGTAAAAAGCCTTGGGATTTTCCTTAACCCTATTTGCCAATTACTTTTCGTGACCCCTTCTAGCCCTCCTGACTCCTTGCTTAAGTTCCTTCCTACTTTCCTTATATTCCACGCAGGCTTCGTCTGTTCCCAGCCTTTTAGCCCTGACAAATGCCTCCTTTTTCTTTTTGACGAGGCCTTCAATATCTCTCATCATCCAAGGTTCCCGAAAATTGCCGTATTTATCCTTCTTCCTCACAGGAACATGCCGGTCCTGAATTCCTTTCAACTGCCACTTGAAAGCCTCCCACATGTCAGATGTTGATTTGCCCTCAAACATCCGCCCCCTATCTATGTTCTTCAGTTCCCGCCTAATATTGTTATAATTAGCCTTCCCCCAATTTAGCACATTCATCCTAGGACCACTCTTATCCTTGTCCACCAGTACTTTAAAACTTACTGAATTGTGGTCACTGTTACCGAAATGCTCCCCTACTGAAACATCTACCACCTGGCCGGGCTCATTCCCCAATACCAGGTCCAGTACCGCCCCTTCCCTAGTTGGACTGTCTACATATTGTTTTAAGAAGCCCTCCTGGATGCTCCTTACAAACTCCGCCCTGTCTAAGCCCCTGGCACTAAGTGAGTCCCAGTCAATATTGGGGAAGTTGTTTTTACTCTTTTCCAAAACCTGTCTACCTATCTGCTCCTCTATCTCCCGCTGGCTGTTGGGAGGCCTGTAGTAAACCCCCAACATTGTGACTGCACCCTTCTTATTCCTGATCTCTACCCATCTAGCCTCACTGCCTTCTGAGGTGTCCTCCCGCAGTACAGCTGTGATATTCTCCCGAACCAGTAGCGCAACTCCGCTTCTCCTTTTACATCCCCCTCTATTCCGCCTGAAACATCTAAATCCTGGAACGTTTAGCTGCCAATCCTGCCCTTCCCTCAACCAGGTCTCTGTAATGGCAACAACATCATAGTTCCAAGTACTAATCCAAGCTCTAAGTTCATCTGCCTTACCCGTAATACTTCTTGCATTAAAACATATGCACTTCAGGCCACCAGACCCGCTGTGTTCAGCAACTTCTCCCTGTCTGCTCTGCCTCATAGCCACACTGTCCCTATTCCCTAGTTCTCCCTCAATGCTCTCACCTTCTGACCTATTGCTCCCGTGCCCACCCCCCTGCCATACTAGTTTAAACCCTCCCGTGTGACACTGGCAAACCTCGCGGCCAGGATATATATGCCTCTCCGGTTTAGATTCAACCCGTCCTTATACAGGTCACACCTGCCCCAGAAGAGCTCCCAGTGGTCCAGATAATGGAAACCCTCCCTCCTACACCAGCTGTTTAGCCACGTGTTTAGCTGCTCTATCTTCCTATTTCTAGCCTCACTGGCACGTGGCACAGGGAGTAATCCTGAGATTACAACCCTCGAGGTCCTGTCTTTTAACTTTCTGCCTAGCTCCCTGAACTCCTGCTGCAGGACCTCATGCCCCTTCCTGCCTATGTCGTTAGTACCAATATGTACAACGACCTCTGCCTGTTTGCCCTCCCCCTTCAGGATACCCTCTACCCGTTCGGAGACATCCTGGACCCTGGCACCAGGGAGGCAACATACCATCCTGGAGTCTCTTTCATGTCCACAGAAGCGCCTATCTGTGCCCCTGACTATAGAGTTCCCTATTACTATTACTCTTCTGCGCTTTGACCCTCCCTTCTGAACATCAGAGCCAGCCGTGGTGCCACTGCTCTGGCTGCTGCTGTTTTCCCCTGATAGGCTATCCCCCCCCGACAGTATCCAAAGGGGTATATCTGTTCTTGACAAATATATGAATAGGATGGGAATAGAAGGATACGGACCCAGGAAGTGTAGAAGATTGTACTTTAGTCGGGCAGTATGGTCGGCGCGGGCTTGGAGGGCCGAAGGGCCTGTTCCTGTGCTGTACATTTCTTTTGAGGGGGACAACCACAGGGGATTCCTGCACTGACTGCCTGCCCTTTCTGGTGGTCACCCATTTCTCTGCCTGCACCTTGGGTGTGACCACATTTACATAACTGCGATCTATGACGCTTTCCGCCACCTGCATGCTCCTAAGTGCATCCAATTGCTGCTCCAACCGAACCATGCGGTCTGTGAGGAGCTCCAGTTGGGTGCACTTTCTGCAGATGAAGCCATCCGGGACGCTGGAAGCCTCCTGGACCTGCCACATCTCACAGTCAGAGCACTGCACCCCTCTAACTGACATTGCGTCAATTGATTAAAATTAAAATTAAAATTTTTTATTTTTTTATTTAAAAAAAAATATTTTTTTTAAATTTCAAAGTTACTGTTAACTATCTGTTTCCTAGCACTAGATTTCTAATAGAAATGCGAAAGCTAAATATAGTACTCTCCGATCTCTGGCTTAGATATCCCTCTAAATTATAATTAAGTAATTATGTTTAATTAGTTGCCAATGCTTAATTTTTTAATTTAGTGTAGAATCCCAACCAGCCACTCAGGCCACAGCTTTTCTGTGATGTCACTTCAGTTTCCCCTCGACACACACACAATTTGAAAAAGGTACAAAAGTAAAAATGAGAAAAAAATCACTTACTTACCTTCTTAGTGTTAATAATAAAATATGGTACTTACCTCACACCAATGGGTTTTATTATTAGGTTAGAGGAGGAGGGCGGGTGGGAGACACTACACGTGTAGTGTCTCGGGTTTCCTCTCCACCAGAATTTATTGGTGAGGGTCTTCCCAGAAATCCGCGGGTTGAACTTCCTGTTCCCGCCTTAAATACTAAAATTTAAAAAAACAGAAAAGAGGGACCGAAAACGGGGCCAGGTAAGTGTTTTTAAAGGAGAGACTTACCTCCCAGCAATCGCTTCCGCACTGCACCCGCAGAAATGGACTAACCAGCTCTTCTCCCACTGAAATCGACTGGCCTGCCCCTGCAAAGACAAGTGTTTTTAAAGGAGAGACTTACCTCCCAGCAATCACTTCCGCACTGCTCCCGCTGAAATTGACTAACCAGCTCTTCTCCCGCTGAAATCGACTGGCCTGCCCCTGCAAAGACAAGTGTTTTTAAAGGAGAGACTTACCTCCCAGCAATCACTTCCGTACTGCTCCCGCTGAAATTGACTAACCAGCTCTTCTCCCGCTGAAATCGACTGGCCTGCCCCTGCAAAGACAAGTGTTTTTAAAGGAGAGACTTACCTCCCAGCAATCACTTCCGCACTGCCCCCGCTGAAATTGACTAACCAGCTCTTCTTCCGCTAAAATCGACTGGCCTGCCCCTGCAAAGACAAGTGTTTTTAAAGGAGAGACTTACCTCCCAGCAATCACTTCCGTACTGCTCCCGCTGAAATTGACTAACCAGCTCTTCTCCCGCTGAAATCGACTGGCCTGCCCCTGCAAAGACAAGTGTTTTTAAAGGAGAGACTTACCTCCCAGCAATCACTTCCGCACTGCCCCCGCTGAAATTGACTAACCAGCTCTTCTCCCGCTAAAATCGACTGGCCTGCCCCTGCAAAGACAAGTGTTTTTAAAGGAGAGACTTACCTCCCAGCAATCACTTCCGCACTGCTCCTGCTGAAATTGACTAACCAGCTCTTCTCCCGCTGAAATCGACTGGCCTGCCCCTGCAAAGACAAGTGTTTTTAAAGGAGAGACTTACCTCCCAGCAATCACTTCCGCACTGCTCCCTCTGAAATTGACTAACCAGCTCTTCTCCCGCTGAAATCGACTGGCCTGCCCCTGCAAAGAGAAGTGTTTTTAAAGGAGAGACTTACCTCCCAGCAATCACTTCCGCACTGCCCCCGCTGAAATTGACTAACCAGCTCTTCTCCCGCTAAAATCGACTGGCCTGCCCCTGCAAAGACAAGTGTTTTTAAAGGAGAGACTTACCTCCCAGCAATCACTTCCGCACTGCTCCTGCTGAAATTGACTAACCAGCTCTTCTCCCGCTGAAATCGACTGGCCTGCCCCTGCAAAGACAAGTGTTTTTAAAGGAGAGACTTACCTCCCAGCAATCACTTCCGCACTGCTCCCGCTGAAATTGACTAACCAGCTCTTCTCCCGCTGAAATCGACTGGCCTGCCCCTGCAAAGACAAGTGTTTTTAAAGGAGTGATTTACCTCCCAGCAATCACTTCCGCACTGCTCCCGCTGAAATTGACTAACCAGCTCTTCTCCCGCTGAAATCGACTGGCCTGCCCCTGCAAAGACAAGTGTTTTTAAAGGAGCGACTTACCTCCCAGCAATCACTTCCGCACTGCCCCCGCTGAAATTGACTAACCAGCTCTTCTCCCGCTGAAATCGACTGGCCTGCCCCTGCAAAGACAAGTGTTTTTAAAGGAGAGACTTACCTCCCAGCAATCACTTCCGCACTGCCCCCGCTGAAATGGACTAACCAGCTCTTCTCCCACTGAAATCGACTGGCCTGCCCCTGCAAAGACAAGTGTTTTTAAAGGAGAGACTTACCTCCCAGCAATCACTTCCGCACTGCTCCCGCTGAAATTGACTAACCAGCTCTTCTCCCGCTGAAATCGACTGGCCTGCCCCTGCAAAGACAAGTGTTTTTAAAGGAGAGACTTACCTCCCAGCAATCACTTCCGCACTGCTCCTGCTGAAATTGACTAACCAGCTCTTCTCCCGCTGAAATCGACTGGCCTGCCCCTGCAAAGACAAGTGTTTTTAAAGGAGAGGCTTACCTCCCAGCAATCACTTCCGCACTGCCCCCGCTGAAATTGACTAACCAGCTCTTCTCCCGCTGAAATCGACTGGCCTGCCCCTGCAAAGACAAGTGTTTTTAAAGGAGAGACTTACCTCCCAGCATCACTTCCGCACTGCTCCCGCTGAAATTGACTAACCAGCTCTTCGCCCGCTGAAATCGACTGGCCTGCCCCTGCAAAGACAAGTGTTTTTAAAGGAGAGACTTACCTCCCAGCAATCACTTCCGCACTGCTCCCGCTGAAATTGACTAACCAGCTCTTCTCCCGCTGAAATTGACTGGCCTGCCCCCTGCAAAGACAAATGTTTTTAAAGGAGAGACTTACCTCCCAGCAATCACTTCCGCACTGCTCCCGCTGAAATTGACTAACCAGCTCTTCTCCCGCTGAAATCGACTGGCCTGCCCCTGCAAAGACAAGTGTTTTTAAAGGAGAGACTTACCTCCCAGCAATCACTTCCGCACTGCCCCCGCTGAAATTGACTAACCAGCTCTTCTCCCGCTAAAATCGACTATATATATATATAGAGAAGAGAAAAAAAACTGGGAGGATATTATGCACTGGCTCAACAATGGCAACTCTGTACAGTTAGCAATATTATGTTTAACAAATAAGTAGGCACCTGTTTGTGGGGGGAGGAAACTGGGGAGGTACATGTACATTTGGGTGCCGGAGAAACAATTACAGTAGTTATGTCCAATACAGAGAAGGCAATACAAGAATGGATCTGGTGTTGATGTTGTTACTTGCTTCTCCCGGACAGTTTTCGCTGCTGTTGTCGTTGCCCGTTCACCTCCTGCTTTGGCCGTTCGTCCCGTCTTTCGCCAGTATTTTCCTTGCTCTATTACTGCATTTGCCGAGTTTGTTGTCGTTTCCCATGTTCCCCTGCCAGCTATCATTCCCTTGCCTCCCACCCCTCTCTGGTTCCCCTTGATTGTTCCCTGTCTCCTCCCACTTCCCTCTTCCCCCCCTCCCCCCTTCTGCCCCCCTTCCCCTGTCCCCCCTTCCCTTCTCCTGTGGTTCGTCTTTCTTTTCTCTTAGGTTTAGCTGTCCCCCCCCCACCCCCCTCCACCCCCCCCGCCCTCCCCCGGGTCTATCCCTCCCTCTCACGCCTTGGCTACTTTCCCTTGATTCTTGGCTACTTGGCTATTCTTCTGCTTGTTCGTTGGCCACAAAAATGTCCCGGAACAATTGGGTGAATGGCTCCCACATTCTGTGAAAGCCGTCGTCCGACCCTCAGTTGCGAATTCGCTTTTCTCCATTTGGAGAGATTCCGAGAGGTCGGACAGCCAGTCTGCAGCTTTGGTGGTGCTGCTGACCGGCAGCTGAACAGGATTCTACGGGGGGCGATCAGGGAGGCAAAGGCAAGGGCATCCGCCCTCCTCCCCAGGAATAGATCTGGCTGGCCTGATACCCCGAAGACCGCCACTTTCGGGCATGGCTCCACCCTCATCCCCACCACTTTGGACATTGCCTCAAAGAAGGCTGTCCAGTACCCAGCACATCTGGGGCGTGGTTGGCTGGGCCTCCTTGGCACCATTCACATCTATCCTCCACCTCCGGGAAGAACCTACTCATTCGGGTTCTTGTTAAGTGGGCTCTATGTACCACTTTTAGTTGCGTCAGGTTGAGCCTTGCGCACGTGGAGGTGGAGTTGACCCTATGCAGTGCTTTGCTCCAGAGTCCCCACCCTATTTCAATCCCCAGGTCTTCCTCCCATTTCTTTCTTGTTGCGTCCAGTACGTTGTCGGCCCTTTCTACCAGTTGGTCATACATGTCGCTACAGTTCCTTTTATCTAGGATGTTTGCGTCCAGTAATTCTTCCAATTATGTCAGTCGGGACGGTTGTGGGTACGTCCTTGTCTCCTTTCGTAGGATGTTCTTGAGTTGTAGGTACCTTAGCTTGTTCCCCCTGACTAGCTGGAATTTCTCCGTCAGTTCGTCCAGTGTTGCGATCCTGCCGTCCGTATATAGGTCCCTAACTGTCAGTGGCCCTCCGTCCTGTCCCCACTTTTTAAAGCTGGCGTCAGTCAGTGCTGGTGTGAACCCATGGTTGTTGCAGATGGGAGCTTTGTCCGACATTTTGGTCAGGCCAAATTGCTGCCGTAGTTGGTTCCAGGACTGGAGGGTGGCTATCACCACCGGGCTGCTGGAGTGTTTTTTGGGTGGGGATGGGAGTGCTGCCCTAGCGAGGGCCTGGAGGGAGGTCCCCATGCAGGAGGCCTCTTCCGCGCGCACCCACTCGGCTGCTGGCTCCTTGATCCATCCCCTTATTCGCTCGGCTGTCGCTGCCCAGTGGGAGAATTATGGGTTTGGGAGGGCTAGCCCCCCCCTGGATTTTGTTTTTTGCAGGACCTTCTTTGTGTCCTAGCATTCTTCCCCCCCGCCCCCCATACGAATGCCATGATTAGTTTGTCTAGTGCTTTGGAAAAGTCCTTGGGGATGTAGATCGGGATAGATCGAAGTAGGAAGATGTACCTGGGCATACATTCATTTTGATCGTCAGAACTCTCCCAGCGAGGGAGAGTGGGAGTGTGTTCCATTTTTGCGGGTGCTTTTTTACTTCCTCTGTCAAACTGGTGAGGTTCCATTTGTGGATCCATTTCCAGTCATGGGCTATTTGGATCCCCAGATAGCGGAATTTGTGTTGGGCTTGTTTAAACGGTAGGCCCATTAGTGCTGCCCCTCCTCTTGGGTGTACCGGGAAGATCTCGCTTTTGCTCATGTTGGATTTGTAGCCCAAGAAGGCGCCAAACTCTTTCAGGAGCGCAATGATTCCGTCCATGCTGCTTTGTGGGTCCGAAATGTAGAGGAGCAGATCATCTGCATATAGTGAGACGCTGTGCTCTCTGCCGCCCCTTCGGATCCCCCTCCAGCTTTTTGCTGCTCTGAGAGCAATTGCTAATGGCTCGATCGCTAGGGCGAACAGCAGCGAGGCAGTGGGCATCTTTGTCTGGTGCCCCTGTGCAGCTGGAAGTATCGGGAGTTGGTGTTGTTTGTCCATACGCTTGCCTTGGGAACGTTGTACAGGAGCTTTACCCAGGAGGTGAACCCTGTTCCAAGCCCGAACGGCTCCAGTTCCACTATGAGGTACTTCCATTCGACCCTGTCGAAGGCCTTTTCTGCGTCCAGGGAGACGATCACCTCATGTATTCTCTCCCCGGATGGGGTCATTATCACGCCTGATGTTCGAGGTTAGCTGTCTACCTTTGACAAAACCCATCTGATCCTCTGTGACCATCTCTGGTACGCAGTCTTCTAGCCTTTTGGCTAGGATTTTGGCCAGTATTTTGACATCTGCATTTAGCAGTGAGATGGGTCTGTATGACCCACATTCTGTTGGGTCTTTATCTTTCTTAGGTATCAGCGAGATTGAGGCGTGTGCTAGCGTGGGTGGCAGTGTGCCCCTAGCCAGCGAGTCTGTGAACATCTCCCGCAGGTGCGGGGCCAGTGCTGTCGCAAATCTTTTGTAGATGTCCGCCGGGAACCCGTCTGGTCCCGGCGCCTTCCCCGCCTGCATGGAGCTAATGCTGTCCATGATCTCTCCCAGTGCTAGGCCCCGTTTTCTGCCCTCCCCCACGTCTGGTATGTCCAGTCCATCAAGGAACCGGACTCCCCTGTGGGGGCTCTAAGGTGTACAGCCCTTGGTAGAAGGTCTTGAAGGTTTTGTTGATCTTTTCTGGTTCTGTTTCTAATGTGTCTCTGGTATCGCTGATTTGTGCAATTTCTCTGGTGGCTGTCTGCTTTCTCAGCTGGTATCAAAAGGCGGCTGGCTTTGTCTCCGTGTTCATATAGGGTCCCCTGTGCCTGGCGGAGTTGGTGCACTCCTCTCCTGGTGGAGGGCAAATCGAACTTCCTTTGTAGCTCTTTCCTCTCCGCCAGGAGCTCTACGGTCGGGGCCTCGGAGTATTTACAGTCTACCTCCAGTATGGAGTCGACCAGCTGCTGCCTAGCCGCCCTTTCCTCCCTATCTCTTTGCGCATTTAAAGCAATAATTTCCCTTCTTACTACGGCCTTTAGCGCTTCCCAGAACGTGGAGGGTAAGACCTCCCCTTTTGGTTGTTCTCCAACCTTTTGGTTGGCCTGCGATATCTTTTCGTTGAAGGCCTTGTCAGCTAGTAGGGCAGTGTCCAACCTCCATGTGGGACGTTGGGCCCTGTCCATCACCAGCCTCACGTCCATGTAATGTGGATATCACAATTGCAGAGTATTCCGTTTTGTCTATCCCCGGAAGCACCGTTTCCCACCACAAAGAAGTCAATTCTGGTGTATATGTTGTGTGCTGGGGAGAAGAAGGAGAACTCCTTCTCCCCTGGGTGGGTGAACCTCTAAGGGTCCACCGCTCCCATCTGTTCCATAAAGCGACCGAGTTCCTTTGCCATGTTTGAGGTTTATTCGGGTGGCCAAGACCTTTGCCAGCAATTTAGCATATACATTCAAAAGGGAAATTGGCCTGTACGATCCACAACTCTCCGGGTCCTCGTCTCGCTTCAGGATGAGAGAGATTGATGCCTGTGATAGCGTTGGGGGAAGCACTACCAGCTCCTTGGACTTGTTAAAAGCCTTGACCAGAAGCGGCCCCAGTAGCCTGGAAAACATTTTATAAAATTCCACTGGGAATCCATCAGGTCCCGGGGCCTTACCCGATTGCATCGCCCCCAATCCGTCGATCACCTCCCCGAGCCCAATTGGGCCCCCAGGACTTCCACCAGCTCCTCATCTACCTTCGGGAACTCTAGCCTCTCCAGGAATTGATTCATATCCTCCTCCCTGACGGGGGTTCCGACTCATATTGTCGACTATAGAATTCAGGGAACACGTTGTTAACCGCCCCCGGGTCCATCACTACCTTCCCCCTCATATCCTTCATTTTCCCTATTTCGCTCCCTGCCTCCTGCTTCCTCAGCTCATGTGCCAGCATCCTGCTAGCTTTCCCCATATTCATATATTGCCCCTTTTACCCTCCTCAGCTGTCCCTCCGCCTTACCTGTTGACAGGAGCCCAAGTTCCTTTTGGAGTCTCTGACGTTCCTTCAGGAGCTCCTCATTCAGAGACTCTGCATATCTCCTGTCCACCTGTAAGATTTCTCCTACCAACCTGTCCAGCTCCGCCCATTCAGTCTTCTCCCTATGACCCCGAATCGAAATACATTCCCCTCGAATAACCGGCTTCAATGCCTCCCACACCACCCCAGCCGCGGTCTCTCCCGTGTAGTTGTTCTTTATATACCCTTGAATGGCCTCGCTCACAGATCTCGTCGTCAGCTAACAGCCCTGCATCTAATCTCCACTACGGGCGCTGGGACTTTCCCGTGCTTACCCATATGTCTATCCAATGTGGTGCGTGGTCTGACACCACAATTGCTGAGTACTCAGTGTCCCCCACCCCCGCTAACAGTGTTTTATCCAGTACAAAGAAATATATCCTGGAGTATGCCTTGTAGAATGAATATTCCTTGCTCCTTGGCCTCTTGAATTTCCACGGATCAACCCCTCCCATGCGCCCCACGAACCCCCGCAGTTCCTTCGCCATTGCTGATACTTTCCCTGATCAAGAACTCGACCGGCCCATTCTCGGATCTAGGACCGTGTTGAAGTCTCCCCCATAACCAACCGGTGCAAGTCAAGGTGCGGGATCTTTCCTAACACCTTCCTGAAAAATGCGACATCATCCCAGTTTGGGGCATATATATTTACCAACACCACTGCCATTCCCTCCAGTTTCCCGCTAACCATAATAAATCTGCCTCCCGGGTGGGCCTCTATCTTTCCTACCTCAAATGCCACCTTTTTGTTGATCAGGATGGTCACCCTGCTTGTTTTAAAGTCCAGTCCCGAATGGAATACCTGTCCGACCCATCCCTTCTTCAGTCTAACTTGGTCTCCCAGCCTCAAGTGTGTCTCCTGTAACATGGCCACATCCACTTTTAGCTGTCTCAAGTGTTCGAACACACACGGGCCCTTTTGACCGGCCCATTCAGTCCACGAACATTCCAGGTAATCAGTCTGGTCGGGTGGGGCTCTTGCCCCCCCCTCCCCTGTCGATCAGCCTTCACCTTTCCTAGGCCTGCCCTTAGCCCATGTCCCGCACCTCCTCTGGCCCACCCCTCGGCAGACACCGCCATCTGGTCGCCATCTCCAACCTCCTAAAAGTCCCCAAGTCTTCAGCAGCCCCCTCCCACCCCCCCTCCCCACCCACACCCCTCCACCCTCCCTCCCTGTTCAGTCTCTCTTCAGCTCTCCCCCCACTTTGCTCCCGTGAACCAGTTCTCCCAGCTAGCCTAGCAGCTCCCGCCGCTGGCGCCTAGCATCCTGCCACCTGCTGGATCCTCTCCCCACCACTCTTAACTCTTAAGCTCTCAAAACAATAGCAACAAACACAGAAAGCAAACAAACGATCCCCCAAGGTCTGGGCGCAGAGGCCCACCCCTCCTCCCTTTACATCTTATCAGTCCCATCACCTTCAAACAGAGCCGAAAACAATAGAAGAAAAATCAAACAGGATAAGAAAAAATTTATGCATGCAAAAACTCAAAACATCTTTTCTTTTTTCTTTCCCCCCTAGAACATCGCAACTTAAAAACTTTTTTTACTGTACCTCGGTACATACAGCAATGGAGCAAAACCAAACCAATCCTAGAGATCCTTCTTTTCCCGATCACCGTAACTTAAGTTACAGTGAAAGGCCGAGATTTTAAAAATATACAGCAACACAAAACTTTTAACTCAACCCACTACCGTCTAGATTTTTAAAAGTCATTATGCCTCTACCAGATTATTGTCCTTCATGAAGACCACCACTTCTTCCGGCGAGCCAAAATATAGTTCCCGGTTCTCGTAGGTCACCCAAAGACGGGCCGGGTAGAGCATTCCAAATTTTATTCCCTTCGCATACAGGGCCACCTTAACCTTATTAAAACTCGCCCTCCTCTTTGCGAGTTCTGCTCCCAAGTCTTGATACACCCAGATCTCTGCCTCTTCCCACATGAACCGTTTTGTCTGCCTGACCTACTTCATAATGCGTTCCTTGTCCAGGAACCGATGCAGCCTCACCACCATCACCCTCGGGGGCTCACACCCCTGGAGCACCCTGTGCTCCCGGTCCACCTCTAACTGCCTGTCGAATGCATCTTCCCCAAGCATCTTCCCCACATACGTACCGGCATCCGATCCCTCCTTACTCTCTGGCAGACCGACGATCCGGATATTCTGCCTGTGAGAACGATTCTCCAGGTCCTCCACCTTCTCCAACAGCCATTTCTGCCGATCCTCTAAGATATTAATTTCCATTGCCATCGCAGTGGGCTGCTCCTCTTGTTCCGCCGCCAGCTCCTGCAACTTTTAGATCGCATGTCCCTAGGTCGTTACTTTCTCCTCCACCCGGTCGACCACCTTCTTAATCGATGCCACCGCCCGGATCAGGTCCTCCGCACACTCCTTACAATGCCGGGCGAACTTTCATCCAAGTATTTAACCCACTGATCCATCGTCCATTGAGCTGCCGTGGTCGAACTTTGCTTCTCTGCCATTGCATCCACCAAATTCTGAACTTAACTTCCAGCCAAATTTTGATTTCTTCTTTTACTATTGTTTCTTGGGCGCAGCTCCATAAACTAGGAGTCTCCTTCTTCTCCTCTCGCTTTTATCCACTTATGTTGATAAATTCCCAGCTTAAAAGGCATTAAAAAACCACTAAGAGCGGGAGCTGCTGAATGTGCGACCGTTCACTCCATGGTCGCCACCGGAAGACCATCCTTTTCTCGGGTGATTGAGGATGGGCAACAGATGAAAATGAACACATCCCATAGAAGAATAAAAGAAACAATGAGCACTTGCATGATGTGATCTCAAGTTGACTGTTTAAAGGGCCTAATACAACAATGTAATTTGGAGGCTCTAGGAGGTCATAGAGTCGTAGAGAGCTACTGCACTGAAAAGGCTCTTCAGCCCATCGCGCTGCGCTGGTCAAAAACAACCACCTAACTATTCTAATCCCATTTTCCAGCACTTGGCCCAGAGCTTGTATGCCTTGACATTGGAAGCATACATCTAAATACTTTAAAAATATATATATATTTCTATTCGGGTATTTGCAAGTTTTTATAATAATAATAACAGCGACATAAACATGGTACAATACACATTTCCACCCCATCACAATGATCACACACCCCAACCATAAAACAACAGTCCCCTGCCTCACTTTAGAATTCTGCTTCTGCTGACATTTTAATTTTCCCCGAGAAAGTCGACGAACGGCTGCCACCTCCGGGTGAACCCAACCATTGACCCTCTTAAGGCGAACTTTATTTTCTCGAGACTGAGAAACCCAGCCATGTCACTAACCCAGGTCTCTACACTCGGGGGCTTCAAGTCCCTCCACATTAATAAGATCCGTCTCCGGGCTACCAGGGAGGCAAAGGCCAAGGCGTCGGCCTCTTTCACCCCCTAAACTCAGGCTCTTCCGACACTCCAAAGATCGCTACCTCCGGACTCGGCGCCACCCGTGTTTTGAGTACCGTGGACATTGCTTTAGCAATACCCTGCCAAAACCCTCTCAGCTTCGGGCATGCCCAAAGCACGTGGACATGACTTGCTGGGCTTCCCGCGCACCTCGTACACCTTCCTCTACCCCAACAAATGTTCTCATCCGAGCCACCGTCATGTGTGCCCGGTGGACTACCTTGAATTGTATTAGGCTAAACCTGGCTCATGATGAAGATGTATTAACCCTGCTTAGAGCATCTGCCCACAGACCTGCCTTTATCGCTCCTCCTACCTCGTCTTCCCACTTGCCCTTCAGCTCCTCCACCGGAGTTTCTTCCACATCCAGGAATTCCTGGTAAATATCTGCGGCGGGATTCTCCGACCCCTGTCGGGTCGGAGAATCGCCGGGGGGCGTCATGAATCCCGCCCCCGCCGGCTGCCGAATTCTCTGGCACCAGAGATTCGACGGGGGTGGGAATCGCGCCGCGTCGATCGGCAGGCCCCTCCCGGCGATTCTCCGGCCTGCGATGGGCCGAAGTCCCGCTGCTGTAATGCCGGTCCCGCCGGCGTGAATTAAACCACCTCCCTTACTGGCGGGACCAGGCAGCGCAAAAGGCTCCGGGGTCCTGGGGGGGGCGCGGGGCGATCTGGCCCCGAGGTGTGCCCCCACGGTGGCCTGTCCCGTGATCGGGGCCCACCGATCTGCGGGCGGGCCTGTGCCGTGGGGGCATTCTTTCCCCTCCGCATCTGCCATGTAGGTCTCCGCGATGGCCGATGCGGAGGTGACTCCCCCTGCGCATGCCAGCAGGCGGGATGGCAACCCTTCCGGCGTGGGCTTAGCCCCTAAAGGTGAGGGCTTGGCCCCTAAAGGTGTGGAGAAATCCGCACCTTTGGGGTGGCCCGAGTGGTTCACGCCGCTCCATCCCGCCGGGACCCCCCGTCCCGCCAGGTAGGGGAGAGTCCTGTCCCTGATACCTTCCCCTCTCTCACCCAGGTACTGGAGACTACTCTGTCCTGTATCCCCTGTGGTGGCAGCAGCGGGAAGGCCAGAATCTGCCTTCTCAAGAAGTCTCACACCTGCAGATTCCTAAACCCATTCCCTGCTGGCAATTCAAATATATCCTCCAAGGCTTTCAAGTTGAGGAAGCTCCCATCTATAAATAGATCCCGCATCCTCCTAATTCCTGCCCTTTGCCATCTCCGGAACCCACCATTCAGCCTACCCGGTACAAACCAATGATTATTATAAATCGGGGTCCAAACCGATGCTCCCTCCACTCTCTTATATCTCCTCCACTGCCACCAGATTCTCAGAGCCGCCACCACCACCGGACTTGTGGAGTATCGGGCCGGCGAGAACGGAAGAGGTGCTGATATCAGTGCTCCCAAACTTGTGTCTTTACATGACGCCACCTCCATCCGCTGCCACACCGACCCCTCCCCCACTACCCACTTCCTAATCATGGCTATATTAGCTGCCCAGTGGTAATTGCAAAAGTTTGACAGCGTCAACCCACCCTCCCCCGACTGTGCTCCAACAGCACATTCTTCATTCGCGGGGTTTTACCCGCCCACACAAAGCCCGCAATAACCTTATTCACCCGCTTGAAAAAGGCCCTCGGGATGAAGAGGCACTGAAAGACAAACAGAAATCTGGGGAGGACTGTCATTTTCACGGTCTGTACCCTCCCCGCAGTGATAGCGGGAACATGTCCCATCTCTTAAAGTCCTCTTTCAGTTGTTCTACGAGCCGGGATAGGTTTCACTTGTGTAGTGCCTCACAGTCCCGGGTCACCTGGATTCCCAGATACCAAAAGCTCCTCTCACCATTCTAAATGGCAGCTCTCCCAGTCTATTCTCCTGCCCTCTTGCCTGGATCGCGAACATCTTGCTTTTCCCCGTATTCAATTTATACCCCCAAAAATTACCAAATTCCCCAAGACTCCGCATAACCTCCCCCATCCCCTCCAACGGGCTGAAATATACAAGAGCAGGTCACCTGCGTAAAGCAAGACTCGGTGCTCCCCCACCCCATCCCCCGAACCAGCCCTTTCCAGTTCCTAGAGGGTATTAACGTCATGGCCAATGGCTCTATGGCCAGAGCAAACAGTAACGGGGAGAGGGGGCACCCTTGCCTCGTCCCTCAGTGTAGTTTCAAATGCCCCAACCTCAGCCGGTTCGTACGCACACTCGCTACTGGTGCCTGATAGAGCAACTGCACCCAGTCAATGAAGCCCTCACCAAACCCAAACCTTCCCAGCGCCTCCCACAGGTAATCCCACTGCACCCGATCAAAAGCCTTCTCTGCATCCATCACGACCACCACCTCCAAAACCCCTCCTTCTGAGGGCATCATAATAACATTTAAAAGCATTCGAACATTGGCCTTGAGTTGCCTGCCCTTTACAAATCGTGTCTGGTCTTCTCTTACCGGGACACAATCCTCTAACCTCGTGGCCAGTATCTTAGCCAGCAGTTTGGCGTCCACATTCAGTAGAGAAATTGGCCTGTATGACCCGCATTTCTCCGGATCCTCCTCCCGTTTCAGGATCAATGAAAGCGAGGCCTGCAACATTGTTGGAGGGAGGACTCCCTTCGCTCTTGCTTCATTAAATGTCCTCACCAGCAGTGGGCTCAATATCTCTGAAAACTTCTTAAAGAATTCCACCGGGTAGGCATCCGGCCCCAGGGCCTTGCCCGACTGCATGCCCTCCAGCCCGTCAATTATTTCTTCAATTTCAATTGGGGCTCCCAGCCCTTCCACCAGATCCTCATCCACCCTCGGATATCATAACTGACCCAAAACCTGCCTCACCCCCTCCACCCCCGCCGGGTGTTCCGGCTCATATAATTTGCTGTAAAAGTCCTTAAACACCTCATTCACCCACTCTGAATCCAGGAACGTATTCCCACCTCTACTCTTTACTCTTCCTATCTCCCTAGCCACCTCTCTTTTTCTGAGCTGGCACGGTAACATTCTGCTTGCCTTTTCCCCATACTCATAAATCGCCCCCCTTGCCTTCCTCAGCTAACCCACCGCTTTCCCTGTGATCAACAGCCCAAACTCCGCCTGTAACCTCCGCCATTCCCTCAGTAGCCCCGCGTCCGGGGCCTCCGAGTATCTCCTGTCCACCTGGAGTATCTCCTCAACTAACGTATCCCTCTCAGCCCGTTCCGCCTTTTCTCTGTGGGCCCGTATTGAGATTAATTCCCCTCTAACCACTGCCTCCAAAGCTTCCCAAACCATTGCTGCAGAGACCTCCCCCATATCATTTGTTTCCAGGTAGTTTTGGATGGACCTGTTCACCCGCCCACAGATCACTTTGTCTGCTAACAACCCCACATCCAGTCTCCACAGCGGGCATTGTCCTCTCTCCAAACTAACCCGTAGATCCACCCAATGTGGGGCATGATCCGACACTGCGATTGCTGAGTACTCAGTATCCACCACCCCCGTATTACAGCTCTGCTCAGAACAAAAAAGTTGATGCGAGCGTATACCTTGTGGACATGGGAGAAAAAATAAAACTCTTTTGCCCTTGGCCGTGCAAACCTCAATGTTTCTACTCCCCCCATCTGTTCCATAAACCCCTTCAATTCCTTTGCCGCGGCTGGCATCCTCCCTGTCCTGGATTTTAACGGTCCAATTCCGGATCAATGACTGTATTAAAATCTCCCCCATGATCAAGTTATGTGACTCTAAGTTTGGGATCTTACCTAACGCCCGCCTCATAAATTCCACATCGTCCCAATTCGGAGCACATACGTTCACGAGTACCACCCGCACCCCCTCCAGCTTCCCACTCACCATTATGTACCTACCCTCCATGTCTGGCACGATTCTTCCTGCCTCGAATGCCACTTGTTTATTGATCAAGATCGCTACCCCCCTGGTCTTTGAGTCCAGCCCTGAGTGGAATACTTGGCCAACCCACCCCTTTCTCCACCTAGTCTGCTCTATAGCCTTTAGGTGTGTCTCTTGTAAGATTGCGACGTCTGCCTTCAGCAAACACGCGAGCCCTCTTGACTGGCCCATTCAACCCTCTTAACGTTCGATGTAATCAGCCTGGTCGGGCGCCACCGCGCCCCCCCCCCCCCCCCCCCCCCCCGTCGACTAGCCAGCACCCTTTTTAGACCAGCCTTCAGTTCGCTCCCCCCTCCCCCCCCAAGCCCCCCCTCGGGCATTCGCCGTCCCCGACCTCCCATTTGTCCCTTAGTAACAGTTCTTCCCCTGTCAGTAAAGCAGCTAACACCCCCCTCCCCTGCTCCCTCCCTCCCTGGTAACAACATTAGAAACCCAACCCCCCATCTCAAGCTCCAGCTTAACACCTGCTCGCCTCCCACTGTGTTTCCGTGAGTCAGCTGACTAAGCTGACTTGGTAGCTCCCACCCATGGTACCAAACAGTCTGTTTCCCCATTGTTCTCTCCCCTCTCCCCCCACTTGGACAAACATATTCAAAGCATCACATTCCCCAGAAAACAAACATCAGAAAAAAGTGAAAAAACAGCCACAGAAGAATCAACCACAGAACACCCCCCGCCCCCCTCCAACCAGCTCCCAGTAAGACAAAGTTAACTTTAGCCATCGAAACAGCCCCTTATTGCACATAACACTACTTATTCAAACCAGCACAGAAGTGATTGTCAACAAATCGCCACTACAATACTCTCCAAGGATTCAGTGTCTTTAGTTCCCCTCCAGTCTTTTTTCCTTGATGAAGGTCCATACATTGTCTGGTGTTTCGAAGTATAAATCCCGTTCCTCATATGTGACCCACAGATGGGCTGGGTACAACATCCCGAACTTCACCCCCTTCTTAAAGAGGGCCGTTTTTGCCCGATTAAACCCGGCTTGCCTCTTGGCCAAATCCGCGCCCAGGTCTTGATAAATGCGCAGCTCATAATTCTCCCACTAGCTGCTCTGTTCTTTCTTGGCCCACCGCAGAACGTGTTCCTTGTCCAGGAATCGGTGTAAAAGTACCACCATTGCCCTCGGCGGCTCGTTCGCTCAGGGCTTCTTCGCGAGGGCTCTGTGACTCCTCACATGCTCCTCAAACTCACTTTAATTTCAGGAGTGTGGTAGTCACTGTTGTATATATCACATACGAGATGTAATACGGTAAGGCTCCTGTACTACAGGTAAGGGGGTAGATCCCTGCCTGCTGGCTCCGCCCAGTAGGCGGAGTATAAATGTGTGTGCTCATCGAGCTGCAGCCATTTTGGCAGCAGCTGCAGGAGGCTTCAAATCTCTGCTTAATAAAGCCTTGATTACACTCTACCTGGCTGGCAGGAGATTCACTCTCCTCACTGACCAACGGTCAGTTGCCTTCATGTTCAATAACACACAGCGGGGAAAGATCAAAAGTGATAAAATCTTGAGGTGGAGGATCGAGCTCTCCTACGAGATTTTGTATCGCCCCGGTAAGCTCAACGAGCCCCCCGATGCCCTATCCTGAGGTACATGTGCCAGCGCACAAGTGGACCGACTTCGGACCCTACACTACGCTCTCTGTCACCCAGGGGTCACCCGGTTCCTTCACTTCATAAAGGCCCGCAATCTGCCCTACTCCATTGCGGAGGTCAGGGCTATCACCAGAGACTGCCAGGTCTGCGTGGAGTGCAAACCGCACTTCTATCGGCCAGACTGCGCGCATCTAGCGAAGGCCTCCCGCCCCTTTGAACGCCTCAGCGTGGATTTCAAAGGGCCCCTCCCCTCCACCGACCGAAACACATACTTCCTGAACATGGTCGACGAATACTCCAGATTCCCCTTCGCCGTCCCATGCCCCGATTTGACATCTGCCACCGTCATCAAAACATTCAACACCATCTTCGCCCTGTTTGGTTTCCCCGCCTACATCCACAGCAACCGGGGATCCTCCTTTATGAGTGATGAGCTGCGTCAGTACCTGCTCAGCAAGGGCATTGCCTTGAGCAGAACGACCAGCTACAACCCCCGGGGAAACGGGCAGGTGGAGCAGAAGAATGGGACGGTCTGGAAGGCCGTCCACTGGCCCTACGGTCCAAAAATCTCCCGGCCTCCTGCTGGCAGGAGGTCCTCCCCGACGCCCTTCACTCCATCCGATCGCTACTTTGCACGGCAACCCCATGAACGTCTCCTTGCCTTCCCTAGGAAGTCCACCTCCGGGGTTTCGCTCCCAACGTGGCTGGCAGCTCCAGGACCCGTTCTCCTCTGCAAGCACGTGCGGCTCCACAAGGCGGACCCGTTGGTCGAGAGGGTACAGCTACTCTATGCAAACCCGCAGTAACCCGACGGCCGCCAAGACACAGTCTCCCTCAGGGACCTGGCACCAGCTGGGTGTGTCCCCCCTCTACCCTGGCGCCACCCTTCCTCCCCCCAGCGCACCTCACCAGAGCCCCCGCTCCAGGACAATCGGTCCTCCTGTTGGTCCCACCCGGGGATGAAGATGAGGTCTACACGCTCGCGGAGTCACTGGCGACCGAGCCGACACCTGTATCGCCACCGGCGCTCACAACGGAGGATCAAGACACCCGATCGACTGAATTTGTGAACTTTCCCCAAAATGTTAACCTTAAAATGCATGTAAATGGTTTTCCACCACGCCCGCTGGACTCCTTTTTAACAGGGGGTGAATGAGGTAAATCACCACTGTTGTATATATCACATACGAGATGTAATACTGTAAGGCTCCTGTACTACAGGTACGGGGGTAGATCCCTGCCTGCTGGCTCCGCCCATTAGGCGGAGTATAAATGTGTGTGCTCACATTTCGGCAGCAGCTGCAGGAGGCTACATATCTCTGCTTAATAAAGCCTCGATTACACTCTACTCTCGTCTCGTCGTAATTGATAGTGCATCAAGAAGTACTCATCCTTCACTTGCTGTGCACTTCTTCACCTCCATCACTGTCACTCTATCTATCTACCCCTACCATTCACCCCAGTACTAATGTAAAGTGGGGCATCTGTCTAATATTCACGGGTGAGTTATGGTCACTTGTTCACCAGATGAACTGCATCCATCTGGTGAATAAGTGACCTTACCTCACTCACTCGTTGTAACAGGCATGCTAACATATCGAGGCCATTATCATCCAAAACCAACTCCACTGGGCCTCCCATATGCTTAGGGTGTCAGAGTCCCAACTGCCAAATCAAATCTTCTTCAACCAGCTCAAGGAAGGATCCTGAACAAGAGGAGGATGAAGGAAGCTCTTAAATACACCTTGAAGGCTTAGCTCAAGAAATGGAACATAGACGTCAATGCCTGGGAGATCCATGCTCGGAAAAGACCTACTTGGAGGAACCTCCTGATTGAAGGGACACAACTTTGAGAACACCTGACAGCAAAAGGAGGACTGGAAAAGGAGTCTGAGAAAGGAATACCCGTGACCTAGAGTCGAAGGACCGATTCCACCTATTGGAAACTCCTGCCAAGTGAGTGACTGAATATGTGGCCCGAGGTTCGGGCTCATCAGCCGTGCCAGGGTCCACAGAACCCATGACCAGTAACACTGAGTATCTTAGGTGGACAATCATTCTCATTAGCGAGCGATCGTCAAAGAGTACATACAATCCAAACACATTATATCGATTATAGTTCCTTTAATGGAATACTTTCTTTCACTTTCTGTGACCCCAAATTCACATTATACAGTAAAGCACCTTGTTAATGGAATTAACAGCCTCATGACAAACCAAAGATTTAAAAAAGTGCCAACTGGCCCCTGGTCACCCTGACACTGCCAGCGTGGCAGTGCCACTGAGGCACCCTGGCAGTGCTAGGGTGGCACAGCCAGGGTGCTCAGGTGGTGCTGCCAGGGTATCAGGCTGGAAGCACCAAGGTGCCTGGGTGCCAGAGGGAGAGCCAGTGTGCCACCCTGCACTGTCCCCGACCATCTGGGAATCTCCAATGGCCTGGGAGACCCCCCCTACCAACCCCCCATCCCCCAGGTGCCATTACGACTGGTCTATGTTTGTGTGGACTAATACTAAACGGAGCGCTGGCGAGGTCTCCCAAAAGCAGCCTTCGAGTCCCAGGGGCGGGTGAACTTGGCCGGCGTATTTAAATGAGCTTTATTATGAGCTCATTTAAATATGCTGATTGTGACCATGCCCAGAGAGGGCGAGATCCAGATCGCTGCATCTCACGAGATTCCGTTGAATCTCGCGAGATTCATCGGCCTTGTCCCAACACCAAGTCGGGCGCAACGAGGCCGCTGAATTGCGCCCTATATAGTTGGACTATGTTTCAAACATTAGGGAGAGATTGAATGGTTCTTGTTGGCTAGAAAGCATTTAAAATAGTCACTACATGTGATGAAAAAAAGGCGAATAAGAAATCAAAGATTCATATTTTTGTTCTTGGGGAGAAAGTACTGGTATTGTTAGCAATAGTAGGTGAACCATTAAAAGCAAGATTTAGTGGCCCGTAGCAAATTGAAAGGAAATTGAGAATTATTTGACAAAAAACGCCAGGTAGAAGGAAAGCTCAGAGTGTCTCATGTTACTATGCTTGAAAGATATTTTGATAGAGAATAAAGAAGGAGGAGGTGTTCGTCATTGTAACTCAGGGAGAAGAGATAAATCCAGGTGATTCCAAATTTGATGTTCTTCAAATTAAATTGGATAATGAGGAAGCATTAAGAAATTGGGATATATAATTGAGTTACCTTCTGGAAAAAAAATCAAAATGACCTGACAGAGTTATTACAGTCACATAAAATAAATTGGGAAAGTAATTATGCATAATCTAGATGTAGGAAATGCTATTCCCATTAAACAACAATCATACAGGCTGAATCCACTAAAGTTAGCACAGGTACAAAAGGAGATTGACAGCATGCTCAATGTAAAAGCTGTTAGCGAATGTTGAGTGCTTCTCCCATGATAGGGACCACCGCATAAACGGCATGTTCGATTGCCCCGCTGGTTGCGACCCGTACTTTAAGCTCTTCTCTTGTGTGATTTTAAAAAACAACATTTTATTGGAGACATTTTCAAATATGTACATAACAAAGAAGAAAAGCAAAAAACAACCACGGCAACAGCAAATAGCCAAAACACTCCTGTGTGATGTTAAAGGTATTTTAATACTGTGTTAGTGATAAAGTTTGCATTAATATACCATATCCCCATTTTGCATGAAATCACTCCTGGAGCGAGGTATCCTTTCCTCACAGTCTTACAAAATTAAAATAAAATATCGGGGTTCCTGTCCAGTATCCTAGCAACTGTTGGGGTCTGAACGATGTGCAGGTTAGGTGGATTGGCCATGCTAAATTGGCCGTGCTGTTCCCGCTGCGGTCCCTATCATGGGAGAAGCACTCAACAGACGCTACCGACTTTTACACTGAGCATGCTGTCAATCTCCTTTTGTACATGTGCTAACTTTAGTGTCCAAAAGGTTTGGTGGGTTGACTGGGTTTCCAGGACAGGGTGGAGGCATGGGCTTAAGTAGGGTGCTCTTTCCAAGGGTTGGTGCAGGCTCGATGGGCTAAGTGGCCTCCTTCAGCATTGTAAATTCTATGATTCTACAATAGCGTGAATCCCGGCTGAAAGGGCTGGAGCATCACGGGCGGCTGGGTCTGGCTTCCAGCCCATTAATTGGACGTAATAGGTGCAAAGCATCGATTTGCATATTTCCGCCACCTGTCGTCACTGGCAGCAGACCAGAGCATAGAACGGGGTGCAAATCCCGTTTTTCGGCCAACGCTCCATTCTCTGCTGGATCCGGAAACTGACTACTGGCAGTGGGCAATGGAGAATCCATCCCATAATCTTTCATGGGCCTTGGGCTGCCTGGTATTTACATGGAAACTTTTTGTTAAAGGTTTTTGTAATTCTAGATGACAACATATCCAGATTCTCCCCACCACTGATGCCCATACGCCAGAAAACATGAAGACCCAGGTCACCCTCTTAACTAGAACTGGGCCAACTCCATCTCCGCTTGCGCAAGGCTCGCCTCAAAAGCCTCATGCATCTGTTTGTGGTGTACAGAGCACACCTAACCAGAACCTGAATGAGCAGGTTCTTCTCGGGGGTGGAGGGCAAGTGTGAACTGTGCCAAGGAGGCCTGGCCAACCACAACCACATGTTCTGGGCATGCCCAGGTACTGGACGGCCTTCTTTGAAGCAATGTCCGAGTTTGTGGAGACAAGCCCGAAAGTGGCGTCTTCGAGGTGTCAGACCAGCCAGAACTATTTATGGAGAGGGGTGTTGATGCCCTTGTCTTTGCCTCCCTAATCGCCTGCCAAAGAATCCTGCTCAGCTGGCGATCAGAAGTACCACCCAAAGCTGCAGACTGGTTGTCCGACCTATCGGAATTCCTCCACCTGGAGAAAATCAAATTCATCCGAGGTCAGAAGAGAGCTTCCACAAGGTATGGGAGCCACTCGCCAACTTGTTTGTAGACCTGTTTGGAGCCAACCGACAATAGAGCAAAGGGAGGGGAGGAGGGGCAACATAGGGGCCACTAAGGCACCAAAGAATAGGAAGAGGGAGGAAAGGAGGAAGGGAGGGGGGTAGGGAGAGTGAGGGGGGGAGGGAACAGCCAGAATAGACAACGGGGGTCCAAAAAAAAGCCAGAAAAACAGGGTCCTAAACAGGGGAGGGGGAGGGCAGGTCTACCCCAAAGTGTGTGAGGGGGGAGGGACTATTTGTATGTAAATACATGATTATCTCTTTCTGTAAACTTTGTAAAAACTGCAAAATTTCAATAAAAATATTTTTTGAAAACTGTAGAACTGGACCAGAAGACCACCTCAATCACAAGAGTCTCTTGCTACACAGCAGTTATCCATCTTGCATAGTCCCATACGAATAGAGAAGAAGCATTTAATTACATTGAACATATCAAGTCACACACTCTCAAGGGGAAGCACAGCGGTAAAAACGGGTATTATACTGATAATAATTAAGGGACTAAAATTTACTTGCACAGAAGCTGTGCCGTGTTGGGAGATATATTGCTCTTGCTATAGCGTTCAGTAATGTGCAATCAATAATATGGCCCATAACTTGCTGATTCCCCAGCGTCGAATTTGGGGGTCCCCCAATGATGCGCTGGGGAATCCTTCCAGGAAGTTCTGAGAAGTGGTTTATCCAATTCTTGTCCAGAAATGCTAACTTCCCCTGGACAATTGCGTTGGGCTGGGAACCATCTGGCAGAAGTGAGTTAATTTGCTAACTTCAGATGGTTCTGCCAGTTTTATCCTGAATGTTACTCTGAGTTACAGGAAAAAAATCACTTCTAACTCCAGAGTATTTATATAAAAAACCCAGATCCAGCCTGGTATGGGACACCCTCCCATACACATGATCCCCCAAGGGATCCGCCACCCCACCACTGACCCCCTCCTGGATGCCACCCCCTGAACCGATCCGGTCTGACCTCCCTTCCTGGGTTCAATCCCCCTCCGGGTGTGACCTAATCTGGCACCCCAACTCCTGGACTGACACCCTCTTCTGGCCTGACCACACCTCCTGACTGCCCCCCTCCTCCCTCCTTGATTAAACCCCCTGCTTGGACTGAACCCCCCTCTAGTCTGACCCCCTGTGCCTCTCCATCTGATCCAACTCAACCTCCTCGGCGCCCCCTTCTCCCCCAAACCCCTCATCTCTCTCTCTGGTCAGACCCAACGACCCTCTCTCTCTCTGGGTCCAAACCAACCCCAGCCCCCACTCTCTCCTGTCTGACATCTCACCATCTCCTCATCCCCCAGTCCATCCCTACAGTAGGCCCCAGCATGTCTGAACCACTTACCTTTTAATTCTCTATTTAAACACCTCCTTTACGGCAGTTGATGCCGCTAAAACAAGGCATTGCTGACCTTTCTGCACCCCAGCTTCGCTGCTCCTGTCTCACCTGGCGTGAGTGAGGAAAGTTGGGCGAGATGGGCTTTGGATCCCTGCGAACAAAGTCCATCAACAGGGCAATCTGCCGGAGATTGCCACGATGAGGAAATTACGGGCCCTAGTATCGGTATGTTTGCCGTTTTTGCAGGAGGTGAAGGAGTTTTGTTGAGGCTGTAATGAAAATGTAAGGGTGAACTGTCCATGCATTGGATATGTTGGTTGATTATATTAAGGTTACCTCAAAGAGTGATTTGAAAACAGTCCAGTACTGTGGTGGTCACCCTGCGGACTGGGGGCCACATTTGGCCTATCTGTTATAAGTGCGGCCTATGAGACATATGGGGCGGGATTCTGCAACCCCCTGCCGGGTTGGAGAATCGCCGGTGGGCAGCGTGAATCCCGCCCCCGCCGGCTGCCGTATTTTCCGGCGGCGGAGATTTGGCGGGGGGCGGGAATCGCGCCGCGCCGATCGGCGGCCGCTGGCAGCGGCCCCCCCCAGCGATTCTCCGGCCCACAATGGGCCGAGTGGCCGCCCGTCTTTTGCCGGTTCCGCGGGCGTAAATTAGAGTAGGTCCTTACTGGGGGCGCGGGCGGCCTCCGGGGTCCTCGGGGGGGATCTGGCCCCGGGAGATGCCCCCACAGTGGCCTGGCCCACGATCGGGGCACACTGATCCGCGGGCGGGCCTGCGCCGTGGGTCACTCTATTCCTCTGCGATGGCCGATGCGGAGATGAACCCCCCCTGCGCATACGCTGGGATGACGCCAGCACACGCTGGCGGTCCCGCACATGCGCCAACTCGCGCCATCCGGCGGAGGCCCTTCGGCGCCGGTTGGCGTGGCGCCAAGCCCCTTCCCCGCTGGCCGGCGTGGCGCAAACCACTCCGGCGCCGGCCTAGCCCCTGAAGGTGAGGAGGATTCCGCACCTTTGGGGCGGCCCGATGCCGGAGTGGTTCACGCCACTCCTTCCCGCCGGAGTTGCCCGTCCCGCCGATTCCCGCAGAATCCCGCCCATTGTTTGTCATTGTCCAGACGCAGGATTGCCACATTCCGCTGGTTTCCATCCACATAACATTTTTCCTATTAGTATGACTTAAGTGACATGCACATAAAGCAAGGGCAAATTAAATGAGATGCATGCTGATTGAACACAACACTGACTATGAGAGCTGTGCACTCCCTCTGCATTCAAAGTGTAAATATTTATTTTGCTTTTACCATTTGAAGTTGATGATGGTTCTATTAATATATAAATGATTGAGCATTTTCTATAACTTACTATGAAAAACTCGGCATGTATTATATATATTTAATCTTATTCATGGGTCATGGTTAGTGAACAAGCCTGATTTCAGTCTTGCGGCCCACTGAGATGAAGACAGGCCACTCATGCGGCCCACTCACTAGTTGAGGTTGCCCATCATTGGTCTAGCAGTTGACAAAGGTTATTCAGCAACTGCATATTCATCTTCCACAAAGTCTACATTGTCTTCTTCATGAAGGCATTATTGATGCATCTATAATGTAGAAAGTAATGCTGTTAGGGAACACTGCATAATGAAACTTGGCATTGCAACCTCTGCTTTAATGGATGTATTGCATACTTGTTAAGAATTCTGGATAGTAGTTGGGCTCAGCAATTGTACAAGCTGTCCTAGAGATGTCAGGGTAACATTTTTATTTCTGGATCAAAGGTGATATGGAGATTTGATTTAACATAAAGGCATTGTGACTGTTTGCCATGAAGACATTCATCTGCATGATCCTGAACAGGTGCTCAAATCTTACAACTTATTACACAATTGTGTGGCAGGACACGTTAGACCAGGCATTGTCATAGATTACATAGTATTAACAGTGCAGAAGGAGGCCATTCGGCCCACCGAGTCTGCACCGGCTCTTGGAAAGAGCACCCTACCCAAGTCCACACCTCCACCCTATCCCCATAACCCAGTAGCCCCACCCAGAACTAAGGGCAATTTTGGACACTAAGGGCAATTTAGCTTGGCCAATCCACCTAACCTGCACATCTTTGGACTGTGGGAGGAAACCGGAGCACCCAGAGGAAACCCACGCAGACACGGGGAGAACGTGCAGACTCCTCACAGACAGTGACCCAGCGGGGAATCGAACCTGGGACCCTGGAGCTGTGAAGCAATTGTGCTAACCATCATGCTACCGTGCAGCCCACTAACTCGGGGGCGCGTCCCGTGGGTGTCGGGAGGGTCGCTGAGCCATCCATCACGGCGCTCCCGATCCCACAAATCTGCGCGCAACAGCCGGCTGCTAATAACGCCAGCTGCAAGCGGCCCTCAAACTGGCAGCGAACATGTTAAAAAAATGCGGGCGCACTGCACGTGCGTGCCAGATCATTGGCGCGTATGCGCAAAACTATGCGCATGCGCGCCGATGATCGGGCATGCATGCGCAGTGCGGCTGTTTTTAAAAAAAACGGTTGCAGCTTTTTGTTTTACAAGTTCGGGGGGGGGGGTTATTCATTTAATTTTTTTTTCATTTATTTTATTCATGTTATTTTTATTTTTTTTACAAGGTCGGGGGGGTTTTATTTGATAAAATTTTACAGGAAAAAATTGCAGAGCTTTGGACAGATGAAGACTCCATAGTTTCCAACACCGGAAGGCTTCACCTTCATCCAACAGGCTCCATTGGAGGAGCGTGTACGAGGGCCAAAGGGACCCAAAACCATTTCCTCCATTTTTGTCAGCAGCAACCAAGGTAAGAGAAAATGGTGGGTCGCGCAGGTCGGCCGGCGTGGGTCGCGAAGGTTGGCCAGGTTGGGTCCCAAAGATTGGCCGTTTGGTAAAAATGGGTCCCCGGAAAAAAAGTTTGAAGAACACTGTGTTAGACAAGCATTTGTGATTGCAATTGATGGTTCTCTGGGTTGAGAAATCTTGCAGTTTGAAAAATAAATGATAGTTCTCTCTGATGTATGTTCCCATGAGGAAAGTGAAAGCAAACAATGCATCAGCTAAATCCTTGATTCAGTTGTGAAATGCATTGGTTGATTCGCCTTGTCACACCTTCTGTGCTGTAGTTTTTCAGATAGATTTGAGTTTTAAATAAATTCCTCAGCTAAGTATGACTTTACTTAGATGTGCAGTTGGAAGGATTATAGCCCTTATTTGTGGCCGATGTGTTGCATCCCTCCACTCTTTAATTTAAATAATTAAAAAAGAATTCCTATAAAGAATTGTCCCAATTAACGGGCAGCGACAAAAATAAATGGTACAAACTGATTTTCAAAAACCCTTTTCAGCTCCGAACCAACAAAAGACCCCAAAATTCTAAGACTATTCAGAAGTATTTGGGAAATTGTTGCGTGGGGTTCCCAGGGGTCTAGAAGCCCAGCAGTGTTGGGGAAGTGAGAGCTGCTGGATCCCCAGGTATGTCTTTTACAGCAATCCTTGTACACTAGGATTGACAGGTATGCTGCCCTAACCTCTCAAGGAAGCCTTTGGTTTCTCCTCGGTCACAGTCTCTATTCCCCTTTGCTGACCATTCCCCCCCAAAACCGGCAACTTCCTCTTCTCTTTTTAAAAATAAATTTAGGGTACCCAATTCTTTTTCTCCAATTAAGGGACAATTTAGCATGGCCAAACCACCTACCCTGCACACCTTTGGGGTTGTGGGGGTGAGACCCACACAGACACAGGGAGGATGTGCAAACTCCACATGGACAGTGATTGGCGCCGGGATCGAACCTGGGCCCTCGGACCCGTGAAACACCAGTGCTAACCACTGCACCACCGGGCCACCCCACTTCCCTGTCCTGTTGGGTGCTCTGATGCACAAATGATCCAACACGGCTGTAGATGGTACAACTCAGTTTTATTGTCTAAACAACTGTAACATTTAACTACTGGCTTGGGTACGTGTTTCACCAGCTAACCTGTGGACCCAGCCCTATCACTATCTTAGTGAGACACTCAGCACATGGTCTATGTCTGAGTGGCGCGCTGTGAGCTCTGTCCTCTGAGCTATCTCCTGGTAGAATGAACGGGAACTGTGGTGTTCCCTGTTTTATAGTGCGTGTGCTCTCACTGGTGATTGGCTGCGATGTTATGTGTGTGCTGGTTGGTCCAACTGCCTGTCCATCAATGTGTGTGTGATTGCACCATGATATGCTGATGTGGATATCATGACATTTCCGCTTTTCACAAGGATATGTGCCTACATGCTAATAAATAGAAGTGTGTACTGCGTGCATCTGAGTATGTGTGTGCAATATTTACAACATGTACATGAGGCTAAACTATATACAGAGGAAGGTGTCAGGTGCAACAGAACAACGACGTTGTACCAATAACAGAACAAATGCAATCAGCAAACGACGAGAGAAAACTTCTGGAACAATGAACGACAGGAAAAGAAACTTGTTAACAGTACTGTAAAACAATTCAGTGAGTCCAATGTGCTAACAGGCACATAAGTCAAGTCTCTCAGGTGGGTGACGAATTCGGGTTGACCGCCTGAAGGGTGGGTCAGGATCCACCGGCTGAGGAATGGGCCTGGCCACAGGCGATAGAGGAAGAGGCAGAGTGTCAGGAAGCTCAACAAAGTCGACATCAGGGACAACAGGAGGGTGTGGCACCGGTGCACGATCTCGAAGCGAGCGCGGAACCAGACGAAGGGCCCGCCGATTACGGCGGTGAATGGAGCCATCAGGCATACGAACCAGGAATGAGCGGGGAGCCACGTGGCGGAGAACCTCGGCGGTTGCCGACCAGCCACCCTCCGGTAGGTGTATGCAGACGTTGTCTCCAGGCGCCAGGGCAGGAAGATCAGACGCCCAAGCGTCATGTGCCACCTTCTGCTGAGCACGCTGTTGTTGCATCCTTCACAATACTGGAGCATGCTCGAGCTCAGGAACATGAATGGCCGGCACAGTGGTCCTGAGGGTGCGACCCATCAACAGCTGGGCTGGCGAGAGGCCCGTGGACAGTGGGGCCGAGCAATTGGCCAGCAGGGCTAAACAGAAGTCAGATCCGGCATTAGCAGCCTTGCAGAGGAGCCGCTTCACAATGTGGACGCCCTTTTCCGCCTTGCCATTCGATTGAGGATGCAAGGGACTGGACGCCACGTGTGTGAAGTTGTATGAAGTGGCAAAGGTAACCATTCTTGACTCGCAAAGCAAGGCCCGTTGTCAGACATGACGGTGAGCGGAATTTCATGGCGAGCAAAGGTTTCTTTGCATGCCCAGATGACAGCTGATGACGTTGTGTCGTGCAGGCGTTTGACCTCCGGATAACTTGAAAAGTAGTCAATCAGAATAATGTAGTCCCTGCCGAGCGCATGAAAGAGGTCCACGCCCACCTTCGACCAGGGGGACGTGACCAACTCATGGGGCTGAAGGGTCTCAGGGGGTTGCGCCGGCTGAAACCTCTGGCAGTTGGGGCAGTTGAGCACCATGTTGGCGGTGTCGTCGCTGATGCCCGGCCAGAACACAGCCTCTCGGGCCCTCCGCCTGCACTTTTCAACTCCGAGATGGCCTTCTTGCAGTTGTTCGAGGACAAGCCGGTGCATGCTGTGTGGGGTCACGATCTGGTCCAACTTCAAGAGGACACCATCAATGACGGCCAAGACGTCCCGGACATTGTAAAATTGTGGGCACTGCCCCTTGAGCCACCCTTCCGTCATGTGGCGCATCACACGTTGTAGAAGGGGGTCAGCCGCAGTCTCACGACGAATGTGGGCCAGACGTACATCAGTGGCTGGCAGACTGGCCAATGTGAAGGCTACTTGTGCGTCGACCTGACAAATGAACCCCTCCGAGTCGGGCGGTGTGTTGACCATCCTGGACAGAGCATCTGCGATGAGCAGATCCTTCCCCGGGGTGTAGACAAGTTGGAAGTCGTACCTCCGGAGCTTGAGCAGAATGCGATGGAGGCGAGGGGTCACGTCGTTGAGGTTCTTCTGAATGATGCCGACCAGCGGGCGATGGTCGGTCTCTACAGTAAACTGCGGAAGACCAGATACATAGTCGTGAAACTTGTCGATGCCAGTCAACAGGCTGAGTCACTCCTTCTCAATCTGCACATAACGCTGTTCTGTGGGGGTCATGGCCCGCGACGCGTAGGCGACCGGAGCCCATGATGCAGTGTCGTCCCGTTGCAGGAGTACCGCCCCAATGCCAGACTGGCTGGCATCAGTTGAGATTTTTGTTTCCCGTGTGGTATCGAAAAACGCCAGTACCGGGGCGGTGGTGAGCTTGACCTTGAGCTCCTCCCATTCACTCTGGTGTGCAGGCAGCCACTGGAACTCCATTGTCTTTTTGACCAGGTGGCAAAGAGCAGTCGTGTGCGAAGCAAGGTTAGGAATGAACTTTCCCAGGAAGTTGACCATCCCGAGAAAGCGCAGCACTGCCTTCTTGTCTGATGGCTGCTGCATGGCTGCGATGGCTGCCACTTTGTCGGCATCCGGCCGCACACCCGACCGGGAGATGTGGTCCCCCCAAAACTTTAGCTCAGTCTGGCCAAAAGAGCACTTGGCTCGGTTAAGGCGCAGGCCCTGATCCCGTATCCGTGCAAAGACACGCTAGAGACGACTGATGTGCTCCTGTGGTGTGGTGGACCAGATGATAACGTCGTTGACGTAGACGCGTACCCCTTCGATGCCCTCCATCATCTGTTCCATGATGCGATAGAACACTTCGGAGGCCGGAATGGTGCCGAATGGCATCCTATTGTAGCAGTATCTGCCAAATGGAGTGTTGAAAGTGCACAGCTTCCTGCTGGACTGATCCAATCGAATCTGCCAAAAGCCCTTTGAGGCATCAAGCTTGGTGAATATTTTTGCAGGAGCCATTTCGCTCATGATTTCTTCTTGTTTGGGTAGGGGGTAGTGTTCCCTCATAATGTTGTGATTCAAATCTTTTGGGTCGAGACAGATCCGGAGCTCGCCGGAGGGCTTCTTGACGAACACCATGGAGCTGACCCATGGCGTTGGCTCCGTGACCTGGGAAAGCACTCCTTGGTCCTGCAGGTCCTGCAGCTGCTGCTTGAGGCGGTCCTTGAGTGGTGCTGGGACCCTACGGGGTGCGTGAATGACCGGGTTGGCGTCCGGTTTGAGCCGTATTTTGTATGTGTAGGGCAGTGTGTCCATGCCCTCAAAAACCTCCTGGTTGTGCGCGAGTGAGTGGAGCTGCGCCCTAAAGTCTGCATCTGGGAAATCGGACGTGCCTTCTGGTGACAGAGTGTGTACCCGCTGAATGAGGTGGAGGATCTTGCATGCCTGTGCGCCTAGCAGAGAGTCCTTCGAGGATCCTACGATTTCAAATGATAATGTGGCTTTCTGTGAGTTGTGTGTAACTTCGAGCTGGCAGGACCTGTGGCCGGGATGACGTTTCCATTGTAGTCAACCAGCTGACAGTGGGATGGCAGAATCGGTGGTTTAACCTTCAAGGTCTGGAAGGCTGACCATGCGAGGAGATTGGCGGAGGCACCAGTGTCCAGGCGAAATGTGATTTGGGATCAGTTGACCGTTAGGGTGGCACACCACTCATCGCCCGGATCAATGCTGTGCACTGGCAGCGGCTGGTGGTTCCGACTTGGGGACATCTGGTTCTTGTGGATTACCGCAACGCGGAAGGGCTCCCTGTCTTCGGTATCGCTGGTCTGCATACTATCTGGATATGACTCAGTATAGGGGGGCTGAATCACCCGCACGTCCCTGCGAGGCTGGCAGAATTGTTGGGAGTTGGTAGGTTGAGCTGCTCGACAGCAGGCAGCATAGTGGCCCATCCTGCCACAGCGGAGGCATTGTCGCGCTTTGGCCGGACATTGCCGCTTTAAGTGGGCGGAGCCACAGTTTCCGCACGTCGTGACGTCATGGCGTTCATTGCGCCACCACGCATGCGCGGTGCGGTCCTGCGTAGAGCGCGCATGCGCATCACGTCCCTTTGCATCAACGTCCCCTCTTTTGGCGTGTACAAGCGCGGGAGGCCTTGGAAAGCGTGCGAAATGGCCGCCCTCGTCCGGGCCGCGGGCCGGGAGGAACTCGATCGACTGGACCCTTTCCGCCTCGTAGGACCCGAGCCGTGACGTCTCGGCCGCCTGGATTTTGGAGTACCGGCTGGTCGCGTTCTCATGGAGGACGCAGGTCTCGATGGCAGTCGCTAGGGTGAGGCGCATTATTTTAAGGAGCTGCTGGCGTAGGGTGTCCGAGATGACCCCAAAAACTATCTGATCCCGTATCATGGAGTCGGAGGTGGCCTCATAGCCGCAGGACTGCGCGAGGATACGGAGGTGTGTCAAGTAAGATTGGATAGGCTCATCCTTACCCTGCAGGCGCTGCTGGAATAGGTACCTCTCGAAGCTCTCATTGACTTCCACGCTGAAGTGTTCCTCGAACTTCAGAAGCACCATCTTATATTTTGTTTTGTCCTCGCCTTCCGCGAATGCCAGGGAGTTATAGATGTGGATGGCGTGTTGCCCCGCCATGGAGAGGAGGACGATCTTCCTGGTGTCCGATGCATTCTTCCTGTCTGTGGCTTCCAGGAAGAGCTGGAAGCGCTGTTTAAACAGCTTCCAGTTTACGCCGAGATCACCAGCGATTCGGAGCGGCTGCGGCGGGCTGATGTTTTCCATGGAGCAGGATGGCGGATTTCTGAAAGGGTTCAGGTAGGTCTCACAGTCGCTGGTTAGCGGACACTACTGGTATGTCGTGTTGGGTGCTCTGATGCACAAATGATTCAACACGGCTGTAGATGGTACAACTCAGTTTTATTGTCTAAACAACTGTAACATTTAACTACTGGCTTGGGAACGTGCTTCACCAGCTAACCTGTGGACCCAGCCCTATCACTATTTTAATGAGGCACTCAGCACATGGTGTATGTCTGAGTGGCGCGCTGTGAGCTCTGTGCTCTGAGCTATCTCCTGGTAGAATGAGCGGGTACTGTGGTGTTCCCTGTATTACAGTGCATGTGCTCTCACTGGTGATTGGCTGCGATGTTATGTGTGTGCTGGTTGGTCCAACTGCCTGTCCATCAGTGTGTGTGTGATTGCACCATGATATGCTGATGTGGATATCATGACATTCCCCTTCTCACGTTGACCTTTCTGCCTCCCCTCCTTCAAGCTACAATCACAAATTCTCCATGCCACAGTAGTGGCTGACCTTCCCCCTATGTTCCCAACCCTGAAAGCCAACTTTGCCCGTCTGAATTTCAAGGGACTATCTCCAAGGGTTTTCGCTGCAGTCTCCTGCTGATGGTGTTTCATCCCAGTCACCGACCAGACTGTCAAATTGACTGGCTCTCGCACGGTAAATAGAAGACAAAAGATAACGAGAAGTAAAAATGGAAAATGCTGGAAATATTCTGCATGGCAGGCAGAAAGGGAAAGTGTTAATGTTTTAGACTGATGCCTTTCCTTCAGAACCCTGATGAATATCTGATGAAACATCATTTGATGTATCTGAACTGTTCAATCTTTCATCCTGGGAAGATACTTTAGCTTTCAAATGCTGACAAAATAGAGGTTGTACATACCCGTGCTGACAGTGTGGGGGCTGGCTGCCTCAACTCGTATGGCCATTAAATAAATTTGCATAGTGATCTTCATGCCTACTAATTGGCCAAATCAAATATTTAGTCCTATATCTTTAATCATCTGTGGAGTGAAGGCTTTGGACACCCTCCCTTTGCTCCGTCGTGGAATTATGCCTGCTTTGTATCTGAATCATCTCTTTAAAGGCCTCCCAATGTTCAATTAATGTTTTGCCTATCGATTTTCGGTTCCAGTACACCTGGGCCAGATCCTTTTTCAATTCCCATTATTAAGTATTTTTATGCTTAATTCTACTTTGTCCCTTTCCACAACTATTCCAAACCTAATGATTTTATAATCACTATTCTCCAAATGCTCTTGCCCTGAAAGATAATCCTTATTTTTATGTGCTTCCTAACTACAGCTGTTTTTTCAAACTTACATACAAACAAGAAGGCGTAGGCCATTTGATAATATCATGGCACATCTGATTGTGGGCTCTATTTTCCTGTCTGTCCACTACCCCTGTTGACTCCCTTGTCAGTCAAGAATCTGTCTAACTAACCCTTAAAAAGATTCAATGTCCCTGCCTCCACTGTTCTCTGGGGAAGATAATTCCACAGACTAACAACTCTCTGAGAGAAAGTAAATACCCTAATGTCCATCTTAAACAGGAGACCTCTTATTTTTGATTCTTTGCTCCCCTAGTTCTCGTCTCTCCCACAACGGCTTTTGCTAAAAATATAAACATAAAGCATGAACTTAAAATGAGGTATGCTGACCTTGGTTTAGAACATAGAACATTACAGCGCAGTACAGGCCCTTCAGCCCTCGATGTTGCGCCGACCTGTGAAACCACTCTAAAGCCCATCTACACTATTCCCTTATCATCCATATGTCTATCCAATGACCATTTGAATGCCCTTAGTGTTGGCCAGTCCACTACTGTTGCAGGCAGGACATTCCACGCCCTTACTACTCTCTGAGTAAAGAACCTACCTCTGACATCTGTCTTATATCAATCTCCCCTCAATTTAAAGCTATGTCCCCTCGTGCTAGACATCACCATCCGAGGAAAAAGGCTCTCACTACCCACCCTAACCAATCCTCTGATCATCTTGTATGCCTCAATTAAGTCACCTCTTAACCTTCTTTCTTCTCTAACGAAAACAGCCTCAAGTCCCTCAGCCTTTCCTCATAAGATCTTCCCTCCATACCAGGCAACATTCTGGTAAACCTCCTCTGCACCCTTTCCAATGCTTCCACATCCTTCCTATAATGCGGCGACCAGAATTGCACACAATACTCCAAATGCGACCGCACCAGAGTTTTGTACAGCTGCAACATGACCTCATGGCTCCGAAACTCAATCCCTCTACCAATAAAAGCTAACACACCGTACGCCTTCTTAACAACGCTCTCAACCTGGTAGCAACTTTCAGGGATCGATGTACATGGACACCGAGATCTCTCTGCTCATCCACACGGCCAAGAATCTTACCATGAGCCCAGTACTCTGTCTTCGTTATTCCTTCCAAAATGAATCACCTCACACTTTTCTGCATTAAGCTCCATTTGCCACCTCTCAGCCCAGCGCTGCAGCTTATCTATGTCCCTCTGTAACTTGTAACATCCTTCCGCACTGTCCACAACTCCACCGACTTTAGTGTCATCTGCAAATTTACTCACCCATCCTTCTACGCCCTCCTCCAGGTCATTTATAAAAATAACAAACAGCAGTGGCCCCAAAACAGATCCTTGTGGTACATCACTAGTAACTGGACTCCAGTCTGAACATTTCCCATCAACCACCACTCTTTGTCTTCTTCCAGCTAGCCAATTTCTGATCCAAACTGCTAAATCACCCTGAATCCCATGCCTCCGTATTTTCTGCAGAAGCCTACCCTGGGGAACCTTATCAAACGCTTTACTGAAATCCATATACACCACATCAACTGCTTTACCCTCATCCACCTATTTGGTCACCTTCTCAAAGAACTCAATAAGGTTTGTGAGGCACGACCTACCCTTCACAAAACCGTGTTGACTATCTCTAATCAAATTATTCCTTTCCAGATGATTATACATCCTATCTCTTATAAACCTTTCCAAGATTTTGCCCACAACAGAAGTAAGGCTCACTGGTCTATAGTTACCGGGGTTATCTCTACTCCCCTTCTTGAACAAGGGGACAACATTTGCTATCCTCCAGTCTTCTGGCACTATTCCTGTAGACAACGATGACTTAAAGGTCAAAGCCAAAGGCTCAGCAATCTCCTCCCTAGCTTCCCAGAGATTCCTCGGATAAATCCCTTCCGGCCCAGGGGGGCTTATCTATTTTCACACTTTCCAGAATTGCTAACAACTCCTCCTTATGAACCTCAAGCCCTTCTAGTCTAGTAGCCTGAATCTCAGTATTCTCCTCGACAACACTATCTTTTTCCTGTGTGAATACTGACGAAAAATATTCATTTAGCACCTCTCGTATCTCCTCGGACTCCAAGCACAACTTCCCACTACTGTCCTTGACTGGCCCTACTCTTACCCTAGTCATTCGTTTATTCCTGACATATCTATAGAAAGCTTTAGGGTTATCCCTGATCCTACCTGCCAAAGACTTCTCATGTCCCCTCCTGGTTCTTCTCAGCTCTCTCTTTAGGTCCTTCCTAACTAACTTGTAACTCTTGAGCGCCCTAACTGAACCTTCATGTCTCATCTTTACATTAGCCTCCTTCTTCCTCTTGACAAGTGTTTCGACTGCTTTAGTAAACTACGGTTCCCTTGCTCGACCACTTCCTCCCTGCCTGACAGGTACATACTTATCAAGGACACGCAGTAGCTGTTCCTTGAACAAGCTCCACATTTCCATTGTGCCCATCCCCTGCAGTTTTCCTCTCCATCCGATGCATCCTAAGTCTTGCCTCATCGCATCATAATTGCCTTTCCCCCAGTTGTAACTCTTGCCCTGCCTATCCCTTTCCATCACTAAAGTAAACGTAATCGAATTGTGGTCACAATCACCAAAGTGCTCACCTACCTCCAAATCTAACACCTGTCCTGGTTCATTACCAGTACCAAATCCAATATGACATCGCCCCTCGTTGGCCTATCTACATACTGTGTCAGGAAACCCTCCTGCACACATTGGACAAAAACGGACCCATCTAAAGTAAAGTACTCAAACTATCGCGTTTCCAGTCAATATTTGGGAAGTTAAAGTCCCCCATAACAACTACCCTGTTGCTTTCGCTCCTATCCAGAATCCTCTTTGCAATCCTTTCCTCTACATCTCTGGAACTTTTCGGAGGCCTATAGAAAACCCCTAACCGGTTGACCTCTCCTTTCCTGTTTCTAACCTCAGCCCATACTACCTCAGTAGACGAGTCCTCATCAAACGTTCTTTCTGCCACTGTAATACTGCCCTTGACTAACAATGCCACCCCTCCCCCTCTTTTACCACCTTCCCTGAGCTTACTGAAATATCGAAACCCCGGCACCTGCAACAACCATTCCTGTCCCTGCTCTATCCATGTCTCCGAAATGGTCACAACATCGAAGTCCCAGGTACCAACCCATGCCGCAAGTTCACCCACCTTATTCCGGATGCTCCTGGCATTGAAGAAGACACACTTTAAACCACCTTCCTGCCTGCCGGTACACTCCTGCAACTTTGAAACTTTACTCCTGACCTCCCTACTCTCAACCTCCTGTATACTGGAGCTACAATTCAGGTTCCCAAGCCCCTGCTGAACTAGTTTAAAACCTACCAAAGAGCATTAGCATATTTCCCCCCCCCCCAGGATATTGGTACCCCTCTGGTCCAGGTGTAGACCATCCTGTTTGTAGAGGTCCCACCGACCCCAGAATGAGCCCCAATTATCCAGAAATCTGAAACCCTCCCCCCTGCACCATCCCTGTAGCCATGTGTCCAACTCCTCTCTCTCCCTATTCCTCGTCTCGCTATCATGTGGCATGGGTAACAACCCAGAGATAATAACTCTGTTTGTTCTAGATCCACCCTAGCTCCCTGAATTCCTGCCTTACATCGCTATCCCTTTTCCTACCAATGTCATTGGTACCTATGTGGACCACGACTTGGGGCTGCTCCCCCTCCCCCTTAAGGATCCCGAAAACACGATCCGAGACATCGCGGACCCTGGCACCTGGGAGGCAACACACCAACCGCGAGTCTATCTCGTTCCCACAGAATCTTGGGGTCTATGTTCATACATCTTTGAAAGTTGCCACTCAAGTGGATAGAGCTGTGAAGAAGGCCTATGGTGTGCTAGCGTTCATTAACAGAGGGATTGAATTTAAGAGCCGTGAGGTGATGATGCAGCTGTACAAAACTTTGGTAAGGCCACATTTGGAGTACTATGTACAGTTCTGGTCGCCTCATTTTAGGAAGGATGTGGAAGCTTTGGAAAAGGTGCAAAGAAGATTTACCAGGATGTTGCCTGGAATGGAGAGTAGGTCTTACGAGGAAAGGTTGAGGATGCTAGGCCTTTTCTCATTAGAACGGAGAAGGATGAGGGGCGACCTGATAGAGGTTTATAAGATGATCAGGGGAATAGATAGAGTAGACAGTCAGAGACTTTTTCCCCGGGTGGAACAAACCATTACAAGGGGACATAAATTTTAAGGTGAATGTCGGAAGATATAGGGGGGATGTCAGAGGTAGGTTCTTTGCCCAGAGAGTAGTGGGGGCATGGAATGCACTGCCTGTGGAAGTAGTTGAGTCGGAAACATTAGGGACCTTCAAGCAGCTATTGGATAGGTACATGGATTACGGTAGAATGATATAGTGTAGATTTATTTGTTCTTAAGGGCAGCACGGTAGCATTGTGGATAGCACAATTGCTTCACAGCTCCAGGGTCCCAGGTTCGATTCCGGTTTGGGTCACTGTCTGTGCAGAGTCTGCACATCCTCCCCGTGTGTGTGTGGGTTTCCTCCGGGTGCTCTGGTTTCCTCCCACAGTCCAAAGATGTGCAGGTTAGGTGGATTGGCCATGCTAAATTGCCCTTAGTGTCCAAAATTGCCCTTCGTGTTGGGTGGTGTTACTGGGTTATGGGGATGGGGTGGAGGTGTTGACCTTGGGTAAGGTGCTCTTTCCAAGAGCCGGTGCAGACTCGATGGGCCGAATGGCCTCCTTCTGCACTGTAAATCCTATGATAATCTATGATAATGATCATGCACTCTGGCACCTGGGAGGCAACACACCAACCGTGAATCTCTCTCGTTCCCACAGTATCTCCTATCTATCCCCCTAACTATGGAGTCTCCAATGCCTAATGCTCTACTCCTCTCTCCCCTTCCCTTCTGAGCAACAGGGACAGACTCTGTGCCAGAGACCTGTACCCCATGGCTTACCCCTGGTAAGTCCCCCCTCCCAACAGTATCCAAAGCGGTATACTTGTTACTAAGTAGAACGACCACAAGGGATCCCTGTACTGACTGCTTCCTCCCAGCCCCTCTCACCGTCACCCATCTATCTTTATTCTTTGGAGTAAATACATCCCTGAAGCTTCTATCTATGACCACCTCTGCCTCCCGAATGATCCGAAGTTCATCCAGCTCCAGCTCCAGTTCCCTAATGCGGTTTCTGAGGAGCTGGAGATGGGTGCACTTCCCACAGATGAAATCAGCAGGGACACTGACGGCGTCTCTCACCTCAAACATTCTGCAGGAGGAACATTGCACTACCTTCCCTACCATCCCCTCTAGATAAAAAAAGAAAAAGAAAGAGCTTACCTGTTATTCACTCCCCTTCTCAGCAAGCACTCACTCAGCAACCTCTGAGCCCTGCACGATAACACCCGAGGGAAAATAAAAGAAAAACTACTTACCAGTCACCAGCCAATCCCTTACCTACAGGCTGTGATGTCACGGTTCAACTTCTTTCTACTTCTACCTGCCCTCGAGTCTTCCTCTTGATCTTTACAGTGGTTGTTTTTTTTTTGGTTAGAGGAGGGGGTAGGGAGGGAAACACTGAAGAAGTGTTTTGGGTTTAAGTGTCACTTGACAACAGCTCCTCCACAAACCACCTTCAAGTTAGGGTGAGCACAACGGCCGTATGCAAATTTCCCCTGCAATAGCCAATCAACAGCTCTGCACTACTGCCCTCTCCTGGATGCTTGTCTTCACTTGAACAGCTAGGGTCTCTTGCTCAGGTACACCTTCAAGTTCGGGTGGGCACAATGGACGTATGCAAATGTCCCCCGCAACAGCCAATCAGCATCTCCGCTCTACTAATGGTTTGGCTCTACAATATCACTATACCAGTCTCAAATATTACGCAAGTCAAACGGGCGTGTAAATTGGAAGCCTGCTCATCATTTTTATATCGCCAATTAACAAGCTGGTGACAGTTAAATCACATTTGTATGGAATTTTTCATTGCCTGCTGGATTTTTCAAGTGTCCGATCTGGAAAGATTTGCGAGTGCTTTACGCAAGGTATAAAGACGCATCAGAAGGATGGAAGAGAAGCTTGCATATGAGACTATGATTGCGTGTAGCAGCAGATAATGTTGGTGAAAGTGGCAGTGTATGTATGACCTTTAAGTTAATTATTTGATTTTCAGTAAAATTAAGATGGAATCTGAGTGCAGGGGCCCTTTAAATTTGTAACCTTGACTGACTTCCTGTTCGCGGCATTGCCCTATTGCTGCATGACAACCCAGCCTAGACTCCCGACACACAGCACCACTTTACACGTCTAATTGGCTGTCCAATGCATGCTTTGGCAATCTGAGATGGCGGGGACAGGAGTGAGCGGGACACTCACTTTCCAGTCCACCTCCTTCACTCTGCCGAAGAATGTAAAATCCAGCCCGACGTCACAGACACTTTCTAGCTGCAATTGTTATTGGGCACGTTTGTTTGATTATCTGAGGACAAGAGAATGGAGTAAATAATATTCAATCATCAGTGAACTGACCCACGTTTGACCTTATAATGGAGAGATTATTATTGATGTAGCAGTTGCAAGATATTTGTGCCGAGGATGCTGTCCTGAGGAACTCCTGCAACAATGTTCTGGGGTTCAGATGATTCATCTCCAACACCACATCCCAAGAATGAGTAAAAAATACATGTATGACTTGATGTGGCAGGTTTGAGAGATTGTTTAGCTCTGTGTGCACGATGCTGTTTTCAATGTTTCGAATGTAGATCTTGTACTAGATTGGCATCTCATTTTCAGGTATGCTTGGTGCTGCTACCACATGCTCTTCCACTTTCTTCATTGGACCAGATTTGGCCACCTGGCTGGAGAAGTTGGAGATATGTTTGACCATATGGTCACAGATTATGGTGGCATACAATTCTGCTGGTGCTAATTGCTCATATATCTGAAGGATGAACATTTTTCAGCTGCTAGATCTATTTTTATTCTATCTCACTTGGCACGGCGGTACTGCGGTTCAGCCACACAACACAATGGAGGGTGTCATAAGTGGTAAATTAGAGTTAATTACTAACTTTTTGCTTTGTGCGCCAGTTTAATTTAAAAATGTCAATAGGTTAATCGTGCAATAAGAATATACAATAAAAACAAATATAAGTAAATGGACATGTTATTAATCATATCAATTTTTAACCATGGCACAAGTTGCATTTGGTAATACTTGTAAGAACATCGGATAGAATCAGTTACATCATTTTCTCTTCAGAAACCGTTGAATCATATCAAGTGTTTCTCGAGTTACCAGCAAGCAATCATATATACTATATATAGAAAAATAGCTCCATTAATGCAAATTTATAAGTCATATTTTGATTTTCATTTTGTCAAAGGAATAAAAAATCAGTTATTCTAGATAATTACAAAGTTAGATCATAAAATATATATATAAATTAAAAAATGTATCTTATAGCTTACATTAGAATACTGGCAAATCAAATACTTTGAATTAAATGCCAAATATAATTCAGTTCAATGGCAAGACTGCAATTGCAGGGATGAAAAAAAACAGCTTTCGGCACAGTTAGCACAAATCCACGTCCAGACGTACTGTTCAATAATATTCTGTGGGCTCACATTTGAGATTGCTTTAATTGTTGAAATGTTATTGCAAAACATTCACTGTGCATGAATTAAGAGATCTTGTTGCTTACAAGCGCTACTCAACAGGGATGTATAATGCATTGCAAAGGTCAATTAAATGCTTAGTTTTAATGAGTTCTACTTAAAATATATCTGCATTTGCACAATAAAACAGGACATTATGCAGAGGCACTTCTGTGGACGTGAAAGAGACTCCAGGATGGTATGTTGCCTTCCTGGTGCCAGGGTCCAGGATGTCTCTGAATGGGCAGGGGCATTCTGAAGGGGGAGGGTGAGCAGCCAGAGGTCATGATATATATTGGTATTAATGGCATAGGCAGAAGAGTGACGAGGTCCTGCAGCAGGAGTTCAGGGAGTTAAGAAGAAATTTAAAAAACTGGATCTCTCGGATTGTAATCTCAGGATTACTCCCTGTGCCACTTGCCAGTGAAGCTAGAAATAGGAAGATAGTTCAACTAAACACGTAGCCAAACAGCTGGTGTAGGAGGGGGAATTTCAGATATCTGGACCATTGTAATCTCTTCCGCGGCAGGTGGCACCTGTACAAGAAAGACGGATTGCATCTAAACTGGAGGGGCATAAATTCCTGGCTGCGAGGTTTGCTAGTGTCACATGTGAGGGTTTAAACTAGCGTGGCAGTGAGGTGGGAACCGGTGAAATAGGTCATAAGTGAAAAAACTGAGGGGGAACTAGAGAATAGTTCCAGTAAGACTCAGAGGAAGAGAAGACAGGGAGATGTTGCTGAACACAGCGGGGCTGTGGCCTGAATGCATTTGTTTCAATGCGAGAAGTAAAACAGGTAAGGCAGATGAACTTAAGGTTTGGATTAGTACTTTGAACTATGACATTGTTGCCATTAGAGAGACTTGGTTGAGGGAAAGACAGGATTAGCAGCTAAATGTTCCAGGATTTAGATGTTTTAGCCAGCATAGAGGGATGTAAAAGGGGTGGAGGATGTTGCACTACTGGTTAAGGAGAATATCACAGCTGTACTGCGGAAGGACACCTCAGAGGGCTCATACAGCGAGGCAATATGAGTGAAGCTCAGGAATAAGATGGGGGCAGTAACAATGTTGGGGGTTTATTATAGGCCTCCCAACAGTCAGTGGGTGATAGAGGAGCAGATATGCAGGCAGATTTTGGCAAGGTGTAAAAGCAACAGCGTCGTTGTGGTGGGTGATTTCAACTTCCCCTATATTGACTGGGACTCACTCAGTGCTTGGATGGGGAAGAGTTTGTAAGGAGCATCCAGGAAGGCTTCTTGAAACAATGTGTCGATCGTCAAACTAGGGAAGGGGCTGTACTGGACCCGGTATTGGGGAATGAGCCTGGCCGGGTGATCGAGGTTTCAGTCAGGGAACAGTAACCATAATTCAGAAGTTTTGCGGGGCTGTTGGATAAAGATAGGAGCAGTCCTCGGGTGAGGTTCTAAAATGTGGGAAAGCTCAATTTAACAATATTAGGCAGGAACTGAAGAATGTAGATTGGGAGCGGATGTTTGAGGGTAAATCAACATCTGGCATGTGAGAGACTTTCAAATGTTGGTTTATAGAAATTCAGGACCAGCATGTCCCTGTGAGGAAGAAGGATAAGTACTGCAAGTTTCAGGAACCTTGGATAACGAGAGATATTGTGAGCCTGGTCCAAAAGAAAGAGGAAGCATTTGAATGGGCTAGAAGGCTTGGAACTGACAAAGCCCGTGAGGAATATAAGGAAAGTAGGAAGGGACCTAAGCAAGGACTCAGGAGGGCTAAAAGGGGTCATGAGAAGTCATTGGCAAACAGGATTAAGGAAAATACCAAGGAATCTTGTATACGTTTATAAAGTGCAAAAGGGTAGTCAGGGAAAGGATTGACCCACTCAAGGACAGGGGAGGGAATCTATGCGTGGAGCCACAGGAAATGGGCGAGCTACTAAATGAGTACTTTGCATCAGTATTCACCAAAGAGAAGGACTTGGTGGATGATGAGTCGAGGGAAAAGTGTGCAGAAAGTCTGGGACACATGGGTGGGGCGGTAGCACAGTAGTTAGCACAGTTGCTTCACAGCCCCAGGGTCCCAGGTTTGATTCCTGGCTTGGGTCACTGTCTGTGTGGAGTCTGCATGTTCTCCCCGTGTCTGTGTGGGTTTTCTCCGGTTGCAGCGGTTTCCTCCCACAGTCCAAAGATGTGGTTAGGTGGATTGGTCATGCTAAATTGCCCTTAGTGTCCGAAAAGGTTAGTTGGGGTTTCTGGGTTACGGGGATAGGGTCGAGGTGTGGGCCTGGGTAGGGTGCTCTTTCCAAGGGCCGGTGCAGATTCGATGGGCTGAATGCCCTCCTTCTGCGCTCTAAACTCTAATAATACGCCTTGAAAAACATTAAGGTAGATAGAATCTACCAGATGGAATCTACCCCAAAATACTGAGGGAGGCAAGGGAGGAAGTTGCTGGGGCCTTGTCAGAAATCTTTGTTTCCTCACTGGCTACGGGTGAGGTCCCAGAGGAATGGAGATTACCCAATGTTGTTCCTTTGTATAAGAAGGATAGCAAGGATAATCCAGGAAATTACAGGCTGGTGAGCCTTACGTCAATGGTAGGGAAATTATTTGAGAGGATTCTTCGAGACACGGTTTGCTCTCATTTGGAAGCAAGTTCTCCCCGTGGGTGAACTCCCCGTATTAGTGAAAGGCAGCACGGTTTTGTGAAGGGGTGATTGTACCTCACTAACGTTTGATTGGGTTTTTCGAGGAAGTGATGAAGATGATTGATAAAGGTAGGCAGTGGGACTTCCGTTGACGGCGGGCGGGAGGCAGCCGCATGTTGGAGGGCTCCTGCTCGGGAATAGAATTTTCGGGGTTTTAATGCCCAGTCCCAGGGGCAATGAATGCTGAAAGAGTTGTCGGAAGACACAGTGAGGAGAAATGTCCAATTTTTCGAAAAAAATGGTGTGAAAAGGGGGCTAATGAAAGTCTGCCAGTGAGTGGAAAAGTCGTCGCGGGAACTGTAAGGAAAGTGGAGACTGGGGCGCTGGGGGAGGCTGCATTGCTCACAGAAGAAGGAATGACCAAGGTGATGGGCATGGAACCTGAAAAACAGTTCACAAAGCACATGGAAGCGATAAAGAAGGAGATGGGGGCGGTATTGAAAGTGCTGGTGGAGGAGGTGATTGCCCCGGTGAGGGCGGCGGTATTGAGTGAAGCGGTGGAGGTGAGGGAGCAGGGTGAGACACTGAAAGAAGTGGAAGAGGCACTATCGCAACACAGTGATCAACTCACCTCGATGGCGAAGGAGCTGTGGAGGGTGATAGAGACCAACAAGGGTCTGGGAGCCAAAATGGACGACCTGGAAAACAGATCCAGGTGGCAGATTCTGAGGATCGTGGGTCTGCCCGAAGGGGTGGAAGGCCCGAGGCCGACAGAGTATTTTGCCACAATGTTGGCGGAGCTATTGGGGGAGGGGGACGATCCCTCTCGATACGAACTGGATCGGACACATAGGTCGTGGAGGCCTATACCAAAGGCGAGTGAGCCACCAAGAGTAGTGACTGTTTGTTTCCGTAGGTACATCATGAAGGAGAAGGTCCTGTGTTGAGCAAAGCAGAAGCGGGTGGTGCATTGGGCTGGAGCTGGTATGCGCAAATACCAGGACTTTATGGTGGAGTTGGCGAGGAGGCGGGCGGCCTTCGGCTGGGTAAAGAAGGCACTGTACAAAAGCAATGTGCAGTGCAGCATAGTGTACCCAGCTAAGTTGAGGGTGACCTACAAATCCAAAGACTTTTATTTTGGGACGGCGGAAGCAGCGGAGGTGTTTGCGAAGGTAGAAGGACTGTGGCAGAATTGAGAAATGGGACTGAGAGTTGGTCTTGTACTGGTGTAGCCTCATGTAACTTTATTTTTTCACTGCGTGTTGGTGTATGTACTAAATGAGTCGACGCTGTATATTTGGACAAGATAAGAGTTGGAACTTTCATTTGCAATGATGGTTCTTTGGGGCTTGGGTGTGTACGATGGGGTTGTGTGTTAAAGAGGATTTCTTTGTTTTCCTGGGACCGGGCAGGGGGAGGAAGGAGACCCGGGCAGGGGCCTGCACACTGGCTGGTTTAAGCCGGCCAGTGAACGAGAGTGAGGTGGGGGGAGGGGCTGTAGCCATCGGAGCCTGGTAGAACAGGTTTCGATGAGTCTAGCTGGGGTGAAAAGTTGGGGGAAGGAACTGATGCTGGGGGGAGGAGTTTACAAGAGGAAGTGGAGGAATCTGTGTGTGTGTGTGGGGGGGGGGGTGGTCTACAATTCATGTGTGTCATTCACAGTACACTTTCGGTGATTGGATGGCTTTGAATATAAGTTGATGGTGACCACGGGCGATTCCTGATTCCTTTTTCTTTTTTTTCTTGGGAGGTTTCTTTTTATTTGATGCCTATATTGTCATGCAGGCCGTTGTTTGGGGGTTGCTGGGAGGATGGGATTGTAGTTGTTAATAAGGGGGTTGAAACTGTATTCGTTACCATTTACTGTTTGTTGGTGGGGGTGTAAATTTTGAAGAAAATGTGAAAAAGGAGAATAAAAATATTTTAAAAAAAGATAAAGGTAGGCAGTGGATGTTGTCTACATGGACTTCAGTAAGACCTTTGACAAGGTCCCGCATGGCAGACTGGTACAGAAGGTGAGGTCACATGAGATCAGAGGTAAGCAGGCAAGATGAATAGAGAACTGGCTCGATCACAGAAAGCAAAGGGTTGCAGTGGAAGGGTGCTTTTCTGAATGGAGGGCTGTGACTAATGGTGTTCCACAGAGATTAGTGCTGGGGCCTTTGCTCTTTATAATATAGAAAATGATTTGGAGGAAAATGTAACTGGTCTGATTAGTAGGTTTACGGATGACACATAGGTTGGTGGAATTGTAGATAGAGATGAGGACTGTCAGAGGATGCAGCAGGATATAGATCGGTTGGAGGCTTGGGCAGATGGAATTTAATCCGGACAAATGTGAGGTAATGCATTTTGGAAGGTCTAATACAGGAGGGAATATACAGTAAATGGCAGAACCCTCAAGACTATTGACAGGCAGAAGGATCTGGGTGCACAGATCCACAGGTCACTGAAAGTGGCAACACAGGTGGAGAAGGTAGTCAAGAAGGCATATGGCATGCTTGCCTTCATTGACCGGGGCATTGAGTTTACAAATTGGCAAGTCATGCTGCAGCTGTATAGAACTTTGGTTAGGCCACACTTGGAATATAGTGTTCAATTCTGGTCACGGCACTACCAGAAGGATCTGCAGGCTTTGGAGAGGGTACAGAAGATGTTGCCTGGTATGGAGGGCATTAGCTATGTGCAGAGGTTGGATAAACTCAGTTTGTTCTCACTGGAATGACGGAGGTCAGGGGCAACCAGATAGAAATCTGCAAAATTATGAGGGGCATGGACAGAGTGGATAGTCAGAAGCCTTTTCCCAGGGTAGAAGAGTCAATTACTAGGGGACATAGTTTTAAGGTGCGAGTGGCAAAGTTTAGAGGAGATGTGCAAGGGAAGGTTTTTACACAGAGGGTCTTGGGTGCCTGAAATTTGCTGCCGGAGGAGGTGGTGGAAGCAGGTACGATAGTGACGATTAAGGGGCATCTTGACAAATACATGAATAGGTTGGGAATAGAGGGATATGGAACCCAGAAGTGTTGAAGGTTTTAGGTTAGATGGGCAGCTTGGTCTGGAGGGTCAAAGGTCCTGTTCCTGTGCTTTAATTTTCTTTGTTCTTTATAACTGTCATATATAGCTGTATAATAAAATTATTTTCTTCATTTCTTCTGCACCGTCTTAGAATAAATGTTCTGAATGAAAATTTAAGACCGTTGTGCAAATATTTCCAAAGTTGCTCATGGAGAAATATATGGGTTCGAACAGCTTTATTTTTGAACACAACTTGTTCTTCCATTGATTTGCATTGTATTTCTGGCAACATTGACCTAAAATAAAAATACAGTAACAACACAATAATTTTGTATTTATGTGCAACAGGAGTACTCACAAAAATAACATTTTCATTTATACAGTGCTTTTCAAGTAAATTAATGCTTCACAATTAGATCTAAGCCTTTAGCCCGACGGAAAATGGATGTGGAGCAAGGAAGTGAGATCAAGGGAAGTGATAAACACATTGGCTAAAAAGAGAGCCTTCTTGGGAAGGTTTGAGAAGGTGTTGAGCCTGTTCAGAACATTAGGACAGAGAGCTTTGCGCAAAAGCAATAGGAGAGGCCATAGCCTGAGTGAGACACAGTCAGAGTGAGCTTGAAACTCGAGAATTTGAAACAGAGTGGGAATTGAATTGGTAAGTCTTTCCCTCTTTCCTTTTTTAGAAGTTTAATAATCCAGTTAAAGGGTTTATAAGGAGCTGCCCCACCCAGATAACTGAGTGGAAGTTATCTGTCGATCACTTGAAGCCTGATTAGGAGTCAAGAGGTGTTGACTACATACTTTTCCAGTTTAACTGGTTTGAGTAATCTCAATTCTATTTCAGAAAGGTGCTTCAAAGCGCACTCACTTTGTACACTAGCAGTGGCAGAGACTACATCCGAAGTGAGACACAGCCTAGTGAATTTGAAATTTGGGAATTTTATCTCCAGCTACAGCTCGTGGAAGCCCGGGTTTCGGAGCTGGAGCGGTGGCTGGGGATACTGTGAAGTATTTGTGAGGTGGATAGTGTCGTGGATAGCACGTCTAGAGAGGTGGTCACACTGCAGGTTCATATGCCACAGGCAGGAAGGAAATAGGTGACCAGCAGGCAGAGCAAGAGAGCGAGGCAGGCAGTGCAGGAATCTCCTTTAGATATTTCCCTGCAAAACAGATATACTGTTTTGGATACTGTTGAGGGGAATGACCTCTCAGGAGAAAGCAGCAGCCAAATTTATTGTGTCATGGTTGCTGCAGAGGGTAGGAGTAAAAAGTGTGGGAATGCAATAGTTATAAGGGATTCCATTGTAAGGGGAATAGACAGATGTTTCTGTGGCTGCAATCAAGGCTCCAAGATGGTATGGTTCCTCCCTGGTGCTAAGATCAAGTATGTCTCGGAGCAGTATATTCTGAAGGATATTCTGGAGGGGGAGGGTAAATAGCCAGTAGTCGTGGTACACATTGGTACAAATAAGATAGATTTAAAAAAGGGACGAGGTCCTTTAAGCAGAATACAGGGTGATAGGAAGAAAGTTGAGAAGTCGGACCTCAAAGATAGTGATCTCAGGATTACTACAGTGCCATGTGCTAGTCAAAGTAGAATTATCAGGATAGATTAGATGAATACATTGCTGAAGGGATGGTGTGAGGGGGAGGATTTCAAATTCCTGGGGCACTGGGATCGGTTCTGGCGGAGGTAGAACCAGTACATACTAAATGGGTTACACCTGGGAAGGACTGGGACTGATGTCCAAGAGGGAATATTTGCTAGAATGGCTGGGGAGGGTTTAAACTAAAAGGAAGGAGGATGGGAGCCTATGCAAGGAGTTGAGGAGGAGGAAACAAAGACAAAAATAAAAGACAGAAAAGGGAATAAGGGGCAGCACGGTGGCACAGCGGTTAGCACTACTGCCTACAGCGCTGAGGACCCGGGTTTGGTCCCGCCCCCGGGTCACTGTCTGCATGGAGTTTGCACATTCTCCGCGTGTTTGCGTTGGTTTCGCACCCCACAACCCAAAGATGTGCAGGTTAGGTGAATTGGCCACGTTAAATTGCCGCTTAAATGGAAAAAAAAAATTGGGTACTCTAAATTTATATTAAAAAAAGAAAAGTGACAAGCAGAGAAAACAGGAGCTAAATTCAAACAGGGCCGCAATGAAAAATATTGGGAGCGGACCAAGTAATGTTAAAAAGACAAGCTGAAAGGTTTTCTGCCTTAAAGTGCGGAGCATTCGCAAGGAAATGGATGAATTAATTGTGCAAATAGATGTAAAGGGGTATGATATCATCGGGATTATGGAAACATGGCGGCAGGGTGACCAGGGATGGGATTTGAACGTCCAGGGGTATTCAGTATTTAGGAAGGACAGACAAAAACGAAAAGGCAGTAGAGTTGCAGTGCCGGTTTAGGTTGAAATTAACCCAATAGTAGGGAAGGATATTAGCTCCGACAATGTGGAATCTGTATGGGTAGAAACACCAAGGACAGGAAATGTTAGTGGTGGTTATATATAGACCCTCAAACTGTAGTATTGATATTGGGAATGGCATTAAACAGGAAGTTAGAAACACATGCGATAAAGAAACATCTGTAATTATGGTATATCTGCATGTAGATTGGGCAAATCAAATTAATCACAATACCATAAAAGAATTCCTGGAATTCATACACGATGGATTTTTGGACCAATATGTTGAGGAACCAACTAAGAACAGGCATTGAGACTGGGTACTGTGTAACGATGGCAGAATCATTGACAATCTAGTTTTGCGAGACCCCCCCAAGAAAGCACAACAGCACCTATACTTCCTCAGGAAACTAAGGAAATTCGGCATGTCCACATTAACCCTTATCAACTTTTACAGATGCACCATAGAAAGCATCCTATCGGGCTGCATCACAGCCTGGTATGGCAACTGCTCGGCCCAGGAGCGCAAGAAACTTCAGAGAGTCGTGAACACCGCCCAGTCCATCACACGAACCTGCCTCCCATCCATTGACTCCATCTACACCTCCCGCTGCCTGGGGAAAGCGGGCAGCATAATCAAAGATCCCTCCCACCCGGCTTACTCACTCTTCCAACTTCTTCCATCGGGCAGGAGATACAGAAGTCTGAGAACACGCACGAATAGACTCAAAAACAGCTTCTTCCCCACTGTCACCAGACTCCTCAATGACCCTCTTATGGACTGACCTCATTAACACTACACCCTGTATGCTTCATCCGATGCCAGTGCTTATGCAGTTACATTGTATATGTTGTGTTGCCCTATTATGTATTTTCTTTTCTTCCCTTTTCTTCCCATGTATTTAATGATCTGTTGAGCTGCTCGCAGAAAAATACTTTTCACTGTATCTCGGTACACGTGACAATAAACAAATCCAATCCAATCCCTTGGGGATGAGCAACCATAATTTGGTAGAATTTGTCAGCATGCTAGAGAGTGAAGTAGTTGATTCTGAGACTAGGGATCTGAATCTTAATAAAGAAAATTACAATGATATGAGGCGTTTGTTGGCTATGATCGATTGGGAAACATCAACGTATGACTGTGGGTAGACTATGGCAAACATACAAAGAGTACATGGGAGAATTGCAACAACTGTTTATTCCTGTCTGGCACAAAAGTAAACCAGCAAAGGTGGCCAATCCATGGCTTACAAGGGAAATTAGAAATAGTATTCGATCCAAGGAAGAAGCATACAAATTGGCCACAAAAAACAAGAGATCTGAGGATTGGGAACAGTTTAGAATTCAGCAAATGACCAAAGGATTGATTAAGAAGGGGAAAATAGAGTATGAGATTAAGCTAGCAGGGAGCATAAAAAATGATTGTAAAAGTTTCTATAGGTATGTGAAGATAAAAAGATTGGTGAAGGCAAATGTAGGTCCGTTACAGTCACAAACAGGGGAAATTATAATGGGGACAAAGAAATGGCTGAGTAATTAAATACATACTTTGGTTCTGTCTTCACAAATGAGGAGATAAGTAAGATACTAGAAATGTTGGGGAATGCAGGGTTTAGTGAGGGAGGAACTGAAAGAAATCAATATTAGTAGAGAAATGGAGTTAGAGAAATTGATGGGATTGCAGGCTGATAAATCCTCAGGGTTGGATGATCTACATCCCAGAGTACTTAAGGAAGCTCTAGAAATAGTGGATGCAATGGTGCTCATCTTCCAGCATTCCAAAGACTCTGGAACAGTTCTTACACATTGGAGGATAGCTAATGTAACTCCACTATTTAAAAAGGGAGGTAGAGAGAAAACAGGGAATTATTGACCAGGAAGCCTGACATCGGTAGTGGAGAAAATTCTTGAATCCATTATCAAAAACTTTAAGCAGAGCCCTTAGAAAACAGTGGCAGGAGCAGGCAGAGTCAGCATGGATTTATGAAGGGGAAATCATGTTTGACTAATCAACTGGAATTCTTCAAGAATGTAATTAGTAGAGTTGATGAGGGGGAGCCAGTGGATGTGGTTTATCTGGACTTTCAGAAGACTTTTGCCAAAGTCCTGCTTAAGAGATTACTAAGTAAAATTAAAGCGCATGGGGTTAAGGGTAGTCTATTGTGATGGATAGAAAACTGGTTGGCAGACAGAAAACCAAGAGTAGGAATGAACGGATCTTCTTCAAATAGGCAAGAAGTGACTAATGTGGTACCACAGGTATCGGTGCTAGGACCCAGCTATTCACAATATATATTCATGATTTAGATGAGGGAAACAAATGTAATGTCTCCAAATTTGCAGATGATCAAAGCTGGGTAGGAGGGTGAACTGTGAGGGGGTGCAGCAATCCTTCAGTGTGATTTGGACAAGTTGAGTGAATGGGCAAATGAATGGCAGATGCAGTATAATTTGGATAAATGCAACAATGGGAAGACAGACTATTATCTGAATGGCCAGAAATTAAGAGAGGGGAACGTGTAGCAAGACCTTGGTGTCCTCGTACACCAGTCACTAATGGTAAGCATGCAGGTACAGCAGGCAACAAAGAAGGCAATGGTGTGCTGTTCTTCACTGTGGGAGGATTCGAGAACAGGAACAGGGTTTGTCTTGCTTCAATTATACTGGCAATTGATGAAGCCACACATGGAATATTTTGTGCAGTTTTGGTCTCCTAATGCGAGGAAGGATGTTCTTTCTCCAGAGGGACTGCAACAAAGGTTGACCAGGCTGGTTCCTGGGATGCCGGGACTGATGTATGAGGAAAGATCAAGTCAGTGAGGATTGTATTTGCTGGAGTGCAGAAGAATGAGGGGGGTCTTATAGAAACCTATAAAATTTTAACAGGACTGGACAGGGTAGATGCAAGAAGGACGTTCCCGATGGTGGTGGTGTCCAGAAGCAGAGGTCACAGTCTGACGATAGGGGGACCATTCAGGACAGAAGTGAGAAGAAATTTCTTCACCAGAGAGTGGTGAATCTGTGGAATTTGTTTCCAGGGGAAGTCGTTGAGGTCAAATCATTGTATGTTTTCAAGAAGCAGTTAGATATAGCACTTGGGGCAAAGGGGATCAAAGAATATGGAGGGAAGACAGGATTAGTCTATTGAGTTGGATGATCAGCGATTTTCATAATGAATGGCAGATACAGGCGCAAAGTGCCAAATGGCCTCCTCCTGCTCCTATTTTCTATGAAGCATCTGAAGACTTGACCGCTTCACCACAAATGTTTGGGCAAAGGGAGAGAGGGTGAGGGCCGGAGGATCTTTTGGGGGGTCATTATTACTTTTGATTTATTTAAGCACAATGCCAGGGCACAGAGGCAGGGTTTGCACCTAACCCACCACCACACCCAGCAGCCTGTGCTTTTGTTCTGGGATTGCCTGCTCAACCCTTATTTCAACCCACCCATCCCCAACTGAAAATCTGACTTGCGGACAGATATTTTTAAAGGTTGCAGTCGGCTAGCTGGGAGACCTCTCAACCTTGCCAACCTGTGCCAAAGAGATGTCCACTCCTCTACTGGACTCTGAAATTCACTTGCAGCGGATTTTCCAGCAAGGCGTCTGCTAATTCTTGCTGAAATTCTTCTCTCTTTTGCCACTTCTTGAAGAGTTGTACATTTATTCATTGATGTGCTTGAGTTTGTGCTTTATTTTATTTTTGAATGAAATGGAACACTTATAATGACCAAGAGCACACTCAGTTCTAAAACTGGCAATTTGTATATATCTGGAGATCTGGGCATCATTTACATCCCATCAGACAATAATGAGGTCGAGTTGATGCCAATGGGTGGATTGGGGATGTTGCAATGTCACTTTCCACCTGTTTTTCATTGGAAACAGTATGTTTGTAATGACTAAGTTGTGTTGCTGCAGAACTCTAGGCACTGCCCATTTGAAGTAGTGGCTCCAATACCATAGCGCCCAAATACAGATGGCTATGAATCGAAGTATTTTCGACGGCGTGCACTGAAGTCTCCTGGTGCATTTGTTAACAATTCGATATATTCATCATAGAATCTCTCCCTTTTCTCTAATTCATAGGACATCATTGGAATAAAAGCACTGTTGAAGGTATCAATCTTTGATGGATTTATTGGGATGCTTACAAATATGAGTCTTTGAGTGACATTTGGGTTCATCAATAGTCTTAACCAATTTGTTTCTGATGGTGAAACCTAGTCCATGTTCAGGAACTTATCCCATCAGGCTTCCCAGACCAGTAAAACTGATGTGGAGATGCCGGCATTGGACTGGGGTGGGCACAGTAAGAAGTTTTACAACACTAGGTTAAAGTCCAACAGGTTTGGTTAGAATCAGTAGCTTTCGGAGTGCAGCTCCTTCATCAAGTAAGTAAAATGTTACCAGTTCAGAAAAATACTTTTCACTTTACGTCGGTACACGTGACAATAAACAAATCCAATCCAATCCAATCCAATCCTACAATATTGATGTTCATATGGACAGTTCATGGTTGATATTGGCTGTCTTTCTGGTGAAATTTCGATTTTTTTTACATTTAGATTTATTGTCACGAGTACCGAGGTAGAGTAAAAAGCATTGCTCTGCGTGCAGTCCAGGCAGATCGCTCCGCACATGAAAAATGTCGAACATACGATAGATATTCGATGTAAATAAATAGACATCGGGTGAAGCGTACGGAATGTAGTGCTACAACTGTAGAGAAGATGCGTAGAGATCAGTTCAGTCTGTAAGAGGGCCATTCAAGAGTCTGGTAACAGCAGGGAAGTAGCTGTTTTTGAATTTGTTGGTGCGTGTTCTCAGACTTTTGTATCTCCTGCCTGATGGAAGAGGTTGGAAGAGAGAATTGCCCAGTGTAGACAGAGTCTATGGACTGGAGGCGGATTCGAGTGAGGGAGTGGGTGGTGTTCACAACTCTTTGTAGGTTCTTACAGTCTTGGGCCGAGCAGTTGCCATACCGGCTGTGATGCAGCCAGATAGGATGCTTTCCAAGCTGCATCTATAAAGCATCTCGAGTATTTTCCATAAGGTTTGGGCACAGCCACATGCAAAGTAATACCTTTTTGTAAGGAGTTTGTAGCCTGGCCACTTCCAGCCTTAAAATGGAGAACCGCAAAGACCGAAGGGAAATTCAGCCAACACAGGCAAAGACTAGCAAGTACAGAAATCATGTGTATTGAAACCTGTAAAAAACCAGACAGCACTGAAACCAGCAGCCATCTGCACAGTAATGAGCAATTCCAAGGCACAATTGCAACACTCAAAGTGAATAAAGCCAAGCCAGACTCCTCGGCGCCAGCAGGAGCCAAGACAAAGGAAGGCCAACGGACCTTTAGGGACCGCCCAGCGATCAGGGAACAACTCCAGTATTGGAGAAATCGCTCCAAATGATCGGAACGCAGTCCAATCATTTGGAACCAGGTACGGGGTCCGCCCCGAAGGCGGGAAGCCCCTGGGGACTATAAAGTAGAGCCCCCAAGTTCAAATCGTCCTTCTTTGGCAGGGTCACTCAGCAACTCAGCAACCGTGAGAGTGACCTGTCTAAGCTGCCGCATCAACCAGGTAAGTCTCCAGTCAACGCTCGCTACGAGATAGGCGCTCCTAGCTACAAGTCCATACCAGCTTTTGAAACCTGCAGACTCAGGACATGAACGAAAGGCCATTTGTTCCCCTGACCTGGTGGGCCAATTCCGAAGCTAAGTATAGGCCTTTTAGTGATAGAAATAGTCTAGCAAGTAGAGTTATATGCATAAGTAGTGACTTACTGTATATAATAAATGTGTTTTGATTTGAACCTTACTAATTGGTGTGTTGAGTTATTGATCAGTACTTGAACTTGAACCTCGTGGCGGTATCATAAAGATACCTGGCGACTCTAGAGCAAAGGTTAAACAAACAGAGCAAATTACGAATTAAGAGCCAACCAAAAGTTAGCAACATATTACTGGCAACATCCTGACGGGACCCGATCTAGAAGTGGCTTAACCACTCCGGGAGAACCCAAAGTTTGAATTAGAAGTCCAATTCTGAATAGAAAAAAACACAAGTGTTCAAGCAGTTCTGATCAATCCTCATAATTCGGAAGTGTGTTAATGCATGCGTAACTAACAGGGCTATAAGGTAATACTGATAGATTTTTGTTGCGAAAAAACTGTCAGGAGTTTGTATTCGGGAAAATAGCGAAAGCCGTACCCGTAATTACAGCACCGCCTTACTACCCCACGTTCCAAATTTTAAGAGAGTATTTAGAGAAGAAAGATGGCAATGTAGGCAATGCAATGCCTCATGAGCCCTGAAGAATTTGTGGTCGCAGCGACCAGCAGCAGAGAAGGACAGTGTCCCGTTTGGGAAGAGGAAATCAGGAAGTACCTCAAAGGGAAAGGATGGCCCCTTTGGAGTGAATTCTGTGACAATGAGGAAACAGGACCCGGGAGTATAGGACATACTTGGTGGGAGAACCTGTCAGAGATTCATAAGAAAAGCTTGGGAAAAGCTCGCAAGCCGATGGCAATCGTGTCCTGTCTGGCACAATTGCGAGGCACAGAGGAGGTCGTTCGGACGCTCCGTAAAGAGACAGAAGGAATACACCGAATGAGCAAGGTCAATGTTAGCGAGGTTGAGAAAGAGAACATAGAGTTGAGAAGGAAGTTGGCAGCAAAGGACGGAGAGGTGGATGATGCCAAGTGGGCACACCAACCAGTCTTGTCTGGCGCACCTAAGCAGCTTCCAGACACAGTACGAAAAGGCCTATCAGGACACGCAACGTGCAGTCCGGGTAAGAGAGGAAACAGAGAAACAGGTAGAGGCATTGTAAAGACAGTGTAGTGACCTGAAAGCAGCATTACGAGCACTCCATGCTACCACCACGGAGCAGAGACAAAGCTCATTAGATCACGCAAAGTGCCGGAAGCAGATTGCAGAACTGCAGTCTTTGCTTTCAGTTCAGAATGGATTCCAGAGCACCTTTGGATCCCAGTTAGATACAGAAGATGGCCCGGATTGGGAAGAATTAAATGAGACCGCGCATAGATATGTTCAGGGAACATGTGCGCAAGAAAAGCCCCAGAAGAGAAAAGCGCCCCAACCCCCCATAGGGCAGATAGTTCAGGCACCAATGAATCCAGTAGCCACCCACTGCACAATCACATCGGAAGGAGACACGGAATTCCTGTACACGACCCCCTTAACCGTGACCCAATTACAGGACGCGTGCGAGAAAATCACACCGTTCCGCCCCACCTCAGACCCCCACCACTTCTTTGCTAGAGTAAAGCAGCAGGCGACCATGTACGGCCTGGATGAGCGTGAGCACGTGAAGCTCACAGTTTTGAGTTTAGACCCTTCGGTCGTAGCAGCCCTTCCCGACCTACAGAATGTAGGAGGAGGCACCCTTGCAGAAATGCACGCAGCGATCCTAGATGCGATCGGCTACAACAGAGGTGACCCCGTAGAAGGCCTGAATAAATGCAGGCAGAAAAAGACAGAACACCCCACAGCGTTTGCTGGACGCCTGTGGATTAATTTCACAGCAGTTTTCGGTAATTTAGAAAGTGCCCATTTGTCCCAAGACGGTATGGCCAAATGGACCCGCACCCTTATCTCCCATGCCACAGAGGCAGGACAAAAAGCCTGTACGAATTATGACCCCTCAAGGAAGCCCACAATGAGAAATGGGTTTTAAAAAGATTGTCCCGCGCCTGGGAGCAGTCTGTACAAAACAAACCCGCAGTTAGGAAACCCAAGGAACAGCAGGCAGAAGCAGACATCCAAGCGGTGAAAACGCACCAGAACCCCGCATGTGTGAACAAAGGCAGGAACAGCCCCCCACAAAAGTCTCAGGAGTGTTACAACTGTGGACAGTTAGGACACTTTGCACGAGAATGCAATGCCCCATGAAAGCCACAGAGAGCCCAGCAGGCAGGCACTCTGAATAAGAACAGGACAGAGCCCATACATAGTGTAAGCACCCGTTCAGACCAGACGGACCTGAACGGAATGGACTGGCGGTGTTCGGGCTCCCCCAGTTGGGTCTGCGACACCCTTTGGGATAGGTCCGGCCGACCAGTAGTTGCAGCAAAGATACAGGGACAGCCCATCGAATTTCTCTGGGACACAGGAGGGTCCCGCACCACAATCAATTCCTCCACCATATTCCAGAAAGACACGTGGCCCACTACAGCCACCATCACCCTCAGCGGCTTCACAGGCCACTCACAGCAGGGACACATCACAGCCCCTGTACCCATTCAGATTGGCAATACAACGACAAAGCACCCCATAGTTTTAGTCGATCTACCCCACACAGCAGAACACATTTTGGGCATTGATTTTATGAATTCCCACAACCTGTCCTTTGATCCGGTAAACCAATGTGTTTGGAGAATGGCAAAATCCGCAAGAGCCCCCGCAACGCTCACAATAGGTGAATACGCAAACAAGATTAGCGCAGTCGGCGAATTTTGGTTTGACCCGACCACAATTAGCACAGACAAGCAGGTTAGGGCAGTTCTGCAGAAGCACAGGACAGCATTCTCGAACCACAAACACGACTGTGGCCAGATGACTGGTTCCGTTCAAATCACAGGACCTGACCCTACACCCCAAAAGCAATATTGATTTCCCCAAGAGGCAGAGGGAGAAATCGCAAAAGTGATCGACAGCTTATTAGAGCAGGGTGTACTCAGATCAGTAGCCTCCACTAATAATGCCCCGATTTGGCCAGTGAGAAAGCCCGATGGATAATGGTGACTGACCATCGATTACCAGGAACTCAACAAAGTCACCCCCGCAGCAGCTCCCACGATAGCCACAAGTCCCGAGACCATGCTCAAACAGGGACTCAACTCACGATATTTTACGGTTTTGGACGTCAGTAATGGATTCTGGTCCATTTCATTGGCAAAAGCGTGCCAATACAAATTTGCCTTCACTTTTAAAAATCAGCAGTACACGTGGACATGCCTTCCACAAGGATTCCAGAACTCCCCCTCCATTTTCCACCGCCAGCTGGCAAATGGATTATCAAAATGTTCTCGCCCCGAATGTCTGGTCCAGTATGTGGATGACCTATTACTGCAGACAGACACCAAGGCAGAGCACATCGAGCTTCTGTCCGAACTCCTGGAACTCCTACAACAGATTGGTTGTAAAGTAAACCCCAAAAAGGCCCAGATTTTGGAAAACAAGGTAGTATATTTGGGTACAATTATCACGCATGGTAAATGCGAGATCGAGCACAAAAGAATTGACTTGATTGCCAAATTGCCCCTTCCCCAGAATGTTTCAGCCCTCCGGTCGTTTTTAGGACTGGTTGGCTACTGCCGAAACCACATTGACGGTTTCGCCAGCAAGGCAGCACCCCTCTCGGAACTCCGAAAGAAAGGAGCCCTTTGGGAATGGCTTCCGCAGCATACGGATGCTGTGGATGCTTTGAAAAGAGCCCTCATTGCAGCCCCCGCACTACAGGTTCCAGACCCGCTTTCCCCCTATGCTATAGAGATAGCCAGCACCGACTGCACCCTTTCGGCCGTGCTCCTCCAGGAACGGCATGAACAGTTAAGACCAGTGGCTTATGCCTCCAGACTTTTAGATCCTGTGGAGCAGGGATTTTTGGCCTGTGAAAGGCACCTGCTCGCAGTTTTCTGGGCAGTTCAGTATTTTTCCTCCATAACCAGACTAAACCCCATCACAATCCTCACAGAACACCCCCCCACCCAACTTTTACTGGACGGACGAGGTAAGGACGGTACAGTCAGCCAAATTAGAGCAGCCAGATGGACCCTTCTTTTGCAGGGACGGGTCATCACTGTTAAAAGGACCAAGACCCACACTTTCTTAGCCGATAACCTTCAGTACCCAGGCACCCGCCACGACTGTGAAATCATCTCACCGCACCACAACACAGGCCCCTTTATCGCAAAAACACCTCCCCGAAAGATAGGTAGTTCACCCCAGAGCCCCCAGCACAGACACGTGCGCATCTTTAAAGATATATGTGGATGGTTCTTCCACAGTATTAGAAGGGCAACGCATTACAGGTTGCAGCATATATGTCGAGGACGCGCAGGGACGCGCCCTAGAAGAAATCTCACTAAAACTACCAGGACACTTAGGCGCGCAGGCGGCAGAACTAGCAGCCGTGGCATACATTGTGGATCACCCAGATTCTTTCCCCAGCCCAGCAGACATATACTCGGACAGCCTATATGTCTGCAACAGCCTTACGGAATTCCTCCCGCTGTGGAAAGCAAGAGGATTTCTTTCCGCAGACGGAAAACCCCTCCCTTCTGCCCCATTGCTCCACCACATTTTAGAGAAAGCAAAGGACAGGACATTCGGAATTGTTAAAGTTCGCAGTCACCACCGTTCCTCCCGCCCTGGAAATGTAAAAGCCGATGCATTGGCACTGGGGCTGTTTAGCACAGGGCTAAATCGCTGGCTTTGAAAGCAGACCAAGGCAAGCCAGCAGCACGGTTCAATTCCCGTACCAGCCTCCCCGAACAGGCGCCGGAATGTGGCGACTAGGGGCTTTTCACAGTAACTTTATTTGAAGCCTACTTGTGACAATAAGCAATTTTCATTTCATTCATTTCATTCATTCAAAAGCAGGTTCCAGGCATGGATATTTTTGGACACTCCCCGAAAGCGCACCAGTGAATGCAGTTCAGGTCTCGCAGACTAAGATCGAGGATTTAGTGCAGGCCCAGAAGCAGGATAGCAATCTCAGGGAGATTTTGAAAGGAAAATTTCCAGCACCCTATGATAGATTTAAAAATACACTGACCACACATGACGGTGTGGTGTTAAAAGACACACTTTATGTGGTTCCTGACCAGGACAGGAATCAGCTTATTTGTTTATTCCATGACAGTCATGGACATAAGGGAATTGATCCCACCACAGTCCACCTCAGGCAGCTCTGCTGGTGGCCAAGTTTAAAAGAAGATGTAACGCACTACGTTGAGAATTGCCTTATCTGTGCCCAAAACAATCCAGACAGATACGCAAAGAAGGCTCAGCTTAGTCACACCCGCCCCGTTAACGGCCCCTGGACTAACCTCCAGATCGATTTTATAGGACCATTGCCCCCTTGCAGGAATGGTTACAAGTACGTATTAGTCGTCATAGACACTTTTACGAAATGGGTTGAGGCATTCCCATCCAGAACTAACATGGCAAAGACCACCACAAAGATCTTAACCCACCACATCTTTACGAGATGGGGACACCCCTGCAGCATTGAATCCGACCAAGGTTCCCATTTTACGGGACGTATCATGAAGACCGTCCTCACGATATTTGGCATTACCCAAAAATTCCACATCGCATACCACCCCCAGTCAAGTGGTATTGTGGAGCTCATAAATCGGACCCTAAAATCAACCCTCAGAAAAATGTCCGACAAAACAACACCACTTGGGATTCAGTCCTCCCATTTGCACTGATGTTATTGAGAAATACTATTTCAACATCCACAGGTTACACCCCACACACTCTCATGACCGGACACCCCATGAAAGGCACAGAATTTTTATTAGAATTGGATTTGACCAGCCCCGAAGTGACGGCCCTCACACACGAGAATGCAGTCAAACAGTTAGTGGAGAATGTGAAAACGTCTCAGCTAGCAGCCGCAGTAAGATTAGGCACAAGAAAGAAACAGAGCAAGGCCTGTTTCGACAAGACAGTGCATGCGACTGAGTTTGAGGTAGGACAGCAGGTCATGCTCTCCATCTATAACCCCAACACATTCCTGTCACCGAAGTATTTGGGTCCATACTCCATTACAGACAAAGTAAGCCCCTCAGTGTATAAAATTAAGTACCCCAACGGAAAGACTGCGTGGTTCCATATTAACCAGCTTAAGGCATATGGCCCACAGTCCAACCACACACACCACGTCATGCTCGACGCAGCAGACCACGCCCCGCCCACAGCCAACGTATCCCTACCCTCCCCCAACACGCCCACCACATGCACGGACTCTCTCGACTTCACCCTGACCTCTAGACTTCGCCCCGGAACGCCCACAGACAGCAGCAGCAGCGACAGCGACTGTGACTGAGACAATAGCCACAGCACGCCTCCCTACTATCCCCAGGCAACAGGACCCACACCCAGCGAATCTGACCACGATTAGAGTGATCCCTTCGTCATCACATTCCTCAACAAACCCCACCAAAGACCACTGCCCTACGATGACGATTCCGTCCCCACAGAACTAGACACCACCTTTTGGCACCACGATAATTCATTCAGGCTCGTCCGGAACAACGAGATGGACCCCAAATCGCACCATGCAGCCCTATCAGCCCTTATACATTCGAGAGTATGGCATCCGGGAGAAGACGATGACTTTGAGTCTGACTCCCAAAGCAAGAACCCCTTTGCGACCCTGTTCGCAACTGATAACTGAGGTGTCCAGATGATGTTTTAAAAAGGAACTGCTTGGGAGAAACGGTGTCCTTTCTGATGGAACCTGCAGCATGTTTAATGTTGTTTGTTTGTGTTATTGTTAAATGTTGTTTGTGCATTCGAAAGTTCCACGGCCACACGCCATATTTGTCGGCCGAAACCTGTGAAAACTTGCCAGCACGCTTATCGGCAGAAACCGCTGAGAGCTTGCCAGCCCCCATTCATAACTGTTCTTCTGGTTCGAAGGTGGAACCAATACGGCAACCCCCCACGATGACTACATTTTTTGCCCGTTCTTGCCGGTTGCTCAGGCAGTGGAAAAATGGCATTGGTGTCCGCCCTGCCTGAGGACCCCCCCTCTGGTCAACTACGCTCGGGTAGAGCACACACGGCATCGGTCACTGTCCTACCCGGGGATTCCATCCAAATTTTACCCGTCGCGGCCCATACCCACCTCATTTCGGCACTCTTGGTTCAAAAAGTTTTGTTTTGTTTTCCGGCAACCCTTAGGTTGCCATCCCTATGCTATTTACATCCTCAAACATTTGGATGGTAAATCGCACAGCCTGCGAGATGGCTCGCACTGTTTCAGTATTTGTTAAGTGTGTCTTTTCGGACTATTCGGTTTAAAAAATAAAAATAAAAATGAGGGAGTCACACATGGTGACAAATTGGCACTAAAGAACAGACATACTAACGCATGAGATATTAACCAAGATAGTAACAGACACTATGCTTGATCCATAGAACCCCAGAAGCTCCAGGAAAAGAGCCGAAACGGAAAGGAAGAGAAAGAAGAACAATGAGGACATCCTCCGTGTTGATCACCACCATTATGATGTGTATTCGGTTGCGCGCGAATGCGAACCCCGACCCCAAACCCCCCGGCCGTTAATGATTCACTTCCCCATAGCACCCACAGCCCAGTAACAGGCAACTCCACACCATCATGGTGTGATAAGCTCATAACATGGTGCTCCCTTTCCTACGTAGTCGAATCCCTATTAGTGTTGGTGATACTCTGCAGCATTGTGCAGACTATCCGCATGAGGAAATGGCGAAGGAGAGCCTACCGCGCTCGCACCCCGGCATACAGGATAAGATCCCCTATGTTCGGTTTTCACCAGGCCCCCGAAACCCTTGATCGACAATAAAGACCATTTGTGTTGCACCTTTTGTAAATAAAGAAATGGAAATATTGTACACCCAGGAGCTTGACTGCCAAGCCAGGAAAAATGTAATTGATGCTCTTATTTTGTATTGTTTAGGAAGTTAATATGACTGAATATTTAGTGAGTGTAGTTTATTGAGGACATTTAGAGGTACCATTTAAAAAAATTTTGTAATGCATGTTCCTGTTTTGACATAGCGCCACTCAGAATGTCAGTTAAAAATTTTCATTGCATAGTTATGGGTGGTGTAAAGGCCACGGAAGAATGCTCGCCGGGTCAGGGAATGAAGACAACGCAGTTATGTGATCCTTCACGCTTTGCATTAGGGATCACAAGGAGGGAGTGTAGTCACCTGGGTTGGCCACTTCCCGACTTAAAATGGAGAACCGCAAAGACCAAAGGGAAATTCAGCCAACACAGGCAAAGACTAGCAAGTACAGAAATCATGTGTATTGAAACCTGTAAAAAAACCAGACAGCACTGAAACCATCTGCATAGCAATGAGCAATTCCAAGGCACAATTGCAACACTCAAGGTGAATAAAGCCAAGCCAGACTCCTCGGCGCCAGCAGGAGCCAAGATAAAGGAAGGCCAACGGACATTTAGGGACCGCCCAGCGATCAGGGAACAACTCCAGTATTGGAGAAATCGATCCAAATGATCGGAAAGCAGTCCAATCATTTGGAACCAGGTACGGGGTCCGCCTCGAAGGGCAGGAAGCCCCGGGGGACTATAAAGTAGAGCCCCCAAGTTCAAATCGCCCTTCTTTGGCAGGGTCACTCAGCAACTTGAATCAACCCGTGAGAGTGACCTGTCTAACCTGCCGCATCAACCAAGTAAGTCTCCAGTCAACGCTCGCTACGAGATAGGCGCACCTAGCTACAAGTCCATACCAGCTTTTGAATCCTGCAGACTCAGGACCTGAACGAAAGGCCATTTGTTCCTCTGGCCTGGTGGGTCAATTCCGAAGCTAAGTATAGGCCTTTTAGTGATAGAAATAATCTAGCAAGTAGAGTTATATGCATAAGTAGTGACTTACTGTATATAATAAATGTGTTTTGATTTGAATCTTACTAATTGGTGTGTTGAGTTATTGATCAGTACTTGAACTTGAACCTCGTGGCGGTATCATAAAGATACCTGGCGACTCTAGAGCAAAGGTTAAACAAACAGAGCAAATTACGAATTAAGAGCCAACCAAAAGTTAGCAACAAGTTTCTTCGGGATGGGGGAGCTGATCCAATTCTTTTATAGCCCTCCTTTATCGTGCTGTTCCTGTCGGGGAGTAAGCAGGTCAAATTGAAATAGAGCTGCTCAGCCAGCCAGAGCAACTGCACAGTCACTTCTTCTACTTGCGAACGGCCATCGCACATTGCCCACCTGAGATAACATGACTGCCTTAGTCAGTTCACAAATGATCTGATTTCTTTAAAAATCAGACAGATGAAGCTGGCAAGAGGTTTGCCTGCTTAGATGAGATAAGAGCAGCAATGAACCAAACTGCCCCCTCTTGTCTAATGCGCCTTGTACAGTGGCAAAGATTGGTCAAGATGACTGATTTCACCAGTTGCATCATGATGAGGATGATATGTGCTGTGCCATAGGTCATGAGGTTCCATATCGTAAAAATAGTGATAACGATGCTGGGTGTTTCCTCCTTGTGTTGCCTGTTAAGAGGTTGTGGCTGCAAGAGCCTGTCCAAGATAATTTCGACAGCACATGGGACTCAGAAACCAGGCACTGTACGAGGAGCCAGGTACTCCCTCAATAAACACGCACCTCAACATTAAAACTCCTCAATAGAACCTCACTTCAAAATTAATCTCCCTCCCATTCCACCACAGCACTAAGCTAAATTATCTGCATTCAAAAACTCTTTGAAGTGTAATCATTTTCCCCAGCCCCCTCTCCTGACTCTTAGGCCTTCACCCTGAGCCTTTGACAAAGCTTTGACAAAGAATCATCCAGATTCAAAACGTTAGCTCACTCTCTGTCACACCTACTGAGATTGTCCAGCATTTTCTGTTTTTATTTCAGATTTCAGCATCCGCAGTAATTTGCTTTTATCATAGTATAATTGGAAATAGTCAACATGATTTTACTGAAGGTAAATTCTGTTTGACTGATTTGTTGCAGCTTTGTGAGGATTTAACTGGGAGGGTATATCAAGGAGAACCAGTGGATGTAGTAAACCTGGATTTCTAAAAGGTATTCGATGAGGAACTGCATAAAAGGTTAATAGATAAGGTCAGGCTCACAGAGTTGGGGGAATGTATTAGCATGGATAGAGGATTTGTTATCGGACAGAAAGCAAAGGGTCAGCATAAATGGTTTTTTTTCAAGTTGACAATGTGTTGGGCTGCAAGGATCAAGGTTTAGGCCTCATTTACAATCTTTATTAATGACTTGGATGACAAAACAGTGAGTAATATATCTAGGTTTGCTGATGATCTGGTAAGTGGAAAGATAGGGAGGTCACAGAGAGGCTGCAAAAATATATAGGCGGTTAGGGGAGTGGGCAACAAGCTGGCAGATGGAGTATAATATGGGGAAGTGAAATGAAATGAAATGATAATGAAAAGTTATTCATTTTGATTGGAAGAATAAAAAATGGAACACTTTTCAAAACGTGAGAAACTTGTAAGTATTGATGTTCAAAGAGATCAGGGTATGCATGTGCAAAAACGCAACAGATTAACGTGCAGGCACAGCAAAGCAATTAGGAAGGCAAATAGCAGTACACCAAAGGTTCACTAGATTGGTACTTGAGATGAGGGGGTTGTCCTCTGATAAGAGGCTGAGTAAATTGGGGTTATTTTCTCTGGAGTTTAGAAGAATCAGAGATGACCTCATTGAAACCTACAAAATGCTGAAGGGATTTGAAAGGGTGGACACATAGCGATTGTTTCCATTGGTCAGGAATCTAAAACACAGGAGAACAGTCTCAGGATAAAAAGCTGGGGCGGGATTCTCCCCTACCTGGCGGGGCGGGGGGTTCTGGCGTAATGGAGTGGCGGGAACCACTCCGGTGTCGGGCCGCCCCAGTCTCTGCACCTTTCGGGGCCAAGCCCTCACCTTGAGGCGCTAGGCCCGCGCCGGAGTGGTTTGCGCTCCACCTGCTGGCGGGAAAAGCCTTTGGCGCCACACCAGCTGGGGCCGAAAGGTCTTCACCGGGCGATGCGGGTCGGCGCATGCACGGGAGTGTCAGCGGCTGCTGACGTCATCCCCACGCATGCGCAGGGGAGGGGGTCTCTTCCCCTTCTGCCATAGTGAAGACCATGGCGAAGGCGAAAGAAACAGAGTGCCCCCACGGCACAGGCCCGCCTGCCGATCGGTGGGCCCCGATCGCGGGCCAGGCCACCGTGGGGGTCACCCCCAGGACCTCGGAGCCTGCCCGTGCCGCCTTGTCCCGCCGTTCAAAAGGTGGTTTAATCCACGCTGGCGGGACAGGCATTCCAGCAGCGGGACTTCCGCCCATCATAGGCCGGAGAATCGGCGGGGGTGGGCCTGCCGACTGGCGCGGTGCGATTCCCGCCCCCGCCGACCGGCGCGGCGCGATTCCCGCCCACGCCGAATCTCTGGTGGCGGAGACTTCGGGACATGGCGGGGGCGGGATTCACGCCAGCCCCCGGCGATTCTCCGACCCGTCAGGGGGTCGGAGCATCCCGCTGCTGATCCTTTAAGACTGAGATGAGGACAGATTTCTTCAGTCAAAGGTTTGGAAGTCTTTGCAATTCTCTACCCTGGAGGGTTGTCTATACTCCATTGTTGAATATATCTAAGACTGCGATAGACAGATTTTTGCTCTCTCAGGGTACCAAGGTATATGGGGAACGGGCAGGGAAGTGGAGATGAAACCCAAGGTCAACTGTGCTCATACTGAATGGCAGAGGAGGGTCGATAATAATAATATTCTTTATTGTCACAAGTAGGCTTATATTAACACTGCAATGAAGTTACTGTGAAAAGCCCCTAGTCGCCACACTCCAGCATCTGTTCGGGTACACAGCGGGAGAATTCAGAATGTCCAAATTACCTAATAGCATATCTTTCGGGACTTGTGGGAGGAAACCGGAGCACCCGGCGGAAACCCACGCAGACATGGGGAGAATGTGCAGACTACGCACAGACAGTGACCCAAGCTGGGAATCGAACCTGCGACCCTGGCGCTATGGGTCACTATGCTACAGTGCTGCCTCGCGATAGGCCATGTGGTCTACCCCTGCTCCCATTTCTTATATTTTTATGTTCAAATTCCCCCATAGCATTATATATTTAATGTAACATTTATATTTCTGCAGTCCACAAGTGTCTCCTCGAGTCAGTCTGTGATTCCCTCTGACTCGCTGCCACTCTCCCCCCCTTCACTTTGCCTAGACCTCTCATAATTTTGTACACCTAAATTACATCTCCCCGTTACTTGCTCTGTTCCAAAGAAAGAAACCACAGCCTATCCAAAAGAAAAATACTGCCGATGCTGTAAATCAGGGAGTAAAACAGAAAAGGTAGCATCTGTGGAGAGGGAAGCAGAGTTAGGGGCCAGGGATTCTCTGACCCCGCGGCGGTTCAGAGAATCCCCGGGGGGGACGCGAGAATCGGGCTCCGATGCCGGCTTCCTCATTCTCCGGTGCTGATTGTTGGGTGCCTGCGGGATTCCCGCCGCGCCGGTCGGGAGCCGTTGACAGCGCCCCCCCCCGGCGATTCTCCGGGCCCCGATGGGCCGAGTGGCCGACAAGTTTGGCCCAGTCCCACCGGCGTGGATTATTCACCTCACACACGCGGGACCTGGAAGGTAAGTGTGGAGGGGCCACCCTGGAGGAGCAGGGGGATCCAACCGGGGAGGGGTGACCCAACGGTGGCCTGGCCCACGATCGGCCCTACCGATCGGCGGGCGGGCTGGTTCCATGGGGGCCTATTTTACTCTGCGCCGGGCCCCTGTAGGGTTATGCCCAGGGGCCGGTACAGAGAAGGGAACCCCCGCGCATGTGCAGAAATACACCGGCTGTAGTGGGCATGCGGGGAATTACGCCGGTCGTTCCGTGCATGCGCGAACTCGCGCCGGCCGTTCCGCGCCGGCTGGAGCTGCGGGGACCACTTCCGTGCCAACCTAGCCCCCTAGGAAGGGGAGAACTCCTCACGTTTGGGGACCATTGACGCTGGAGTGGTTGGCGCCGCTTTTCACTCTGGCGTGGGGACATAGCCCCATTATTTAAGAATCTTGCCCAATGTTTCAGGTCAATTACCCTTCATCAGAACTAGGAAAAGTTTGAAATGTAATAGATTTTAAGCAGGTGAAATGGAGAGAGTGGGAAAAGAGAAGGCCACTGGTATGGTGGGAAACAGGAAAGATTAAATGACAGAAGATTTGGTTGTACATGGCCAAAGGGAGTGGTAAGGAAATGAAAGCAAGCATACAACCAGAGGAGGTGTGAATAGCAGAATGATGAACAGTTGCCACCTGAAAGCAAAAAGAGAGAAAAGTGAGTAAGGCCAAACCACTCAAAGGCAAGGAAACAAAATGGGGGGAGAGAGAGATTTCAGCCTGAAATTGTTGAACTCAATGTTGAGTTTGGAAAGTTGTAAAAAAATGGTTTCTCTTCCCACCGAAATTTGTGACTCTTCTGTTGCCCCTGTCACTTCAGTACTTTGCAAATCCCTGGCCTGAACTGTTTACCTCTTCACCATCCAAAAAAGGACATAAGAAACAGGAGCAGGAGTAGACTATTTGGCTCCTTGATCCTGCTTTGCTATTCAATAAGCTCATGGCTGGTATGATTTGGCTTTAATACCACTTTCCAGCCTGTTCCCATAACTCTTGACCCTCTTGCAGATCAAAAATCTGTCGAACTCAGCCTTGAAGATATTCAATGACAGCCTCCACTGCTCCCAGGGGTCGAGAATTCCAAAGATTAACGAACCCCGTGAGAAGAACTTCCTCCTCACCTCTGTCTTTATTGGGAAAACCCTTATTTTGAAACTTTGTGCCCTAATTCTAGGTTTCTTCACATGGGGAAATCATCTTCTCAGCATTCAGCCTGCCAAACCGCCTCAGAATCATTTATGTTTCAATAAGAACACCTCTCATTCTTCTAGACTCTAGTGAGCAGAGGCCCAACCTGTTCATCTTTTTCTTGGAAGACAGGGAAGGTTGTGGCTTCGTGGTATTGTCACTGAACGAGTAATCCGGAGACCCAGGGTAATGTTCTGGGGACTGGATTCAACTCCCGCCATGGCAGGTGGTGAAATGTGAATTCAATAAAAATCATGAATCGGTTGTCACAATAACCCATCTGGTTCACTAATGTCTCTTTAGGGAAGGAAATCTGCCATCCTTACCTGGTCCTCCACATCCACAGCAATGTGGTTAACTCTTGAATACACTCATTCAAGGATAATTAAGAATAGGGCAATGACTTCTGGCCCAGCTAGTGATGCCCACATCCCATAAACAAAGGAAAAAAACAACCTTCATCCCATGAATCAATTTCATACGTTTTCTCAGAACTGCTCCCACTAGACATATAGCTCTCCTTAAAAAGGACTCTTTAGGGCTCTTTAAATAAATGCCCTGTACAATTGTAGCAAGACTTCCCAATTTTATCCTCCATCCCCTTTGCAGTAAAGATTCACATTCCATTTGCCTTCCTAATTACTTGCTGTAACTGCAAGCCTTTTGTGATACAAGGACATCCAGATCCCCCTGAACTGTAACATTCTGCAATATCTCTCCATTTAAATAAAGTTCTGTTTTTCTATTCTTCCAACAGTTTTCCTCATTATACTGCTAAATCTAGTGGTCGACGAAGCAGCTGGTGAAGTTTTTTGAAGATTGCTTTGCCAATCTTAAGAAGGACCCGCTGGACCCGATCAAGGCTTCGATTGATCAGGTGGTGCAGAATCAATAAACCCACGGACGTGCGATCGAGGAGGTGGAGAAAAAGGTGTGTGAGCATGAGGAATACCTAACCGTGCTGGAGACCAAGATGGAGATGATGAATGACCGCCAGAAAAGAATGTAGGAGAAGCTGGAGGACCTGGAGAACAGGTTCAGGACGCAGAACCTGAGAATCGTCGGCCTCCCTGAAGGCAGTGAGGGATCGGATGCGAGGGCCTATGTGACGAACATGCTGGAGAAGTTGATGGGGGCTGAGGCGTTCCCTCGGCCCCTGGAATTGGGTAGAGCGCACAGAGCCCTCGGGAAGAAGCACCGAGCGAACGGGCCGGCGAGGGCGATGGTGGTACGTTTGCACCGATTCCGGGTCAAGGAACACGTTCTGCGGTGGGCCAAGAAAGAACGGAGCAGCAGGTGGGAGAATTGTGAGCTGCGCATTTATCAAGACCTGGGCGCGGATTTGGCCAGGTAGCGAGCTGGGTTTAATCGGGTAAAAGGCAGCCTTCTTTAAGATGGGGGTGAAGTTCGGGATGTTGTACCCAGCCCGTCTTTGGGTCACATATGAGGACTGGGATTTTTGCTTCGAAGCACCAGGCGATGTATTGACTTTCATTAAGGAAAAAAGACTGGATGTGAACTAAAGACACTGAATCCTTGGAGAGTATTGTAGTGGCGATTTGTTGACAATCACTTCTGTGCTGGTTTGAATAAGTAGTGTTATGTGCAATAAGGGGCTGTTTCGATGACTAAAGTTAACTTTGTCTTACAGGGAGATGGTTGGAGGGGGGTGGTTTCTGTGGTTGTTTTTTCTGATGTAATTGTTTTCTAGGTGCACAGGTCCACAGGTAACTGAAAGGGGCAACACAGGTGGAGAAGGTAGTAAAGAAGACATACGGCATGCTTGCCTTTATTGGCCGGGGCATTGAGTATAAAAATTGGCAAGTCATGTTGCAGCTGTATAGAACCTTAGTTAGGCCATACTTGGAGTATAGTGTTCAAGTCTGGTCGCCACACTACCAGAAGGATGTGGAGGCTTTATTGAGGGTGCAGAAGAGATTTACCAGGATGTTGCCTGGTATGGAGGGCATTAACTATGAGGAGCGGTTGAATAAACTCGGTTTGTTCTCACTGGAACGACAGAGGTTGAGGGGCGACCTGATAGAGGTCTACAAAATTATGTGGGGCATAGACAGAGTGGATAGTCAGAGGCTTTTTCCCAGGGTAGAGGGGTCAATTACTAGGGGGCATAGATTTAAGGTGCGAGGGGTAAGGTTTAGAGGAGATGTACGAGGCAGGTTTTTTTACACAGAGGGTAGTGGGTGCCTGGAACTCGCTGCCGGAGGAGGTGATGGAAGCAGGGACGATAATGACATTTAAGGGGCATCTTGACAAATGCATGAATATGATGGGAATAGAGGGATACGGACCCAGGAAGTGTAGAAGATTTTAGTTTAGACGGGCAGCATGGTCGGCACAGGCTTGGAGGGCCGAAGGGCCTGTTCCTGTGCTGTACTTTTTTTTGTTTGTTCTTTGTTCCACTGTTTTTTCTAATGTTTGTTTACTGGGGAATGTGATGCTTTGAATATGTTTGTCCAAGTGGGAGGAGAAGGGAGAGAACAATGGGGAGACAAACTGTTTGGTGACATGGGTGGGAGCAATCAAGTCAGCTTGGTCAGCTGACTCACAGATGCACAGTTGGGGGGGTGGGGGGGCGAGCAGGTGTTAAGCTGGAGCTTGATATGGGGGGTTGGGTTTCTGGTGCTGTTACCGGGGGTGGGGGGGGAGCTGCTTTGCTGACAGGGCAGGAACTGTTACTAGGGAACAAATGGGAGGTCGGGGACGGCGAATGCCCGAGAGGGGGCTCAAGGAAGCCAGAGGCACGAGCTGGAGACTGGCCTAAAAAGGGTGATGGCTAGTCGGCAGGGTGGAGGGGGGTGGGGTGGGGCGGGTGGGGAGAGCCCCCCAACCAGGCTGATTACATGGAACGTAGATTCTTGTATATTTCAGACCCGTTGGAGGGGATGGGGGAAGTTATGCGGATCCTCGAGGAATTTGGTAATTTTTCGGGGTATAAATTGAACATGGGGAAAAGCTAGATGTTCGCGATCCAGGCAAGAGGGCAGGAGAAGAGACTGGGAGAGCTGCCGTTTAGAATGATAGGAAGGAGCTTTCGATATCTGGGAATCCAGGTGGCCCGGTTGTCTTTCAGTGCCTCCCCATCTTCACCCCGAGGGCCTTTTTCAAGCGGGTGAATAAGGTTATTTTGGGCTTTGTGTGGGCGGGTAAAACCCCGCCAGTGAAGAAAGTGTTGCTGGAGCGTAGTCGGGGGGGGGGGGGGGGGGGGGGGGGTTGGTGCTGCCGAACATTTGCAATTACCACTGGGCGGCTAATATAACCATGATTAGGAAGTGGGTAGTGGGGAAGGGGCCGGTGTGGGATCGGATGGAGGCGGCGTCATGTAAAGACACAAGTTTGGGAGCACTGATATCGGCACGTCTTCCGTAGGCTGGATGGTGGAGTTCCGGAGATGGCAAAGGGCAGGAATAAGGAGGATGGGGGAACGATTTCTAGATGGGAGCTTCCCCAGCTTGAAAGCCTTGGAGGATAAATTTGAATTATCTATAGACGTTGAAAGATGCCCTCATACGAATGGGATATGGCACTCGACTCATCGATCGACAGTTCCAACGCGCCACAGCGAAAAACCGGACCGACCTCCTCAGAAGACAAACATGGGACACAACCGACAGAATACCCTTCGTCGTCCAGTACTTCCCCGGAGCGGAGAAACTACGTCATCTTCTTCACAGCCTTCAACACGTCATTGATGACGATGAACATCTTGCCAAGGTCATCCCCACACCCCCACTACTTGCCTTCAAACAACCGTGCAACCTCAAATGAACCATTGTTTGCAGCAAACTACCCAGTCTTCAGAACAGTGACCACGGCACCACACAACCCTGTCATGGCAATCTCTGCAAGACGTGCCAGATCATCGACATGGATACCACTATTACACGTGAGAACACCACCCACCAGGTACGCGGTACATACTCGTGCGACTCGGCCAACGTTGTCTACCTCATACGCTGCAGGAAAGGATGTCCCAAAGCGTGGTACGTTGGCGAGACCATGCAGACGCTGCGACAACGAATGAACGGACATCGCGCAACAATCACCAGGCAGGAATGTTCCCTTCCAGTCGGGGAACACTTCAGCAGTCAAGGGTATTCAGCCTCTGATCTCCGGGTAAGCGTTCTCCAAGGCGGCCTTCAGGACCCGCAACAACGCAGAATCACCGAGCAGAAACTTACAGCCAAGTTCCGCACACATGAGTGCGGCCTCAACCGGGACCTGGGATTCATGTCACATTACATTCATCCCCCACCATCTGGCCTGCGAAATCCTACCAACTGTCCTGGCTTGACACAATTCACACCTCTTTAACCTGGGGTTACCCCATCTCTGGATCTGTAAAGATTTAATCACCTGCTAATGCTCGCATTCCTAGCATTGTTTGGCATCTTTGAATTTGTCTATATATGTGTTTCTGGAACAGACCTCTTCATTCACCTGATGAAGGAGCTGCGCTCCGAAAGCTAGTGACATCGAAACAAACCTGTTGGACTTTAACCTGGTGTTGTAAGACTTCATACTGTGCTCACCCCAGTCCAACGCCGGCATCTCCACATCATGGCTTACAGAATATAGCTGCCCTGTGGACCAACTGGACCTCCGCCCTCCAACTCTGCTCCCAGTCAGCTGCACTCTCTGTAAACTTCTGGCTCCCTTCTCGCTCTTTGCGGAAATGTAGGAAACAAAATGAAAGGAGCACCTTACTCCCTCCTCACCTAAATCCCTCAGTCACCAAGCTCTCACTATAGCACTCAAATGCACCAAATTGAGCACTCAGCGCAAACAAAGTTCATATGATTTGGTCCTATCCAAAGCAAGAGGATTACTGTAAGGAGTTTTTTAGGGTAATTTCTAAAGTGGTGCACGTGAAACTGGACCCAGGCCCCCGGGAGGCCATATTCAGGGTGTCGGACCATCCAGGGTTGGAAATGGGTGCGGAGGCCTTCACCTCGTTGATCGCCCGAAGGCGGATCCTGATAGGTTGGAGAGCAACCTCTCCACCCTGTGCCCTGGCGTGGCGGGGGGACCTGCTGCAATTCTTGACTCTTGAGAAGGTTAAGTTTGAACTGAGGGGAAGGATGGAGGGGTTCTACAATTCATGGGCATTATTCGTTATGCACTTTCAAGAACTGGATAACATCGAACATTAGTTGGGGTGGGTGGGTGGGAGGGTTGGGGGCTGTGTGTGTTAATGGTGACTATGGGTGATCCCTAATTCCTTTTTGTCATTGTTTGTGTGAACATGCGGACGAATGTTTGGGGTTTGGTGGGAGGATGGGTTTGTTGTTATTGATATGGGGATTGACATATTTGTTACTGATTATTGTTGGTGGGTGTAAATTTGGGAGAAAATAAAAATAGTTAAAAATAAAACTCTGTTTCTCTCTCCATAAATGCTTCTAGGCCGCTTGAGTTTTTCACATTTTCTGTTTTTATTCATTAAATACCCAGGCCTAATATCTAGGTCAGTGAGTGCGGCTCCCCACAAAACAAGATCCGGTTGAAAAGTATCCCCTGAATGGCATAATAACTATGTGAATTTGCTAAAAGACATTTTGGAAAAACACAGTTTTGTTGATACCAAAAGCTCAAGGTTAGACTGGAGTCATATGTCCCAATTCATATTGATAAATTAGTTAATAACCAGCTTCCAGGTGAGAAGGACCCAGCTGTGTAAGCAATCCCCTATCAAACAAGTGATTCTTGGATACACCAATTGGAATTGTTGGTGAGAATCTTTGGAGCAGTCTTTCTGTACTTTTAGTCTGAACTAAATATGAGACAAAATTAAGGAAACAACTTTTCACATTTCTGGGGCAGATCAGTCTCCTGGCAGGACCTTGCAATAGGAAATTACGGCAGAATTTAAGCAGTGTTACCCACTGGTCTTGGAGCCTTCTGTCAGAAGGACTCCAAGCCCAAAAATCAAACAAGTTTAAAAATAATTACAACCTACTTTCACCCCATTTTCAATTTGTGGCTTGGCCCCTTCAGGTCACACAGCATCCTGACTTGGAACTATATCGCCATTCCTTCACTGACGCTGGGTCAAAGTTCTGGCAATCCCTCCCTAACATCACTCTCAGTGCACCTACACCACATGGACTGCAGCAGTTCAAATAGGCAGTTCACCACCACTTTCTCAATGGCAATTAGGGATCGGCAATAAATGCTGGCCTTTTGTCAGTGGAAGGCCTGAGTGAAAGCACCTCAAAATCAACAGTATGTGGTGCCCATACATCTGGATTTAAGGTCAAAAAGTTTGGAGTGTCTCCTGTCTCATTTAGTTTTGTCATGCAACTCATAGTAGCAAGTGCCACGGTAGCCTTCTCTTGAACAGAAGGTCAGAAGTGGGGATGTTTGCTGATGGTTGCACAACATTCAGCACCATTGGCAACTCCTCTGATACTGAAGCAGTCCATATCCATATGCAGTAAAACTGGGACAAAATTCAGGCTAGGGCTGATAAGTGACAGCAACATTCATGCCACACAAGTGCTGGGCAAAGCCCATCAAAAGAGAATCTAACCTTCTCCCCACAACATTTAATGGCATCACATCTCCAATCATTATCATCCTGGCATTACCAATGCACAGAAACATAACTGAATCAGTCATTTAACTACTGTGGTGACAAGAGCAAGTCAGAGGTTTGGTAGTCTATGGAAATTAACTCATCTCTTGACTCCCCAAAGCCTGCCCACCATCTATAAAGCACAGGTCAGGAGTGTGACGGAATACCTTCTACTTTCCTATATGAGGAAATATTCAAGATGCTCAACACCATCCAAGAACAAAGCAGCCCACTTGATTGGCCTCAGGATCAGGGTGGCCTGGCTCTGACCACCATTACCGCAGTCTGTCTTTTAATCATCTATTACCTTAAAAGTTTACTCCCTTCACCAATGGAGGACAGTGGGAGAAGAACGTACCATTTACAAGACGCACTGCAGCAACTTGCCAAGGTTCCTTCAACGACACCATTTAAACCTATGACTTTTACCACCTGGAAAAACAAGGTCAGCAGATGCATGGGAACACCACCAACTGCCGGTTTCCTTCCAGGTCACACAGCATCCTGACTTGGAACTATATTGCCATTCCTTCACTGACGCTGAGTCAAAGTTCTGGCAATCCCTCCCTAACATTACTCTCAGAGCATCTACACCACATGAACTGCAGCAGTTCAAGTAGGCAGTTCACCACCACTTTCTCAAGGGCAATTAGGGATCGGCAATAAATGCTGGCCTTGGCAGTATCACTCACAACCCAATAATGGGAAAAGCAAGCATTCGTGTCACAGGCAACTAGCTTGTTTCTTAATTATGATTCAGTCACAATAACTGCCCAGTTTGCAGTTTTCATTGCAGAGGTTAATATATGCAAAAAGTAACAGTGATGAGGGAGAAGATCAGTTGAGGATTCTTATTATCAGGGGACAAGGAACATGGGGCCGGCAGGAGTTGGTGCATGCGCAGGAGCACCAGCGTGTTCCCAGTGGGTTTCTTCTTGGCCGGCGCGGAGGGAAAGAGTGCCCCCACGGCACAAACCCCCCCCCCCACAGATCGGTGATCCCCCTCGGGGGCTCGGCAGGCTGCCCGCAGAGCCCCCAACTGGTGTGGCGCGATTCCTGCCCACGCCAAAAATCCGGCGCCGGAGAATTTGGCAGCCGACGTCGGAGCGGGATTCACGCCCCCACCCCCCCAGCCGATTCTCCGGCCCGGCAGAGGGTCGGAGAATCCCGCCCATGGTGTATGAAGTGGGATAGGGAGTGTTATTCTGTCTAAAATGGTATCCCATATTAGGTCCTGTCCAGTATCCGGCAAATTGTTTTGCAGGGCAGCCTCCTGTGCTTTTAGGTCCTTCTCAAGGTTGCTGTTAAAGTAGGTCCTCCAAATGAATGTATTTTTATAGTGATGTACAACATGCATCAAATAGCTTTGTCTTGGATATTTTGACTGATTGGTGCTTGAGCATGCCCATGTTGTATCTAAGCACCAGAAGTACTGGGCAAAATTCTCCATCTTGCGACGCCGCAAACTGCAATCAGGTGGAGAATCGAGCATCCCACCTAAATTGAGGTCCATGCTTGGCACCGATTTGGACACCCTACTCCAGTCCCTCGCTGGTGGCGAGAATGAACTTTGCACCCCACGCCAGCATGCAAAACCGGCATTTACATGCATGTAAATGTGATTAGCGGGTTGGACACAGTGTGCTCCACCCTTCCGCAATGCTCCTCTCAGGTGGAAGTCTCGCGGGGCGTGAATTACAACAAGTATTTACAAACGTGGACTGACGGGGGAGCGAGAAGCCAGACAAATATTGAAAAACGGTTGAAAACTGTCAGGATTGCTGGGCGTTGGCTGCCCATGCCAGGGACAGTAGCAGGTAGTGACTTGGTGCCAAGTCCGTGGATTTGGGGTGTCCGCCTCAGGATCAGGGTGGCCTGGCTCTGACCACCATTACCGCAGTCTGTCTTTTAAATGTGCCCTTTGGTACTCTTTACAGGCTCCTGATTGCTCACACTGCTGAGTGCTGCCTCTGTGCTTTGAATCCTCAGAAGGCCTCTGATCATCTGGGAGTCCACCGACGCCGTCCCACTGGACACTTTCATACCCCAGTTGTATTAAGGGCCAAGCTCAATCAGGAGCCAACCAGTGTTGGAAATCTCAGAAGCACTGCCCCATTAAAGAGGAAGCAGGAGATCAGCACAGCTCACCCAAACCAGAGGACACCTGCACCACAACCGACGGAACACTCCATGCTTCTCGGCCCCTTTCACCAGCTTTCTCCTCCTAGTGAGACTCCCAGGCAGTGTTCAGGAGGGCAGGCTTGATTCTGCAGCCCACGCTGGGGGAGAGGGTGTCTATTCGCTCCTCACTGGCATGGAGCTGTGGGTCCAGCTCGGATTCCCGACCTCAGGTGGGCAAGTTTTCTCTGAGTCACCTTTGTGGCTGCAGCGAGTATGTGGTAAGTAGAGCGCTTAAAAACAGCTCCAGCTGCCATGCTCTTTGGTGCTAACTCCAGTTCCAGCATTTATAACGGGAATTACTCGGAATGCGTACCAGCAGAGTGCTGGTCTATTAGCATGTCCTGAATTGCTCCAGAAATAGCACCCCCAATGGGAATGCGAACTGCACACAATTCAGTCCCAGCGTCGAACGGAGAATTTTGCCCATTGTTTCACAACATGAATTACAGTTTTATGATGCCCCTGCCTTTGTGTGCACAGATGCTAAAGAAAAATAAGAAAATAGATGATTGGGTATTTTGGTCGTGCAGGGATCGGTCCTCTCCTATTTGAAACCAAGAGTGATGAATGGAAGATAGGTTTAAAACCAAGAAATTAGAAGTGTTTTCTCAAAATTTTGTTTGTGACCTGCATGATGTGGTATAAATAGTTTTGCACAAGTTACACACTAATTAAGTGGAAGCCCTAATGGTTCATAAAAGCGCACACCTTTTCAATTACGGAATGTACTTTGGAAAATCCTACTCTGCAGCTGAACCTGATCAATTAAGTATGGTGCTGCTCCTGAAGGTCCAGGGATGGCAGGGATGAGTTGGGGGAACTGGATGCAATTGTATGCACTTCATTACAAGGCATATGTTATCTATTTTATGCAAGAAGGTAATGCTGACATATAGATGTTATTTATCTCAGAGATTATCTTCCTACCCCTGGCCATGGTCCTGTCAGCCCACCCATCCCTCTCCCCAACTCCAGAAAAAGCAAGCTGACCTGTTACAATTATGTACCGAGTGAATCCAAGGAGCTTGCCTGGCTTGGTGGGATATCCACATGCTCTTGTGGATTCCTGCAATCACTTAGCAAACAAGTAGCTATTACGATATCAAGTTTCTTTTCAGGCTCAGGAAAGGGAACACACAGTTCAGAGTAACTACCCTGGTTCTACATCCCATGGCTGTGCTTTATATTGTATAGAGTAGATCTGAGGCTGTTTCATCCCCTATTTTCCTGGGGGCTTTGACCAAACTTAGGCTTGACATACATAGAATTTTGGCACTAAGTTTCTTTTGAAGTTTCTCAATTTCCCCTCATTCATTTTGCCTTGCATGTAGATCATATGATGTCCAGGAGTTGGGAGTAACCTGCTCCGTGACCTGCAGCAATGCTCGTCTGAAATTGGCTATTGGGAAATGGATGAAAGGAAAGTGGGGCATTCTGATATTGGTTAACATTCCCCAACTATTCACCCTTCTCTGTGGGGACCAGCTAACCATCAGGCAGGTAACCATTATCGCATGAAAACTTAATTGAGGGGAGAAAAAGAAGAGTGAAATAATTATGAACATGTATTCTAATATATAAAAAACAAAATGTGTAATTGTTAAAGAAATCTTACCTTTCTTAGGCTTGATGCACCGGTGCCAGACTGAATGGCTTCCAATAATGCAGATCGAGCCTCTTCTAAATTTGCAACAGGTTTGGTAGTAAACTTCTCAGTTTTTGGAAAATCTGGAGGAGCAGGAGGAAGAACACTGGAAGATGCTGTAGCTGGTTGTCTAGTTTGACAGAATTCTCTTGTAACATCATGTTGTTCTTTCGATATTGTGGAAGTTGTCTGTAAAAATAGTTAATAGTTCTTTTTACCAAAATTATGCAGCAACTCGCTTGATAATTATTAATGAAAAAAAAAGTTGCAGTGATCGGAACGTAGTCCAATCACTTGGAACCAGATACGGAGTCTGCTCCGAATGGCGCGAAGCCCCTGGGGACTATAGAGTCCCCAAGTTCAATTCGCTCTTCTTGGCAGGGTCACTCAGCAACGCGAACCAACCCTTGACAGTGAACTGCCTAGCTGCTGCATCAACCAAGTGAGTCTCCAGTCAACGCACGCTACGAGACAGGCGCTCCTAGCTACCAGTCTAAACCAGCTTTGAATCCTACAGACTCGGAACCTGAACGAAAGGCCATTTGTTCCCCTGACCTGGTGGGCCAGTTCCAAGCTAAGTATAGGCTTATAGTGTTCGAGATAGTCTAGCAAGTAGAGTTTTCTGCATGAGTAGTTATTGACTGTGTATAATAAATGTGCATTAATTTGAATCTTACTAATTGGTGTATTGAGTTATTGATCAGCACTTCAACTTGAACCTTGTGGTGGTATCATAAAGATACCTGGCGACTCTGGAGCAAAGGTTATTGAAACAGAGCAAATTAAGTAAAGACACAACGGGCAAAGAATTAAGAGCCAACCAAAGTCAGCAACAACCCCCAATGAACCCTCCAAATAGGGAGACCCCCATAGGGACCCCCTAATTAAAGGAATCCCTCACATAGGCCCCCGAAATATGGAGATACCCACAGAGACCTCCTAAATAGGAAGATGCCCACACAGGGACCCCCAAACTAAAGGGACCCCCAAAATCAAAGAGAATTGAGTGCATTCCACATTGTAGTGATTTTGAAGTGCTGAGCTGGAAATTGACGGCTCTTAACTCTCTTTGATGTGGTTGATGTTTGTAAACATTGTAGTTACAGCACTTAAAGTGAAGAAGATGAATGAAGCAAGGCTAACAGCTGTTTTGTGGAAGCTGGCAATCACAGCCCACTACCAGAAATTAATGAATGGGTTGCTGCTAAAGGATCGGAACGGTTTAAACACAGGTCACAGCTCTTCTCTTTCCAGGAATGGTCACATGGTGCTTCCAGGTCAGTGTTACAACCGTATTATTTTTTAACTGCCCCTTTCTGGACTGCACTCCAGCTTCCAGACAGAGGTCTCTTTTCTAGGGGGGGGGGTCCCTTTAGTTAGGGGTCCCTGTGGAGGTGCCTTTAGTTAGGGTGTTCCTGGTGTTGTCTCCCATTTTAGGGGGTCTCGTTGGGGGGGGGGGGGGGGGTTGGCCCTCGGGTGGGCTTTGGAGGCAACCCCCTTAAGGAGTTACCCCCTTGGCCCACCGTGAGGTCCACCACATCTGGTTCACACTTTGGTGGTAACTGTCGTATTCTCGGCCCAGAGAATCGCGAGGGCCTGGAGATTCTGGTGCTGGACCCACTAAGTGGATGCAACTTGGTCATTTGGACCCATTTGCATCTGTTAGCATTCCCCTGCTGGCGCACAGGAGAGAACCTCGATCCCGCAGGGGGCCAGAGAATAGTGGTCAGCTCGGTGCCCAGCGCGAACTTCGATTTCGGCTGGACACCTAATTCTCCGACCGATCGCAATCCGCATTGTTGGCATCACAGGGGAGGGAGCATCCAGCCCACCAACATGAAACGAATGGTGTATATTTTTAACTTTATGGTGTGTAATAATTTATATTTAAAATACAATATAATCTTACTGAAGGTCTCTGCTTCAAAAAAATTATAGATCTGCTCAGTACATCACAAAATTTAAAATCCTGCATTGGCCACAATTTGCTTGTCCAACGTCTTTCAGAGGCTGGTCTAACTGATATACTCATAGTCCTCTAGAATGTGGCACAGTACCACATAGATTCTAGGAACCACGACAGGTCATTGAGTGTACACCTGCAATTAGCTTATGTACCAAATTGAAAATGTGTCTGTTTCAAGTTTGGTTACTCCATGGGCATCTGAATATCTTGCATTTAGGAATGTGGTTGTACTGTCCGAGATCTAATTACGCCAGTGCAATCACATGGGTTTAACACCAGGATCTCCCATGATCTGAGCCGGACAATGTGTCTTTTATCTGTGTCCATGAGCCCTTCTCCTAACCTTTTCAAGGTGGCCTAAACCACTTGGGTGAGAAAAGGTTAGAAACAAATTATGAAGCTGCTTTATTTCGTACAGAAAATGGGTATGTAGAACACTTAAAGCAAATTCTACTTCCTTACCTCAAACGTAATTCACGCCTCAAACTGTGGGAGGAAATTAACTTCAGCTTCACTCTTTTTGTGACGTGATTTTAACCGCAAGAGGTGACCATTTGTATTTTAACATCCAGTTCTAGGCCAAGATCTGTGTATCATAGTCTTTGCTTAGAATCTGACCGCCCCTCAAACATGGGTTTCTGTTGCCGTTAATTTTGAGAGTTCTTGGGCTCTGCAGCCCTGCCACATCCAGTTGTAAATGTTGGTGGGAAATCAACCACCAACAAGAGGACGAAGCTCCAAATAACATCCCCATTCTCAATAGTGGCAGAACCAAGCATGTGAATGAAAAAGACAAGACTCCAGTATTTGCATCATCAGCCAGAAATGCCAAATTAATGATCTACCCCAGGCAAACCCACAGGCCCACATAATCATAGATACGGGTCTTCATACAGTTCAATTCACCCACATGGTATCAAGAAATGGCTGAAGGCATTGGACACAGTAAATGGTACTACTCCTGATAACATCTCAGCGATAGTACATAAGACTTTCCCAACAGGAAAGATAAATCAACCGTGGCTAACAAAATAAGTTAAAAATTGCGTTAAGATCAAAACATTGTGGGCAGCACGGTAGCATAGTGGTTAGCACTATGACTTCACAGTGCCAGGGTCTCAGGTTCGATTCCCGGCTTGGGTCACTGTCTGTGTGGAGTCTCCACGTTCTCTCCGTGTCTGCATGGGTTTCCTCCCATTGTGTACCCGAACAGGTGCTGGAATGTGGCGACCAGGGGATTTTCACAGTAACTTCATTGCAGTGTTAATGTATGCCTACTTGTGACAATAAAGATTATTAAGAATATTAGGAAAGTGGCTTATAAGGTTGCCAAAAAGTGGTAAGCCTAAGGATTGGGAGCAACTTAGAATCCAGCAAACGAGGACCAAGAAATTGATAAATAAAGCAAAAAGAGAATATGAATGCAAGCTAGCAAGAACCATAAAGGCGGACTCCAAAAGCTTATTTACATATGTGAAAAGTTGCGGGGAAAAGATGGCGTAGTGATATTGGCAGGAGACTAGTAATCCAGAGACCCAGCGTAATCCTCTGGGTACATGAGTTAAAATTTTACCACCAAAGCAGGTGTTAAAAGTTACATTTCTGGAATTTAATAAAATCTAGATTTCAATAAAAATCTGTCATTAAAACTCATCTGGTTACGAATAGAAATGGCCTACATGCAGTTGACTCTCTAAATGGCCGAGCAAGTCACTCAGTTCAAGGGCAATAAATGCTGACGCAATCATTCATCCCATGAACGAAGAAAAGAAAAAGATTAGCAAAGATAAATGTGGGTCCATTACAGGTGGAGGCAGGAGAATTCATAATGAATAATAATAATAATCGCTTATTGTCACAAGTAGGCTTCAATGAAGTTACTGTGAAAAGCCCCGAGTCGCCACATTCCTGCGCCTGTTCAGAGAGGCCGGTACAGGAATTGAACCCGTGCTGCTGGCCTTGTTCTGCATTACAAGCCAGCTGCTGAGCCCACTGTGCTAAACCAGCTCCTATAGAGAAATGGAGGAGGAACTGATTACTTTGTGTCTGACTTCATAGAATTGTTAAAGTGCAGAAAGAGGCCACTTGGCCCAGCATGTCTGTACCTGCCCTTGGAATGAGGAATCACCCAGTAATATTCCCCATTCTCCCAATAACTTGACACATTCTTCCTTTTCAGATAACAGTCAAATTCCCTTTTGAATGCTTCAACTGAATTTACTTCCATCACACTCTTAGGCAGAGCATTCCAAACCCTAACCACTCACTGTGTAAAAATATTTTTCTTAGATCATTTTGGCTTCTTTTATCAATTACTTTCTATATGTACCTTCTTGTTCTCGATGTTTTCACAAATGGGACCAGTTTCTCCCTTTCTACTCTGTCTAGATCCCTCATAGTCTCACAGCGCCCGGGAGCAGGGTTCAATTCCAGCCTTGGGTGACTCCATGGACTTTGCTCGTTTTCCCCATGTCTGCGTGGGTTTCCTCCGAGTGCTCTGGTTTCCTCCCACAGTCCAAAGATGTGCAGATTAGGTGGGGTTATGGGGATTGAGAGGGGCTGTGGGCCTAGGTAGGGTGTTCTTTCAGAGAGTCAGTGTAGACTCAATGGGCCAAATGGCCTCCTTCTGCACTGTCGGGATTCTATAATTTTGGGTACCTCTGTCAAATCTCCAGTCTCGAAGGCAAACAGTCCTAGCTTCCACAATTTATCTTCCACAATTTATCTTCATAACTGAAGTTACTCACCCCTGGAACCATTCTCATGAACCTATTCCGCATATTCTCTAATGCCTTCACATCTTTCCTAAAGTGCGGTGCACACAACTGGATGCAATACTCCAGCTCAGGCCAAACTAGTGACTTATACAAATTCAACATAACCATCTTGCTCTTGTACCCTAACTTTGTACATCACGGAGGAAGATATAGAAAATCTCTCAGAATATTAGGAAACCAAGGGACTTATTAAAATGAGGAACTGAAAGAAATTAGTATTTATAAAGAGGTAGAGCTCAAAAAAAAAATTGGATTGAAGGTTGATCAATCCCCTGGAGATGAGCGACATCCCAGAGGTAGCAATGGATATAGTGAATGTATTGGTTGCTATTTATGAAAATTCTATATATTCTCGAAAGGTTCCTGAAAACTGGCAAGTAGCAAATGTAACCACACTACTTAAGACGGTAAGGAAGAAGATAACAGACAACCATAGCCCTTTTTTGTTTGATGCCAGTTAGGCAAATTGTTAGAATCTTTTATAATATATGTGACAACTGAACAGTTCGAAAATAATGATAGGATTGGCTGGAGTCAACGTGGATTTATGAGTCGGAAATCCAGTTGACAAAACTGTTCTGTGAAGATGTTACCTGTAGCATACAGTAGAACCAATGTATGGTCTATTTAATTTTTCAGAACATTTTTGAGAAGGTACCACACAAGAGATTAGTAAATAAAATTTGAGCACATCGATCAAGTAATGAAAGGATCATCAACACTGCTATTAAGTGGCACTTGCTTAGCAATAATCTGCTCACTGAGTCTCTGTTTAGCTTCCACCAGGGTAACTCAGCTCCAGACCTCATTACAGCCTTGCTTCAAACATGGACAAAAGAACATTTTTGTGGTGCAGTGGTTAGCACTGCTGCCTTATGGCTCCGAGGACCCAGGTTCGAACCCGGCCCCGGGTCATTGTCCGTGTGGAGTTTGTCCGTGTGGAGTTTGCACATTCTCCCAGTGTCTGCGTGGGTCTCGCCCCCACAACCCAAAAATGTGCAGGGTAGGTGGATTGGCCACGCTAAATTGCCTTTTAATTTGAAGAAATCAGGAGAGCTTAACTCCAGAGGTGCGGGGAGAGTGACTGCCTTTGATATCAGGGCCGCATTTGACTGAGTATAGCATCAAGGAGCCCGAACAAAACTGAAGTCAATGGGAATTAGGAAGAAAGCTCTGCACTGGCGAGAGTCATCCCTCGCACAAAGGAAGATTACTGTGTTTGTTGGAGGCCAGTCATCTCAATTGCAGCACGGTAGCATTGTGGATAGCACAATTGCTTCACAGCTCCAGGGTCCCAGGTTCGATTCCGGCTTGGGTCACTGACTGTGCGGAGTTTGCACATCCTCCCTGTGTGTGCGTGGGTTTCTTCCGGGTGCTCCGGTTTCCTCCCACAGTCCAAAGATGTGCAGGTTAGGTGGATTGGCCATGTTAAATTGCCCTTCGTGTCCAAAATTGCCCTTAATGCCGGGTGGGGTTACTGGGTTATGGGGATAGGGTGGCGGTGTTGACCTTGGGTAGGGTGCTCTTCTCCAAGAGCCGGTGCAGACTCGATGGGCCGAATGGCCTCCTTCTGCACTGTAAATTCTATGAAATTCCATGAACTCCAGGAAATCATTGCTGGAATTCCTCAGGGGAGCTTCCACTGCCCAACCATCTTCATCAATGACCTCTCTTTCATCATAAGGTCAGAAGTGGGGATATTCGCTGATGAATAGACAATGTTTCAGTACCATTTGCTATTCCTCAAATACTAAAGCAGTTCATATCAAAATGCAGCAGGCCCTGAACAATATCCAGGCTTGGGCTGACAAGTGACAGATAACATTCGTGCCACACAAGTGCCAGGCAATGCTTGTCATGATATGCAGACACACACATAATGATATACAGACAAGCAGCTAATGGACACAGAGAGCAGGACATGACCAATAAGCAGGCAGGACACTCAGGGGTGGGAACTGACTATAAAAGACACGAGGCACTCACACTCCACCTCTTTCCATTGATAAACATCTGGAGAGTCAGTCAAGGGTGTTGTTACAATCTCCACCCCCTGGTTCAGTCAGACAGAGTAACCACACTTAAGTTAGCAGAGAGTCGAACGCACAGAGAGCTGTGCTAACTGTGCCATTAGTTCAATAAACCTGATTGAACTAACTTCAAGGTCTGGCGTATCTTTTTGATCTATGCTGCATCCAGTTGCAGCCAGTGTTATACCAGTGTACCTAACACGACATGATACCAGGAGACTACTAATTTAGTAGCTGCAACATGATACCAGGCGATGGCCAGCAACTGTATCCCAGCACCATAGAGAAAATTCAGGCTCCTCACTAGCTCAGGACCTCCGGCAAACTCAGTGCCAACTGGCGGACATTCAAGCAAAAGTTTCTGTTGTACATCGCAGCCTCAGACCGCGAGGGTGCGTCTGATGCAAGAAAGATCGCGCTTCTCCTCTCAACAGCGGGTGATCAAGCCATCAAACTCTTCAACTCGTTTAACTTCACCAAAGGCCAGGACAAGACAAGGTTTCAGACCATCCTGGACTAGTTCGATAGTCACTGTGAAGTGGACACCAATGAAATCTTTGAGCGCTCCATATTCAAACAACGTTTTCAAGGTAAAGATGAATCTTTCAGTGCCTTCTTAACCAACTTCCGCCTGCTAGCGCTGTCCTGCAACTTTGGTGATATTGCTGACTCTATGATCAGAGACCAAATCGGGTTTGGAGTGCACTCTGATCCTCTGAGAGCGTAACTCTTAAAAATCAAGCATATGACCCTGCCAGTCGCGATTGAAACATGTACAGTGCATGAGCACGCAAAAAATCGGTATGCCCAGTACAAATCGGCTGAAAATGAGAAACTTGCCTCCCACGAGGCAGAGAGTGTGCAAGCCATCTCCTGGATGCAGCGCCTCAGCATTGAAGACAGCGGCCATTTCATGCGCTTTTCCCGGGGCCCCATGCATGCGCGATGCGAACGGGATAACGAAGTGGCCGACACCCATACTGCGTAGGTACAGATGGCTGTCGACCGCACTGCGCATGTGCGACGACGTACACCGCGTCACGACGCCGACGTCATGACGTGCCCGAACTGTGGCAACGCCCACTTAAAGGGACACGCGATGTTTAAACTGCGGGAAGCTTGGACACTGTGCAGCCTTGTGCTGGTCTGCACCACCAGTCAGAGGCCAGCGCTCCCAATTCCGACGACGGCACGTCCAGAATATGAAATTAAATGAAATGAAAATCGCTTATTGTCACAAGTAGGCTTCAAATGAAGTTACTGTGAAAAGCCCGTAGTCGCCACGTTCCGGCTGTTCGGGGAGGCTGTTACGGGAATCGAACCATGCTGCTGGCCTGCCTTGGTCTGCTTTCAAAGCCAGCGATTTAGCCCTGTGCTAAACAGCCCCTGTGCAACGACGATTACAGGATTCTGAATCTGGCAGTACAATGGATCCAGAGGACGAGTGCCTGGAGTCCGACTACCGAGTGAACATCATTACCACCCGTGAACATGCCACACCTAATCTCGCATTCAGTCCATCCTCGCTGTGGATTCGGAGGACGAATGGCGTGCGGTGATGCAGGTCAACCGCTGCTCCATCCAGTTCAAGCTGGACATAGGTGCCTCTGCCAACCTCCTCTCACAGGCAGACTTCAAACGCATCAAGAAGCCCCCCAAGGCCCTTCCAGCAGCCTGCCGGCTCCTGGACTATAATGGTAATGCCATCACAGCACTGGGGTCCTGACATCTACTCGTCTCCAACCAGTGTACCCATGCACGGCTAAGGTTTGAAATTGTCAAGCTGGACAGGACATCCCTACTGGGCGCGTATGCCTGCAATAAGCTAAACCTGGTGCAGCGTGTTTATTCAATGACATCCACCAACGTGGATCTTCAAGCTGGCATTGACGCCATCCTCGCTCAGTATCCAGATGTGGTTGATGGGATGGGCACTTTCCCATATCGGTACAAGATCCTACTGCGACCTGATGCCAAGCCAGTGGTCCAAGCACCACGCCGGCTCCCGGCTCTGCTGAAGGAGCGCCTGAAGGAACAGCTCAAGGAGCTCCAGCAGCAGGGGATCATTTCCAGGGTAACCAAACCGACTGACTGGGTCAGCTCGATGGTGATGGTTAAAAAACCCTCTGGAGACCTGCGCAGCTGCATTGATCCCAAGGATCTCAACCCGAAGCAGGAGGAACTCACCAATGAGATGGCACATGCACGGTTTTTCACGAAGTTCGATGCGTCACATGGATTCTGGCAAATCCAGCTGGATGAGTCCAGCAGAAGGCTCTGCACCTTCAACACACCGTTTGGCTGGTACTGCTATAACCGTATGCCGTTCGGCATCGTCTCGGCATCGGAGTTATTTAACCGCATCATGGAGCAGATGATGGAGGGCATCGAAGGGGTTCGTGTATATGTGGACTACGTCATCATATGGTCCATGACCCCTGAGGAGCATGTTTCCCGTCTCCAGCAGGTATTCCGCCGTGTCCACGCCAATGGCCTGAAGCTGAAAAGGGCCAAATGTTGCTTTGGCATGTCGACATTCAAGTTCCTAGGAGACCAGATCTCTCAGCAGGGCGTGTGCCCCGACACAGACAAAGTCAAGGCCATCACAGCCATGAAGGGCCTGGAAGACAAGAAGGCGGTATTGCGCTTCATGGGCAAGGTCAATTTTCTGGGCAAGTTCATCCCAAACATGGCTTCACACACCACGGCCCTACGAAACCTCGTGAAGAAGTCCACTGCCTTCGAGTGAAGGCGGCACATCAGGCAGAGTGGTTGGAGCTGAAAGCCAAGCTCACCACTGCACCCGTCTTGGCATTTTTCGACCCAGACAGGGAAACGAAAATCTCGACAGATGCGAGCTAGGATGGCATCAGTGCGGTCCTGCTGCAATGCGATGACACTTCATCCTGGGCACCGGCTGCCTACGCATCAAGGGCAATGACGCCCACCGAATAAAGGTATGCACAAATCGAGACGGAATGCCTGTGCCTTCTCACTGGTATTCTCAAGTTTCACGACTATGTCTACGGCCTGCCGACATTCACAGTCGAGACGGATCACAGGCCCCTGGTCCACATTATCCACAAGGATCTTAATGACATGACGCCTCGGTTGCAGCGCATCCTCCTCAAACTCAGAAGGTACGACTTTGACTTAGTATACACGCCTGGTAAGGAACTCATCATTGCCGATACACTGACCCGCTCCATCACCGTGCCTAGTGAACCACTGAGCGGCATCCGGCAAATTGAGTCACAGGTTGAGTCACAGGTGCAGCTGTGTGCTAGCTCCCTCACGGCATCTGATGAGAAGGTGATTCGTATCCGTGAGGAGGCAGCCAAAGACCCGCGCTTGCAGCATGTTATGCAACACCTAGCCAATGGCTGGCAAAAAGGGCAGTGCATTCAATTTTTCAATGTAAAGGACGACCTGACGTTGATTGATGGTCTCCTCCTCAAACTGGACCAGATTGTAATTGTACACAGTCTCCAGAGCTTGGTGCTCCGTCAAATCCATGAGGACCACCTGGGTGTGGAAAAGTGCAGACGCAGAGCCAGGCAGGCTGTCTACTGGCCCGGGATCAGCCAGGACATCACGAACGTGGTCCTTAACTGTGCGACCTGTCAACGCTTCCAGCCAGCGCAGAGTAAGGAGACACTTCAGCAGCATGAAATCGAAACCTCTCCGTGGTCCAAGGTTGGCATCGACCTCTTTCATGCAAATGGTCATGATTACATGTTAATCATTGATTACTTTTCCAATTACCCTGAAGTCGTCAAGCTCTCAGACCTCACATCTCGAACCGTCATCAAGGCCTTTAAGGAGATGTTCTCCAGGCATGGTATCCCACTCACTGTCGTAAGTGACAATGGCCAGTGCTTCAGCAGCCATGAATGGTCTCTGTTTGCCCAGTCATATCACTTCCAGCTCACACTATCTGCAGTCAAACGGGAAAGGGGTGCACATAGTGAAGCAGCTCATCTGCAAGGCCGCAAAATCTGCGTCTGACATTCACCTTACGCTGCTTGCATACAGGGCGACCCCACTGTCCACTGACATGTCTCCGGCTCAACTCCTGATGAACGACACTTCCAGCCATACACTTGCCAACCTGGATCACCTCCCGGTGCTGCAGAAGGTGCAGCAACTCCGAGACCGGCAAAAACAGGGCTATGATGCTCATGCCACTGATTTGCCCGTGTTATCCCCGTCAGACACTGTTCGGGTCAAGATCCCTGATGGAGCCTGGTCAGCTCCAGCTGTCGCTGTTCGACAGGCTGCCCCCCCGCTCGTATGTTTTGCGTCTGGCTGATGGTTCTGTTGTGCGACGAAACAGATGGGCACTGCACAAAGTTGCCTGGCCGCTACCACATTTTTCTCCGTTTCCTTCTGTTGCTTTGCCACCTCCTGATACCTTGACTCACGAGACCACCAGTCAGGCTTCAATCCCGCCCATCAATGTGCTGTTGTCCCCACCACTACCACTCCGGCGGTCGACCAGGATCAGACACAAGCCACAGAGACTGGACTTATGAACATTTGTTCTGTTTGCTATGTTCTGTGTTCTCGCATTAGACAGCTGTTTTCACATGTACATATGTTCACATCCACTGCATGTATATATGTTAATATTGGGCTATTCTATGTATGACATCCAAACATAAAAAAAAGGGGAGATGTCATGATATGCAGCCACACACATAATGATATACAGACAAGCAGCTAATGGACACAGAGAACAGGACATGACCAATAAGCAGGCAGGACACTCCGGGATGGGATCTGACTATAAAAGACACAAGGCACTCATACTCCGCCTCTTTCCACTGATGAACATCGAGAGAGTCAGTCAAGGGTGTTGTTACAATCTCACACCTCCACCACATGGCTAAGAGCTAGTCTGGTTCAGTCAGACAGAGTAACCAGACTTAAGTTAACAGAGTCGAACTCACGGAGAACTGTGCTGACTGTGCCATTAGTTCAATAAACCTGGTTGAATTAACTTCAAGGTCTGGAGTATCTTTTTGATCTATGCTGCATCCAGTTGCAGCCAGTGTTATACCAGTGTACCGAACACGACAATACCCATCTCCAACAAAAGATAATCTAACCATTACCCCATGAAATTCAATGGCATCACCATTGCTGAATCCACCATTATCAACATCCTGGGGTTACCATTGACCAGAAATTTAACAGGATTAGCCATATAAATACTGTGGCTGTAAGGGCAGGTCAGAGGCAAGAAAACCTGCGATGAGTAACTCACCGCCTGATTCCCAAAAGCCAGTCCAGCACCTACAACGCACAAGGAATGTGATGGAATACTCTCCCCTTGCCTGGATGAGTGGAGCTCCAAAAACATTCAATAAGTTTGACACCATTGAGCACAAAGCTGCCTGCTTGATTGCCACCCCTTCTGCAAACATTCATTCCTTCCACCATTGACGCACAATAGCAGCAGTGTGTACCATCTATAAGATGCACTGGAAGAACACACCATGGCTCCTTTGACAGAACCTGCTAAATCTATAACTGCTACCATCAGGAAGGACAAGGGCAGCAGACACATGGGAACACTGCCACCTGGAAGTTCTCCTCCAAGCCAATGACCATCTTGACTTGGGATATGTATCACCATTCCTTCACTGTCGCTGGGTTAAAATCCTGGAACTCCCTCCCAAATAGCACTGTGGATGCATCTACATCACATGGACTGCAGAGGTTCAAGAAGGTAGCTCACAACCACCTTTTCAAGGGCAATTATGGATGGGCAATGAATGTGGGTATAGCCAGCAAAGCCCATATCCCATGAATGAATGATAAAAATAATAAATAGTGAATGAGTGTAAAGTTATACACTTTGTTAGAAAAAAACAGAAAAGCAGAGTATTTCCTAAATGGTGAGAGGTTGAGAAGTGCTGATGTCCAAAGGGATCCAGGTGTCCTTGCTCACGAGTCACTAAAAGTTAGCATATAGGTGCATCAAATAACAAAGGTATGTTGGTCTTCATCACAAGTAGATTTGAGTACAGGAATAATGATGTCTTGCTGCAATTGTATAGAGCCTTGGTGTGACCTCACCTGGAGTACTGTACACAGTTTTGGTTTCCTTATCTAAGGAAGGATATGTTTCCTAAAGAGGGAGTGCAACGTGGTGCACCAGGCTAATCCCTGGGATGGTTGGATTGTTTTATGAGGAAGCTGTGTCTGTATACTCAAGTGTTTTGAAGAATGATAGATGATCTCATTGAAACTTACAAAATTCTTACAGGAAAAGGATGAGTATGACAGATGGGAAGTGTTAAGAAATTGGGAAGTGCAGATGTGCAAAGGGACCTGGGAAATCACTGAAAGCTGACATGCAGGTGCAAGCAATTGGGAAGATGAATGGTATGTTAGTCTTTATCACAAGAGGATTTCAGTGAAGTAGTCGTGAAGTCTTGTTCAATTATATAGGAACTTGGATAGACAGTGCCTGGAGTACAGTGTGTAATTTTGGTCGCCTTAACTTAGGGAGGATATTACTGCCATAGAGGGAGTGCAACAAAGGTTCACCAGATTTGTTCTCAGGATGACGAGATTGTCCTACAAAGAGGGATTGGTCAACCAGGCCTGTATACTCTAGAATCTCAAAGAATGACAGATGATCTAATTGAAACCGACAAAATACATAAGGGACAGACAGGGTAGAGTCAAGGAAGATGTTTCCCCTGGTTGGGGAGTCTAGAGCCAGGAACACAATTTCCAAATAAGGGGGAATTCATTTAGGACTGAGATTAGGATAATTATTTCTACTATGTGTTGGACTACCAATTACGACGAGACGAGAGTAGAGAGTAATCGAGGCTTTATTCAGCAGAGATGTGTGGCCTCCTGCAGCTGCTACCAGAATGGGAGCAGCTCGGTGTGCACACACATTTATACTCCGCCTACTGGGCGGAGCCAGCAGGCAGGGATCTACCCCCGTACCTGTAGTACAGGAGCCTTACCGTATTACCTCTAATAACAACTATTATACAATCAGTGGTGACTACCACATTCACCCCTGTTAAAAAGGAGTCGGGGGTGGTGGAAATTTTTAAAAAGTTTACGGTCTGGTGAAAATTTACAAATTCAGCCGGTCGGGTGCCTTTATCCTCCACTGTGAGCGCCTCGGTCCCGGTGGTGATGCAGGTGCCAATTTGGTCGCCTGTGACTCCGGGAGCGTGTTGTCCTCATCTTTATTCCCGGGTGGAACCAGTGGGAAGATGGATCGTCCTGGGGCGGGGGCTGTAGTGAGGTGCGCTGGGGGAGGGTGAGTGGCGCCGGGGCAATCGGAGGGGGGGGGGGGCGGTTGGGTGGTGATAGGCCATGGGTGGGGATCCAGCTGGTGCCAGGTCCCTGAGGGAGACTGTGTCATGGCGGCCGTCGGGTACGCCACGTAGGCGTACTGCGGGTTCGCATGAAGTAGATGTACCCTTTCGACCAACGGGTCCACCTTGTGGATCCACATGTGTTTGCAGAGGAGAATGGGTCCTGGAGCTGCCAGCCACGTTGGGAGCGAAACCCTGGAAGTGGATGTCCAAGGGAAGGCAAGGAGACGTTCATGGGGGGTTCATTAGTTGCCGTGCAGGGCAGTGATCGGATGGAGTGGAGCGCGTCGGGGAGGACCTCCTGCCAGCGGGAGGTTTTTAGACCACAGGGCCAGCAGGACGGCCTTCCAGACCGTCCTATTCTCCCTCTCCACCTGTCCGTTTCCCCGGGGGTTGTAGCTGGTCGGCCAGCTCGAGGCAATGCCTTTGCCGAGCAGGAACTGACGCAGCTCATCACTCATAAAGGAGGATCCCCGGTCGCTGTGGACGTAAGCGGGGAAACCAAACAGGGCGAAAAAGCTGTTGAGTGCTTTAATGACCGTGGCAGATGTCATATCGGGGCATGGGATGGCGAAGGGGAATCGGGAGTATTCATCAACCACGTTCAGGAAGTACGTGTTTCGGTCGGTGGAGGGGAGGGGCCCTTTGAAGTCCATGCTAAGGCGTTCAAAGGGGCGGGAGGTCTTCGCCAGATGCGCTCGGTCTGGCCGGTAGAAGTGCGGTTTGCACTCCGCGCAGACCTGGCAGTCTCTGGTGACAGCCCTGACCTCCGCAGTGGAGTAGGGCAGGTTGCGGGCCTTTATGAAGTGAAAGAACCGGGTGACCCCTGGGTGACAGAGGCCATCGTGTAGGGCCTGGAGTCGGTCCACTTATGCGCTGGTACATGTACCTCGGGATAGGGCATCGGGGGGCTCGTTGAGCTTCCCGGGGCGATACAAAATCTCGTAATTGTAGGTGGAGAGCTCGATCCTCCACCTTACGTTTTTATCATTTTTGATCTTGCCCCGCTGTGCATTATTAAACATGAAGGCAACCGACCTTTGGTCAGTGAGGAGAGTGAATCTCCTGCCGGCCAGGTAATGCCTCCAATGCCGCACAGCTTCCACGAAGGTTTGGGTCTCCTTTTTGACAGAGGAGTGCCGAAGTTTGGAGGCATGGAAGGTGCGGGAAAAGAATGCTACGGGTTTGCCTGCCTGGTTGAGGGTGGCAGCCAGAGCGACGTCCGATGCATCGCTCTCGACCTGAAAGGGGAGGGTCTCGTCGTCTGCGTGCATCGTGGCCTTGACGATGTCAGTCTTGATGCGGTTAAAGGCCTGGCGGGCCTCAACCGTCAGGGGAAAAACTGTGGAGTGGATGAGTGGGCGGGCCTTGTCCGCATAGTTAGGGACCCATTGGGCATAATAGGAGAAAACCCCCAGGCATCTTTTCAGGGCCTCGGGGCAGTGGGGAAGCGGGAGTTCCGTGAGGAGGCGCATGCGGTCGGGCCGGGCCCTCGAACTCCATTTTCCACAACATGGTCAAGGATGGCTAAGCGGTTGGTGTGGAACATGCACTTCTCCTTGTTGTACGTGAGGTTAAGGAATTTAGCGGTGTGGAGAAATTTGAAGAGGTTAGCGTCGTGGTCCTGCTGGTCATGGCCGCAGATGGTGATGTTATCTAGGTATGGGAAGGTGGCCCGCAGTCCGTACCAGTCAACCATTCGGTCCATCTCACGTTGGAAGACCGACACCCCGTTAGTGACGCCGAAAGGAACCCTAAGGAAGTGGTAAAGGCGGCCATCTGCTTCGAACGCAGTGAATTGGCGGTCCGCCTTGCGGATGGGGAGCTGGTGGTCGGCAGATTTCAGGTCCACTGTGGAGAAGACCTGGTACTGTGCAATCTGATTGACCATGTCAGATATGCGTGGGAGGGGATACGCGTTGAGCTGCGTGTACCGATTGATGGTCTGACTGTTGTCAATGACCATCCTGTGTTTCTCCCCAGTCTTTACAACTACCATTTGGGCTCTCCAGGGGCTGTTGCAGGCCACAATGATGCCTTCCCGCAGTAGCCGCTGGACCTCCGACCTGATGAAGGTCCTGTCCTGGGCACTGTACCGTCTGCTCCTGGTGGCAATGGGTTTGCAATCCGGGGTGAGGTTTGCAAACAGGGTAGGTGGGTCGACCTTAAGGGTCATGAGGCCGCATACGGTGAGGAGTGGTAGGGGTCCGCCGAATTTTAGAGTTAGACTTTGGAGGTCGCACTGGAAGTCCAGGCCGAGTAACAGGGCCGCGCAAAGGTTGGGGAGGACGTAGAGCCGGAAGTTGCTGAACTCTACGCCCTGGACGGTGGGGGTGGCGATGCAGTACCCCCAGATTTCCACGGAATGGGATCCAGAGGCCAGGGAGATTCTCTGGGTAACGGGGTGTACCGCGAGGGAGCAGTGCCTTACCGTAGCGGGGTGGATGAAGCCTTCTGTGCTCCCGGAGTCAAGAAGGCAAAATGTCTTGTGGCCATTGACTTTCACCGTCGTCGTCGCGGTTGCGAGGTTGTGCGGCCGCGACTGATCGAGCGTGATGGAGGCAAGCTGTGGCTGGTGTTGGTGGGCCCCGGGCTGGTCGGCAGCGGTGGTGGGCGATGAACGGCCAGATGAAGTGCCCGATGAGCAGGGGTCTTGAGGCACCGTCCAAAATGGCGCCACCCACGGGGCGTACATGGCGGGCGGCATTAAAGATGGCGGCGCCCACGGGCTGCACGTGAGGGGTGCAGGAACACTGAGCCTAGATACAGCAGCAAGCGGGCCTGGCACACAGCAGCGAAATGTCCCTTCTTCCCGCAGGTCTTGCAGATTGCACACCGCGCCGGGCAGCGCTGCCGGGAGTGCTATGCTTACCCGCAGAAATAGCATTTGGGCCACCCGGGGTTGGCTGGCTGCCGCGCGGCGCAGGCTTGGAGTTGGCTGGGGGCGGTCGCTGGTGGGGCCCATGATGTCCATGAGGGTGCCATGCGGTCGGGGGCGTACGACTGTACGTTATGGGAGACTACCGTTAGCGAGTTTGCGAGTTGCCTGGTCGCCGCGAGGTCGAGCATACCCCCTTCTAATAGGCGCTGGCGGATGTACGTCGACCCCATGCCCGTAACAAAGTGTCCCTGATTAAGAGTTCTGTATGTTCAGCGGCCGAAACTGCCTGGCAATTGCAGTTCCTCACCAGGATGTGCAGGGCACGCCAGAAATCGTCTAATGACTCACCGGGGAGTTGCTGCCTCGTGGTCAGGAGGTGCCTGGCGTAGAGTTTGTTGATCGGCCGGATATAGTGTCCTTTCAGAAGCTCCATAGCTTCAGGGTAAGTGGGCGCATCCCGGATAAGGGGAAAAATCTCGGAGCTCACCCGTGAGTACAGGATCTGGAGCTTCTGTACGTCCAAAGGTTGTTCAGTCGCTGATCCGAGGTAGGTTTCGAAGCAAGCTAGTCAGTGGTCGAAGGCCGACGTGGCGTTGGCTGCTTGCGGGTGCAGCTGTAGGCGATCTGGCTTGATGCGTAGTTCCATCGCTGTAATATCTCTACTTAATAAATGGATGCACTATCAATTACGACGAGACGAGAGTAGAGAGTAATCGAGGCTTTAGCAGAGATGTGTGGCCTCCTGCAGCTGCTACCAGAATGGGAGCAGCTCGGTGTGCACACACATTTACACTCCGCCTACTGGGCGGAGCCAGCAGGCAGGGATCTGTAGTACCTGTAGTACAGGAGCCTTACTATATTACCTCTAATAACAACTATTATACAATCAGTGGTGACTACCACACTATGTATCTTTGGAATTCTCTACCCCAGAGGGCAGTGGAAGATCAGTCATTGAGTATGTTTAAAGCAGACATCAACAGCTTTCAAATTACCAATGACGTAAAGGGATATGGGGATAGTGTGAGGAAAAGGCTTTGACGTGGATGGTCAGCCATGATCGTATTGGATGACAGAGCACATTCAATGGGATGAATGGCCTACTCCTATGTTCATATGTCAGTTTTATAATACAAGTGAAAAACCAGACTGAATATAGAAATTTCAGAGGGAAAATAAAAAATAAATAAGTGCAGCAAAGAGAGGATAAGCAGAGGTAGGCAGTATAAAAGTAAATTCAAAGGTCTACTATGGGCATATGAATAGTAAATAGAAGTAATAGGATAATTGGGGCTGAATAAGGACCAAGATGTCCTTAGAGGGCATTGAGGGCAAAGGGAATGGTTGAGATACAAAATTACTACTTTGCCTCTGACTTTACCAAGGAAGCAGGCTCTCTCCAAGTTACAGTGAAAGGGAAAGTAATTGAGACACAGGACAGGCAAAAAGTTAATAACAGGATATATTACTGTTGTGTCAGGGACCTGTGTTCAATTCCTGGCTTGGGTCACTATCTGTGCGGAATCTGCAAGTTCTTCCTGTTTCTGCGTGGGTTTCCTCCGGGTGCTCCAGTTTCCTCCCACAAGTCCCGAAAGGCGTGCTGTTAGGTGAATTGGACATTCTGAATTCTCCCTCAGTGTACCCAAACAGGCGGCAGAGTGTGGCGACTAGGGGAATTTCACAGTAACTTCATTGCAGTGTTAATGTAAGCCTACTTGTTTAATGTGGAGGGATGCGAAGCCCCCGAAATTAGAGACCTGAGTTAGTGACATGGCTGGGTTTCTCAGTCTCAAGAAAATAAAGTTTGCCCTAAGAGGGTCAAATGTTAGGGTTCGTCCGGAGGTGGCAGCCTTTCGTCGACTTTCTCGGAGAAAATTAAAATGTCAGCAGAGGCAGAAATCTAGACGGGGCCGGGGAGGGGGGCTGTTAGGCTAGTGTTTCATTGTTGGGGGTGTGAAGAACGTGATAGGGATGGAAATGTTTTATGTACCATGTTTATATTGCTGTTATCATTATTATAAAAACTACAAATACCTTAAGAAAATGTTTTTTAAAAAAATGTAAGCCTACCTGTGACACTAATAAAGATTATATTGGAAAGTCTAGCTGTAGTTAAAAATTCATGTCACCAGGACCAGAACACATGCATCCAAGGATACTGAGGGAAGTAAGTGTAAAAATTGTGGAGATAATGGCTATAATCTTCCAATCCTCCAGAGATCGAGGCAGTGTGAGAGGACTGGGGTGCAAATGTTCTCTTTCTTATTCTGCATGCAACTTCCTCAGTTGTCCAAAGATTGCTAATCACGGCTCTCCACACAACTCTCGCAGTCTTTTTCAATTGAGTAGTCTACGCCTCATGGCCTGTCTTTGATGTCATATATCCACTTTCTGCTCTGTTTGATGACACACTTTTCTCTTTAACATGAATTTAGATGGTGTTGATGTACTTATTATCAATTAGTCACCTGTCTAAACAATGACAGGTTTCTTTTGGCTATGTTTTTTAACAAGCAAATGTTAAGCTCTTATACAAAAAAGGGTGGAAGGATAAGACCAGCAATTACACACCTCCCAGTATAATCTCAGTGGTTAAACAGAAGTTAAAACGACTGAGCTGTTGTAGGTGGGTTTCTTGTGGTGGCTCGAATATGAGGGAACAAATGACTGTTGCAGGAAGAAAGCACCAAGACTGCTGCCAGGAGAGCAGCCATTCTGTGACATGATGCTCTGTGCATGACCACACGCCAACGATATATTAAAATTCTGAGTGGACTTGTAGATGCCGTGGGGATATTTTCTCTCATGAAGAAATTTAGAATTAGGGAGCACAGTTTCAAAATAAGGGAACTTTCATTTAAAAAGTAAATGAGGAAAATTTTGTTGGAGTGTCATTAGTGTTTGGATATTATGAATGATCAGGAAACACAACATGTTTCTCCCTTTATTCAACTTTGCTAATGGACAATCTTTTGTTGTGTACATATTTGCTTATTTCTTGTTCCAAGTGAATTTATTTCTCATTAAAACATATCCCCTATTCCTTACTTCATCTGCTTAACTGATCCAGATAACTTTTAATGCTGTTTATTTCTTTAAAACCTGTTGTTTAACCACATCAATTTCAAAAACGAGCAATTTAAAAATGCAACTATTTTCTGCCCAGTGATTTATAAATAAATGAGAAGAGACTCAGAAGAAAACCTTGTGGAACTTCACTTATCATTACCTGCAGACTGAATTCTTTTTTTACATTTATCATCCTTGCAGTTCCTATCGCCCAAATCATTTTTCAAACCAACTGACTAATTTTATATCAATTTCACAAGCCATAATCTTAAAACAAATTCTCATGCGTGTAACATTATCATATGCTGATTCTGAAAACCAAAGTAATTTATGCAGCGAATAACTCTCATCCAAACTGTTTTATCACCTCTCATAAGAATTTGTGCAGATTATTGAAGCAAGTCAGATTGGCAAAGTGGTTGCTAAAGCAGGGGGATCAGCCTGCACCCTCATTGGCTGAAGGCCAGCAGCATCTGTTTTCTCTTGGTTGGCTCATTGAAACAATGGGCGCAATCTAGCCGAATGGGAACAGAATCCCGTAACAAGCACGTTTAGCCAGCTGTTTCCCGGTGCTCGCATCGCCAAGAAACACCACGCTATCTATCGGGACTCTGATTCTATTTGGGGCCTCAGTGGGAAAAGCCCCTATTAGGCCACACTTAGTCCCATTTCCTGCACTGAGAACATCCGCTTATGGAATTCCTCAGTGCAGGAGGAGATCAGGACGTCATTTTTAAATGGTGTCCCAATCTCTCAACCCCCTGAACCCCCTCCCCAATTAAAGCCCCAACTCACCTATAAGGGGGTCCTCAGGCCCCTCCCGCACCCGCTGCATGTGCACAGGGCACCCCCTGGCCCGATTCTTGTGGGAAATTGCCAGCTTGGCACCATGGCATTGTCAGCCTTGCAGTGCCCCTGCAGCTGGCACTGCCAACTGGGCATGCTGGGTATCTGGAGCCCGTGGTGGGGGGGTGGGGGGGGGGGGGCGGTGCGGGGGGAGAGTTCAGAGATCGGGGCGCCAGTTAAAAATGATATCCCGATTTCTTCCTGCACTGGCAAGCTGCGCTCAGAAGTGCAGGAAATGGGACTAAGTTCGGCCTCAGCGGGGCATTTCTCCCTGACGCCTAGAAATGGAGCAAAGTTCCGTTTAATAGCAGGGTTGTTCTCAGCGCTACCAGCGCCGGGAAACACCCGGCTAAACGCACCCAGCAAGGGACTCTCTTTCATTTCCGTTAAATTTCGCCCGTATATTGGTGTGCTCCCGAACATGGCCTGAACAATATATCCTGAACTCACGTGTCAACTGTGTGCAATTTCTGCATGGGAAAGTGTGCACCATTTTACCATGGCCTAATCCTGTTTCTCCCTTGTTCTCAAGTTGGGTTTATAGAGGAATTAGATTGTTTAGAGCCAGTTATACTGCTGTTTTACTGTCCCCCTCTATATTCTTGTATGCTGAACTTTGTCATTCTTGTTATTTTGTTGCGCTGTTTGTTGAAATGTAAAACATTAATAAACATTCGTTTAAAAAAACATTAAATGCATGAGGTAGGTGCAGTAGGTGGAATTTGCAAAGAAATGAAGAAATTGCATCTTTGAAAAATTGAAAATCAAAGTTGTAATGTTATGGGCCAGGGTTTAGAGAACCCCAAAGTGTATCATGGAGTTCACCTGACCCACAACTTTTACTAGATTGTGGTATGGGGAGCACACGGCCCACTCTACAGGTGTGGTACAGCAGAAATGCAACGGTACGTTTTAAAGCAAAACAATGTTTACTCTAGCAACTCAATTTCACCTTTTTAAAACAGACAGTGAACATCTTAGCAACCATTAATTCAAATACAACCCCCAAAGAATACAACACTAAGTAATCCTTTTAAAAAATAAATTTAGAGTACCCAATTCATTTTTTACAATTAAGGGGCAATTTAGCGTGTTCAATCCACCTAGCTTGCACATCTTTGGGTTGTGGGGGTGAAACCCATGCAAACATGGGTAGAATGTGCAAACTCCACATGGACAGTGACCCAAGCTGGAATTGGCTATTTCTTTCTTGAATACATTCCACTGTTCTGTCACAGATTTAATAAGTGTCCCCTCCCAGCCCTCTGACAAATCATATCTGATCTTATTAAAATTGGCCTTCCCCAGTTTAGAGCTTTAATCTCGAGGCCCATCGTTCTTTTTCATAACCTTGAACAGAATGGAGTTATGATCACTGTCTGCAAAATGTTCCCCCACTGATACTTCAACCACTTGCCCAGTTTCGTTACTGAAAATTATGTCCAGGACCGAGCCCCCTCTCTTGTAGGTCCTTCTACGTCTTGGCTTAAAAAGTTCCTTTGGATGCATTTTAAGAATTCCACTCCGTATAAAGCATCCGTATCGAACCTGGGACCTCGGCGCCGTGAGGCTGCAGGGCTAACCCACTGAGCCACCGTGCTGCCCAAACACTAAGTAATCCTTTAAGCTTTCCTTTTAACATCCAAACGACTTAAAAACAAATCCTTTATCAGAAGCACATCAGGTTAAAGTCACTACTGAAAACATTTATAATTCTGAATTCACCAAATGGTCTGGCTTCAGCTCCAACACTGAAAACGAAACTAAAACACACCCTGCAGCCTGCTCAAAAACGAAAGTAAAAAGCTGACAGACAGCCCAGCTCCGCCCAAACTCTGATATAACTGATAATACCCATATCTTAAAGGTAAATTTCTTAAACACCCATTTCTTAAATGTACTCTCACATGACACTTCCCCCTGAAGAAAAAATAAATAAACCATCAACTTCAAGATGGTTTCATTTTTCGCCTTATCACTATCTTTTAAGAAATGCACACAAAGGAGCTGCGACAGAGGAGGTGGGGTTGGGCAGGTGGAAAACACGGGCTTTTTCCCGCTCTGAAGGCTGGAAGGAGCAGGGCCGGGGCGGGGAAGCGCGGTTTTTTTCCCCGTGCTTGGGATGGAAGGGGGAGGCGGAGAGCCTGCTGGTGCGTAATGGAGGGGGAGGGGAAGTCCCACAATGGGAGGAGTCGAAGGAGTGGCGGGAGCGGCCGGGGTCAGCAGGAGTCAGCTGACTTGCAGAAGTGCAATGGGGGGAGCAATGCAGCTAGGAGGGGTCCTAGCTGAGGGGGGGGGGGGGGGGAAACCGGGTTGCTGCTGGTATGGTCAAGGGGGAGCTGGAGCGAGTAGAGGGGGTTGGGACGGGGGTCTGCCGCCGTGGGGAACGGGCCGGGTGTGGGGCGCGTGCTGGCCGAGGAGGGGTTATGGCTAGTCGCCTGATCCGGCTGATAACCTGGAACATAAGGGGACTGAACGGGCCGGTTAAGCGGGCCCGGGTGTTCGCGCACCTGAAGGGGCTGAAGGCGGATGTGTTCATGCTCCAGGAGACACACCTGAAGGTGGCAGACCAGGTAAGATTGAGGAAGGGGTGGGTAGGTCAGGTGTTTCATTCGGGGCTGGATGCCAAAAATCGGGGAGGTGGCGATCTTGGTGGGAAAGAGGGTGTCATTCGAGGCGTCGAGCATTGTGACAGACAATGGCGGCAGGTACATAATGGTAAGTGGTAAGCTGCAAGGGGAGAGGGTGGTGTTGGTCAACGTGTACGCCCCAAATTGGGGCGATGCGGGTTTTATGCGGCGCATGTTGGATCGGATCCCGGACTTGGAAGTGGGGGGCCTGATAATGACTTTAACACGGTGTTGGATCCGGCATTGGATTGCTCCAGGTCCAGGACGGGTAGGAGGCCGGCGGCGGCTAAAGTGCTGAGTGGGTTTATGGACCAGATGGGAGGGGTGGACCCTTGGAGATTAGCAAGGCCGGGGGCGAGGGAATTTTCAGTCTTCTCGCACGTTCATAAGGCCTATACCCGGATCGACTTTTTTGTCATGAGCAGGGCGCTGATTGCGAGAGTAGAGGATACCAAGTACTCTGCGATAGTCATTTCGGATCACGGCCCGCATTGGGTAGACCTAGAGCTGGTGGAGGAGAGGGACCAGCGCCCGTTGTGGCGCTTGGAGGTGGAGCTGTTGGCGGATGAGGAGGTGAGTGAGCGGGTCCGAGGAAGCATAGAGAGATACCTGGAGGCCAACTATAACGGGGAGGTCCGAGGGGGGATGGTCAGGGAGGCGCTGAAGGCGGTGGTTAGGGGAGAGCTGATCTCCATTAGGGCCCACAAGGAGAGGCGAGAGCAGAGGGAGAGGGAGAGGCTGGTGGGGGAGATGGTGAGGGTAGACAGGAGGTACGCGGAGGTGCTGGAGGAGGGATTGTTGAGGGAGAGGCGTAGCTTCCAGGTCGGATTCGACCTGTTGACCACCAGGAAGGCAGAGGCGCAGTGGAGGAAGGCCCAGGGGGCGGTCTACGAGTATGGGGCAAAGGCAAGCCGGATGCTGGCGCATCAGCTTCAAAAGCGGGATGCAGCTAGGGAGATCGGGGGAGTTAAGGATAAGGGAGGAAGTGTGGTGCAGAGTGGGGTTGGTATCAATGGGGACTTCAGGGACTTTTATGAGGAACTGTATCGGTCCAAGCACCCATTGGAGGAGGGAGGGGTGGGCCGCTTTCTGGACCAACTGAGATTCCCGGAGGTGGAGGAGGGACTGGTGGGGGATTAGGGGCCCTGATTGGGCTGGAGGAGCTGGCCAAAGGGAAAGGGAGCATGCAGGCGGGGAAGGCACCCGGGGCGGACGGTTTCCCGGTCCAAATTTCCCAAAAATATGTGGACCTGTTGGGCCCATTGCTGGTTAGGACCTTCAATGAGGCAAGGGAGGGGGGGGGGCTTTGCCCCCGACGATGTCCCGGGCACTGATCTCCTTGATCCTGAAGCGGGACAAGGATCCCCTGCAGTGTGGGTCTTACAAGCTGGTTTCGTTGTTAAATGTAGATGCCAAGGTGCTGGCGAAGGTCTTAGCCATGAGAATTGAGGATTGAGTGCCGCAGGTTATCCACGAAGACCAGACGGGGTTCGTGAAGGGGAGGCAGTTGAACGCAAATGTGCGGAGGTTCCTGAACGTTATTATGATGCCGGCGAGGGGGAGGCGGAGATAGTGCCGGCGAGGGGGAGGCGGAGATAGTGGTGGCGATGGACGCTGAGAAAGGGGTAGAGTGGGGGTACTTGTGGGAGGTGCTGAAGAGGTTCGGGTTTGGAGAGGGGTTTGTTAGATGGGTTAGGCTGTTGTATGAGGTCCCGATCGCGAGTGTGGCCACGAACAAGAGGAGGTCTGAGTACTTTCGGTTGCACCGAGGGACGAGGCAGGGGTGTCTCCTGTCCCCCCTGCTCCTCGCACTGGCGATTGAACCCCTGGCTATGGCACTGAGGGAGTCGAGGAACTGGAGGGGGCTGGTGCGGGGTGGGGAGGAGCATAGGGTGCCGCTCTATGCGGACGACTTGCTGCTATATGTGGCGGACCCGGTGGGGGGAATGCCGGAGGTAATGAGGATCCTCAGGGAGCTCGGGGATTTCTCAGGGTACAAGCTCAACATGGGGAAGAGCGAGTTGTTCGTGGTTCACCCAGGGGTCCAGGAGAGGGGAATTAGCAAGCTCCCACTAAAAAGGGCGGAGAGGAGCTTCAGGTATTTGGGGGTCCATGTGGCCAGGAGCTGGGGGGCCCTGCATAGACTTAATTTCACGAGGCTGGTGGAGCAAATGGAGGAGGAGTTTAAGAGATGGGACGTGTTGCCACTGTCCCTGGTGGGTAGGGTGCAGTCAGTCAAGATGATGGTGCTCCCAAGGTTTCTGTTCCTCTTCCAGTGCCTCCCCATTCTTATCCCGAAGTGGGTCAACAGGAGCATAACTCCTGTTTGCACTGAGTGCTGAATTTGGTGCTTTTTGAGTGCGATAGTGAGAGTTTGGTGACCGAGGGAGTATAAGGCTTCATTTTTATCTAAAGTTTAGTCTTTCTTTTATTTAGTTAATTAACTTAAAAGTTGCTGTTTGGTTTAGAAGAAGGTGAATTTTCAATCAGCTTTAAACAGGCTTCTACTTCTAGGCACTTGCAGCTGGAGCTTGTTAATTAGTTAATTGGATTAGGCCAGTTTTTCAGAGGCTAGATTCACAGTATAAAAGTGATCCCCTACAGTGCAGACTTTGTTTGCACTGAGTGCTGAATTTGGTGCTTTTTGAGTGCGATAGTGAGAGTTTGGTGATCGAGGGAGTGCTGAATTTGGTGCTTTTTGAGTGCGATAGTGAGAGTTTGGTGACCGAGGGAGTGCTGAATTTGGTGCTTTTTGAGTGCGATAGTGAGAGTTTGGTGACCGAGGGAGTGCTGAATTTGGTGCTTTTTGAGTGCGATAGTGAGAGTTTGGTGACCGAGGGAGTTAGGTGAGGAGGGAGTAAGGTGCTCCTTTCATTTTGTTTCCGACATTTCCGCAAAGAGTGCGAAGAGAGCCAGGAGTTTACAGAGAGTGCAGCTGACTGGGAGCAGAGTCGGAGGGCGGAGATCTAGTTAGTCCACACAGCAGCTATATTCTTTAAGGTAAGAGGGGATGGAGGCTAGGCCAGTTACATGCTCCTCCTGTAGGATGTGGGTGGTGAGGGATACCACCGGTGTCCCCACTGACTATACCTGCGGGAAGTGCACCCAACTTCAGCTCCTCAAAGACCGTGTTAGGGAACTGGAGCTGAAGCTGGATGAACTTCGGATCATCCGGGAGGCAGAGGGGGTGATTGAGAAGAGTTACAGGGAGGTAACCACACCCAAGGTACAGGACAAGAATAGATGGGTTACAGTCAGGGGGAAAAAAACAAGCAGGCAGACAGTGCAGGGATCCCTCGTGGCCGTTCCCCTTCAAAACAAGTATACCGTTTTGGATGCTGTTGGGGGGGATGACCTACCGGGGGAAGGCCCTAGCGGTCAGGTCTCTGGCACGGAGTCTGGCTCTGGGGCTCAGAAGGGAAGGGGGGAGAATAGAAAAGCAATAGTTGTAGGAGATTCAATGGTTAGGGGAATAGATAGGAGATTCTGTGGTCGCGAGCGAGACTCCCGGAAGGTATGTTGCCTCCCGGGTGCCAGGGCCAGGGATGTCTCGGATCGTGTCTTCAGGATCCTTAAGGGGGAGGGTGAGCAGCCAGAAGTCGTGGTGCACATTGGTACCAACGACATAGGTAGGAAAAGGGGTGTGGAGGTAATAAACAAGTTTAGGGAGTTAGGCTGGAAGTTGAAAGCCAGGACAGACAGAGTTGTCATCTCTGGTTTGTTGCCGGTGCCACGTGATAGCGAGGCTAGGAATAGGGAGCGAGTGCAGTTGAACACGTGGCTGCAGGAATGGAGTAGGAGGGAGGGCTTCAGGTATTTGGATAATTGGAGCGCATTCTGGGGAAGGTGGGACCTGTACAAGCAGGACGGGTTGCATCTGAACCAGAGGGGCACCAATATCCTGGGAGGGAGGTTTGCTAGTACTCTTCGGGAGGGTTTAAACTAATTTGGCAGGGGAATGGGAACCGGGTTTGTAGTCCAGCAACTAAGGTAGCCGATATTCAGGATGCCAAAGCATGTAATGAGGCAGAGGGGAAGGGAACACTGACAAAGGAGAGTATTTGCAGGCACGGAGATGGGTTGAAGTGTGTATACTTCAACGCAAGAAGCATCAGGAATAAGGTGGGTGAACTTAAGGCATGGATCGGTACTTGGGACTACGATGTGGTGGCCATCACGGAAACTTGGATAGAAGAGGGGCAGAAATGGTTGTTGGAGGTCCCTGGTTATAGATGTTTCAATAAGATTAGGGAGGGTGGTAAAAGAGGTGGGGGGGGGTGGCATTATTAATTAGAGATAGTATAACAGCTGCAGAAAGGCAGTTCGAGGAGTATCACCCTATTGAGGTAGTATGGGTTGAAGTCAGAAATAGGAAAGGATCAGTCACCTTGTTAGGAGTTTTCTATAGGCCCCCCAATAGTAACAGAGATGTGGAGAAACAGATTGGGAAACAGATTTTGGAAAGGTGCAGAAGTCATAGGGTAGTAGTCATGGGCGACTTTAACTTCCCAAATATTGAGTGGAAACTCTTTAGATCAAATAGTTTGGATGGGGTGGTGTTTGTGCAGTGTGTCCAGGAAGCTTTTCTAACACAGTATGTAGATTGTCCGACCAGAGAAGGGGCAATATTGGATTTAGTACTGGGTAATGAACCAGGGCAAGTGATAGATTTGTTAGTGGGGGAGCATTTTGGAGATAGTGACCACAATTCTGTGACTTTCACTTTAGTAATGGAGAGGGATAGGTACGTGCAACAGGGCAAGGTTTACAATTGGGGGAAGGGTAAATACGATGTTGTCAGACAAGAATTGAAGTGCATAAGTTGGGAACATAGGCTGGCAGGGAAGGACACAAGTGAAATGTGGAACTTGTTCAAGGAACAGGTGCTACGTGTCCTTGATATGTATGTCCCTGTCAGGCAGGGAAGAGATGGTCGAGTGAGGGAACCATGGTTGACAAGAGAGGTTGAATGTCTTGTTAAGAGGAAAAAGGTGACTTATGTAAGGCTGAGGAAACAAGGTTCAGACAGGGCATTGGAGGGATACAAGATAGCCAGGAGGGAACTGAAGAAAGGGATTAGGAGAGCTAAGAGAGGGCATGAACAATCTTTGGCGGGTAGGATCAAGGAAAACCCCAAGGCCTTTTACACATATGTGAGAAATATGAGAATGACTAGAGCGAGGGTAGGTCCGATCAAGGACAGTAGCGGGAGATTGTGTATTGAGTCTGAAGAGATAGGAGAGGTCTTGAATGAGTATTTTTCTTCTGTATTTACAAATGAGAGGGGCGATATTGTTGGAGAGGACAGTGTGAAACAGATTGGTAAGCTCGAGGAAATACTTGTCAGGAAGGAAGATGTGTTGGGCATTTTGAAAAACTTGAGGATAGACAAGTGCCCCGGGCCTGACGGGATATATCCAATGATTCTATGGGAAGCAAGAGATGAAATTGCAGAGCCGTTGGCAATGATCTTTTCGTCCTCACTGTCAACAGGGGTGGTACCAGGGGATTGGAGAGTGGCGAATGTCGTGCCCCTGTTCAAAAAAGGAACTAGGGATAACCCTGGGAATTACAGGCCAGTTAGTCTTACTTCGGTGGTAGGCAAAGTAATGGAAAGGGTACTGAAGGATAGGATTTCTGAGCATCTGGAAAGACACTGCTTGATTAGGGATAGTCAGCACGGATTTGTGAGGGGTAGGTCTTGCCTTACAAATCTTATTGAATTCTTTGAGGAGGTGACCAAGCATGTGGATGAAGGTAAAGCAGTGGATGTAGTGTACATGGATTTTAGTAAGGCATTTGATAAAGTTCCCCATGGTAGGCTTATGCAGAAAGTAAGGAGGCATGGGATAGTGGGAAATTTGGCCAGTTGGATAACGAACTGGCTAACCGATAGAAGTCAGAGTGGTGGTGGATGGCAAATATTCAGCCTGGATCCCAGTTACCAGTGGCGTACCGCAGGGATCAGTTCTGGGTCCTCTGCTGTTTGTGATTTTCATTAATGACTTGGATGAGGGAGTTGAAGGGTGGGTCAGTAAATTTGCAGACGATACGAAGATTGGTGGAGTTGTGGATAGTAAGGAGGGCTGTTGTCGGCTGCAAAGAGACATAGATAGGATGCAGAGCTGGGCTGAGAAGTGGCAGATGGAGTTTAACCCTGAAAAGTGTGAGGTTGTCCATTTTGGAAGGACAAATATGAATGCGGAATATAGGGTTAACGGTAGAGTTCTTGGCAATGTGGAGGAGCAGAGAGATCTTGGGGTCTATGTTCATACATCTTTGAAAGTTGCCACTCAAGTGGATAGAGCTGTGAAGAACGCCTATGGTGTGCTCGCGTTCATTAACAGAGGGATTGAATTTAAGAGCCGTGAGGTGATGATGCAGCTGTACAAAACTTTGGTAAGGCCACATTTGGAGTACGGTGTACAGTTCTGGTCGCCTCATTTTAGGAAGGATGTGGAAGCTCTGGAAAAGGTGCAAAGAAGATTTACCAGGATGTTGCCTGGAATGGAGAGTAGGTCTTACGAGGAAAGGTTGAGGGTGCTAGGCCTTTTCTCATTAGAGCGGAGAAGGATGAGGGGCGACTTGATAGAGGTTTATAAGATGATCAGGGGAATAGATAGAGTAGACAGTCAGAGACTTTTTCCCCGGGTGGAACACACCATTACAAGGGGACATAAATTTAAGGTGAAAGGTGGAAGATATAGGAGGGATATCAGAGGTAGGTTCTTTACCCAGAGAGTAGTGGGGGCATGGAATGCACTGCCTGTGGAAGTAGTTGAGTCGGAAACATTAGGGACCTTCAAGCAGCTATTGGATAGGTACATGGATGACGGTAAAATGATATAGTGTAGATTTATTTGTTCTTAAGGGCAGCACGGTAGCATTGTGGATAGCGCAATTGCTTCACAGCTCCATGGTCCCAGGTTCGATTCCGGCTTGGGTCATTGTCTGTGCGGAGTCTGCACGTCCTCCCCGTGTCTGCGTGGGTTTCCTCCGGGTGCTCCGGTTTCCTCCCACAGTCCAAAGACGTGCAGGTTAGGTGGATTGGCCTTGATAAATTGACCTTAGTGTCCAAAATTGTCCTTAGTGTTGGGTGGAGGTGTTGAGTTTGGGTGTGGTGCTCTTTCCAAGAGCCGGTGCAGACTCAAAGGGCCGAATGGCCTCCTTCTGCACTGTAAATTCAATGATAATCTATGATTAATCTAGGACAAAGGTTCGGCACAACATCGTGGGCCGAAGGGCCTGTTCTGTGCTGTATTTTCTATGTTCTATAACGGTGTTTGTGTGGGCGCGAGGGTCTCCGAGGGTGAGAAGGGTGTTCCTGGAGCAGGGTAGGGATGGGGGGGTGCTGGCGCTGCCCAACCTCTGTGGGTACTACTGTGCCGCCAATGCGGCGATGGTGCGCAAGTGGGTGATGGAGGGGGAGGGGGCGGCATGGAAGAGGCTGGAGGCGGCGCCTTGTGAGGGTTTGAGTCTGGAGGAGCTGGCAACGGCGCCTCTGCCGCTCCCTCCAATGAGGTATACCATGAGCCCGGTGGTGGCGGCTACCCTCAAAATTTGGGGGCAATGGAGGCAGTACCGGGGGGAAGTGGGGGCCTCGGTGTGGACCCCGATACGGGGGAACTACCGGTTTGTCCCAGGGAGAATAGATGGAGGGATTTCGGGGTGGCACAGGGCAGGGATAAGAAGGTTGGGGGACCTGTTTGTGGATGGGAAGTTCGTGAGCCTGGGTGAGCTGGAGGAGAAGTATGGGCTGCTGCCGCCACACACGGTACAGGACAGGGTGCTCTCGGGGGTGTGGGTTGGAGAGGGGAAGATCTAGGCAACATACCGGTGATGCAGGAGGAGGAGGAGGCCTCGGTGGAGGAGCTGAAAGGGGACGTGGGCAAATGCTCTAGGGAGGGTGAACTCTTCCTCTTTGTGCGCGAGGCTCAGCCACATACAGTTTAAGGTGCTGCACAGGGCACAAATGACCGGGACAAGGATGAGCCGTTTTTTTGGCAGTGAGGACAGGTGTGTTATGTGCTCAGGGGGCCCAGCAAACCACACCCATATGTTCTGGGCATGCCCAGCGCTGGAGGAATTTTGGAAGGGCGTAGCGAAGATGGTGTCGAGGGTGATGGGATCCAGGGTCAAACTGGGCTGGGGTCTCGCAATGTTTGGGGTTGCAGAGGAGCTGGGAGTGCAGGAGGCGAAAGAGGCCGGTATTTTGGCCGTTGCGTCCCTGGTAGCCTGGTGAAGGATTCTTCTTCAGTGGAAGGATGCGAGGCCCCCAAGCGTGGAATCCTGGATCAACGATATGGCGGGGTTTATTAAATTGGAGAGGGTGAAATCTGCCTTAAGGGGATCAGTGCAAGGGTTTTTCAGGTGGTGGCAACCGTTCTTAGACTTCCTGGCAGAACGGTAGACAATGATCCTTCTCGATTGACAGTCTCTTTGAACAAGAAGGTCCTTGCACGAATCATCCCTTGCTCTACGCCTCGGCATTTCTCTTTAAAGTCAGATACTTTAGTTCAATCGGATCACAGAGTCACTTGCAATTCTCCAACACATGAGCATTGGGTATCACAGCTTTCAGGCAGTCAAATGCCTGTTGAAAGTCCGCTGTCCATTGATATTTTTGACGTTTCTTCAGCAAGTCCATCAGTGGAGCAACCACGCTACAAAAATTGTTCACAAATGTTCGATCAAATCCACTCATGCCAAGAAATCGCATTATGTCCCTTTGTGTTGAGGGTATCGAAAACTCTTCAAGGAAAGTGACTTGGGCTTTTCCAAATTCACTTTTGGCTAGGTTTATCACCAAACCCGTGTCCTGACGTCGATCGAATAACTCCATCAGATGTTTCAAATGTTCTGTCCATGTCTGGCTGAAAATTACCAGATCGTCGATGTATACCGCACAATTAGGTAATCCTGAAACAACTTTGTTAGTTAACCGTTGAAATGTGGCTGGTGCGTTTTTCATGCCAATTGGCATAACTTTGAATTGGTATATACCATCTGGAGTCATGAAAGCTGAAATCTCCTTCGCCCTTCCAGTCTGGAAATACATCCAGTTTGGAAATAAAAACTGATTGTCCCACTTTCTCAATGCAATCCTCCAAACGTGGGATAGGTTAAGAGTCCGTTCTTATAACTGCATTAATGTTTCTATAGTCCACACACAACCGTTGGGTACCGTCTGGTTTAGGTACCATCACTATGGGTGAGCTCCATTGGCTGCAACCCACTTCAATTATGCCATTTTTAAGCATACTCTCAATCTCTTTGTTAACCTGTGCCAATTTTAAAGGGTTAAGTCTGTATGGATGTTGTTTGATTGGAACAGCATTTCCCACATGTATAGCCATTGTAGTAGTTCCCAATTTATTGCCACAAATATGCCCATGTGATATCAATAACTCTTTCAGGTCAGTCCGTTTTTCCTCTGGAAGGTAACTCAACAATTTATCCCAATTCTTTGTTAATAAACAATTTTATTGAGGTATTTTTGGCCTATAAAACAGCAACATTATACCGTAGTGTACAAAAAGCAAATATGGCATAATGCAAGCATCGGTTCCCCTCTCGCAAAAATCTGCCTAAGCAACCCCCTATTCTATGCTACCCTAAACCCCCGTCCCCCTCCTCCTCTGCTGACGATAAATTCTCCGCGAAGAAGTCAACAAATGGCTGCCACCTCTGGGCGAACCCTGACAGCGTTCCACTCAAGGCGAACTTAATTTTCTCCAGCCCGAGAAATCTCGCCATGTCCGAAAGCCATACTTCAGACTTCGGGGGCTTTGAGTCCCTCAATGCCAACAGTATTCGTCGCCGGGCTACCAGGGAAGCAAAGGGCAAGATGTCGGCTTCTTTCTCCTCCTAGACTCCCGGGTCCTCCGAAACCCCAAACATTGCCACCTCAGGACTCATTGCCACCCTTGTTTTCAATACCTGGGACATGACGTCCGCGAATCCCTGCCAGTACCACCTTAGTTTAGGACACGCCCAGAACATGTGTACATGGTTTGCTGGTCCTCCAGCACATCTAGCACATTTGTCCTGCAGTCCAAAGAATTTGCTCATCCGGGCCAGCGTCATGTGGGCCTGATGTACGACCTTGAACTGGATCAGACTGAGCCTGGTGCATGTTGCGGTCGTGTTTACTCTACTCAAAGCGTCTGCCCATATGCTGTCCTCTATCGCTCCCCCAAGCTCCTCCTCCCACTTAAGCTTCAGTTCTTCGGTCTGTGCCTCCTCTGCTCCCATTAATTATTTATAAATGTCGGAGACTCTTCCGGGTGCGGCGATGACCAGCTGAGTCGCACGTTTCGGCAGCTCCCTGTGAAACGGACTTTTGGGCTCTTGATAGGAGCCCCAACGGCAATTTTGACAGCTAAAAACACTGTGCGGTAAACCAGAAGGGAATCCCCCCTGGATACGGATGGAAAAAGGAGGAGAGAGTGGCCAGATTGCAGTGGATCCTTTAGAACAGCGGCAAGGAAGGCAAGCAAAAACCAAGATGGCGTCGGAAGGTGGCAGTTTAACATGGGGCCCTGAACAACAAGAGTTCTTGAAATGCTGTGTGGAAGAGATCAAAAAGGAAATGAAGAAAGAGCTGTTGGCCCCGATACTACAGGCGATCGAAGGGCTAAAGGAGGAACAAAAGACCCAGGAGCGGGAGCTTCGGGTCGTGAAGGCAAAGGCAGCCGAGAATGAGGACGATATACAGGGCTTGGTGGTGAAGACGGAGACGCAGGAGGCACATCAGAAACGATGTGTGGAAAGGTTGGAGGCACTGGAAAACAACGCAAGGAGGAACAACCTGAGGATTCTTGGTCTTCCTGAAGGTGTGGAGGGAGCGGACGTCGGGGCATATGTGAGCACGATGCTGCACTCGTTAATGGGAGCGGAGGCCCCGGCGGGTCCGTTGGAGGTGGAGGGAGCATACCGAGTGATGGCGCGAGGACCGAGAGCAGGAGAAATTCCCAGAGCCATAGTGGTGAGATTCCTCCGTTTTAAGGATAGAGAAATGGTCCTTAGATGGGCGAAGAAAACTCGGAGCAGTAAATGGGAGAACGCGGTGATCCGCGTTTATCAAGACTGGAGTGCGGAGGTGGCGAGAAGGAGGGCGAGCTTTAATCGGGCCAAGGCGGTGCTTCATAAAAAGAAGATAAAATTTGGAATGCTGCAACCGGCAAGACTGTGGGTCACATATCGGGGGAGGCACCACTACTTTGAGACGGCGGATGAAGCGTGGACTTTTATTGTGGAAGAAAAACTGGAATGAGCGGGTTATTAAAAAGAACGTTCGAACAAAGTGGTGGGGCGAATGTGGGGGGCAAAGAGGGGTTTTATGTACTAATCCTGCGATGTGGTAACTTTTCTCTCTCCCACAGGTGGTGATGGGGGGAGGAGGGGAGGTGGAGGAGATGGGGCGTTGGCCATTGGGGGCGGGGCCAAGGGAGAAGCGCGGGCTTGGTTCCCGCGCTATGATAATCATGGCGGGAATAGAGAAGCAGGAAGGAGGGGGCGTCGCACGGTGCGAGCCGAGGTCACGGGGGGAAGCCGAGGTCAGCCAGAGTTTGCTGACATCTGGGAGCAACATGGGGGGAGTAATTACGCTAGCGGGGGATCTAGCGGGGGGGGTGGGAGGGGGGAATTACTGGGTTGCTGCTGCTGGGGAGAGGGGGGAGCTGGTATGGGAGAGGATGGGCGGGGGGGCACCGCCTTGGGGAGATACAGCTGCGTGGGAACCGGGTGAGGAGCTGGAAAAAGGGGATGGCTAATTGACAAGGGGGGGGGTAGGAAGCCCCCCAACTCGGCTGATCACGTGGAACGTGAGAGGGCTGAACGGGCCGATAAAGAGGGCATGGGTACTCGCACACCTTAAGAAACTTAAGGCAGATGTGGTTATGTTACAGGAAACGCACCTGAAACTGATAGACCAGGTTAGGCTACGCAAAGGATGGGTGGGGCAGGTGTTCCACTCGGGGCTAGATGCGAAAAACAGGGGGGTGGCTATATTAGTGGGGAAGCGGGTAATGTTCGAGGCAAAGACTATAGTGGCGGATAACGGGGGCAGATACGTGATGGTGAGTGGCAAACTACAGGGGGAGACGGTGGTTTTGGTAAACGTATATGCCCCGAACTGGGATGATGCCAATTTTATGAGGCGGATGCTAGGACGCATTCCGGACCTAGAGATGGGAAAGCTGATAATGGGGGGAGATTTTAATACGGTGTTGGAACCAGGGCTGGATGGGTCGAAGTCCAGGACTGGAAGGAGGCCGGCAGCAGCCAAGGTACTTAAAGATTTTATGGAGCAGATGGGAGGTGTAGACCCGTGGAGATTTAGCAGACCTAGGAGTAAGGAGTTCTCGTTTTTCTCCTATGTCCATAAAGTCTACTCGCGAATAGACTTTTTTGTGCTGGGTAGGGCATTGATCCCGAAGGTGAGGGGAACGGAGTATACAGCTATAGCCATTTCGGATCACGCTCCACACTGGGTGGACTTGGAGATAGGGGAGGAAACAGGAGGGCGCCCACCCTGGAGAATGGACATGGGACTAATGGCAGATGAGGGGGTGTGTCTAAGGGTGAGGGGGTGCATTGAAAAGTACTTGGAACTCAATGATAATGGGGAGGTCCAGGTGGGAGTGGTCTGGGAGGCGTTGAAGGCGGTGGTTAGAGGGGAGCTGATATCAATAAGGGCACATAAAGGGAAGCAGGAGAGTAAGGAACGGGAGCGGTTGCTGCAAGAACTTTTGAGGGTGGACAGACAATATGCGGAAGCACCGGAGGAGGGACTATACAGGGAAAGGCAAAGGCTACATGTAGAATTTGACTTGCTGACTACAGGCACTGCAGAGGCACAATGGAGGAAGGCACAGGGTGTACAGTACGAATATGGGGAGAAGGCGAGCAGGTTGCTGGCACACCAATTGAGGAAAAGGGGAGCGAGGGAAATAGGGGGAGTAAGGGATGAGGAAGGAGAGATGGAGCGGGGAGCGGAGAGAGTGAATGGAGTGTTCATGACATTTTATAAAAAATTATATGAAGCTCAACCCCCGGATGGGAGGGAGAGAATGATGGGCTTCTTGGATCGGCTGGAATTTCCCAAGGTGGAAGAGCAGGAAAGGGTGGGACTGGGAGCACAGATCGAGGTAGAAGAAGTGGTGAAAGGAATTAGGGGCATGCAGGCGGGAAAGGCCCCGGGACCGGATGGATTCCCAGTCGAATTCTATAGAAAATATGTGGACTTGCTCGCCCCGGTACTGACGAGGACCTTTAATGAGGCAAAGGAAAGGGGACAACTGCCCCCGACTATGTCTGAAGCAACGATATCGCTTCTCTTAAAGAAGGAAAAGGACCCACTACAATGCGGGTCCTATAGACCTATTTCCCTCCTAAATGTAGATGCCAAGGTCCTGGCCAAGGTAATGGCAATGAGAATAGAGGAATGTGTCCCGGGGGTGGTCCACGAGGACCAAACTGGGTTTGTGAAGGGGAGACAGCTGAACACGAATATACGGAGGTTGTTAGGGGTAATGATGATGGCCCCACCAGAGGGAGAAACGGAGATAGTAGTGGCGATGGATGCCGAGAAAGCATTTGATAGAGTGGAGTGGGATTATTTGTGGGAGGTGTTGAGGAGATTTGGTTTTGGAGAGGGGTATGTTAGATGGGTGCAGCTGTTGTATAGGGCCCCAGTGGCGAGCGTGGTCACGAATGGACGGGGATCTGCATATTTTCGGCTCCATAGAGGGACAAGGCAGGGATGCCCTCTGTCCCCATTATTGTTTGCACTGGCGATTGAGCCCCAGGCGATAGCGTTGAGGGGTTCCAAGAAGTGGAGGGGAGTACTTAGGGGAGGAGAAGAGCACCGGGTATCTTTGTATGCGGACGATTTGCTACTATACGTGGCGGACCCGGCAGAGGGGATGCCAGAAATAATGCGGATACTTGGGGAGTTTGGGGATTTTTCAGGGTATAAATTGAACATGGGGAAAAGTGAGTTGTTTGTGGTGCATCCAGGGGAGCAGAGTAGAGAAATAGAGGACCTACCGTTGAGGAAGGTAACAAGGGACTTTCGTTACCTGGGGATCCAGATAGCTAAGAATTGGGGCACATTGCATAGGTTAAATTTAACGCGGTTGGTGGAACAGATGGAGGAGGATTTCAAGAGATGGGATATGGTATCCCTGTCAATGGCAGGGAGGGTGCAGGCGGTTAAGATGGTGGTCCTCCCGAGATTCGTCTTTGTGTTTCAGTGCCTCCCGGTGGTGATCACGAAAGCTTTTTTTAAAAGGATTGAAAAGAGCATCATGGGTTTTGTGTGGGCCGGGAAGACCCCGAGAGTGAGGAAGGGATTCTTACAGCGTAGCAGGGATAGGGGGGGGCTGGCACTACCGAGCCTAAGTGAGTATTATTGGGCCGCTAATATTTCAATGGTGAGTAAGTGGATGGGAGAGGAGGAGGGAGCGGCGTGGAAGAGATTAGAGAGGGCGTCCTGTAGGGGGACTAGCCTACAGGCTATGGTGACAGCCCCATTGCCGTTCTCACCGAGGAACTACACCACAAGCCCGGTGGTGGTGGCTACACTGAAGATTTGGGGACAGTGGAGACGGCATAGGGGAAAGACTGGAGCCTTGGGGGGGTCCCCGATAAGAAACAACCATAGGTTTGCCCCGGGGGGAATGGATGGGGGATATGGAATGTGGCAAAGAGCAGGAATAACGCAACTGAAAGATCTGTTTGTGGATGGGAAGTTCGCGAGTCTGGGTGCGCTGACCGAGAAATATGGGTTGCCCCAAGGGAATGCATTCAGGTATATGCAACTGAGGGCTTTTGCGAGGCAACAGGTGAGGGAATTCCCGCAGCTCCCGACACAAGAGGTGCAGGACAGAGTCATCTCAAAGACATGGGTGGGGGATGGTAAGGTGTCAGATATATATAGGGAAATGAGGGACGAAGGGGAGACTATGGTAGATGAACTAAAAGGGAAATGGGAAGAAGAGCTGGGGGAGGAGATCGAGGAGGGGCTGTGGGCAGATGCCCTAAGCAGGGTAAACTCGTCGTCCTCGTGTGCCAGGCTAAGCCTGATTCAGTTTAAGGTATTACACAGGGCACATATGACTGGAGCACGGCTCAGTAAATTTTTTGGGGTGGAGGATAGGTGTGCGAGGTGCTCGAGAAGCCCAGCGAATCATACCCATATGTTTTGGTCATGCCCGGCACAACAGAGGTTTTGGATGGGGGTGACAAAGGTGCTTTCAAAAGTAGTAGGAGTCCGGGTCGAACCAAGCTGGGGGTTGGCTATATTTGGGGTTGCACAAGAGCCGGGAGTGCAGGAGGCGAGAGAGGCCGATGTTTTGGCCTTTGCGTCCCTAGTAGCCCGGCGCAGGATATTGCTAATGTGGAAAGAAGCCAAGCCCCCGGGGGTGGAGACCTGGATAAATGACATGGCGGGGTTTATAAAGCTAGAGCGGATTAAGTTCGTCCTAAGGGGGTCGGCTCAAGGGTTCACCAGGCGGTGGCAACCGTTCGTCGAATACCTCGCAGAAAGATAGACGGAATGGGAAAAAGAAGGCAGCAGCAGCAGCCCAGGATCGGGGAGGGGTGGGGGGGGAGGAGGAACCAGAAGGACTCTCAGGGTTGTTAATATATACTGTATAGTATGTATAGGTCGTTGCTACAGATAATTATATATTGGACTGTTAAATTATATTTTTGGAGAGTGTTACTTGTGACAAGGCAGTTGCCAATTAGGGCTAGTTTTCTTTTTTGTTATTTATTATTTATTCATTTTTTGTTTATAAAATAGGTCATTGTTATTTGTGTTGTTATAATATTGTGTAAAGGATGCACAATGTACTGTGTTGGTTGACCAAAAATTTTCAATAAAATATTTAATAATAAAAAAAAATGTCGGAGACTCTCCCCTCTCCCACCTCTCCTCTGGAAACTTCCCTGTCCTGGATCCCCCTTGGTGGGAGGCGTGGGAAGGATGGTACCAATTCGCGTCCGAAATCCCGCACCTGCAAGTACCTGAAATCATTCCCTCTCGCCAGCGCGAACTTCTCCTTCAGCACCCTCATGCTCGGGAAGCTCCCTTCCAGGAACAGATCGCCCATCCTCGCAATCCCCGACCTCCACCATAATTGGAACCCAACGTCCATATTCCACGGGGCAAATCGGTGGTTCCGCAGATTGGGGACCAAACCGATGCTCTCACTTCCCCTATGTGCCTCCTCCACTGGCCCCAGATCCTTCGAGCCGCCACCACTATAGGGCTGGTGGAGTATCGTGCCGGTGGGAGCGGCAGAGGCGCTGTAACCAAGGCTGTCAAACTTGTGCCCCTGCACGAAGCAGTCTACGTCCGCTCCCAAACCGACCCCGTACCCACCACCCATTTCCTTACCATGTCTATGTTAGCTGCCCAGTAGTAGTTGCTAAAGTTCAGCAATGCAAGCCCCCCATCCCCTCGGTTACTCTCGAGCTTCGCCTTCCTCACCCGTGGGGACTTTCCCGCTCAAATAAATCCCAGAATAATTTTATCGAGCCTCTTAAAGAAGATGGGGAGACACTGAAATATGAACAAGAATCTCAGAAGAATCGACATCTTCACCAGCTGCACTCTCCCCACCAATGACAGCGGGAGCGCATACTATCTCCGGAACTCGTCCCTCACTTGCTCCACCAACCGGGACAAGTTTAGCTTATGCAACTTACCCCAGGCTCGCGCTACTTGTATCCCTAAATATCTGAAGCTTTCCCCTACCAGCCTGAACGGCAGCCCCCTCAACCTACTCTCCTGACCTCTCGCCTGCACTACCCACATCTCACTCTTTGCCATGTTCAATTTATATCCTGAGAACCGACCAAATTCCCTCAGGAATTTCCATGATTCCGTCCATCCCCGTCATTGGGTCTGACACGTATAACAGCAGGGCATCCACATATAACAATACTTTATCATAGATTATCATAGAATTTACAGTGCAGAAGGAGGCCACACGGCCCATCGAGTCTGCACCGGCTCTTGGAAAGAGCACCCTACCCAAGGTCAACACCTCCACCCTATCCCCACAACCCAGCAACCCCACCCAACACTAAGGGCAATTTTGGACACTAAGGGCAATTTACCACGGCCAATCCACCTAACCTGCACATCTTTGGACTGTGGGAGGAAACCGGAGCACCCGGAGGAAACCCACGCACACACGGGGAGGATGTGCAGACTCCGCACAGACAGTGACCCAGCGGGGAATCAAACCTGGGACCCTGGAGCTGTGAAGCAATTGTGCTATCCACAATGCTACCGTGCTGCCCCTGGCATTTTCCACTGGCTTATCCACCACAGTAGGCATCACTCCCAACTGCGATCCAGCAATATCATTACCCAAGATAAACTGTATTCCTGGACAAGATAGTTTCTCTATTACTTTACTACTGTAGAACATAACAGCGCAGTACAGGGCCTTCGGCCCTCGATGTTGCGCCGACCTGTGAAACTACTCAAAAGCCGATCTACACTATTCCCTTATCGTCCATATGTCTATCCAATGACCATTTGAATGCCCTTAGTATTGGCGAGTCCACTACTGTTGCAGGCAGGGAATTCCACGCCCTGACTACACTCTGAGTAAAGAACCTACCTCTGCCATCTGTCTTATATCTATCTCCCCTCAATTTAAAGCTATGTCCCCTCGTGCTAGACATCACCATCTGAGGAAAAAGGCTCTCACTGTCCACCCTATCCAATCTTCTGATCATCTTGTATGCCTCAATTAAGTCACCTCTTAACCTTCTTTTCTCGAACGAAAACAGCCTCAAGTCCCTCAGCCTTTCCTCATAAGATCTTCCCTCCATACCAGGCAACATTCTGGTAAATCTCCTCTGCACCCTTTCCAATGCTTCAACATCCTTCCTATAATGCGGCGACCAGAATTGCACGCAATACTCCAAATGCGGCCGCACCAGAGTTTTGTACAGCTGCAACATGACCTCATGGCTCCGAAACTCAATCCCTCTACCAATAAAAGCTAACACACCGTACGCCTTCTTAACAACCCTCTCAACCTGGGTGGCAACTTTCAGGGATCTATGTACATGGACACCGAGATCTCTCTGCTCATCCACACTGCCAAGAATCTTACCATTAGCCCAGTACTCTGTCTTCCTGTTATTCCTTCCAAAATGAATCACCTCACACTTTTCTGCATTAAACTCCATTTGCCACCTCTCAGCCCAGCGCTTCATCTTATCTATGTCCCTCTGTAACCTTTTTAAAAATATAATTTTTATTAAAGGTTTTCATAGAATATCAATAACAAAATGAGAAAGAAAAAAGAACCCAACAGGGTTAAGTACAAAACACAATCTAAAAAAGCAACCCCCCAAACCCCTCCCCACTTGTACATAAATAATAAATTAACATTAACACCCCGATTTAACACAACAGGTGTATACACCCCCTCAGTCCTTCCAGTGTAAACAACAAAAACAGAAATAAAGTAACCCCCCCCCCCGCGAGCTGCTGCTGCCCATTGACTAATGTCTATCGTTCTGCCAGAAAGTTTAAGAACGGTTGCCACCGCCTAAAGAACCCTTGTACCGACCCTCTCAAGGCGAATTTCACCCTCTCCAATTGAATGAACCCTGCCATATCGCTGATCCAGGATTCCATGCTTGGGGGCCTCGTATCTTTCCACTGAAGGAGAATCCTTCGCCGGCCTACCAGGGACGCAAAGGCCAGAATTCCGGCCTCTTTCACCTCCTGCACTCCCGGCTCCTCTGCCACCCCAAATATTGCGAGCCCCCAGCCCGATCTGACCCTGGAGCCAACCACCCTCGATACCGTCCTCGCTACGCCCTTCCAAAATTCCTCCAGCGCTGGGCATGCCCAGAACATATGGGTGTGATTTGCTGGGCTCCCTGAGCACCTAACACACCTGTCCTCACCCCAAAGAACCGGCTCATCCTTGTCCCGGTCATGTGTGCCCTGTGCAGCACCTTAAATTGTATGAGGCTGAGCCTCGCGCACAAAGAGGAAGAATTCATCCTCCCTAGGGCATCTGCCCACGTCCCCTCTTCCATCTCCTCTCCCAACTCTTCCTCCCACTTACCTTTCAACTCCACCACCGAGGCCTCCTCCTCCTCCTGCATCACCTGATAAGTTTCCGAGATCTTCCCCACTCCCACCCACCCCCCCGAGAGCACCCTGTCCTGTACTGTGTGTGGCAGTAGCCGCGGGAATTCCACCACCTGCCGTCTGGCAAAAACCCTTACCTGTAAGTAGCTGATGGTGTTCCCGGGGGAAGCTCGTACTTCTCCCCCAGCTCAGCCAAGCTCGCGAACTTCCCGTCCACAAACAGGTCCCCCAACTTTCGTATCACTGCCCTGTACCACCCCGAAAACCCTCCACCTGTTCTTCCTGGGGCGAACCGGTGGTTCCCCCGTAATGGGGTCCACACCGAGGCCCCAACTTCCCCCCTGTGCCACCTCCACTGCCCCCAAATTTTGAGGGCCGCCACCACCACCGGGCTCGTGGTATACCTCCTTGGAGGGAGTGGCAGCGGCGCCGTTGCCAGCGCCCCCAGACTCGTATCCACACAAGACGCCGTCTCCAGCCTGTTCCATGCAGCCCCTTCCCCCTCCATCACCCACTTGCGCACCATCGTCGCATTGGCGGCCCAGTAGTACCCACAGAGGTTGGGCAGCGCCAGCCCCCCCTATCTCTTCTCCGCTCCAGGAACACCCTTCTCACCCTCAGAGTCCCTCGCGCCCACACAAACCCCATTATACACCAGTTAACCCGCCTGAAAAAAGCCTTCGGGATAAACACGGGGAGGCACTGGAACAGGAACAAAAACCTTGGGGGCACCGTCATTTTGATTGATTGCACCCTACCCGCCAAGGACAGCAGCAACGTGTCCCACCTCTTGAACTCCTCCTCCATTTACTCCACCAGCGTTGTAAAGTTAAACCTATGCAGGGCCCCCCAGCTCCTGGCCACCTGGACCCCCAAATATCTGAAGCTCCTCTCCGCCCTTTTTAGTGGGAGCTCGCCAATCCCCCTCTCCTGGTCCCCTAGCTGAACTACGAACAGCTCACTCTTCCCCATATTGAGCTTGTACCCCGAAAAGTCCCCGAATTCCCTAAGGATCCTCATTACCTCTGGCATTCCTCCCACCGGGTCCGCCACATACAGCAGCAGGTCGTCCGCATAAAGCGACACCCTATGTTCCTCCCCACCCCATACCAACCCCCTCCAGTTCCTCGACTCTCTCAGTGCCATAGCCAGGGGTTCAATCGCCAGTGCGAAGAGCAGGGGGGACAGGGGACACCCCTGTCTCGTTCCTCGGTGCAACCGAAAGTACTCGGACCTCCTCCTATTTGTGGCCACACTCGCCATCAGGACCTCATACAACAGCCTAACCCACCTGACAAACTATCCCCAAACACGAACCTCTTCAGCACCTCCCACAGGTACCCCCACTCTACCCTATCGAAGGCTTTCTCAGCGTCCATCGCCACCACTATCTCCGCCTCCCCCTCCCTCGCCGGCATCATGATAACGTTCAAAAGCCTCCGCACATTCGCGTTCAACTGTCTCCCCTTCACAAACCCCGCCTGGTCTTCATGGATGATCTGCGGCACACAATCCTCAATCCTCGTGGCTAAGACCTTCGCCAGCACCTTGGCATCTACATTTAGCAAGGAAATCGGTCTGCAAGACCCACATTGCAGGGGATCCTTGTCCCGCTTCAAGATCAAGGAGATCAGTGCCCGGGACATCGTCGGGGGTAAAGCCCCCCCCCCCCCCCCCACTCCCTTGCCTCATTAAAGGTCCTAACTAACAGCGGGCCCAACAGGTCCATATATTTTTTGTAGAATTCGACCGGGAAACCGTCCGGCCCCCGTGCCTTCCCCGCCTGCATGCTTCCTATCCCTTTGATCAGCTCCTCCAGCCCAATCGGGGCCCCCAGTCCCGCCACCAGTCCCTCTTCCGCCTTTGGAAACCTCAATTGGTCCAGGAAACGGCCCATCCCTCCCTCCTCCCGTGGGGGCTCAGATCGGTACAATTCCTCGTAGAAGTCCCTGAAGACCCCATTGATGCCAACCCCACTCCGCACCACGCTCCCTCCCCTGTCCTTAACTCCCCCGATCTCCGTGGCTGCGTCCCGCTTCTGAAGCTGATGCGCCAGCATCCGGCTTGCCTTTGCCCCATACTCACAGACCGCCCCCTGGGCCTTCCTCCACTGCACCTCCGCCTTCCTGGTGGTCACCAGGTCGAAGTCGGCCTGGAGGCTGTACCTCTTCCTCAACAATCCTTCCTCAGGCTCTTCCGCATACCTCTTGTCTACCCTCACTATCTCCCCCACCAGCCTCTCCCTCTCCCCCCCGCTCCCTCCGCTCCTTGTGGGCCCTAATGGAGATCAGCTCTCCCCTCACCACCGCCTTCAGTGCCTCCCATACCATCCCCACTTGGACATCCCCGTTGTCATTGGTCTCCAAGTACCTCTCTATACTTCCTCGGACCCGCTCGCTCACCTCCTCGTCCGCCAACAGCCCCACCTCCAAGCGCCACAGCGGGTGCTGGTCCCTCTCCTCCCCCATCTCCAAGTCCACCCAATGCGGGGCGTGGTCCGAAATGGCTATTGCCGAAAACTCGGTATCCGCTACTCCCGCTATCAGCACCCTACTCAAAATGAAAAAGTCGATTCGAGAATAAGCCTTATGGACATGTGAGAAGAATGAAAATTCCCTAGCCCCCAGCCTTGCAAATCTCCAAGGGTCCACGCCTCCCATTTGGTCCATAAATCCCCTCAACACTCTAGCCGCCGCCGGCTTCCTACCCGTCCTAGACCTGGAGCGATCCAGTGCCGGATCCAACACCGTGTTAAAGTCTCCCCCCATTATCAGGCCCCCCTCTTCCAAGTCTGGGATCCGACCCAACATACGCCGCATAAAACCCGCATTGTCCCAGTTCGGAGCATACACATTGACCAGTACCACCCTCTCTCCCTGCAACATACCACTTACCATTATGTACCTACCGCCATTATCTGCCACAATGCTCGACGCCTCGAATGACACCTTCTTTCCCACCAAGATCGCCACCTCTCGATTTTTAGCATCTAGCCCCGAGTGAAACACCTGACCTACCCACCCTTTCCTCAGTCTTACCTGGTCTGCCACCTTCAGGTGTGTCTCCTGGAGCATAACCACATCCGCCTTGAGCCCCTTCAGGTGCGCGAACACGTGGGCCCGCTTAACCGGCCCATTCAGTCCCCTTACATTCCAGGTTATCAGCCGGATTGAGGGGCTACCCGCCCCCCTCCCCCGCCGACTAGCCATGACCCCTTCTCGGCCAGCCATGTGCCCGCACCCCACAACCGGCCCGTTCCCCACAGCGGCATACCCCGGTCTTGACCCCCCCCCCCCACTCGCTCCAGCTCCTCTTTGACCTTAGCAGCAGCCACTCGATATTCCCCACCCCCCCCCTCCCCCGGCTAGGACCCATCCTAGCTGGTTTACTCCCCCCATTGCACTTCCGCAAGCCAGCTGACTCCTGCTGACCCCGGCCACTCCCGCCTCCCCTTCGACTCCTCCCATTGTGTGGCCCCCCCCCCCCCCCCGCCTCCCTCCGTTCTAAGCGTGGTAAACAATCCTCGCTTCCCCGCCCCGGCCCTCCCCAGTCTTTGGCGCGGGAAAAAAGCCCGCGCTCTCCACCTACCAGGCCCCGCCACCAACCAAAACAGTGCCCAACCCGCCCCATCCACCCTCCCCAACCCGAAAGAGAAAAACACAGAGAAAAAGAAACCCAAAACAGTACAAAGCCCCCCCCGCTGCCCCGAACCAAAAATAGGCATAACATATCCACCGCAGTCCCCAATCGCCCACCCCGACCCTCAGTTTGTGTCCAGCTTCTCGGCCTGAACAAAGGCCCACGCCTCCTCCGGAGACTCAAAATAATGGTGCCGGTCCTTGTAGGTAACCCACAGTCGCGCCGGCTGCAACATGCCAAACTTCACCCCCTTCCTGTGCAGCACCGCCTTCGCTCCATTGTACCCGGCCCTCCTCTTCGCCACCTCCGCACTTCAGTCCTGATATATCCGAACCTCCGCGTTCTCCCACCTGCTGCTCCTCTCCTTCTTGGCCCACCTGAGCACAAACTCTCGATCGACGAACCGATGGAACCGCAGCAGCACCGCCCGCGGAGGCTCGTTAGCCTTGGGCCTCCTCGCCAACACTCTATGGGCCCCTTCCAGCTCCAGCGGCCCCTGGAAGGACCCCGCTCCCATCAGCGAGTTCAACATGGTGACCACATAGGCCCCCACGTCCGGCCTCTCCAGCCCCACCGGGAGGCCCAGAATCCACAGATTGTTCCGCCTCGACCGATTCCCCATCTCCTCGAACCGCTCCTGCCATTTCTTGTGGAGCGCCTCGTGCACCTCCACCTTTACCGCCAGGCCTAAGATCCCGTCCTCGTTGTCAGAGATCTTTTGTCGAGCCTCTCGGATTGCCATCCACTGGGCCGTCTGTGTCCCCTCTGTACATCAGTAACATCATTCCGCACTGTCCACAACTCCACCGACTTTAGTGTCATCCGCAAATTTACTCACCCATCCTTCTACGCCATCCTCCAGGTCATTTATAAAAATGACAAACAGCAGTGGCCCCAAAACAGATCCTTGTGGTACACCACTAGTAACTGGACTCCAGTCTGAACATTTACCATCAACCACCACCCTTTGTCTTCTTCCAGCTGGATAATTTCTGATCCAAACTGCTAAATCACCCTGAATCCCATGCCTCCGTATTTTCTGCAGTAGCCTACCGTGGGGAACCTTATCAAGCGCTTTACTGAAATCCATATACACCACATCAACTACTTTACCCTCATCCACCTGTTTGGTCTCCTTCTCAAAGAACTCAATAAGGTTTGGGAGGCACGACCTACCCTTCACAAAACCGTGTTGACTATCTCTAATCTAATTATTTCTTTCCAGATGATTATACATCCTATCTCTTATAAACCTTTCCAAGATTTTGCCCACAACAGAAGTAAGGCTTACTGGTCTATAGTTACCGGGGTTGTCTCTACTCCCCTTCTTGAACAAGGGGACAACATTTGCTATCCTCCAGTCTTCTGGCACTATTCCTGTAGACAAAGATGACTTAAAGATCAAAGCCAAAGGCTCAGCAAGCTCCTCCCTAGCTTCCCAGAGAGTCCTAGGATAAATCCCATCCGGCCCAGGGGACTTATTTATTTTCAGACTTTCCAGAATTGCTAACACCTCCTCCTTATGAACCTCAAGCCCTTCTAGTCTAGTAGCCTGAATCTCAGTATTCTCCTCGACAACATTGTCTTTTTCCTGTGTGAATACTGACGAAAAATATTCATTTAGCACCTCTCCTATCTCCTCGGACTCCACGCACAACATCCCACTACTGTCCTTGACTGGCCCTACTCTTACCCTAGTCATTTGTTTATTCCTGACATATCTATAGAAAGCTTTAGGGTTATCCTTGATCGTACCTGCCAAAGACTTCTCATGTCCCCTCCTGGCTCTTCTTAGCTCTCTCTTTAGGTCCTTCCGAGCTAACTTGTAACTCTCGAGCGCCCGAACTGAACCTTCATGTCTCATCTTTACATAAGGCTCCTTCTTCCTCTTGACAAGTGTTTCGACTGCTTTAGTAAACCACGGTTCCCTTGCTCGACCACTTACTCCCTGCCTGACAGGTACATACTTATCAAGGACACGCAGTAGCTGTTCCTTGAACAAGTTCCACATTTCCATTGTGCCCATCCCCTGCAGTTTTCCTCTCCATCCGATGCATCCTAAGTCTTGCCTCATCGCATCATAATTGCCTTTCCCCCAGTTGTAACTCTTGCCCTGCGGTATATACCTATCCCTTTCCATCACTAAAGTAAACTTAATCGAATTGTGGTCACTATCACCAAAGTGCTCACCTACCTCCTAATCTAACACCTGTCCTGGTTCATTACCCAGTACCAAATCCAATATGGCCTTGTCTCTCATTGGCCTATCTACATACTGTGTCAGGAAACCCTCCTGCACACATTGGACAAAAACAGACCCATCTGAAGTACTCAAACTATAGCGTTTCCACTCAATATTTGGAAAGTTAAAGTCTCCCATAACAACTACCCTGTTGCTTTCTCTCCTATCCAGAATCATCTTTGCAATCCTTTCCTCTACATCTCTGGAACTTTTCGGAGGCCTATCGAAAACCCCTAACAGGGTGACCTCCTCTCCTTTCCTGTTTCTAACCTCAGCCCATACTACCTTAGTAGACGAGTCCTCATCAAACGTCCTTTCTGCCACCGTAATACTGTCCTTGACTAACAATGGCACCCCTCCCCCTCTTTTACCACCTTCCCTGAGCTTACTGAAATATCTAAACCCCGGCACCTGCAATAACCATTCCTGTCCCTGCTCTATCCATGTCTCCGAAATGGCCACAACATCGAAGTCCCAGGTACCAACCCATGCCGCAAGTTCACCCACCTTATTCCGGATGCTCTTGGCATTGAAGAAGACACACTTTAAACCACATTCCTGCCTGCCGGTACACTCCTGCAACTTTGAAACCTTACTAATGACCTCACTATTCTCAACCTCCTGTATACTGGAGCTACAATTCAGGTTCCCAAGCCCCTGCTGAACTAGTTTAAACCCTTCCGAAGAGCATTCGCAAATTTCCCCCCAGGGTATTGGTTCCCTTCTGGTCCAGGTGTAGACCATCCTGTTTGTAGAGGTCCCCCCGACCCCAGAATGAGCCCCAATTATCCAGAAATCTGAAACCCCCCCTCCTGCACCATCCCTGTAACCACGTGTTCAACTCCTCTCTCTCCCTATTCCTCGTCTCGCTATCGCATGGCACGGGTAACAATCCAGAGATAATAACTCTGTTTGTCCTAGATCTAAGTTTCCACCCTAGCTCCCTGAATTCCTGCCTTACGTCCCTATCCCTTTTCTTACCTATGTCGTTGGTACCTTTGTGGACCATGACTTGGGGCTGCTCCCCCTCCCCCTTAAGGATCCCGAAAACACGATCCGAGACATCACGCACCCTGGCACTTGGGAGGCAACACACCAACCGCGAGTCCATCTCGTTCCCATAGAATCTTGGGGTCTATGTTCATACATCTTTGAAAGTTGCCACTCAAGTGGATAGAGCTGTGAAGAAGGCCTATGGTGTGCTAGCGTTCATTAACAGAGGGATTGAATTTAAGAGCCGTGATGATGCAGCTGTACAAAACTTTGGTGAGGGCACATTTGGTGTACTGTGTACAGTTCTGGTTGCCTCATTTTAGGAAGGATGTGGAAGCTTTGGAAAAAGTGCAAAGGAGATTTACCAGGATGTTGCCTGGAATGGAGAGTAGGTCTTACGAGGAAAGGTTGAGGGTGCTAGGCCTTTTCTCGTTAGAACGGAGAAGGATGAGGGGCGGCTTGATAGAGGTTTATAAGATGATCAGGGGGAATAGATAGAGTAGACAGTCAGAGACTTTTTCCCTGGGTGGAACAAACCATTACAAGGGGACATAAATTTTAAGGTGAATGTTGGAAGATATAGGGGGGATGTCAGAGGTAGGTTCTTTACCCAGGGAGTAGTGGGGGCATGGAATGCACTGCCTGTGGAAGTAGTTGAGTCGGAAACATTAGGGACCTTCAAGCAGCTATTGGATAGGTACATGGATTACGGTAGAATGATAAAGTGTAGATTAATTTGTTCTTAAGGGCAGCACGGTAGCATTGTGGATAGCACAATTGCTTCACAGCTCCAGGGTCCCAGGTTCGATTCCGGCTTGGGTCACTGTCTGTGCGGAGTCTGCACATCCTCCCCGTGTGTGTGTGGGTTTCCTCCGGGTGCTCCGGTTTCCTCCCACAGTCCAAAGATGTGCAGGTTAGGTGGATTGGCCATGCTAAATTGCCCTTAGTGTCCAAAATTGCCCTTAGTGTTGGGTGGTGTTACTGGGTTTTGGGGATGGGGTGGAGGTGTTGACCTTGGGTAAGGTGCTCTTTCCAAGAGCCGGTGCAGACTCGATGGGCCGAATGGCCTTCTTCTGCACTGTAAATTCTATGATAATCTATGATAATGATCACGCACCCTGGCACCTGGGAGGCAACACACCAACCGTGAATCTCTCTCGTTCCCACAGAATCTCCTATCTATCCCCCGAACTATGGAGTCTCCAATGACTAATGCTCTACTCCTCTCCCTCCTTCCCTTCTGAGCAACAGGGACAGACTCTGTGCCAGAGACCTGTACCCCATGGCTTCCCCCCCCCCCCCGTCACCCATCGATCTTTATTCTTCGGAGTAACTACATCCCTGAAGCTTCTATCTATGACCACCTCTGCCTCCCGAATGATCCGAAGTTCATCCTGCTCCAGCTCCAGTTCCCTAACGCGGTTTCTGTGGAGCTGGAGATGGGTGCACTTCCCACAGATGAAATCAGCAGGGGCACTGACGGCGTCCCTCACCTCAAACATTCTGCAGGAGGAACATTGCACTACCTTCCCTGCCACCCCCTCTAGATAAAAAAAGAAAAAGAAAGAAAGAGCTTACCTGTTATTAACTCCCCTTCTCAGCAAGCACTCACTCAGCAACCTCTGCGCCCCGCACAATAACACGTGAGGGAAAAGAAAAGAAAAACTACTTACCAGTCACCAGCCAGTCCCTTACCTGCAGGCTGTGATGTCACAGTTCAACTTCTTTCGACTTTTACCTGCCCTCTTCTACCTAAACCACTTCGCCACTCTTCACTGGACTTTCCAATCTAACCTTATATAATGGAACACTACTCCTCTCACCCTGAATTCCACATATTACCACCTTTTCTGGCAAGATTCTTCCCAAACTACATAACTTCTCATCTCGTACCATTAAAGATTGACTAGCTCCCATATCTCTTGGAATTGTGACATCTTTACCTGCTCCTGATACACATGAGTAAACTTTTCTCACACAAGTAAATTCTTTAAAGAGATTGGCACCTTCTTATCAATCACCTCTTGATCAAGCTGTACAATCTTTTGCACCTCCTTCGCTTCACTTGGGCTTTCCTTTACCACTTTAACAAACCCCACTGTCTTATCCTATTTTACCACATCAGCCTTCCCAGTGCTTTTCTTCAACCACCAACACTGTGACTTTACATGGCCTAGTATATTACAGTGAAAACATTTGAAACTTTTCATTTCTTTTCCACCCTCCTGGATTTCTTTTTTAATCTGAGGTACACTCTCCTTATTATCTGCCATCAGATCACCTTTACCTTTACCACTTCAATATTTCTCATGTCCCCAGTTTCTATCCCACACAGGCTGAAACTGATGTCGGAAACCAAGCTTTGATTTATGAACTAATTCATAATCATCTGCCATTTCTGCGGCTAATCTCACAGTTTTAACCCTCTGCTCTTCCACATGAGTTCTCACTACATCAGGAATTGAATTTTTAAACTCCTCCAAAAGCATCTGAGAGCTTCATATGTTTTGTCTATTTTCAAAGCCCTTATCCACCTATCAAAATTACTCTGTTTGACCCTTTCAAACTGCATGTATGTTTGACCAAATTTTTTCCTTAAATTTCTAAACCTTCAGGCTGTAGACTTCAGGCACTAGTTCATATGTACCTGAGATGGATTTTCACCTCCTCATACCTCAGATACCTCCTCCGGTAGTGATGCAAACACTTCACTAGCCCTGCCTACCAACTTTGTTTGAATCAGTAATACCCACATGTCCTGTGGCCATTTCATTTGTTTAGCCACCTTCTCAAATGAAATGAAAAAAGCTTCCACCTCCTTCCCGTCATACCTTGGCAATGCTTGGACATATTTAAATATATCCGCACCAAGCCTTCGACTTTGACCTTCTTTTTCACCATCCTCATCACTATCATCCACGTTTCCCTTTACGTCTGCCAATTTTAACTGACTGTCATGTTTCATGGCCATTTTTCTTCTTGAAGAAGTTCACACTCTCTCGCTTTATCTTTGTCCCTGATCTGTCTCTCCCTTTCTCTTTCTTTTTGTTCTGCTCGGGCTATTCTTTCTTTTCTCCTTTCTTCTCTCTCCTTTTGTTTTTCCTACCTCTCTCTTTCTTTTTCCTCTCTATCTCTTTCTCATTCTTTTTCCGCTCTCTCTCTTTCGTATTCAAGCTGCTTAAATTGTTTTTCATGTTCCATTTGTTTAATTTGCAACTGAATTTTTGCCATTTCCAATGAGTCAAACTGTATCTCAGGCAACCTTAAATGCTTAACCACCACCATAATTACCTCATTTTTTCGCATTTTGTCAGGTAATGTTAACTGCAATGTTTTTGCCAAATCTAAAAGTCTGCTTTTAGTCTCTGTCCATAAGGTACTGCGTGTGGCCCTCTCCATCCCCCAAAACCTTTGAGCCTCTGAAAGAGCCATTGTCCACAACACACTCCCCACTTAAACTGGAATACCACACCTGAAAAGCAACCACAATATGCTCACCCCTCACTGTTTTTAAGTTCACTAAGCCAATCCAATAGATAGACTTTTATCCCCCTTGAGCCCCCAATTTGTTATGGGCCAGGATTTAGAGAACCCCAAAGTGTATCATGGAGTTCACCTGACCCACAACTTTTAATAGATTGTGATATGGGGAGCACACGGCCCACTCTACAGGTGTTGTACAGCAGAAATGGAAAAGTATTTTTTAAAGCAAAACAATGTTTACTCTAGGAACTCAAGTTAACCTTTCTAAAACATACAGTGAACATCTTAGCAACCATTAATTCAAATACAACCCCCAAAGAATACAACACTAAGTAATCCTTTAAACTTTCCTTTTAACATTAATACAATTTAAAAACAAAACCTTTATCAGAAGCACATCAGGTTAAAGACACTACTGAAAACATGTATAATTCTGAATTAACCAAATGATCAAGAGATAGTCTTCTGATGGCAGAGAGAACAGAAGTACACCTGCTTGGTCTGGTTTCAGCTCCAACACTCCAACACTGAAAGCAAAACTAAAACACACCCTGCAGCCTGCTCAAAAACGATAGTAAAAAGCTGACAGACAGCCCAGCTCCACCCACTCTCTGACATCACTGATAATACCCATTTCTTAAAGGTACATTTCTTAAACACCCATTTCTTAAAGGTACTCTGACATGACAGTGATTTAATATTTAAGGATATTGAAAGGTACAAATGTGCAATAGTATAGTGTGCATTTTACTACATTAGCAATCCATAGGCCTGGACTAAAATTCTGGAGAATGCAAATTCAAATCCCACTACGGTAGCAAGAGAATTTGAATCCAATTCAAAATACCTGGTTTAGCACAGGGCTAAATCGCTGGCTTTGAAAGCAGACCAAGGCCAGCAGCAGGTTCAATTCCTGTACCAGCCTCCCCGAACAGGCGTCGGAATGTGGCAACTAGGGGCTTTTCACAGTAACTTCATTTGAAGCCTACTTGTGACAATAAGCGATTTGCATTCATTTTTCATTTTCAAATACCTGCATCAGTAATAGCGGCCACGTAATTGTTGGAAAATCCCACCAGTTCACCAGTGTCCTTTAGTGACAGAATGCTGCCGTCCCTATGCCAGTGTTACTCTTGTCCAACAACATGTTGACATCTCACTGTTATGAAAGCAACAATGAATCTTAAGTGGTTAGGAAATCCCATGGAGCTCACAGACCTCTAGGCCCAAATTCCTGATACGTGCGCCGAGTTGGAGAGAGAAACGTTTATAAAATGTGCCGTTGATAGTTAAAAAAATTCCTGATTTAACATTTTCCATTGCACCAGTACAAGCTTGGATTTAGCAATCTAACTTGGTCTGAACTTTTGTAATTACAACTGCCCTCGATGCACGTGATGTTATAAACGTCTCCATTAATACATGCACATATGAACAGTCATGACATTTAAGTTAATCATTTAATCCCTTCCTGCTTGGGCAATGCTTTCGCTAATGTCTTTTTAGCACTTACTTATCTGACTATCTTGCTGATTTGAGATTTTATATCTCTTCCCTTTAATAAGTTCGATTCAATGTGATATCCTACTCTATGGGATATGCTTCAGTGGCAAATTGAGCAAAATAAGATAACTTTCTGGATGTAACAGCATTCGTATTTTTGCAATGACTTGCCACTTGCAAGGTCAGACATAGTAATATTCACTTTTGAAGACCTGATATACTCAGTTGAAGACTAATAGCTTAACTATATTATCAGATGACATAATACTTATATTTTAACATTTATATTCTGGTTTGTAAATGTCCCCACTAAAAAGTGGAAGACTTCATATTTTAATAAGTTTATTTCGCAGTTGCTGATTCTACTATTTGCACATCTGTTGCTGTTCCCTGTCATTACCCTGTCACATTTGATCAAAGTTTTGGCAGTGATCTGCTCAGAAACATGATCTGCATTTCTTCAGAGCACAAGATTCTTTCGATCCCTTCCAGTATGGAAGGAAGAGGATGTGTTTCGAAAGCAGGTTCTTTTCTGGGCTGATCATATTTCAGGTTCCACAAATGATACGTTAATATCTTTAAATCTCACATTAATATCTCTCTGCCAAATACCTTTGCTTTACTCTTAGGGTGAGCACAGTAAGAAGTCTTACAACACCAGGTTTCGATGTCACTAGCTTTCGGAGCGCTGCTCCTCAATAGCTCTGCATTCACCTGAGGAAGGAGCAGCGCTCCGAAAGCGAGTGACATCGAAACAAACCTGTTGGACTTTAACCTGGTGTTGTAAGACTTCTTACTGTGCTCACCCCAGGTCAACGCCGGCATCTCCACATCATTACTCTTAGGGTGGCAGACGGTTAATAAAATACCTGAAGCTCCAGGGCAGGATTCTCAAACCACCCGCCGGGTCGGAGAATCCCCGGAGCGGCGCGCGAATCGCGCCACGCCACTCCGACGCCGGGACGCGATTCTCCGCAGAGCGGAGAATTGGCGCCATGGGCACGGCGTGGTCAGCGCGGTGCCGATCGGGGGCCGCTCTACGCGGCCACCCTGCTCGATTCTCCGGTCCGGGTGTGTGGGCCAAGCGGCAGTAGCAAAAAACCCGAGTCCCGCCAGCGAGGTTCTAACATGCTCTGAGCCGGCATGTGGGTTCCGGGGGCAGCCTGTGGGGGGGGAGGGGGGTGTCTGACCCGGGGGGTGGGTCTCCGTTTTGGCCTGGCCCGCGATCGGGGCCCACGGATCCGCGGGCCGGACTCTCGGGCTGGGGGCCTCCTTTCTTCCGCGCCGGCCCCTGTAGCCCTACGCCATTTGGCGCCGAGACCGGCGCGGAGAAGAAAGCCACTGCGCATGAGCGGACCCCATGGCGCCCAGTTGACGCCGAGATCAGCAGCTGGAGGGACGTGGGCCGCTCCAGCGCTGTGCTGGCCCCCTGTGGGCTGGAGAATCGGGCGCCGGAAGGCCTGTTGACGCCGGAGTGAAACAGTCCCGTTTTTACCCCGGCGTCAACAGTTAGCCGCGTGATGGGAGAATCCCGGTTCAGATTGGTGAAGGTATTTTCTCCACAATTTTCATCAGATATTTTTCTCCATTTTAGATACTGCTAATGAAGCACTGTTTTTTGTGATTGACTATTTGAAAATACAATCCATTTAGCAAATGTCCTTATTCCACTTAACTCCCAATAGCGCTGCTAAAACAGGTATAACCTATCTGCCATCTGCACAGTCAACAATGAAGCACTGGAGATCATCATACAGAGAAGATGTTGCGTGACCTGAGCAAAGAATGAACTTGCCCTAATATGCACGGGTTCTTCTAATACAACTTAAGAAGCAGTCTTTAATTTTTAGTTTAATGTATCATCTGAAAGAAGACAAAAATACAGTGCTCCCTCAAGCACTGTCAACACAGTTTATATACTCAAGTGCCACATACAGCATTCAAGTGCTTGAGGCTATATCTACAAATTGAAGCCAAAGACAAATACGAAATGCAGATGTGTTTTTTTAAAAAACAAGGGCAGTGGTAAATATGTCGAATAGATTACTGGTATTGGTGGTGGCACAGGAAACCTCAAGAGGCTTGAAGTAGGAGGCAGAGAGATTCTTGTCAGCAAGTGGAGGTTTGGCGCTATTAGAAATTCACCAAGGGAATACTGTGGCTGGTGGGCTTGAAGGACCAAAGGGTTCTATTTTTGTCTGAAACCACTGCCAAAGAAAAAAATGAACCACCTCCTGCCACCCCAGTCTCCTGGAGGAAATATTGTGGTTGATGGTGTTAAATGGTTTGAGGGCAGAAGGGTTGTTCCAGTGCTTTTGATGACCTGCCAATGTATGCAATTTTCACTTGCCTGAATTCAGGCAGAGGGCAACTGCCCACCCAAAGAGGTTTACTGTTCTCTTCAGCCCACACAACTCTACGTCTCATCCCCAAATTAAAATGTCATTAAATAAAATCTACATTTCCTATTTTGTTTTGGCTTTCATTTCTAAATATAGCCTCAAGTACTTACATTTCTGGAGTGGCCTGTGAACCCAGGACCTTCTTATTTAAAACTGCACATCTGCACAAGGGAAAGCAGGCCAGAGCCTTTCTTTCCTGTAGCACAGTGTTGGTAGCAAGAGAAAGATTAGATCACTAAGTTAGGAGTACTTATTCAAGAAGTTAAAATAAATAAGTGTTGACAGCAATAGGACACCTTACTCAGAAATGGCTTGTTTAGCTCTATTGGGAGCAGATAGACGTCAGAGATGGATCCAGTGGCGTTGAATACAGATTAGGAAGACGCTAGTTGACTTGGAGTAAGCTCTAGAAGAGGTAAGTTCGGTTTCCCTGATACACAGTGGTTGATTAAGTGGCTCAACTCAGCATTAATATTGGTCCATTACTCTGTACACGGTAACTTAGTACTATACAATCTGTTCATCAACATAACTGATTGCTGTTCCAGGTAGTCTGATAATGTATTGACAGTGCGATTGGCCAGCAAACAACGAAAAAGCAAAAGAAAGACCTGCATTTACATATTGGGGGGGGGGGGGGGGCGGGGGGGGGGGGGAGGAGGAGGAGGAGGAGGAATGGCGGGGGGGGGTATTTTTAGCTCGCATTCGGCGTCAGAGAGAAAGACAACATGGGTGGAAAATCAGGAAAGAAATGGGAAACGTGATTCTCTCTGGAGAGATTGTGTTTCCTGATTGTCTCTGCCCTTCACCGGCGATGTCATGAGGTTCACACACACACAAAGGGCAAGAACCTCATAGAACATAGAACATAGAAAATACAGCACAGAACAGGCTCTTCGGCCCACGATGTTGTGCCGAACCTTTGTCCTCATTTTAATACATTTGATTATTTTAATATTATTAGCTTATCCCCCCCCCGCCGTACCCCATGATTCCACCTCATTGAATATTAAAACCGTTCCAACTTAATGGCATGTCGGCGAGGTTTACAACCGTTTAAAAAAAATGAGATTCAGTCGAGGGGATTCCTCATGGGGCGCAAAGGTAAGCAGAGCCCCTGGGGGAAGAGGGACATGCCAGGGCATTGCCCCCTGCCACAGATTGGCAGTGCAAGGTGACACAGAGGCGGGATCTTGTGGGGAGTCCCATCCAGGGTGGTGGCAAAGGTGATTTCCAGTTGTGTGTGGTGATGGGTGGGAGAGAGTGGGCAGTGAAGGGGGAGCTTCCAGCACGGGGAGAACAGATATTTGGGCGGGGGAAGAGGCCACGGTAACTCCACGGTGGTGAAGAGTGAGGGCTAGTTCCACTTCAGTCCTGAACGGGGGTGCCTTTGAAAGGTGTCACCCTGATCTCTGTGAAGCTGGCTCTTTCAGGCCCGGCCCCACCAGAGTGATGGCATATACCCCGCTCACTCAATTTGTTTCTTTAAAGAGGCTTACTACCTGGAGAGAAAACTGGTCTATGCAGCTGGGGAGCCTATCTGCATAGCTGTGAATCATTTGTGCTGAACCATCAAAAAGCATGAATAAAAATTTACACTGTGCGGTATTGTTGAAAAAGCAAAGGTACACTGGGACCCTGGTTTGATTCCCGGCTTGGGTCACTGTCTGTCTGGAGTCTGCGTGTTCTCCACAAGTCTGTTCCACAAGTGGGTTTCCTCCGGGTGCTCTGGTTTCCTCCCATTAGTCCCAAAAGACATGATTGTCAGGTGAACTGGACATTCTGAATTCTCCCTCCGTGTACCCGAACAGGTGACAAAGTGTGATGACTAAGAGATTGTGGTGACTAAGAGATTTTCGCAGAAATTTCACTGCAGTGTTAATATAATCCTACTTGTGAGACAAATAAAGATTATTAGTATAACTGCATGCTTACTTTACATCAGCATACTGCAGCATTGGATAATACAAGTAATCTACCCCAAGCAATAAGATGGTAGAAATCTTAAAGTGACTTGACACAAGAAGTCTTTAAGTCAAGCAAGATGCATATTTATATAGCATTAGCCAAAACAGATGGGTATCTGTAATTAACAAAACCTCAAGACTACAGGGGCGATGTAGCGGCAGAAACCCATCAGAATGAGAACGAGGTGCAGCAGGTATATGATGCGAGAGGCCTCTTTTAGGATTCCCAAGGGTCATTACGTCCCACGAGACCTAACGAGATCTCGCGAGACGTCTCGATCTCCGTCCAGCCCACAATGGGCGGGATCCAGACTTGCAGGGTTAAAGTGAACTTAACTGCTCATTTAATTATGCCAGATCTAACCAGACACCGGGATCTATCGACCTCACTGAAGAAACTCCAGCCGGGCGCCGTTTAGCATTGATCTCCATAAACGGGGACCGGGGGAACGGCAAAAGGCAATCAGAGGCCCCCGGGTGGTTGACCTCCGGGCAGGATGGCACCCTTGCACTGCTGATGCCACCCCAGGCACACTGGCAGTGCATGTGGGCATCCTAGCAGTGCCACCCAGGCACCAGGCTGTCACTGCCAGGTTGTCCAGGTGGCACTACCAGCCTGGCAGAGCCAGGTGCCCAGGTGACATTTTGTCAGTGCTGGGGATCGGGCCCGGCGTGCCCTGTCCGTATGAGGTGGGGTGCGGGGAGGCTCGAGGGCCGCCCCTACAGACGAGTTGTGGGAGGAGGGGTTGGTGAATTGGCCACGCTAAAATTGTCCCTTAATTGGAAAAAAAATAATTGGGCACTTCAAACTTATTTTAAAAAACGATGTGAGAGTAATGAATGTTAATTTTGATATTTCAATGTGATTTGGACAAGTTGAGTGAGTGGGCAAATGCTTGGCAGATGCAGTATAATCTGGATAAATGTGAGGTTATCCACGTTGGGAGCAAAAACAGCAAAACAGATTATTGTCTGAATGGCTATAGATTGGGACACGGGAATTTTCAACAAGAACTGGGTGTCCTTGTACACCAGTCGTTGGTAGCATACAGGCGCAGCAGGCAGTGAAGAAGACAAATGGGATGTTGGCCTTCATTGCGAGAGGATTGGAGTACAGGAGCAGAGATGTCTTGCTGCAGTTGTACAGCGCCATGGCGAGACCACAGCTGGAATATTGTGTGCAGTTTTGGCCTCCTTACCTGAGGAAGGATAAGGATGTTCTTGCTATGAAGAGAGTGCATCACAAAGGTTTATGAGGCTTATTCCATGGATGGCGTGACTGATGTATGAGGAGAGATTGAGTCAGTTACGATTATATTCACATGAGTTCAGAAGAATGAAGGGGGACCTCATAAAAACCTATAAAATTCCATCAGCACTAGACAGGGTAGATGCAGGAAAGATGTTCCCGATGGCGGAAGACTCCAGAACGAGGGAGTCGCAGTCTTAGGATACGGGGTAAACCATTTACGACTGAGATGAGGAGTAATTTAATGAGGAGTAAATAAGTTCTGAAAGATGTGCTGTTAGGTGAATTGGACATTCTAAATAATAATAATCTTTATTAAGTCACAAGTAGGCTTACATTAAGACTGCAATGAAGTTACTGTGAAAATCCCTGAGCGACACGGTAGCACAGTAGGGGCGGCATGGTAGCACCGTGATTAGCATTGTTGCTTCACAGAACCATGGTCCTAGGTTCGATTCCTGGCTTGGGTCACTGTCTGTGCAGAGTCTGCACGTTGTCCCCGTGTCTGTGTGGGTTTCAGGTGAATTGAATTCTGAATTCTCCCTCAGGCGCCGGAGTGTGCCGACTACGGCATTTTCACAGTAGCTTCCTTGCAGTGTTAATGTAAGCCTACTTGTGACAATAATAAAGATTATTATTATACTATTGTTCTTTATCAATCATTTGGTCAAAAATGGTTTCTGATAACAGAACTTCAGCCTCCCTATCTTTATTCCTTGATTTCCCCATCTCCTGTCTCAACCTGCGGCTTTGTGATCTTGTCACCACATCATTTTGAAACACCCCAGGATATTCTTCTTGCAACACCTCAGTTGTTTGACTTTATATTGGCTTTTCAACCACAGTAGACATCACACCCACCTGGGATCCAGCAATATCATTACCCAGGATAAATTGTACCCCTCAAAAAGGAAATTTTTCTATTACTCCTACCACCACGTTCCCACTTCTCACCGGATTCTCCAACCTTACCTTACATAATGGAATACTACTCACTTCACCAGTAATTCCACATATTAAAAGCAAACTACTGCGGATGCTGGAATCTGAAACCTAAGAGAAAATGCTGGAAAATCTCAGCAGATCTGGCAGGTCTGCTACTCAAAAATCAAGGGTGCCTACCGTTCCATCCCCCGACCGCACTTTGGGAAATCAGACCACAAGACGGTGCTCCTTCTCCCGGCACACAAGCAGAAACTCAAGCGGGAGAATCCAGCTAAGAAGGTTGTGCAGTGCTGGTCTGAGGAGACAGAAGAGCTCTTACGTGACTGCTTAGAGACAGTGGACTGGTCCATATTTAAGAACTCAGCGACCAACTTAAATGAGTATGCCACCACCGTCACAGACTTCATCAGCAAACGTGTGGACGACTGCGTGCCAAAGAAAGCAGTACGTGCGTTCCCCAACCGGAAACCATGGCTCAATCGCGAGATTGACTCCCGACTGAAGGACAGATCTGAGGCGTCCAAGGCAGACGACCCTGACCTATACAAGAAATCCATCTACGACCTCCGCAAAGCCATCCGGAATGCCAAGAGAGAATATCAAACCAAGCTAGAGTCACAGACAGACTCTTGGCGGTTGTGGCAAGGACTAAACAACATAACAGGCTGCTAAGCGAAGCCGAACAGTATCTCTGGCAGCAGCGCACCCTTCCCCGATTAATTCAATGCATTCTATGCTCGGTTCGAGCAGGTAACCAACAATCCGCTGGCGAGTGCCCCAGCAGCCCATAATTCACCCAAACCCACCATCACAGCTTCCAAAGTCAGATTGGCCTTCCTGAAAGTGAACCCTCGGAAGGCGACGGGCCCAGACGGGATCCCTGGTCGTGCACTCAGAGCCTGCGCGGACCAGCTGGCAGAGGTATTCACGGGCATCTTTAACCTGTCCCTACTCCACTCTGAGGTCCCCACCTGCTTCAAGAAGACCACCATCATACCAGTGCCAAAGAAGAACCAGGCAACGTGCCTCAATGACTACCGACCAGTGGCCCTGACTTCAGTCGTAATGAAGTGCTTCGAGAGGTTGATCATGAAGCATATCACCTCCATACACCCAGAACGCCTTGATCCACTGCAATTCGCATACCGCTGCAACCGGTCCACATCAGACACCATTTCCCTGGCGCTACACTCATCCCCAGAGCATCTCGTAGGAGGTGACTCCTACATTAGACTCCTATTTATTGACTACAGCTCCGCCTTCAACACCATAATCCCAGCCAAGCTCATATCAAAGCTCCAAAACCTAGGACTTGGCTCCCCACTCTGCAACTGGATCCTCGATTTTCTGACCAACAGACCACAATCAGTAAGAATGAACAACAACACCTCCTCCACAATAGTCCTAAACACTGGCGCCCTGCAAGGCTGCGTACTTAGCCCCTACTCTACTCCCTGTACATACACGACTGCGTGGCAAAACTTGGTTCCAACTCCATCTACAAGTTTGCTGACGATACGACCATAGTGGGCCGGATCTCGAATAACGATGAGTCCGAATACAGGAGGGAGATAGAGAACCTAGTGGAGTGGTGTAGCGACAACAATCTCTCCCTCAATGCCAGCAAAACTAAAGAGCTGGTAATTGACTTCAGGAAGCAAAGTACTGTACACACCCCTGTCAGCATCAACGGGGCCGAGGTGGAGATGGTTAGCAGTTTCAAATTCCTAGGGGTGCACATCTCCAAAATTCTGTCCTGGTCCACCCATGTCGACGCTACCACCAAGAAAGCACAACAGCGCCTATACTTCCTCAGGAAACTAAGGAAATTCGGCATGTCCACATTGACTCTTACCAACTTTTACAGATGCACCATAGAAAGCATCCTATCAGGCTGCATCACAGCCTGGTATGGAAACTGCTCGGCCCAGGACCGCAAGAAACTTCAGAGAGTTGTGAACACCGCCCAGTCCATCACACGAACCTGCCTCCCATCCATTGACTCCATCTACACCTCCTGCTGCCTGGGGAAAGCGGGCAGTATAATCAAAGATCCCTCCCACCTGGCTTACTCACTCTTCCAACTTCTTCCATCGGGCAGGAGATACAGAAGTGTGAGAACACGCACGAACAGACTCAAAAACAGCTTCTTCCCCACTGTCACCAGACTCCTAAATGACCCTCTTATGGACAGACTTCATTAACACTACACCCTGTATGCTTCATCTGATGCCAGTGCTTATGTAGTTACATTGAAAATGTTGTGTTGCCCTATTATGTATTTTCTTTTATTCCCTTTACTTCTCATGTACTTAATGATCTGTTGAGCTGCTCGCAGAAAAATACTTTTCACTGTACCTCGGTACACGTGACAATAAACAAATCCAATCCAATCCAATTATCTGAAGGGACAGAAAAGAGCTAACGTTTCGAGTCTAGATGACCTTTTGGCAAAGAACTTTAACAAAGAACTTGAACAAAGGGTCATCTAGACTCAAAATTCCACATATTACCACTTTTTCTAGAAATACTCATTCTGGACGGCAAAACTCTTTATTTCTCACCAAAAAAGATTGACTTGCTCCTGATACCGGTAAAATCTTAGCCTCCTTGTCTACTCCACCTTGTACATATGAGTAAACCGTGCCCTCACAAATACAATGTTTAAAAAGATCTGACACCTTCCTGTCAACCAACCGCTGAGCCGGCTGTACACTCGGTTGCACCTCTTCAGCTGCAACCATGTTTTTTCCCCGAATTTAATAAACCCCATTGGCTTATCCTGTTTCAAAGAGTACTTCCCAGTACTTTTTTTCAGACACCAACACAGTGACACTGTCATCTCATTTCCACTCTCATATGTCTCCTTTTTAACCTGAGGCATAATCTCTTTAATATCTCCACCTAGACCTCCTTTGTCTTGAACACCAGAAGATTTCCCATTTCCCCCATCCTTCACAGATTGAAATTGGTGTTGAAACACAAACCTTGATTTATGAACTAATTCAAAACCATCTGCCATTTCCCCTGGCTATCTAGCAGCTTTAAGCCGTTGCTCTTCTACATGAGTTCTAATTACTGCAGGACGTGAACCTTTAATTTCCTCCAAAATAACCATTTCTCTAAGAGCTTCATACGTTAGGTCTATTTTTAATGCTCTCATCCACCTATCAAAATTACTTTGATTCTATCAAATTCTATATAGGCCTGACCTGCTTCTTTCCTTAGATTTCTAAACTTCTCTCTGTAGACTTCTGGCACAAGTTCATATGCACTTAAATGGCCTTTCTCACCTCATCTTAATCCCGAGATGCCTTCTTAGATAATGATTCAAACACTCTAGTAGCTCTACCTAGTAACCTTATTTGAACCAACCATTCACACGTGGGGCGCGATTCTCCACTCCCGCGCCGGTTGGGAGAATCGCCTGGGTCACCAAATTTTCCCGCGACGCCGGTCCGACGCCCTCCCGCGATTCTCCCAAGCGGCGAGAACGGCCCCGTCGAGTTCCGCGCGGCGCAGGCCGGAGAATCGCCCGAGACACCCAAAATGCCGATTCTCCGGCACCCCTGCTATTCTCAGGCCCGGATGAGCCGAGCGGCGGGTTCCCCCCCCGGCGCCGTCCACACCTGGTCGCTGCTGGCGGGAACAGCGCGGGAACGCTGGGGGGCGGCCTGTGGGGAGGGGGGGGGATCCTGCACCGGGGGGGGGGGGGGGGCTGAAATGGGGTGTGGCCCACGATCGGTGCCCACCGATCGTCGGGCCATCTTCTCTGAAGGAGGACCTCCTTTCTTCCAAAGCCCCGCAAGATCTGTCTGACATCTTCTTGCGGGGCGGACTCAGAGAGGATGGCAACCACGCATGTGTGGGTTGGCGCCGGCCAACCCGCGCATGCGCGGGTCACGTGACGCCAGTTATGTGGCGCCGGCCGCCTCATATATGCGGCGCCACCTTTACGCGGCGCCAAGGCCTGGCGCACATAAATGACGCGGCGCCGCTCCTAGCCCATTATCGGGCCCTGAATTGTTTGGGATAGGGGCCGTTTCGCGCCCTCGTGAACCTCGACGGCGCGAACACTCTGCCTCCATTTCGGAAAATCCCGCCCATGGTTTTTGGCCACTTCAATTGTTTAGCTACTTTCTCAAATGAGAATAAAAAAAGTTTCTAGATTTTTCTAGTCAAACCTTGGCAGTAATTGAATATATTTAAACATATTCCCACTATGCTTTTGACTAAGAGGGCTACATCTCCCTCTAGACTTTCTTCAACTTCTACCTGTAACTCTAACCTTTTAAGTTGATGTTCCCTCTTGTAGCCAGTTAAAATGGCTTACTCCCAATTTAGAATGGGTAACTCCCGATTTAAAATGGCGAACGGCAATGGCTGATGGGAAAGTCAGCCAACAGGACACAAATGAGCAGCTGTCGGTTGAGTGTGTATTTACCTCTGGAAAGGCCAGACAAGATCGATACCAGCAACCATCAGAATAACAAAACACCAGCCATCTACATATTAATGAGCAATCCCTGGGAACAATGAGTAACATTTAGACACATAAAGCCAAACTAGACTCTTTGGCGCCAGCAGAAGCCTACACAATGGGAGGTGAACGACCACCTCAGGACAGCCCATCGATCAGGGAACCGCTCCAGCATTGGGGAAAATCGAACCCAGGTACAGGGTCCGCCCCGAAAGGTGGGAAACCCCTGGGGACTATAAGAATCAAGCCCAAGTTCAAATCGCCTCTCTGCTTCTCTTCTTGACCGGGTCACTCAGCAATGCGAACCAACCCTTGACAGTGACCGGTCCAGCCACCGCTGATATCCAGTAAGGCTTACTTCAACGCTCGCTACGAGATAGGCGCTCCTAGCTACCAATCTGTACCAACTTCGAATCCCGCAGGCTCAGAACCCGAACAAAAGGCCATTTGTTTCCCTGACAAGGTGGGCCAGTTCCAAGTTAAGTATTGGCCTGTTAGTCGTAGAAGTAGCTTAGACGTAGAATTTATACATGAGTAGTGATTACTGTGTATAATAAATGTGCTTTGATTTAAATCTTACTCAGCGATGTATTGGATTATTGATCATTACTCGGACTTGAACCACGTGGCGGTATCATAAGGATACCTGGCGACTCAAGAGCAAAGGTGATAAAACAGAGCAATTAAACTGAGGCAACATTATTTGGCGACATCCTGACGGGACCCGATCTAGAAGTGGAAAACCACTCCGGGAGAACCCAGCATTTGAATTAGAGATCCAATTGGAAACAGAAAACCACAAGTGTTCAAGCAGTTCTGATCAATAGTCATAATTCGGAAGTGTGTGTCTGCATGCGTAACTAACAGGGCTATAAGGTAAAACTGATAGATGTTTATTGCTTCAAAATTGTCGGAAGTTTGTATATCGGAAAGTAGCGAAAGCCGGACCCGTATTTACAGCACTGCCTTAGCTCCCCTGTTCCAAATTTAAAAGAAGCATTTGGATAGGAAAGATGGCAATGCAGCGCCTAATGAACGCCGAGGAATTTGCGGTCACAGCGACCAGCAGCAGTAGAGTGGGACAATGTCCCATTTGGGAGGAAGAGATCAGGAAATATCTCAAAGGGAAAGGATGGCCCCTTTGGAATGATTTCTGTGATAATGAGGAATCAGGTCCCGGGAGTATAGGACATACTTGGTGGGAGAACCTGAGAGAGATCCACAAAAAGAGCTTGGGAAAAGCTCGCAAGCCGATGGCAATTGTGTCCTGCTTGGCACAATTGCGAGGCACAGAGGAGGTCGTTAAGACGCTCCGGAAAGAAGTAGAAGGCATACATCGAATGAGTAAGGTCGATGTACGCGAGGTAGAAAAGGAGAATTTAGACTTGAGAAGGAAATTAGCAGCAAAAGATGGAGAGGTGGATGACGCCAAAAGGGCTCACCAGTCTTGTCTGGCGCACTTAAGCAGCTTCCAGTCTCAATACGAAATGGCCTATCAGGACACGCAACGTGCAGTCCTGGTACGAGAAGAAACGGAAAAACAGGTAGAGGCATTACAACAACAGTGTAGTGATCTCAAGGCAGCGTTAAGAGCACTCCATGCTGCCACCACGAGAACAAAGACAAAGCACATTAGACCATGCAAAGTGCCGGAAGCAGATTGCAGAGCTGCAATCACTGCTTTCTGTTCAAAAAGTTTTTCAGGAAACCTTTGGAGAAAGATTAGATCAGGAAGACGGCCCTGATTGGGAAGAGTTGAATGAAACAGCGCAGAGATATGTTCAGGGAACATGTACGCAGGGAAAGCCACAAAAGAAAAAGCGCCCCAACCCCCCACACAGCAGATAGTTCAAGCTCTAATGAACCCAGTAACCACCCACCGCACAGCCACATCGGACGATGCGGAATTTTTATATTCCACCCCCTTAACAGTGACCCAATTACGGGACGCGTGCGATAAAATCACACCATTCCTCCCCAACTGAGACCCCACCATTTCTTTGCCACAGTAAAACATCAGGCGACCATTTACAGCCTGGATGAGAGAGAGCAGGTAAAGCTCACAGTTTTAAGTTTAGATCCGTCAGTAGCAGCAGCCCTTCCCGACCCACAGAACGTAGGAGGAGGCACCCTTGCAGAAATGCATACCGCGATCCTGGATGCGATTGGGTATAACCGGAGTGACCCCGTAGATGGCCTCAACAAATGTAGGCAAAAGAAATCCGAGCACCCCACAGCGTTTGCTGGACCCTGTGGATTCACTTTGCAGCAGTCTTTGGAGGCTTAGACCGTGCCCATTTGTCCCCAGACAACATGGCCAAATGGACCCGCACCCTTATCTCCCATGCCACAGAAACAGGACAGAAAGCCTGCCCGAGTTATGATCCCTCAGAGGAGGCCCATAACGAGAAGTGGGTAGTGAAAAGATTGTCCCGCGCTTGGGAGCAACCTGTTCAAAGTAAACCTTCAGTTAAGAATACTGAGGAAAAGCAGGCCGGCGCAGATATACAGGCAGTAAAAACACACCACAACCCCGCATGGGTGAATGACGGAAAGAACAGCCCCCCACCCAAGTCACAGGAGTGTTACAACTGTGGACAGTTAGGACACTTTGCAAGAGAGTGCAATGTCCCTAAAAAGCCACAGTGAGCCCAGCAGACGGGCACTCTGATTAAGAAAAAGACAGAGCCCATTCATAGCGTTAGCGCCCGTTCAGATCAGACGGACTTGACCGGAACGGACTGACGGTGTACAGGCTCCCCCAGTTGGGTCTGCGACACCCTTTGGGATAGGTCCGGACGACCGGTAGTGGCAGCAAAAATTCGGGGACAGCCCATCAAATTTCTCTGGGACACAGGAGGGTCCCGCACCACCATAAATTCCTCCACCCTGTTTCAAAAAGACACGTGGCCCACTACAGCCACTATCACCCTCAGCGGCTTTACAGGCCACTCACAGCAGGGACACATCACAGCCCCTGTACCCATTCAAATCGGTAACATCACCACCAAGCACCCCGTAGTTTTAGTTGACATGCCCCACACAGCAGAACACATTCTGGGAATCTCTCTCCTGATCCTTTTCCTCCCTTGCTAACCTTTCTATTTCCACTTCAAGCTTCCTAATTTCAGCTGCCTTTTGAGAAGTTCTATCTTTTTCTCTTTCCTCTGCCATTGCTGCTTTCTCCTTTTCATCTCTCTCCTTGTCTTTTTCTTTTGCCTTTAATTACAATTCAAGCTGTCTCAATTCTTTATAATGTTGCAAACTCCACACAGAAAGTCACTGCCTTCTATGTGTGATGTTAAACTAAGGCCCCGTCGACTCTCTCAGGTGAAAGCAAAATAACTTGTGATATTATTCAAAGAGGAGACGGGGACCCCTGCGATTCTGGTATAATTCATTCCATCCAGTATTTACTCCCTTATACCAGCACATATTTATATTCATAATCCCACTTCATAAAGATTATAAGCACACAGAGTTCTCAATCAACTGTGACCTGACAGACATCAGGCTAATATTTATCCTTCAACCAACATCATTGGTCATTATGTAATTTCCGTTTATAAGTCCTTGCTGTGTGAAATTCAGCAGCCAGATTACCGACAATACCTCAGTGACTACATTTCCGTCTCATGGTTGTGAAAGATGTTATATAATTCTTTCCTTCTAAAATCCAATTCCCACATTTGAACTGCAGATTTGCTAAACTGAACTCAACAGAGGTAGAAACAAATAATGTTCAAAAATATCCTTTTTAGGCTTTTTTAATATCATTTGCAATATTTTACAGCAAGCATTTGACAAAACATTCTAAAATATTGCTTTCTTTGACTAAGTTTTACAGTATTGGAATTTCCCTTGACAAGTTCTGTGCACAATTGCATTTATGATCTTTTCTCCCATAAATAAAACCAGTAACTCCCTCTATATTTGATCCACTGGACATGAAAATGTGTAAAAAAGTGGATAACCTCATTTAATAAGTACTGGATGGAATGAATTATACTGAATGGGTGATTATTAATTTAACTTTGTAAAAAATAGTTAAATCATCAATGGACAGATAAGACTATATTTAATTTCACCTGGGTTCAGAGGTCTGCCAATGCTAGAAATAGGCTGCAAGGGAAAATGGTAGTGGGCGAGGTATAGGCTAGCATAAGTTGGCACAGTGGCTATGAAGGGCCATGGGATGGGTGGAGGGGTATAAATTGGCATGAAAGGTATGAGGGACCAATGGGGGGTGGGGCAGATTTGCATTGGGAGTGTGTGACTGTGGTGAGGGGTTAAAGGCTGGAGGGCTGTCATTTGTTTAATTCATTTTTCCCCCATCTTAACAATCACTGGAATGCCAAGGCTGGCCTATCGCCCAGCCTGTCCGGGCAGCCTCCAAACTCTTTCTGGGTCATCCACTACAATGCCCATTTTCACCATCCCCCAGCAAATAAGACCATCCGGGCACATTTTCCCAGGTTTTGCGGAACCACGAATTGTACCAACTCTGCTCTCCTGACCTAGGAGCAAACATGCAGGCCAAAAATAACAGCCACCACTGTCATCATTCCCACCCACCCCCCACCATTCCGCCCTCAGCATGGTTAAAGAGGGGGTGTGGGGGTTTAGATTTTAGAAATTGGATCCCAACCAGCTGTCAACATCTGTTGGGGGACCAGCTCTCAAGATGCAGGTCAATAATTTAAATATGCTTCTGAAGAGGAATTCCTCAAAAGTACCACAATTTCAAATTTAAGTGCCATTGACCAGGTTTCCCCAGCTTCTGGAAGCCTGACATCTGGAAAGAGGCAAGAATAGCTGTGTCTAAGTGCCTTTCCATCACTGCTTGTGGGCTGAGAAGGAGTGCTTACCCACTGGCCCACCAAGCTAACTTCTTTCCTTCCCCACAATTCAGAGCCCCTATGATCAGCCAATGAGCCCCTCCAATTTCCTTCACCCCAATACAAGATCTCCCCCCTACCCCATCAGCTTTTTGATCTTCCCCAAATCTCTCCCCACCCTCGTCTCCAATCCCTGGCTACGGCCTGGCTTTGCAGACTTTATCTCTTAATCTGGCTGGTTCCAGCTGGGAATCAGATTTTTATACATAAGGTATTGCATAATCTTTGGGTTATCCACATTTCTGGGTTTCCAGCCAGCAATCAGGTCACACATTTCAGATTGAAGACCGCTATCGGAAAAGGAAGATGTTCGAGGTGAACAGATTTTAAGCCAGTGAAAATGAGGGCAAGGAAAGAACCAAAGAAAAATGTTTATGACTGGATGGAGTGCAGGGATAATTAAATGATAAGAGGAATGACAATGCAAAGCAAAAAGAGGTGAGAATAGGAAATGCAAAGAAACAAAAGATGGCAGAACTAACACTCATTCAATGCTGATGTAAACCTGATTCACAAAACTGGATTTCATATAGTAATTCTGACAAGGAAAAATTCCACCCGGCCAACAGCATGAGGAACAGCAGTGAGTCAAGTGCACATACGCAACTGTTTGCCGCCAATAATTAGTTATTTGGTTCATGCAAGGAAGAATGTAAAGATAACTTTCCTTTAATCAAGTGGTTTGGGGTGGAAGAAGTAACTGGATCTAATATTTAAAATTTCTTTCTTGATGGAAAGAGCATTACTTCCACTTGGCAAGGAAATGCAAAAGGCTATGTAAAAAAGCTCTCTGTCATCCAACTCAAATGGTTGGGTTAGGGCTTTGACTTAAGTATCACCCATCTGCACTAGATACGCATTTTATTTTAATATTCTCCAGACTTTTGGTTAACATAGATCACACACATTTAGCTTCAAAACAGGACAGTTGTATTAGAAAAAACTTTAAATTCGATACTGAAGACTGGGGTCATTTTTACAGAATGTAATAAAAAGGACCAAATACCTGGATCTCCAGCATTCATTTCTTAACTACTGGAATGACAAGAGTTTTATTGATATTGAACAATTTTACAGGAAAATGCTATATTTTGCAACATTTTCAACTGGAAGGAAATCATGCCTGCAAAATGGCAGCAGTGATATATTGACGATTCTTCTCTGAATCTATAAGAACAAATATACATCATTGACACGGTTCCTACCTTTTTCAGCTTTGAAATTCCACTGTGTGCTCTAATTGATGCCAAGAGTGCAGAATGTTCATTTTCTGTTGCAGTGAATGAAGTTTTTTTCAGGTTATCATTTGCCACTGTATCAGAAATCTGGCAAAAATACAGCACAGAAACAGTACATTCATCAGAGGCGACATATTGCAGTAGCTGGATTTATCATGAAAAACATCTTTGTATCAGACCTATACAACCAAATGGAAATTTATACCTTTTTAAGCCTTTCTTTATTCTGCCCTGATTGGATAGCTTCCATTAGAGAACTGTGCAAACACTCATCTTTCTGTATTGGCTTCTGAATGATGGGCTTGAATTTTTTGATCGGCCCAAACATGTTGGTACTTGGTTTGACATTGAAGCAATTTGTGTGAAAGGAAGGTGAAGGTTCTAACTGTCTTGCAAATGCTGTTTCAGTATCTGAAGAGACTGTAGCAGACGTTGTTGGCAAATTTGAGGCAGGCAAATTATGTGAGACACAGTCACTCTGTTCCACAGTAACAGCATGATTTTGAACAGAAATTGAAAATGAAGTTAAAGAAGGAGTGGATGTAAAGGTCTTCAATGTCTTAATTGATTGAGCACTTGACGCACTGGAATTCACATCTTTCACAAAAGGTGAAGACAATGTACTTCGTGGAATCTGGCTATTCGAGGTACGACATTGCTTGTTAGGGGAAAGTTGTGATTGGGAAGTAATCTTGTTATAGGAGCTTGTTTGATTTGACACTTCTTTAATTAACCAATTCTGATTTGGAACAGGTTTAGCTGCTTCATGTTCAATCACTTTTCCAACACTTTTTGTGCTGCAGTTGGAGGGAGGTGTAAACCCTGCATTCAGTTGGCTTCCTATGCGATTTTTTTGTGCGGGCTTAAGAGAAGACTTCACTTCAGCAGATCTGAATTTATGTTTATCTGCAAACTTACTCATAAATCCAGTGTTACTCTGAGCATTAGATTCATTCCCAGCTCCAGTTTTTATTGACTGTATGCCCGTGTAACGGCAAATTGCTAAGGCAACATATTGGCTTGATGTTCTTCTGCAGGGTTTGATAAAATTACTCTCTGCTTTGGGATCGGTATTTTCTGGTATGCTTGCAAATTTTACATTCAGTGGCATAACTGATGCAAATGGCTTCTCTTCAGTGGATTGTGAGCTGGTTTTAAGTGACTTATTACTTATAGCTGTAGTCTCTGCAATAACTGCTTCACATTTGGGGGATATATTGGTCATCACCTTTGCTGGCTCTTGCAGCTGTAATCTACCAGCCGAACAACCAATTGTATTTATTGCCATATTTGTAGTTGAGTTGGCACACTGCAGATTATTCTTATCCATATTTTTCACATTCCAGAATGCCTTTGCTTTTCCTAAAAGTGATTCTTTGTCACTGGCTGTGCTGTTTACTGAAGTCTCTTTGTTTTTCCTTTCACCGATCTGTGTGTGTATTAAATTGCCCAGGTCATCAATCTTGATAGCGCCGGTTGTTAATGACAATCCTTCTCTTCCCTTTGGCTTTACAACTGGTTTTGGTGGAACAACTGTGAATGTTCTCATGCCTACTTTTGGAAGATATTCATTGGTAATTTTACTGTCAGTGTTCAGCCACCTGCCTGATGAATGTTTGTGCTTTGGAGTACAGTTTGCTGTTGAACAATTCTCAGCTTGTGTCACATGTTCTGCTTGAACGTTCTTAACTATTTCCACACTGTGTCCAGCTTCCAGTGTTATTGGGTCAACCTCCTCAGGTTCAATGTTGTGCACTTCCTTCCTACCATTCCCTTTAACCTGCATATCATACTTCAGTTCAATTGCAGGCAAAATCATTTCAAATTTGTTCTCTCCTGACTTTATCTCCTCTTGAACATTACTAATCTCTCCTTGTAAACCTTCTATTGATTTTTTAATGTCTGTACAGCTGACAATACTTGCAGGATAGACTGTGTCAAAAGCAACATCAGATGGTGACTGCTCATTAATACTGGTTACGAAAGTTCTAGTCATTGTTTTGGAGTTTGTTTGCCAACTCCTATCAGTATCATGAACTTCTTTTGCTGCTGTCGGCTTGGGTACTTTTTCCAGTAATATGTTCTCTTCAACTTCCTCATGGCAAGTCGATGATACTTCATCAATGATTGTCACTGGAACAGCTTCCTGTTCATCAATGGTTCTGTCAGACATTGTGGAACATTTTTTGAAGTCCAATTCTTGCCCAGCTGCCAAAAAAATAACCAAAAACTGCTTATACGTTTTAGAGAAGTTCCTAGTTACAAACAGCAAAGTACAAACAAAAGGTTAAAAAGGTTGCTTAAGATCAGCCCTGACCCTCCCCAATTTCAGGATAATATATTATGGTGCATTCTCATCATGCAAGTTGTTTCAAAACTCTTATTTATAAAATGCTTCAAAAATGCTGATATTTTATTGAGAGAGATGATTTGGTATAAATCCAGGTATTCCAGGGTATTATACTCATGGGAGAGCATTTAGATTTAGGTAAGAAATGCTCTAAAATTCATACTCAACTTGTGGCTTGCCTTTGTCAGAGCCTTTGGGCGTGACTCTCCACTCCCACGCCGGTTGGGAGAATCGCCTGGGCCGCCAAAATTTCCGGGAACGCCGGTCCAACACCCTCCCGCGATTCTCCCAAGCGGCGGGAACGGCCCGGTCGAGTTTCGTGGGCCGTAGGCCGGAGAATCGCCGGAGACACCCAAAATGGCGATTCTCCGGCACCCCCGCTATTCTGAGGCCCAGATGGGCCGAGCGGCCAGGCCAAAACGGCGGGTTCCTCCCGGCGCCGTTGGGGGCGTCATTCTCTGACCCCCTGCGGTATTGGAGAATAGCCGTGAATCCCGCCCCCGCCGAAGTCTCCGGTACCGGAGATTGGGCGGGGGCGGGAATCGGGCCGCGCCGGTTGGCGGGACCCCCCGCTCAATTCTCCGGCCTGGATGGGCCGAAGTCCCACCCAGAAATTGCCTGTCCCGCCGGCGTAAATCAAAGCTGGTATTTACCGGCGGGACCAGGCGGCGTGGGCGGGCTCCGGGGTCCTGGGGTGGCGCGGGACGATCTGACCCCAGGGGTGCCCCCACGGTGGCCTGGCCCGCGATCGGGGCCCACCGATCCGTGGGCCGGCCTGTGCCGTGGGGGCACTCTTTCCCTTCCGCCTCCGCCACGGCCTCCACCATGGCGGAGGCGGAAGAGACTCTCCCCACTGCGCATGCGCGGGAAACTGTCGGCGGCCGCTGACGCTCCCGCGCATGCGCCGCATTTCCGCGCCAGCTGGTGGGGCACCAAATGCCATTTCCGCCAGCTGGCGGGGCAACAAACGCCATTTCCGCCAGCTGGCGGGGCGGAAATCCCTCCGGCGCCGGCCTAGCCCCTCAATGTTGGGGCTCGGCCCCCAAAGATGCGGAGCATTCCGCACCTTTGGGCCGGCGCGATGCCCGTCTGATTGGCGCCGTTTTTGGCGCCAGTCGGCGGACATCGCGCCGTTGGGGGAGAATTTCGCCCCTGGTCGCTGCAGTCGTGGGCGGTGCGTGAACGTTGGGGGGCGGCCTGTGGGGAGGCGAGGGGGGATCCCGCATGCGCGGGAAACTGTCGGCGGCCGCTGACGCTCCCGCGCATGCGCCGCATTTCCGCGCCAGCTGGTGGGGCACCAAATGCCATTTCCGCCAGCTGGCGGGGCAACAAACGCCATTTCCGCCAGCTGGCGGGGCGGAAATCCCTCCGGCGCCGGCCTAGCCCCTCAATGTTGGGGCTCGGCCCCCAAAGATGCGGAGCATTCCGCACCTTTGGGCCGGCGCGATGCCCGTCTGATTGGCGCCGTTTTTGGCGCCAGTCGGCGGACATCGCGCCGTTGGGGGAGAATTTCACCCCTGGTCGCTGCAGTCGTGGGCGGTGCGTGAACGTTGGGGGGCGGCCTGTGGGGGGGCGAGGGGGGATCCTGCACCGGGCTTCACCTGGAATGTGGGGTGGCCCGCGATCGGTGCCCACCGATCGTCGGGCCGCCCTCTCTGAAGGAGGACCTCCTTCCTTCCGCGGCCCCGCAAGATCCGTCCCCCCATCTTCTTGCGGGGCCGCAAATTCTTGCGGATTTAGAGAGGACGACAACCACGCATGCGCGGATGACTCCCGTTATGCGGCGCCGGCCGCATCATCTAAGCGGCGCCGCTTTTACGCGGGCGACAAGGCCTGGCGCGTGTAGATGACGCTGCCCCGATCCTGGCCCATTGTCAGGGCCTGAATCGGTCGGGACCGGGGCCGTTCCGCACCGTCGTGAACCTCGACGGCGTTCACGATGGCGCAGCCACTTCGGCGTGGGAGTGGAGAATCTCACCCTTTATATTTTTCAGCAAAATGTAAAATCTAATTACAAAAGTGAAACCAAACCTGCATTTATCAAAAGGCAGAATACTGCGGAGGACAGAAATCTAAAGTGCAAACAAAACATCCTCAAAAAACTCAACAGATCAGGCAGCAGCTGTGCATAGTGAAACAGAGGGTGCGATTTACCAGTCATGACGCGCCCGATTGGTGACGAGGTTGTTGAATCTCCGAGAGGCCTCTTGCGAGGTCACGCGAGATTCAACCGAACCTCGCGAGACGTGATCTGGATCTCACCCTCACTGGGAGAAATCAAGATATATAGAAATAAATGAGCCATTAAGCTCATTTAAATGTGTGTACGCTATATTCTTCCGGGGCCCAGGAACTAATGGCCTCCCCAGTTAGGCTTGGACTAGGTGCCATTTAGTACTGGTCCACACAAACATGGACCAGGCCTAACAGCACTGGGGAATTCCCCAGGCCACTGGCGACCCCCGGGTGGTCAGACATAGGGCAGTGTGGCATCCTGACGCTCCCTCTGGTACCCAGGGACTGCCACCCTGGGGGGTCGGGAACAGTTTGGTTCGGGTTATACTTGCATGGTAGGAGTGGTGGGCTGGATCATGATTACGCTTGCATGGAGAGAGGTGTTCAGTTTGGGAGCATTCGGGGGGGGGGGGGGGGGGGTCCAAGGCTGGGGAATGGGTGGTCGGATTGGGGGATGTCAGGGCTGGTCAGATAAGGGGAGGTTGGATGGTGGGGAGAGGGAGGGAGGAGAGGGGGGTTCCTGTTCAGATGTGAGGGTTCCACTGAGGTATTTACAATAGTTACCCAGAATTTAGAAGAGGTTTCAATTCTTCTAACTTATCCTGAATAACGACTGGTTCAACCTTGTTGGACCAAACTTCAAACCTTGAAGTTTGCAATTTGAATCTAATTATCCGATGGTTCTCAGTGCACTGAAATTGTCCAGAGGAAGTTTGCACTTTGCAATTGATGGGCCCTCCCTTAACCTGTGAAGTTCCAAGTGGAATTCTCCAGCGCATCTTTGGGGTATGCACCCAATTTGATGCTGGGGTGCTCGGAAGTACGGCCCAATATTTCATCTGATGAAAGGTCATTGATCTCACTGTTTCTCATTCTACAGATGCAACCTGACCTGTTCAGCATTTCCATTATTTTCTGTTTTTATTTCAAGCATACCTACCCCCAACCCAGGCAAGGGTCATTGCCTCACATTGCTGTGCTTCTCCCACTTCCTTCATCACTGACATCATCTGTGTCACTACATCAGTGCATTGGAAACAAACTCAAGGGATGTTCCAGTGAGTTAGAATGCTGATACTATGTTCCACACTGTTGCTGCGATCAAAATAGAACCTCTGATCTTGACGATGCAAATAAATAAAAACTACAAAGTGGCTGCATGTACTCTACATCATCAATTGTGTGATGTAACGCACTAATACAACTATATCATACAAAATATGAGTACATGTATTTTCAATACATATTGCAACAGATAGGAATACTTGTAGAAAAATAAACTCTTACTTGTCATTATTTCATGTATAAGCCCAGCAAAGCTCAAATTCTTACCTGCCAGTTCTGTATCTAACTCTGCCAAGGTTAGATGTATCTGGGCTTCACTGGAGAGCTCACCTTCCCTCTTCCAGTTAGATCCAGTGCTTGTGCCAGTTTCAAATGGAAGTTACACAGGTAAGGATTGGAAACACAAATGCAACTTCTTTAAGTATACAATTGCTTCAGCAGAATAACAAAAGAATGTTTTGCTTTCAGACAACAGCTGTTCTTTCTTCTGCCATTCACACATCCTCTTGTTATATCTTTTGCCTCTTTACTTGTCTCATTACAATTCCTTTTGACCTTGAATCCATCAACCCTTTAGACATTTTTAATCTAATTTTCCACCCAATTGCAGATGTTCACTTTTGTTCTTTTTCCTGTCTCTTCCCCTCCACCCACTTTCACTTTGTTTCATGCCTTTAACTTTTCAAAATTCTAATGAAAGGTATTAAACCTGAAACATTAACTCTCTTTTGTTTCTCCATGGACGCTGCATCACCTGCTGAGTACTTCCATGGTTTTATTTAAGAAATAGTGTGTATTCAAATACAGTGTTCTAATTCAAATCGATGAAAATCTTTGTTATGCGCATGGTTTTGTCTTGCCCAGTTCTTTCATTGCTCTCAGTTATCAAAGTCTGATTGTGGAACTGTTATGCCTGAAATAATGACGTATAACTTCCTCAGAGGGCCAATTGTCGGCGGATTATCATTCCGGAGTGACTTGCCCTTGCTTGGAGTGCAAAGCCCATCTTTCCTAACCTTCCACCCTCAGGCCGGGTGAGACAGGGGCAGGAAGCACCCCCCCGACTACATTGGGTAGAGTAAATGAAGGGAGATGCCCTCAGAATTGGACTGAGAGAAGATTCATGGGGTAGAGTCCAAATGGGTGGGACCTGGGGCAATGTCGGAACAGGGGGAGATCTAGGGCAGGAAGCAGAGTCAGAAGGCGGGTGGGCATAATTGCAACAGGGGAAGATGTCGGAGTCATCCCGGGAGGGAGGGTGCATGCACGGTGTCAGGTCTGAGCACGGTTGTTGGTTTGGGAGCGGGGTGGTATGTTCCGTGCAGGGCTCGGTCTGGGTGCTTAACATAGTTAGTGCTTTTTTTTCCTTCTAACTCTTTCAGATTAGTGGTTTTTTTCCTTTTAACTCTTTCAGATTAACTATCGGGCTAAAACTGGCTGAACTATCTGAAGTTAGCGATTGAAATCACACATCAGACGGTTCCCAGTCCAGTGCAACTGTTAGTTCTTCTGCGAAATTGCCAGGTGACTCCTTACGTGGGAACTGCTTAGATGGATCCTGCAGCACATCTTGGGTACCCCACAAATCTGATGCTGGGGAACCAGGAAGGTATGGGCCAATATCTTATAAACAACATGAACCAACGCTGTATATATAATCTGTACATTTTATGCATGATGTCTACCTGCTGTATACTGAATACTCAGATAGTCACTCTCGCAATGGTGTCTTTTTATATGGATATATAGTTTATAAAAATAATGAAGTATGTGCATAAAAATTAAAATATTTTAAATAGTAAGAGTGACATAATTAATTAACACAAAATTTCAGAGATTTTTATTTGTGGTAATATCTACTACTAAATTGCCCCTCATGCTTTAAGTGAACACCTGTTTTAGAGTTGCAACACTGGCAGCATAGTGATTATTTATTGTTCCAATCGTGCCAGGCACAAAGTTGTCTCCAAACAAAACATTTTTCAAAATGTTGGATTTGCATACATTCTTTATGTAAGACACTGATTGCAATTTGTAAATCATTAATACATATTTCAAATAATTGAGGTCCTTCACTGACATGGGGCGAGATTCTCCGACCCCCCGCCGGGTCGGAGAATCGCCGGGGGCTGGCGTGAATTCCGCCCCCGCCGGTCGCCGAATTCTCCGGCACCGGATATTCGGCGGGGGCGGGAATCGCGCCGCGCCAGTTGGCGGGCCCCCCCCCCCCCCCCCCCCCGCGATTCTCCAGCCCGAATGGGCCGAAGTCCCGCCGCTAAAATGCCTGTCCCGCCGGCGTAGATTAAACCACCTACCTTACCGGCAGGACAAGGCGGCGCGGGCGGGCTCCTGGGGGGGGCGTGGGGCGATCTGGCCCCGGGGGGTTCCCCCACGGTGGCCTGGCCCGCGATCGGGGCCCACCGATCCGCGGGCGGGCCTGTGCCGTGGGGGCACTCTTTCCCTTCCGCCTCCGCCACGGTCTCCACCATGGCGGAGGCAGAAGAGACTCCCTCCAATGCGCATGCGCGGGAATGCCGTCAGCGGCCGCTAACGCTCCCACGCATGCGCCGCCCGGAGATGTCATTTTCGCGCCAGCTGGCGGTGCACCAAAGGCCTTTTCCGCCAGCTGGCGGGGCGGAAATTCGTCCGGCGCCGACCTAGCCCCGCAAGGTTAGGGCTCAGCCCCTAAAGATGCGGAGCATTCCGCACCTTTGGGGAGGCGCGATGCCCGACTGATTTGCGCCGTTTTAGGCGCCAGTCGGCGGACATCGCACCGTTTCCGGAGAATTTTGCCCATGATCTGTGTCAAAAATATAAGTGCAAGTTTATGATGATGAATGAATTAAATACGGAAACATATTTTCTAGGATTTCTTAGTTTCCAGACATTTAAAAAAGCTTGCATAATCCAACACCTTCTGTGATTACCAGATGTCCCAAAGCACTCTACAGTACTTTTGAAGTGTTGTCGCTGTGGTAGGAAATACGGCAGCCAAATTGCACACAGCAAGTTCCCATAACAGCACACAGTTTGCACACAGCAAGTTCCCAGTAAGGGCCAGATTATCTGCTTTTACGATGTTTAATGAAGGTGAAGTATTGGCCAGGATATCAAGGTAACTCTCCGCTCTTCAAAACAGTGTGTAGGATCTTTTACATCCACCTGAGAGAGCCAGTCTTAATATATCTTAATAACAGCACCTCCAAGAGTGCAGTACTTCACTGGAGTGTCAGCATTGATTTTTGTGGTCAAGTCCAGGAATGAATCTTGCACCTACAACCTTGTGACTCAAAAATGAGAGTGCTATTAACCGAGCCACAATACACACTGTAGCTAGATAGATTTCAGGAGATGCATTTATTTTTAAATAAAAGGAAAGGCTGTATGATTTGAGTGAGGTGGATTTATTGTCACAAAATAATTTTTAAAAAGCCAAATTCTGAATTTTTAGTTCGTAATTAGTTAGAATTTGCTGCGATATTTTTGATATGGTGGATTAGTGTTTCAAAATTGGGACGGTTGCATTTGTTTTGAAAAGCTCCCTTATCTTCCACAGACAGACATGAAGGTTGCTCGCCAACAAAAATATGAAAATGTTGTTGGAAGTTGGTGCTTTTAACTATCATACATCCAAAATATAGATACATTACATCTGACTATTCAAGTGCTGTACAAATGGTTCCCTTGTTACTCAACAGTTGCTTAAAATGCTGCATGATATCAATATTATACTAATGATAGGTGTAATAAAATACAATTGGTGAAATATTTGTGATCCTGCGAATAGCACTACTGAGAGCTTAACTGAAGGTCACAAAGAAACCCAATTAATACGTAATTTTACTGTTTAGAATACATGTGTGAAAAGTAGGCGGCACCTTTCTTCTTAGCTGGTCGTCTTCTGCTAAGTCTAGACTTAATGGAATACTGAGCATAGTTATTAGGAAAAATTGTTATTTTAGCTCTGTAGGGTGAATTTAGGGTAACTTATTTTAGGTTACAATGTGTATAAAAGGTGTAGACATTGGCATTAAAGTTCATACCTGTTTATGTAGTTCCCAGAAGAATTTGATTCCTCTTCAGAAGACTGATCACTACTCCATGCTGATTCTTCGGTGCCACTTACCTTACATGAGGTATGTGGGATCTCTTTAGTAGCAGTTTTGTTTCTCAAATTGAGGCAGCCAGTGAGGGAGACTGTGGAGTATCCATCAGATTGGGAATTTACAGTCTCAGAGTCATCAGCATTCAACAGTTCATCCTCTGCTATTGGAAGGTATTCTGAGAAACTTCGGTGAAAGCTGTCACGACTTTTTACTGATGCAGTCTCTTCCCTATTTCCAGGATCTATTTCCATTATATCATCACCAACTCCACGACCTTCTTCTGATCCCAGCCCCGCTGAGAAAGAATCCAGGCAGAAGATAAAAAACAGATGTAATGCAATTTAAAATACTTAAGTTAGAAAGCGCATTGAATGACAATATTTACTCATCACCTGTTTAACTATTGAACTTAAACTTTGGGCTGGATTGTTCCACCCTGTCTGCCCCAAGAATGCCACAGGCGAGATGTGGACAATGGAGAAGTCCAATGACTTCGGGCGGGATTCTCCGGTCGATGGGCGGACGGAGAATCCCCTCCTTTGTAAGTACATGTGGAAAACTCATTCTACACAATTCTGTTTTACTGACTACACAATTAGAGCATTTTCCTAATAAATTACTGATCTTTAGGCATTAAGGAAATTATTTCGAGAACATGTTATTAAATTTACTGTATTTTGAAATATAGCCAAGATAAATGTGAAAATTCAAGTATTTTATATATACGTAGGAAGATAAAAATCTTAAAAGCTATTCAGCTTTGGCAGCAGTTTTCTCCTTTGAAGGACAGAAAATATTTTTCAAATTAAACCTTTGGAATCGGTAACCAACATTTGAAGGGATACAATGAGCAAAATAATTCATCGCATTTTCTGAAGTGCAGAAAGTTGGTCGGTATTGCCAGAAGGCATTTTTAAGCTTAAAAAATTAGTGATGTGAGCTAATTTACTAAAATAACTAACACTGTGTCCCTCCATTATGAACGCATGTTTTGGTACAACTTGTTTTTATTGATTAACAACAATTATCAAAGTAACTACACATCAAATGCTAACAATCTTGAACTGGACAACAGGCTGTGATTACAAAAGAGAATCGAGTCATTAAAATTGATTAAAACCTTGTGTAGAAAGTGGGGGAACAAGAATGAATGATACTTGTACAAACAGTTTAATATGAAATTAGTTTGCTTTTTTGGTTTGTGTCCTGTATGCTGTAAGAATTCACTTACATACATTCATCAACAAAGTGCAGCTGCCAACTCAACGAAGCAGACCAATAAAGTGAATACCATAAGACATAGGAGCGGAATTAGGCCACTCAGCCGAGTCTGTTCCGCCATTCAATCATGGTTGGTATTTTTCTCATCCTCATTCTCCTGCCTTCTCCCCATAACCCTAATCCCCATATTAATCAAGAACCCATCTGTCTCTGTCTTAAAGACACTCAGAGATTTGGCCTCCACAACCTTCTGTGGCAAAGAGTTCCACAGATTCACCACCCTCTGGCTGAAGAAATTCCTCCTCATCTCTGTTTTAAAGGATCGTCCCTTTTGTCTGAGATTGTGTCCTCTGCCTCTAGTTTTTCCGACAAATGGAAACATCCTCTCCACGTCCACTCTATCCTGGCCTCTTGGTATTGTATAAGTTTCAATAAGATCCCCCCCTCATCCTTCTAAACACCAAAGAGTACAGACCGGAGTCCTCAACTGTTCCTCATACGACAAGCTCTTCATTCCAGGGATCATTTTTGTTAACCTCCTCTGGACCCTTTCCAAGGCCAGTACATCCTTCTTTAGATATGGGGCCCAAAATGCCCACAATACTCCAAATGGGGTCTGACCAGAGCGGTGTTACATTAGCCACTTTCCAGTCCTCTGGGATCCTTCCTGCCTCCAGTACTCGGTTCTGACTATTTCTGGAAACACCAACTTCCCCACTACAAAGAAGTCGATGTGGGTGTGGACCTTGTGCACTGGTGAGAAGAACGAGAATTCCTTCTCACCTGGGTGCATGAACCTCCATGGGTCCACTGCCCCATCTGCTCCATAAACGTTCCCAGTTCTCTAGCCAAGCATGCCGTTTCCCCAGTTCTGGGGTTTGACCTGTGCGTCAGGGGGTTCTGTCCTATGATATCATTAATTAATTCTGTCTTATTACACATAGCCTAAAATAGCCTGTATTATTCTAAGACATTGTCCTCAGGCAACCTTTGTCAATTTGATTAGTTCAATCACTGTGAGGTATATAAATCCATACGATAACCCCAGTACCTTTCTTACAACTTATTGATTGTGCTTTTCCCTACAGTGTAGCTGCAGTTACGGTGCTTATAAACCACTTCTACTAGTGATTTCTTTACCTTGCTATTTCTCATATCCACTTAAATTGATCTACATCTTGATCTTCCAAGATATAATTTCTCACTACTGTACTGATCTCATTCTTTATAAGCAGAGCCATCTCACTTCCTTTTCCTTTCTTCCTATCCTTTAGGAATTTCTTGGTCACCTTGCAACCACGGTCTAAGTAAAGGCTGTCACATTATATTCTTTTTTTTATTTATGCCATTAATTCATCCTTTTGTGCTTTCAGATAAAAAGTCCTCAATTCTTTCTGTGTAACCCTTCTCTAATCCAATTTGTGCCTGCACTTTTATGTTTGTATGCTTTGTCCTTTCCTGTTCCACTTTGGTTATTATTACCCTTTTCGCTACCTTGGGCAATTGCCCTGTCCCTTCTAAATTTCCCCACAACTGAATTCCCCTGCTGTCTCATTATTTAGTTTAACGCCATCTGTAAGGGCCTAGTGATTCAATTTTCCAGAGCACTGGTCTCAGTGTGGTTCAAATGAACCTCATTCCATTGTTATTCAACTAGCATTAGAGAGGGTCCATACCATGTTGACAAGCCACGAGCAAAACTCTGGTGGGCATGCTGGCTGCTTTGTAGGAGACTGGGGAGTTCCTCCTCCTCGCCTCTATGGGAGGATACCCTTCAAACTGATTTTCCTGCCACACACTGCAGACCCCCTCCTCCCACACTTCTCAGAGCCAGCCTGATTGGTCCCAGCAATCCTGTCCCACTGGTTCCAGGGCTCCAATGATGATCCACCTCTTAGAGTCTACTGCAGTACTTACAGTGGCCACCACTTTCGGTGCTACCATGACTGGAGGACTATTGGGCTCTGATTGGCTGGTAGCTTTGCAGGGAGGAAATTCCCCCTATATGCCCCAGGAACCCTAACGGCAGCCAACAGACTTCCTGAATGGGATTAAATCCCAGCAGACATTCTGGAAATGGCTGTAGTGAGGTTGCCAATGGCCCATTCACCGATCAATGAATTCCGCTTGAAGTAAGCATTTGCAGTGCTTTTACATGTTACTTGTTAAAATGTATATCATTATGAAACTGGTGCAGCTTTAAAATGCTGACTTACAGATCAACATAGAGAAATGGAGTTTCAGACTATCAGAATGGATGGTGAAACTAGAAATTGGTAAGCTACATTTAAACTAGTATGGCAGGGGGGTGGGTACCGGAGCAATAGGTCAGAAGGTGAAAAAATTGAGGGAGAACTAGGGAATAGGGCTAGTATGGCTCTGAGGAAGAGCAGACAGGGAGATGTTGCTAAAAACAGCGGGACTGGTGGCCTGAAGTACATATGTTTTAATGCAAGAAGTATAACAGGTAAAGCAGATGAACTTAGAGCTTGGATTAGTGCTTGGAACTATGATGTTGTTGCCATTACAGAGACCTGGTTGAGGGAAGGACAGGATTAGCAGCTAAACATTCCAGGATGTAGATGTTTCAGGTGGGATAGAGGGGGATGTAAAAGGGGTGGAGGTGTTGCGCTACTAGTTAGGGAGAATATCACATCTGTACTGCGGGAGGACACCTCAGAGGGCAGCGAGGCTATATGGGTAGAGATCAGGAATAAGAAGGGTGATGTCACAATGTTGGGGGTTTACTACAGGCCTCCCAACAGCCAGCGGGAGATAGAGGAGCAGATAGGTAGACAGATTTTGGAAAGGAGTAAAAGCAACAGGGTTGTTGTGATGGGCGACTTCAACTTTCCCAATATTGACTGGGACTCACTTAGTGCTAAGGGCTTCGACAGGGCAGAGTTTGTAAGGAGCATCCAGGAGGGCTTCTTAAAACAATATGTAGATAGTTAAACTAGTGAAGGGGCTGTACTGGACCTGGTATTGGGGAATGAGCCCGACCAGGTGATAGAAGTTTCAGTAGGGGAGCATTTCGGGAACAGTGATCACAATTCAGTAATGCTATGGGCCAGGGTTTAGAGAACCCCAAAGTATATCATGGAGTTCACCAGACCCACAACTTTTAATAGATTGTGGTATGGGGAGCACACGGCCCACTCTACAGGTGTGGTACAGCAGAAATGGAAAAGTATTTTCTAAAACAAAACAATGTTTATTCTATGAACTCAAGTTAACCTTTTGAAACAAACAGTGAATATCTTAGCAACCATTAATTCAAAGATAACCCCCAAAGAATACAACACTAAGTAATCTTTTAAGCTGTCCTTTTAACATCCAAAAGACTTAACAACCTTTAAACAGAAGCACATCAGGGTTTCCATTCAATACTGAAAACATTTACATTTCTGAATTCACCAAATGATCAAGAGATAGTCCTTCATGGCAGAGAGATCAACAGTACAGCTGCTTTGGCTGACTTCAGCTGCAACACACTGAAAAACGAAACCAAAAAGTCAGAGATATACCCAAGCTTTTCTCAAAGTGAAACTAAAAAGCAGAGCTCAGCTCAACTCACACTCTGACATCACTGCAGTAACATGAGCAGCTCACAATTTCTTAAAGCAACATTCTCATGACAGGAAGTTTTAAAGTGCTGGTGGACAAGGATAAGAGTGGTCCTAGGGTGAATGTGCTAAATTGGGGGAAGGCTAATTATAACAATATTAGGCGGGAATTGAAGAACCTAGATTGGGGCGGATGTTTGAGGGTAAATCAACATATGACATGTGGGAGGCTTTCAAATGTCAGTTGAAAGGAATTCAGGACAGGCATGTTCCTATGAGGACGAAGGATAAAGGCTTGGATAACGAGATATATTATAGGCCTCGTCAAAAAGACAAAGGAGGCATTTGTCAGGGCTAGAAGGCTGGGAACAGACAAAGTCTGTGTGGAATATAAGGAAAGTAGGAAGGAACTTAAGCAAGGAGTCAGGAGGGCTAGAAGGGGTCACGAAAAGTAATTGGCAAATAGGGTTAAGGAAAATCCCAAGGCTTTTTACACGTACATAAAAAGGCAAGACGGTAGCCAGGGAAAGGTTTGGCCCACTGAAGGACAGGGGAGGGAATCTATGTGTGGAGCCAGAGGAAATGGGCGAGGTACTAAATGAATACTGTGCATCAGTATTCACCAATGAGAAGGAATTGGTGGATGTTGAGTCTGGAGAAGGGTGTGTAGATAGCCTGGGTCAGATTGAGATCCCAAAAGACGAGGTGTTGGACGTCTTGAAAAATATTACGGTTGATAAGTCCCCAGGGCCTGATGGGATCTACCCCAGAATACTCAAGTACTGAAGGAGGCAAGAGAGGAAATTGCTGAGGCCTTGACAGAAATCTTTAGATCCTCACTGTCTTCAGGTGATTATCATAGATTATCATAGAATTTACAGTGCAGAAGGAGGCCACCCAGCCCATCGAGTCTGCACCGGCTCTTGGAAAGAGCACCCTACCCAAGGTCAACACCTCCACTCTATCCCCACAACCCAGCAACCCCACCCAACACGAAGGTCAATTTTGGACACTAAGGGCAATTTATCATGGCCAATCCACCTAACCTGCACATCTTTGGACTGTGGGAGGAAACCGGAGCACCCGGAGGAAACCCACGCACACACGGGGAGGACGTGCAGACTCCACACAGACAGTGACCCAAGCCGGAATCGAACCTGGGACCCTGGAACTGTGAAGCAATTGTGCTATCCACAATACTACCGTGCTGCCCCGTGATGTCCTGGAGGACTGGAGAATAGCCAACGTTGTTCCTTTGTTTAAGAAGGGTAGCAAGGATAATCCAGGGAACTACAGGCCGGTGAGCCGTACGTCAGTAGTGGGGAAATTACTGGAGAGAATTCTTCGAGACAGGTTCTACTCCCATTTTTGACATATATCACAGTGGGCATCTTTTTTTTTATTCTCCTCCATTTTCACATTTTCTCCCACATTTACATCCATCAACAATAAACAATAATCAGCAAGATATGTCAGTCCCCATAATAACAACAACGATCCCATCTACCCACTAACCACCAAACCTCAACCCGCATGTTTACATAAACAAATGACAAAAAAAATCAGGGATTACCCGTAGTCACCCTTAATCTTACACAGCTCCCACCCCCCCACCCCAGACCTCCAGCTCCTCCCGTCCACTGCCTCTTGCAAAACTCCTCCCCCTACCCTCGGTTCCTTCCCCCCCAACTTTCCACCCCGGCTAGACCACTCGGACCCTGTTCTGCCAGGCTCCGATGGCCGCAGCCCCTCCCCCCACCTCACTCCCGTTCACTGGCCCGCACCGGCCAGCGTGGAGGCCCCTGCCCGGGTCCCTTTCCCACTTGCCCGGCCCCAGGAAAGCCCAAAGATCCCCTTTTAGCACACAAACTCCGCCTATCCACCTACACCCCAACAAACTCTCATTTCGAGTGAAAGTCCCGTCCCTTCCCTCGTCCAAATATATACCACATTGGCTCCTTTAGTCTCTACACCCGCGCGCAGTGATACAAAAAAGAAGAAAATACAGTCATGAGGTTACATCGGCACATGGCCATTCCTCAGTTTGTCAGTTCTGCCACAGTCCTTCTGCTTTCGCATACTCCTCCGCTGCTTCCGCCGTTCCAAAATAAAAGTCCCTGAGCTTGTAAGTCACCCTCAGCTTCGCTGGATATACAATGCTGCACCGCACCTTGCTAATGTACAGTGCCCTCTTCACCCGGTTGAAGGCAGCCCGCCTCCTTGCCAGCTCCACCGTAAAGTCCTGGTATACACGTATACCAGCTCCAGCCCACTGCACCACCCGCTTCTGCTTGGCCCAGCTCAGGACCTTCTCCTTCACCATGTACTTACGGAAGCACAGAGTCACTGCCCTTGGCGGCTCACTCGCCTTTGGTACAGGCCTCCACGACCAATGAGCCCAATCCAGTTCATATCGGGAGGGGTCCTCCCCCTCCCCCAGTAGCTTTGCTAGCATCGCGGCAAAATACTCAGTCGGCTTCGGTCCTTCAACTCCTTCGGGCAGCCCCACAATCCTCAAATTCTATCGCCTGGATCGGTTTTCCAGGTCTTCCATTTTTCCTTGCAGATTCTTGTTCGTGTCCATCACCTTCCGCATCTCTTTCCCCATCGAGGTAAGTTGATCACCGTGCTTCATTACCGTCTCCTCCACTTCCTTCAGCGCCTCCCCTTGCTCTCGCATCTCCGCCACTGCGCTCGCCACCTCCGTCCTCACCGGGGAAACCGCCTCCTCCACCAGCACACTCAAAGCCTCCCTCATCTCCTTCCTCACCGTCTCCATGCATTTCGCAATCTGCGCCAACTGCTTTTCAAATTCCGCAGCCATCATCTTGGTTATTTCTTCAGCCGTAAGCAGTGCGGCCTTCCCTGGTGCTCGAGCGTCCATTTTTTTTCGGCCGTTTTTCTGCTCACCCTCAACATTTTTCTTTGTTCTTTTTTTCCTCCTGTATCTTCTCAGTGCCTCCTCCGTGCCTTCTCCCTTCTTCTGCCGCCTCCGTGGACCCTGGGACCGGGCTTAAAGCCCTGAAATTGCCGTTCCCGAGCGGGGGCTCTCCATTGTGCGGCCGCCTCCCGCCCGCCGTCACCGGAAGTCCACAGTGGGCATCTTGACAAATACACGAATAGGTTGGGAAAGAGGGATACGGACCCCGGAAGTGTGGAAGATTTTAGTTTAGACGGGCAACAAAGTCGGCGCAGGCTTGGAGGGCTGAAGGGCCTGTTCATGTGCTGTACTTTTCTTTGTTCTTTGTTCTTGTTCTTTGTACATTAAAAATGTCTGCAAGTGCAACTTTCTCTGTCCAAACACTTCAAATGTCTATGATTTAATATTTCATAGGTTATAAAAAGTTTTTTTCTGAGATAATATTTATTTACACATATTTGGCAAATTAATTTACTTGTAATTTTATGACTTGTTAGCTACATGTGAAATCTGCTCTGCATACATTAATTGTGTGGAGTTGGCCTCTGTGAGGAGAAGACTTATAAAATCTTCAGTTCAGGACACAATGGAACACATTTTTAATTTATGTACCAAGGATTCACACATGCTGCCGAAACAGACGCGATGACCTTAAATGGATACAGGTAACAATATAAGTTAAATAACTGGCAAGCAATGAAAACTAGTGGGGTCAATATGGGAACTTCCAAGGCACAACAGAAATATTCACGCATTAAGGGAAAACAAGATAGGCTCACAATAGCAAATCTATCGCAGAAGACTTGAGCCTAAAGCAAAAAGCTCCTGAGATGAAAGATGACAAATTTGTCAATTGGCTGAGTATTCAGGGCAGCACGGTAGCATTGTGGATAGCACAATTGCTTCACAGCTCCAGGGTCCCAGGTTCGATACCAGCTTGGGTCACTGTCTGTGCGGAGTCTGCACATCCTCCTCGTGTGTGCGTGGGTTTCCTCCGGGTGCTCCGGTTTCCTCCCACAGTCCAAAGATGTGCAGGTTAGGTGGATTGGCCATGATAAATTGCCCTTAGTGTCCCAAAATTGCCCTTAGTGTTGGGTGGGGTTAGTGGGTTATGGGGATAGGGTGGAGGTGTTGACCTTGGGTACGGTGCTCTTTCCAAGAGCCGGTGCAGACTCGATGGGCCGAATGGCCTCCTTCTGCACTGTAAATTCTATGATGATAATTTGTAAAGTTAATTGATTTTTTAATGGCAACAGTTGCAGTATGTTAGAAGTGAAGGGAGAATACCCGATAGATTAACACTGGTATCCCTCTTGTTTGTAAGGTTTAATGAATGATTCAATTATCTGGCATTCGAGAGGGAATTCAAGTGTGTAGGCAGCACACTTGCACAGTCTATGATTTCAAGATGAGGTCCTGAATTGTCATTCGCCACTATAAACCCTGGATTTAAAAAAATACCCCTAAACTATTGTCTTAAATGAAAACTAAGCAGAATTCCAAATTTTGCAGATGAAATTGAGTTGTGTATTCAGTCCTGGAGACTGACGGGGATCAACAGGCCTGTTGAAGCATGGAACCTATAGAGGGATTCAACTGAAAAGGAAGAAGATGGCCTTTTCATAAAACCTGCATTTAAAAAAAATCTTCAATTAAACTGTTACCAATAAAAGAGTTCACTATGAGAGGAATTTGTCATGGTTTTCACGATCTGTGTCTGAATGAGAGACAGAGCAAAAGACAGTGGGATACATGCTTAATGATAATTTGGAACAAACAAGTCAACACTCATGCACATTAATTAATCACTAAAAATACTTTCAGTATGAAAATGCAATGTTCCTGTGAAAAACACAGTAAGTACAGAATGCTTGCCAGCAAATTTCAAGTTTTTCAACAGAATAAGGAGTATGGTAAATCACTCCTGTAATCCTGATAATTACTTGAATGTAACGGAGGCAGTGGTAATTGTACAGATGTTCAAAAGATATATTATAACACTGAATTCAAAGTTATCTAATCTCATTGCAAAGCATTTCATCATTCTCAAAACAGTAGCAAATGCAAATCCGGGCAATTAGTTTTAAATGAGAAGTTGAAGCGACAGAAAATAATGTCTTCCAGATAACTTTTCTTTCCCAAAATCCACTTTCAAAAAAATAAAGTCTTACATGAGCATCTTTTGAGTTAAAAATGAGATCCGTATGCTGTGTGAACATTATTCTAAATTAAAATTTTTTAACTACCCAATTATTTTTTTCCAATCAAGGGGCAATTTAGCGTGACCAATTCACCTACCATGCACATGTTTTAGGTTGTGGGGGTGAGACCCACGCCGACATGGGGAGAATGTGCAAACTCCACATGGACAGTGACCCAAGGCCAGGATTGAACCCGGATATTCAGCGGCGTGAGGCAACAGAGCTAACCACTGCGCTACCCTGCCGTTTGACTGCGTAAGCATTACGTTTCTTCGCGCTGTTTTTCCTCAATTTCCATGGATTAAAGTTAATAAAAATAGCAGAACAAAACCATGATTGATCTGAAAACATACCAGCTTATTCAAGATGATTTTGGGAAGCATATTTATTCCAAATAGACCTAACATTAAGTAACAAACTCGGACTAATTCAGCAATCCTGAAATTATAACCAGGATTACTCGGCTCTCATGATCTCCATTGCTCCCAAGCAACTTGAAAGGTTAGTTGATTTACCAGATTCATCAATTGACTGTCAATTTTCCTACTGTACAATGAGTCATAGAGTCTACAGCTCAGGAAAGGCCCTTCGGCCCATCGTGTCTGCACTGGTCAAAAACAATCACCAAACTATTCTCAGCCCATTTTCCAGCACATGTCCCATAGCCTTGTATGCCTTGGCATCACAAGTGCACATCTAAATATTCCTAAATGTTATGAGGGTCTCTGCCTCCTCCACCCTTTCAGACAATGAGTTCCATACTCCATCACCTTCTGGGTGAAAAACGTTTTCCTCACATCCCCTCTGAACCTCCCGCCGCTTACCTTAAATCTATGCCCCCCTGGTCATTGGTCCCTCCACCAAGGGGGAAAGCTTAATCCTGTCTACTCTATCTATGCCCCTCAGAATTTTGTACATAATGTCCCCCCCACTTCCCCAGCCTCCTCTCCTCCAAGGAAAACAACCCCAGACTATCCAACCTCTCTTCAAAACTAAAACGTTTCAGTCCAAGCAACATCCTGGTAAATCTCCTCTATATCCTTCCCGTGCTACCACATCCCTCCTATAATGTGGATTCCAGAACTGCACACAATACTTCAGCTGTGGCCTAACCAATGTTTTATACACCTCCAGCCTTACCTCCCTGCTCTTAAACTCTATGCCTCTGCTAATAAACGGAAGTATATCATATACCTTCTTTACCACTGTATCCATGTGCCCTGCTAACTTAAGGGACCGGTGTACATGTACAACAAGGTCCCTCTGATCCTCTGTGCTTTTCAAGGCCCTGTCGTTCATCAAGTATTCCCTTACCTTGTTTGCCCTGCCTAAGTGCATCACCTCACATTTATCCGGATTGAATTCCATTTGCCACGGAGCAGCCCATTTGAACAGCCCTTCTATATCCTTCTGTAATCTGAAGCTTTCCTCCTCACTTTTTAACACTCCACCAATTTTCGTATAATTCGCGAACATAACGATCAACACTCCTACATTCAAGTCTAAATAATTTATATAAACCACAAATAGCGTGGGCCCCAACACTGAACCCTGCAGGACCCCACTGGTCAGAGGCTTCCAGTCAGAAAAATACCCCTCGACCATCATCCTTTGCTTCCTGCCACTCAGCCAATTCTGGATCCAATTTGCCAAATTTCCTTGGATGCCATGGGCTCTTACCTTCGCCATCACTCTTCCATATGAGACCTTATCAAAAGCCTTGCTGAAGTCCAAGTAGACTACATCAAGTACATTGCCCTCACATACACACCTGGTCACCTCTTTGAAAATTAATTCAAGTTGGTAGAACATAACAAAACCAATGACTGTTCTTGTTTAATCGCTACCTCTCCAAATGCAGATTAATTTTGTTCTCTCAGAACTGCTTCCAATAGTTTCCCCACCACTGAGGTTAGATTGATTGGCCTGTAGTTTCCTGGTGCATCCCTTCCTCCCTTGTTGAATAAAGGTACCACATTGGCTATCCTCCAGTCCTCAAGCACCTCTCCTATGGCTAGAGAGGAACTGAAAATTATTGCCAGCGCCACTGCTTTTTGCTCCCTTGCTTCACTCAACAGCCTGGGATACATTTCATCTGACCCTGGAGATTTATTTACTTTTAAGCCTGCCAGACCACTCAGAAACTCCTCTTTGTCTATGTTAATTTCTTTAATTTTATCACTGTCCCCTTCTTTGATTTCGTGATCCACATCGTCCCTCTCACTCATGAACACTGACACAAAGAATTCAGTTAGAACCCTACCCATGTTCTCCGGCTCCACAGACAAATTACCACTGTGGGCCTTAACTCTTTCCCTAGTTATTCTTTTACCCTTAATGTACTTTGAAAACAACTTAAGATTTTCCTTTATTTTACCTGCCAGCCTCCTTTCATGTCTCCTTCTTGCTCTCCTAATTTCCTTTTTAAGTTCCCTCTTACACATTCTATATTCCTCCGGGGCTTCTGCTGTTTTGAGTCCTCGGTATCTCTTTCTCCAATGTTATATATTCCTTGATATCCAGGGTTCACTGGATTTGTTGGTCCCACCTATTTTCTTTATTGGAACATATTGGCCGTGTACTATTTTCCTTACCGAATAATCCCAGTCCACTCTGGCAACTCATATCTGATCTTGGGCTAGATTCTCTGGTTGCCAGTCGCGTGTTTCTCTTAGGCACGCTGTTTGCTACTCCTGCTGCTTGTCAATGGGATTTCCCATTGAAGCCATCCCATGACACCGTGAAACCCGTGGATGGGGGTGCACTGATGGCCAGACCAGAGAATCCCAACGGCTGGAAAATTCCAGCCAATATTTCACCTTAATGCCTGTTTTTCTGCTTTTCCATCCCTTGCTCTTCCACCACTGCCTGGCCGCATTTCAGTTTTACGGTACCTGAAAGGATTAGGTGCCGTCTCCAACCAGAATGCTAGCTGGTCACAAATTGGACCTCTCCATTTGGTCGCACAGACATTCAAAAGTGGTTTCAGTACTGGCTGAACGCAGTAATCACGCAAATCAACATACAGTACAGAGTTGGAATGCTTCTTTAACAGGTAAGGGCTAATCACTGTTTGTGATCCTGCACTTGTTTTCAGGACCTATGATATTTTGCCCCTTTAAGTTTAAGTATCTGGCCATGCTGCTAGAGGATCTTCCTTACAATCGACCTGCATGGATTAAATATGGATTGTAGAACTGTCTAGAGGGTCAGAATGAGATGTTGCTATGCTGCACAACCGATGAACTCTTACATTATGGAAGCTGTTTTTTCAGAGAGACCCATCAATGCGCAAAAACACTGAGAAATAGGATTTTAAATATAGACGGAGGCCATTTAGTCAATTGTGCCATTTCTGGTTCTTTGCTCGAGTAATTGAAAACTAAACGCAATGGATTGAGATGTACCCATTGTCCTGTATCTTTCTTTTAAACATTTATCCAATTTTCCAGAAAGCCAGAATAGTCTCTGCCTCTGCCCTAGCAAACCATACCATGTTTTAACAACCCGCTGTATAAAGAAATTCTCCTTGCTTTTCTCTTTTCATGACAACTTGAACAAAGTTAATGACCCCTTCCTAACTACAGTAAAGGGTTTTGGTATTCATTCTATTAAACCATTACATATTTGAAGAACTTTGATTAAATTTCACCTCGGTCTTCTCTGCTCCAATGAAAATAACCTCAAGTCTCTCTTAAATATAGTTTCTTGTCTCTGTTATCATCTTGGTGAATTCATGCTGGGTGCTCTTCTCACTTTAATGCTCATTCCATGATGGAGTGGCCAAAATTGCACACATTACTCTAAATGTCCAAAATCAATGTTTTGCATAAACTCACATACTCTGCGCCCCTATTTATAACCCTTAAAATGTTGTTGGTTTTCTTACAACTTCATCGACTGTATCATGAAAGAATTGTGGGATGGATACTCCACTGTCAGGATTCTCTGTTGTGCCGGCAGCCCGGGGAATCTAGACGGCGTGGGGCTGCCCACAATGGGTAACCCCATTGGCTGGCTGGCGAGACGGAGAATCCTGCCCTGTGTATTTGAATCAGCAGGTGTCTCTGTTCATCTGCATCCTTCAGTCTTTCCTTTAAGTATACATTCCCATTCCTTGTTTTCCTGCCAAAATGTATTACCTCACACTGACCCATAATAGATTTCTTTGCCACTTCTGTTGACCTCTCTATGTCTCCCTTGAGCTTTTTATAAACCTCCTTGATAGTTGAGCCCTACTTTTGCATTGGCAACAACATTTGAGATTATGCTCCCTTAATTGTCTCTTTTTTGGGGACCAAAAGTGGGTTCAATGCAAACTCACAGGGTACACCACCTCCAACCCTTTGTGAACTCAATTACCTTGCATCTTATTTCCATCTGTCAACCAATTTCTGCTAAATTTCTTGTAACATATGCTTAGAATTTTCTAACACTTTTTTTGTGAGCCACATTATCAACACCTTCTAAAAAATTGTATCTGTTACATCTACTTTTTTTCTTATTTATTGAATCAGTCACTCTTTTTAAAAAAATCTGCTAAATTTTCCAAATACTACTTGATTCTAAAGCCATGTTAGTTGTTCCTGTATTTTTAAGTGCTCAATTTTATCGCATATTATGTGCTGTATGGGATTGTCCTTAACTGACACTTATATAGAGTTACCCAGCTTATATTTCTACTCTTTTTTGAACAAAGTTGTAATTTTCCAGTTAGTTGCACAATACAACTTGATTGAAAAATTGTAGTCATAATCTCCTCTTCTCTGCTTTCTTTCAAAAACCTAAGGTACATGCCAACATGATCTGGCGACTTATCCACCCAGAGTTTGACTTTTTTAAAGCAACTTCCTTTCTAAAATTGTTTTTAACAACTGTTTTACATCCTAATTTCTACAATCATTTAATATTTCTGTCATTCCTTTTTTCTCTACAATTGGATTCCCTCCGGAATTCCTCATTGGGTCAACCATCTACTTTAATTGCTATATCCTTACAAAAGCCAGAATCAAACATTGTGCATAAATACTGCTGCAACATCTGTGTGACAATGTGAGAAGAACTGGTAAACCTGCAGGCCATTATGGAGCCTGTGACAACACCATCAACAGGGGAGCCCTTAAGAATATATGTCGAGTTAATGGACGGTATTTTCCTGAAGAATCCCGCTGGCATGAATGGCCGGGAAATAGGTATCTTTTTTCGAAGAATACTTCAACTGTGATCACAGAATCCCTACAGTGCAGAAGGAAGCCATTTTGCCCATTGCATCTGCCCTCTGAAAGAGCACCCCACCCAGGCCCACTCTCCCGTTACCCTACCTAACCTTTTGGACACTAAGGGACAATTTAGAATATCCAACCTCATCTAACCTGCACAACTTTGGACTGTGGGAGGAAACCGGAGCACCTGGAGGAAACCCACACAGAGACTGTGAGAAAGTGCAAACTCCACACAGTCAGCCATCTGAGGTTGGAATTGAACCTGGGTCCCTGACGTTGTGAGGCTGCAGTGCTAATCACTGTGTCACCGTGCTGCCCCTTTGAGACCTGGAACTTGGTTTTAAGTAGACTGTCAATTTTGGCTTTGAAATGTTGGGAAATCAATTCAAATAAACCTTGACAGTGGGTTTCACATTCCTAACTAGTGGTCAAGACATGGGTGAAACAGCTATATCTTAGTCATACCATATGCACTTAACTAGCTGCTCAGATGAGTGAAGAAGGGAGAGATGGCAGGCAAGATTGACCAGCCAATAGACAGAAGTACTTGAAGTAGTTTTAGACCCAGCTCATGACCGGGCGCTACAAGTGTCAAAAGAACACCACTCCTTCACTCTACTGCCAAGTACTCCCCCCTCCCCCCCACCCCACACCTCCAGACCACCACCACCACAAATAAACAGTGGATGTGGTATCCAATTTACACCTCTGTTGACCTAACACTCAGACGTGTTACGTAGTTTACGTCACACATTATCACCATAGGCAAGCATGCTTGGAGCAGAAGTAAGGCAGTCTTGCACGTATATTGCACTTTCAAGACTCCAGGACATCGCAAAATGCTTCACAGCCAATGAAGCACTTTGAAGTGTAGTCACTGTTGTAATGTAGGAAACATGGCAGCAAATCTGCATGCAGCAAACCCCCATAAATAGTAATATGGCAATGATCAGTTTTCTGCTTTTTACTGATACCAGTTGAGAAGTAAACTGGTTGCCTCTTCTTTAGAAGACAATTTATTTTCAGAAAGGCACATTAAGTAGAATGTGGTGCGCCGATACGTTTGCTGTACATGACAATTAAGGCATCGTTGGTTGAACAGAACATGTTGCTAATGAGATCAATATACAATGCTGATGATCCTAGCATTGCTCATACATAGATATATTTGGAATGGTGCTGTTACACAATGCCAGAAGCACCAATTCTCCCAGGCTCTATATCAGCTCACTTAATTCTTCTTCATTCTTTTCCTCTATCCCTGGCACTGTATCCGATTGGTGGAAAGTCTTATATCCGCCAAAAAACTCACAGGCACAGTGGAAATCCTGGTCAAAATCTCTGAAGATCTAAATGTCTGTCAATTTGAGGCATTTACATTTTCAAACAGCTATGTGAGAATGTTTTCTTCAAAACAAATAAATGAATGAATGAGGGACAGTTTACTACACAGAACTACCTATATTAATATTGACCATTTTTCCATTCCGCTGACCACCAATTGCCCCATAATTGCTTCAGTCCAAAAGCGAATTGCAACTTCAAATTTAATACCTTGAACAGCCACGGCATTGTTCCACGGCAACGAGGCAGTGATGGAATGGTAATGTCACCGGACTAGAAACCTAGAAAGATTCTCCATGGACATGCGTTCTGTAATACTCGCAGGAGTCCCGAGAAGGCTTCAACTCAAAGATTTATTATTCAGTTAAAGAAATGTAAGCACGCATTTCTTTGCAGTACATCCAGTGGGCAGTACATCCAGTCCCAGCTAGGACCTTTCGAAGATGCCGGTTCCAATCCGGGTCGGCTTTTATCTGCCCGATTCAACGAGCCCTGCTGTTAGGCCTCTGCCCATCAGCGGTGGAGCTCCTATTCTATGAGCTCCACAGGGGGGTCAATCGGGTCATCCCCTGGGTCTCGTGGGGATTATTACATTACAGCTGGTAGAATTTAAATTAATTTTCAAAAATCTGGAATTGAAAACTAATCTCAGTAACTGTGACCATTACTGGTCACAATCATCAATCGTCATAAAAGGCAATCTGGTTCACTAATGTCCTTTCGGGAAGGGAATCTGCCATCCTTCCATGGCCTGTATGAGTCCAGACACAGGGCAATGTGGTGGACCCTTAACTCCATTCTAAAATAGAACTTCACTCTAAAATGGTTGTCCAACTCGTCCAAAGACGGAAAAATCCCTCATTAAGTTGGAGGGAGATGGACTGCTTTACAACCTTTGTAACAAAGACCATAAGACATAGGAGCGGAAGTAAGGCCATTCGGCCCATCGAGTCCACTCCACCATTCAATCATGGCTGATTTCAACACCATTTACTCTCTCTCCATAGCCCTTAATTCCTCGAGAAATCAAGAATTTATCAACTTCTGTCTTAAAGACACTCAACGTCCCGGCCTCCACTGCCCTCTGTGGCAATGAATTCCACAGACCCACCACTCTCTGGCTGAAGAAATTTCTCCTCATCTCTGTTCTAAAGTGACTCCCTTTTATTCTAAGGCTGTGCCCCCGGGTCCTAGTCTCCCCTGCTTATGGAAACAACTTCCCTACATCCACCCTATCTAAGCCATTCATTATCTTGTAAGTTTCTATGAGATCTCCCCTCAACCTCCTAAACTCCAATGAATATAATCCCAGGATCCTCAGACGTTCATTGTATTTTAGGCCTACCATTCCTGGGATCATCCGTGTGAATCTCTGCTGGACCCGCTCCAGTGCCAGTATGTCCTTCCTGAGGTGTGGGGCCCAAAATTGCTCACAGTATTCTAAATGGGGCCTAACTAATGCTTTATAAAGCTTCAGAAGTACACCCCTGCTTTTATATTCCAAGCCTCTTGAGATAAATGACAACATTGCATTTGCTTTCTTAATTACGGACTCAACCTGCAAGTTTACCTTTCGAAAATCCTGGACTAGGACTCCCAAGTCCCTTTGCACTTCAGCATTATGAATTTTGTCACCGTTTAGAAAATAGTCCACGCCTCTATTCTTTTTTCCAGAGTGCAAGACCTCGCACTTGCCCACGTTGAATTTCATCAGCCATTTCTTGGGCCACTCTCCTAAACTGTCTAAATCTTTCTGCAGCCTCCCCACCTCCTCAATACTACCTGCCCCTCCACCTAGCTTTGTATCATCGGCAAACTTAGCCAGAATGCCCCCAGTCCCGTCATCTAGATCGTTAATATATAAAGAGAACAGCTGTGGCCCCAACACTGAACCCTGCGGGACACCACTCGTCATCGGTTGCCATTCCGAAAAAGAACCTTTTATCCCAACTCTCTGCCTTCAGCCTGACAGCCAATCGTCAATCCATGTTAGTACCTTGCCTCGAATACCATGGGCCCTTATTTTACTCAGCAGTCTCCCGTGAGGCACCTTATCAAAGGCCTTTTGGAAGTCAAGATAGATAACATCCATTGGCTCTCCTTGGTCTAACCTATTTGTTATCTCTTCAAAGAACTGAATATGTGAGGCAATCAGCTTATTTACAACAGCAAGGTTAGACTGGCTCTCCACTATTGGTCACTGTGGAATCTTTCATAATTAATTTTCTATATTGTGAGTGGAAGCACACTGTGAAAATCTTAAATGGGATGGAAAAAAGGGTCTCTGATATTCCCCAAATGAGTTTTGAGAGTCTTCCAAACTTGGACAATATCACAGGAAAATACATTATGTAAATATATTTGAAATGCAGGTGGAATATTTGTTTGACACTTAAGTATTTTTGGTTTATGGGCGGTATGGTGGCGCAGTGGTTAGCACTGTTGCCTCATGGCGCTGGGGACCCGGGTTCGATTCCGGTCCCAGGTCACTGTCCGTGTGGAGTTACACATTCTCCACGTGTTTGCTGGCGTCTCACCCCCACAACCCAAAAAGATGTGCAGAGTAGGTGAATTGGCCATGCAAAATTGCCCCTTAATTGGGAAAAAAAGAATTGGATACTCTAAATTTTGCAAAAAAGAAGTATTTTTGTTTTATGAAGCTGGAACTTTCGCTGGGATTTTCTGACATTGTCCCTCAATGCTCCTATCATTCACTTTCCCGGCTTGTTAAGTTTCTTTGTTTTTTCATTTAGTTCTCAACCATTCCTCATTCCTCTCTGCTCTTTGAAATTTTTTCCAATTTATTCCTCATTAAACTGACTACTGGCAATGCAGAATGTCACTTTCCTTACTTTATAATTGCAATGTCTCTCATCTGTTCTGACCTTGTATAACATTTAAAGAGAAATTCCAAAACCCAGTCATTTACTGAATTAGGCCACAAGATTTCATGGTTTAAAACAGTGCATCCCAGGTTTCCCACTGGAACATCATTTTAAGGTTTGAAAATTGCTGTGAGCCCAGAGTGCAGGGAGGGCTAGAGTTGTTGTGGGCGGCGGCAGGGGGGGGGGGGGGGGGGGGGGGGGGGCGGGGGGGGGCAGGGAGAGAGGGTGGTCACTGGCTTTTTTGGGGACAGGACTTGGGCCTCAAAGATTGGTCAGTTAGGTATTACACACTGTTTAAAAAAAACACAAGGACCTAAAGTGGTCTCACAGATTTCAATCCTTGTTTGCGACCTAACGGTTGGGAAGACCTGCTTTATAACAAACAAATGTTACAATACACTATTCAAGTAAAGTCAACACTGCCTTAGGTAATTACTTATACTTCACTGCAAAAAGTCCACTAAAACAATGATTTAAACTAAAACTCTCAACTGAACCCCTCTTTGTCACTATGACTTCTCCCACAAAGTCTTCAACTACTTATCAAGTTCTTGAAGACTATCCACTTTCTTGGGACTAACTCCAAACTTTTCCAGAGCTTTAAAGTCTGGGACTTTTAAGCTCAAACCAGATCTTCACTGTAGTGATTCCTGCGCAGTGGCTTTAACAGAAAATGGGTAAAAACCCTGATTTCTAATGGCTCTATTCTTCTGGTCCTTAATGGCTCCATAGCTCCTGGCAAATTATTTTACTCTGCCTTCTGAACTCACAGCTTACATGGATCAACTTGGATGCTTTCAGTTCCAACCTGAAAGACCTTCTGGCCAAAATCCCAGACAACTTTGCATGATTTCAATCAAGGGGAATCACTCATCTCTATGGTAACAGTGGTTAGCTGAGACGTCCAATCAATATTTGAATTGATTAACTTTTAGCTTCAAAACCAAACTTTTTGATTCCGGGTCACGGATGATTAATTTAAATCTCTAATGCATTAATGATCCTCTCCCTAAACTTTTTGATTCCCAAGAAGCTCCCTTGTTTACAAAGGTGCTTTTAGTTTATTTGATTTGAGACAGCTTAGCTAAATTAAACACCATGTGAAGACATTTGTAGATTTCTCAGACAGAACTTTCTGCTTTCACTGGTGGGGAGCTTGGAGATGAGAAGGTCTAGCAATTAGGCAGGATGGTGGCACAGCTGGAATCCTGCCATCTCCCTGGTACCATCAGGACAAAGCTCTGGGTGGGAAGGCCTATGATCAACCTTCCTGCCTCACTGCCTATTGAGGTCCTTAAATGGTAAATTAATGACCTGGTTTACAGGGTGGGTAACAAGTGAACAGTGCCTTACTGTGTCGGGGTGAACAAAGCGGCGGCGGCACTCGATGCCTGATTGAGGAATCAGAAGAGGGGGTTACTAATTCTCTGTATTTAAGACAGACCCTCATGGAATTCTGGGAGAAGCGTGAAGAGAAGCTGAGGAGAAGCATGGTGAGAAGCACAAGGAGACGCTGAGAACAGATTGAATGTTAATTAGAGATAGATAGCTCAAGGTCAAACCATCGTGTAGTTAGTGACTCGATAGAATATTGAATACTGTAATACAGATTCAATATCATTTATTATTATCTATAGCTCAGTAGAGTGTTCAAACTTAATTTAATAAGTAATGTAATAATAAATTAGTTGTGTTTCAATCTTTTGATTGGTATATTCTTTGTCAACACTACATTGGGTTATTCTGGAAGAAAAAACAAAGAATACAACATATTACCAGTCATGGTAATATAACACTCCCTGTACCACTCTCCCCCGATCCTCATCCCATGTACCCCGCCCCTCCCACCTTACATATCTGTGGTCTAGGTATGAGACTGTGGTACCTGTACTTCCTACATCAGCCTTGGCGTTCTTAGTGGCACACCCAAGCACAAGAACTGCTGGCCTCCGCCCCAAGGATCTTGATTCCAGGGGAAGGCCTGCAGCTAGCTTTGTCACTGCCTGGTTGGCATGTGGTTCCACCGACCTTCCCGAAAAGAGACAGTGCGCGTTTCTCATCAGCTCTCCCTGATGCCTCATCAAGATTCCACCTCTCATCTCTACCAAGAAACTCAGAAAAATTAACCCATTATTTCATGTTTTCACACTTCTACTTCTGATCTCTTTACGAAACATGGAGTATCCCATGGACTAATTACCTTTGGGGTGTCATCTTACATTTAACACTTCTATTTCTTCACCTAAAAATTCTATCTTTGAAGTACATGAATTATGGAATGATATATTCACAACACATCCTTTAAGCCTGAGTCCACTTTCGCCTCTTGTTTGCAACCAACTGAATGAAAACTCATAGAAAAATTATTTAAATGAGGAGGACAGACCAAAAAGCTAGATAGGATGTAGTACATATATCCAGATAAACGTATCAATGATGCGAATGTGAGAAGCAGGAAGAGAGAGAAAAACCTGAGGAACAATAAAAGCTTCAAGAAGCAACTAATAAGATAGAAAATTGAAATAAAAGCATTGAGAGTGTAAAAACTGAAATCTTACAAACTGAAATTGAAAAATGGCTCAATGTTTCAGCTTAATGAACAAAAGCAAAGAAATAACACTTTCAATTAAACATCCTAAAATGAGTCTGAAATCAAAACTATTGATTAACAAAATCAATATTCGAGAGAGAAAATAAGTGTTTCAGGAAGAAGGCCTGTGTATACATAGATGTACAACCATTTGAAGCTGGAACCTCAGTGGGTATAGACAGAGTGGATAGTCAGAGGCTTCTTCCCAGGGTAGAGGGGTCAATTACTAAGGGACATAAATTTAAGGTGCGAGGGGCAAGGTTTAGAGGAGATGTACAAGGTAAGTGTTTTTACACAGATGGTAGTGGGTGCCTGGAACTCGCTGCCAGAAGAGGTGGTGGAAGCATGGACAATAGTGACGTTTAAGGGGCATCTTGACAAATACATGAATAGGATGGGAATAGAGGGATACAGAACCCGGAAGTGTAGATGATTTTAGTTTAGATGGGCAGCATGGTCGGCGCAGGTTGGAGAGCCGAAGGGCCTGTTCCTGTGCTGTATTTTTCTTTGTTTTTTGTTCTGTATTTATGATGCTCATGCAGTAATTGACTACTTATAAATGACGTGGAGTGAAATACACTACTTTGAAACACCAAACATATAAGCCAGTCTCAAAGTTTGATCCTTGAGTCCTTCAATGTTTGATCAGAAGAACAGTGATTTAAACTTTAAACTTTAAATTTATCATAGTAATTTAAACTAACTGAGTTAATTATTCCTTGGTTTTGCACATTTGATTTTTATGGTTGATGTAATTGGTAAAGAATTTAACTGGAAAGTTACATCTATTCATAGAACAAAGATGCTGGTTAAGTTAAGGAAATATTCCATTGCAATGGTGCAAATAAAGTATAAATTTACAGTGCAATCAAGTAATTTGAAATTGGGAGAAAGAGCACTAATAAAAATTAGATGTAAGAATAGATTATTTAGTTCCTATCGAACAGCTTATGAAAACCAATGAAAATTTCCAAATGGTGACATTTATTTAAATCCTCTACTCGGGCAGGGTAACATTTGATCCTGAAAGCGCCTTACAATACCTAATATTTTTGACAAACTGGCTTTGCTAAAGCAGACGCAATGACAGAAAATTTGGATGTTCAGTGCCCATTTTTGGAGCACTCTGAGCGACTTTAGAGGTTCAAAGTGATGTCGACAGTGCACATATACACATTTCTGGAGTTGGGCTGGATACGATAGCAAGTGCACAGTGAGAGCAAATTGGAAATATGCAGAGGAGGCAGCCCTGCCACTTTGGAACTCAGCACTCCAGCTAAAACTCTCTTAGAATCAAGTATGGCTCAACACACATTCAGCAGTAGGAAGGAACGCACACAAGTACTATTTAATGGGATCATTGACTACAATCACGTTAGTAGATTTATGTCTGCAGGCTGTTCCTCTGATTATTCAGGTATCACATGCTTTCTACAACTCATTAAAGTTGCTAAAATCTATGGGAAGTGATGGCATATGTACCAAAGGACTTGGTACTGACATCAAGGCTTCTTCATAAATCAGTTCCTTTCTGGCATAGGTGCAATAGCAGACATTCTCCTTTAAATACAGCACGGCACGGAGAATCAGCAAAGGCCACACAAAGCAAGACAAGCTGCGAGAAGTATCCGAAAGAGGGGGAAGCTGGGCGCTCTACAGAGGGTCATATCTGCCGAGCGTGTTCAAAGGTCAATTTACCAGCATGAATCTCAGTGAGGAACTATGGGAAGCATTTTAACTGTCAGGGAGGGAGAGTGGTAGTACCAGGTATTGCGGTACCTAAGAGGCTGATGACCATTGGTTAAACAAAGGAGTTTACCATTGGCTGTTGTTACTTCGCTCCGCCTGTCAACGGTGCCGTCCCAGCAGCCTTCACTTTCTGTACCGAAGCTGCTGGGGAACAAGTTTTAGTCGAGTAAAGCCTTAAGTTATGAAATCACTTTGTCTTGAGTGTAATTGATCGCGCATCAATTTAATCTACTAGACTTAAGCTGGAAGGATGGATCTCCGAATCAAACCGGTGTGCCTTCAACTCAGCCTCCATGCTGAGAACTCGGCTGCAATATTTAAACACTGGCTGGCGTGCTTTAAGGGCTACCTCAAGACGGCCGGAGGCACTCCCTCAGAAGGACAGAAAATGCACCTCTTGCGTTCAAGGGTCAGCCCTGGGGTCTACCCCCTTATCGAGGTGGCGGAGGACTATGATGCTGCGATCAAACTGCTAAAAGGACATTATATCCGCCCTGTAAATCAGGTCTACGCATGTCACCTGCTTGCAACTAGACGGCAAAGCCCCGGGGAATCGTTGGAAGATTTCTACCGGGCGCTACTGGTGCTGGGCCGAAACTGTGGCTGCCCGCAAGTTTCGGGGAGCGAGCACACGGAACTTTTAATCAGGGATGCCTTCGTAGCAGGTATGAGCTCCTCAGATATCCGCCGAAGACTCCTAGAAAAGGGCACCCTGGGACTTAGAGAGGCACGGGCCCTGACAGCGTCCATGGACGTTGCCTCCAAAAACGCGCAGTCCTATGCGCCCGACCGCGCGGCGGCACCCTGGGCTGCGTAGCACCCCGCAGCGGCAGCCCCACAGACCTTCCCCTGACCCCGCAGGCCTGCGCTACGAGACGGCCGGCTAACGCCGCCGTGCCCCGCTGTTTCTTCTGCGGGCAGGCGAATCATCCCCGCCCGCGCTGCCCGGCCCGCACCGCCGCCTGCAAAAGGTGCGACAAGAAGGGCCACCTTGTGGGGGTCTGCCAGGCCCGTGCCGTGGCCGCGGTCTCCAGCGACTCCGGACCACCGCGGCAACCCCCCCTTCAGGCCCCGCCCGGCCAGCGCTCACCGCCACCCCCCTATCCCTGGGCCACGTGCGACCCACGGGCATGGCCATCTTGCCCCTCGGACACCACGCTGGACGGGTGGGCGCCGCCATTTTGTCCATCCCCGCTGCCATCTTGTTCATCCCCGGACACCATGTGCGACCCATGGGTGACGCCATCTTGGATGGGGCCCCAGGCCCCCAGCACGACCGACTACACGCTGCCCGATCAGAACTCGCAACTGCTTCATCTGGCCTCGGTGACACTGGACCAAAGTCGACCCCGGACATTCGCAACAGCTACAACGACGGTCTTCATCAACGGCCACGAGACATCTTGCCTGATTGACTCTGGGAGCACGGAAAGCTTTGTTCACCCCGACACAGTAAGGCACTGTTCACTTGTTACCCACCCTGTAAACCAAAGGATCTCCCTGGCCTTCGGGTGGAGATAAAGGGGTTCTGCCTAGCGAACCTCATTGTCCAAGGCAGGAAATTCGACAATTTCCGCATGTATGTCCTGCCGCACCTCTGCGCGGCTACCCTCCTGGGGCTGGACTTCCAATGCAATTTGCAAAGCCTGACCTTTAAATTCGGCGGCCCTATACCTCCCCTTACTGTCTGCGGCCTCGCGACCCTTAAGGTCGACCCGCCTTCACTGTTTGCGAACCTCACCCCGGATTGCAAACCCGTCGCCACCAGGAGCAGGCGGTACAGTGCCCAGGACTGGACCTTCATCAGGTCCGAGGTCCAAAGGCTGCTGAGGGAAGGGGTCATCGAAGCGAGCAACAGTCCCTCAAGTAGTGGTGGTAAAGACCGGGGAGAAACATAGGATGGTCATTGACTACAGCCAGACCATCAACAGGTTTACGCAGCTGGATGCATACCCTCTCCTCCGTATAGCCGACCTGGTAAACAGGATCGCACAACACAAGGTCTTCTCCACGGTGGATCTCAAGTCCGCCTACCACTAGCTACCCCTCCGTAATAGTGACCGCAGGTACACTGCCTTCAAAGCAGATGGGCGGCTCTATCAATTTTTAAGAGTTCCCTTTGATGTCACTAATGGGGTCTCGGTTTTCCAGCAAGAGATGGACCGAATGGTTGACCGGTACAGCTTATGCGCAACGTTCCCGTATCTGGATAACGTCACCATCTGTGGCCAGGACCAGCAGGACCACGACACCAACCTCCGCAAATTTCTCCAGACCGCGAAAATCCTTAACCTGATATACAATAAGGATAAATGCGTGTTTAGCACCGACCGTCTAGCCATTCTAGGCTACATAGTGCGAAATGGAGTTATAGGCCCCGACCCTGAGCGCATGCGCCCCCTTATGGAGTTCCCCCTCCCTCACTGCCCCAAGGTCCTGAAGCGCTGCCTCGGGTTTTTCAGCTATTACGCACAGTGGGTCCCCAACTACGCAGACAAAGCGAAGCCCGACCCCTAATCCAGTCCACAACCTTCTCCCTGTCGACGGAGGCCCGCCAGGCCTTCAGCCGCATCAAAGCAGGCATTGCAAAGGCCACGATGCGCACCATCGATGAGTCCCTTCCCTTCCAGGTCGAGAGTGATGCGTCCGACGTAGTTCTGTCGGCCACCCTCAACCAAGCGGGCAGGCCCGTGGCTTTCTTCTCCCGTACCCTCCATGCTTCCAAAATTATCCATTACTTGGTCGAAAAAGAGGCACAAGCCATAGGAGAAGCTGTGACACATTGGAGGCATAACCTGGCCGGCAGGAGATTCACTCTCCTCACGGACCAACGGTCGGTTGCCTTCATGTTCGATAATGCACAGCGGGGCAAGATTAAAAACGACAAGGTCTTGCGGTGGAGGATAGAACTCTCCACCTTCAACTACGAGATCTTGTACTGTCCGGGGAAGCTAAACGAGCCTCCTGATGCCCTGTCCCGCGGCACTTGTGCAACTGCACAAGTGGACCGCCTCCGAGCCCTCCACGGGGACCTCTGCCTCCCGGGGGTCACTCGTTTCTTCCACTTCATCCAGACCCGCAACCTGCCCTATTCCATCAAGGAGGTCAGGACAGTCACCAGGGACTGCCAAATCTGCGCGGAGTGTAAACCGCACTTCTACCGGCCAGAGAGGGCGCACCTGATAAAGGCGTCCCATCCCTTTGAACGCCTCAGCATGGATTTCAAAGGCCCCCTCCCCTCCACCGACCGCAACACGTATTTCCTGAACGTGATTGACGAGTACTCCCGGTTCCCATTCGCCATCCCCTGCCCAGACATGACCATAACCACCGTCATCAAGGCCCTCCAGGGTATCTTTACACTGTTCGGTTTCCCCGCGTACATACACAGTGATAGGGGGTCCTCCTTTATGAGCAACAAACTGCGTCAATTCCTGCTCAGCAAGGGCATCGCCTCGAGCAGGACGACCAGTTACAACCCCCGGGGAAACGGACAGGTGGAGAGGGAGAACGGAACGGTCTGGAAGACTGTCCTACTGGCCCGACGATCCAGGAATCTCCCAGTCTCCCGCTGGCAAGAAGTCCTCCTGATGGCCCTCCACGCCATCCGGTCGCTGCTCTGTACAACTCCCAATCAGACACCTTATGAACGTCTCCTTGTTTTCCCCAGGAAGTCCTCCTCTGGGACCTCGCTCCTAACCTGGCGAGCGACACCCAGACCCATCCTGCTTCGGAAGCACGTGCGGGCGCACAAGTCGGACCCGTTAGTCGAGAGGGTCCATCTGCCGCACGCTAACCCCCAGTACGCCTACGTGGCATTCCCTGACGGCCGGCAAGATACAGTCTCCCTTCGGGACCTGGCGCCCGCCTGACCCCCCCCCCCCCCCCCCCCGAACCATTACCTCCCCCCCCCCCCCCCCCCCCAACAGCACCTCACTGGAGGGTCAGTACTCCCGCCGCTCCTGCCTAGGCCCGCCCACCGACCGACGCCCCCTACAGGCCCCCCCCCCGCGTCAACCGTTTGCCCCAACAGCGCCGCCTAGGGATGACGAAGCTGCCAGTGAGACTGAAACCACGCTCCTGGAGTCGCAACCACCGAGACCCCCACCGAAGCCCAGACGCTCCAGAAGGACAACCAGGCCACCCGATCGACTGATTGCTTCACTGTGACTTTAACTGTGAATGAACACTTTGTGAATATCCTCGACAGCATGGTACCTCCATACCTGATCATACCATGTTAAAGGCGACTGTTACCACTGGCCACCCCCCCCCCCCGCTGGACTCTTTTTAACAGGGGGTGTTAGTACCAGGTATTGCGGTACCTAAGAGGCTGATGGCCACTGGTTAAACCCAGGAGTTTCCCATTGGCTGTTGTTATGTAGCTCCGCCTGTCAGAAACAGTGCCGTCCCAGCAGCCTTCACTTTCTGTACCGAAGCTACTGGGGAACAGTTCTAGTCGATTAAAGCCTTCAGTTATGAAATCACTTCGTCTTGAGTGTAATTGATCGCGCATCAGGGAGGTGGTGGTGGGGTGCATGTTGTGCGTGTGTGTGTATGTTGTGGAACTCAGTTAATTAATAAAAATATTTAAATTCCCAATTAACTCAGGGTTTAACCCTCAATTTAACAGCCAGTGTGCCAAGGGCCACCCCGGTTGGAGAAAATCCAGGAGTGTTTCTGTAAGTGAAACTGACAGCCTTTAAAGAGCGAAACAGAATAGCTGTAACCCTGCTTTGGTTTGTGGCTGGTGCTCACAGAACTTCTTCTCGGAGTATCCTTTCACTGTTTCACAGGTGATTTCTAATGTTGTGGAAGCCAGTTCAATGGGCTTGGATTGATTCACCATGTGAGTACTGTTGACATGGCCAGAATCCCATTTGCGCTCGGGAGGGTGGTGGTGAGCTGCCTTCTTAAAGTGCACTTAAACTGCATTTCCCAGATGTCAGCTTTCATGAAGAATAAGAGGAGCAGCAATGCCAGCAGCAGGAGTTAACCTCTCCTCACTCACACGTTGCACCATTTGGCAGAGGGGCTGGACACAGAGGTCCAAGTCAGAGGGGGTGAGACTTGCAACATCGAGTAAGCAGAGGGTCAGCTCTCTTGGCAGAAGGAAGAACGCGGCAGGACAATACAAAGTAAAGGATACATTTGAAAGCTAATGCAGGGTTTGAGGGACCTGGGTTTATATGTGCATAAATCATTGAATGAGACAGGGCAGGTTGTGAGCATGGTTAGCGAAGTGTATGGGATTCTGGGCTTTACCAATAGAGGCAGAAAATACAAGAGTAAGGAAGTATTTAGAAGTTGGGACTATTCTTAATGGAGAAGCGAAGATTGAGAGGAGATTTGATAGAGGTATTCAAAATGATGAGGGGTCTGAGCAGAAACTGTGGAGAAACTGGTCCCACTGATAGACTGTAGCGAGAACCAGAGGGCACAAGTAATTGACAAACGAAGCAATGTCAACATCAGGAATAACATTTTCATACAGCAACTCGTTACAATCTGAAATGCTGAGTGTAGTAGAGGCAGGTCAAATTGAAATTTTCAAAAGGGAACTGGATCATTATCCAAAAGAAAAATATGCAGGGTTGTAAACACTTTATGATTTTATGTTACTGCTCAGTTCAGGCATTCACGCAGGTTATTGCTGATATGTATAACCTGCTGGACTGAGGCCTGCCTCCCAGTGCACCAAATGGGCCATTTGTAAACATCTTGAAGTTGCTCACTACTTCGTTTTGTTCAAATTGATACACATTAATTTGATGATGTGAATTTAAAAATTCTTTGAATCATATTAAAAATATTCAGTCTCATAAATATGAAAATAATACAAATCAAATTATTGATAGCCAAGCTGGGATGCACATTAAATAATTCAACACCACACACAAAATTATCTTGTACAGAATACTTGCAGGAAAATACAAAGCTAATCCAAGAGTCCACCATTTAACTGCAACGCAAACTTTAAGCTACATAATGAGTCAAATTGCCTGTCATTCCCTAAATGCCAAATTTCTGGCCTTGTTTCCTGAGATGTACATTGAAATCTAAAAATATACCTACAGCTAAATGCAAACAGTAATCAAATCAAAGTGGCCGAGATTCTCCGTTTGGAAGACAATGGGCGGGATTTACTGTCGGGCGACGTCAAAATCGCGAAACGCGACTGGGCGGCGAATAGTCTCCGACGTCAAAATCGCGGTAGACGCCGGTTTGATGCCAAATCGAGATGCTACAGCACCCCGAAAATGGGTCGCTCGCCGCGCAGCGTTTAAGTACCATTGGCATATGATTAGTGGGCCTGACCCACTATTCTCTGGGGCCTCCAAGATTCACTGCCGCCAATGGGCCGAGTTCCCAACAGCGCGGTTCACTTGTGGTCTCAGAAGTCGGGATCAGAACATGGCGGCTGCGGACTGTGTCCAGCACCGCCACAGTCGGCTGGGAGCAATGCCCTCTGTTCGCCCGATGGAGGAGAATTGGGGCTGATTTGCGCTCCTGCAAGCAATTCAGTATCCCTCACCATGCAAATTTATGCATGACGAGGAATGCAAGAGATTCCCAAGGGAATTTTGCTATCGGGACGCCATTTTGAGAGGGAGTGCCTGATAGCAAAGTCCTGCAGCTGGCCACCCCTTCACCGCTCCCCCCCCCCCCCCCCCCCCGGCATTGCAAAACAGCTCCCCACCCCTGGATTTTCTGTCCTCCTCCTGTCCCCTTGTACGGGTGACCTTTTTCATGGATGAGTAACTCTAAGTGCTGTAAGCACCATATTTACAAACATCACCCATATCAAAGGGAGTTAAGTACATTCCAATCATGGCCCTTCACGCTTGAGTGATTTTGAAGTGCTGAGCTGGAAATTAACTCTCTTTGATATTTGTAAACATTGAGGTTACAGCACTTTGAGTTTAAGGAAGATGAAGGAAACAAGGCTGACACCTGTGTTTGTGGAAGCTATCAATCACAACCCACTACAGAAATGAATGCTTGGTGTTTAAACCTCTCAGCTAAAGGATCTGAGAGATTTAGCACAGATCACAGCTGTTCTCTTTCCAGGAATGGACACTTGGTGCTTCCAGGTGAGTGATACAACTGTACTTTCTTTCACTATGAGGGTCTCCCTTTTTAGAAGGTTTCTGTAGGGGATTCATTTAGTTAGGGGGTCTCTTTGGGGGGCCTTTATTTAGGGATTGCCTGTGGGGGGGTTCCCTTAGTTAGTTGGTCCCAGTGGGAAGGTTCCCCTATTTAGGAAGTGTCTGGGGGTGGGGGTGTGTGCATGGTTAGGCGGTCCCTGTGGGGGTTCTTTTAGCTAGGTGAGGTCTCTGGGGATCTCCCTATTTAAGGGGTCTCTGTGAGGGATTCCTTTAATTAGAGGGTCTCTGTGGGGAGTCTCTCTATTTAGCGGGTCTCTGGGTGGTACAGTGGGAGGGGGTCTGATAGGGGAGGGATGGATGGGTCGTGCACCCTGGGGTGGGAGGATGACCCTCAGGTGGACTTGGGGGGAACTCCACAAGGACCATCACGTCAGGCCGGGAGGACCGGAGAATCACGGAGGCCCAGAGAATCTGGTGCCGGGTCCAATGACCCATTTGCATCCATTAGTATCCTCTCGCTGGTGCGAACCCCAATCCCACCACCAGTGGGGGGCTGGAGCACAGAGGTCAGTTCAGTGCCTGATGCGAACCTCGATTTCGGCCAGACGCCCGATTCTCCTCCCGATCGCAATCCCCATTGCGGTGCAGAGAATCAAGCCCACGATGTCATAATCAAAAAGGAAACAGTGATTCCGTGGTCAATATCAGCCAATATAGATGCCCTTCTGAAAACTATCAATTCGTGCACTAAATGGAAAGCGCCTTCTTTAAAACAATGTTTCATTAACTTGTAAAGAACACTAAAAATATTTAACTGCTCAGCTAATTTCTTTATAAAAAGGGAGCCAACAAATTATCTTTCAAACTTAACACTTCTTGTCAGTTAAGGTTTTTGCTTCATGGCCACTGGTCACTTCATTTTATCTGATCCATTACTTGCATGTCATTTTATTTCAGGTCTGTTCTATCGGTATTTAAAAAAATATTGGGTGGGAATCTTCGAACGTCCGTGACGAAATCGCGCTCGGCCCAGGGGCGGAGAATGGGTGTCAAACCCGAGATTGGGTCCGACGCTGCTCGCCGCCAATCGGTCACACGCAGTCGATGCGGCGCCGGTGGTGCGGCGCCAGTCGGGGGCTATTGAAAGAGGACCCTGCAGCGATTCTCCAAGTGCAGCTGGCCGAGTTCCCGCCGGCGTGGTTCTCTCATGGCTCCACCTGGCGGGCACTCGGCGTGGTGGCTAAAAACTCAGTCCGTGGCCGCCCTGATGAGGGGCGGTGGGCCTCAAGGATGGCCAGGCTATCGATCGGGGACCACCGATCCGCGGGTGTACGCGATCTTGGGGGGGCTTATCTTCTTGGTGCCGGTCCGCGATGTGGGACGGCCGACTCAGGCCGCCGCCGTACGCATGCGCGGAACCCCCGATCGGAAGTGCAGGGCCCCGTATCGGCAGCCAGAGCTGCGAGGAGCACTCCGGGGCCCTGCTAGCCTCCTGCAAATCGGAGAATCACCCTGGACTTCCTCCAGGTAAGTCCAGAGTGATTCGTGCGCGTTTTTTCGCGGGAGTGGGGGACATAGCCTCATTATTGGAGAATCTTGCCCATTATCTTCAAAACTCTTGCATCCAAGTTTAATTTGACCAGTTAATTACTCGGTTATATGCTGATTCGATGAAAACGAGTTAGTGCTATTAGTTAGACGTGATGCACGCAGGGGGAATAACTTTTTAGGATGGATATGTTTTCCGAATGTGCAGATTATAGCTTCATGGGTTTACAGCCATCGATATTAAATATCATGCCTTGTGTTCCAAGATAGCAGGAAATTCAAAGTATGTCAATCCAATGGCAAACTTATTCCTTCTACTTACACTGTCATTACAATAGTTGTGCAGACACAAAAAATAATTTTCCATATCCAAAACCTTTGCAGAATGTAAAACTGAACATTCAATTCAAACCTTTTCCCCTTTCCCAAACCAAAGCTCTGACTTTGGTTTGTTCCAAAATCTGAATGATTATTAGCAGTTACCCAGGCCCATTAGCTATGAATTAGTTTCAACTTTACAGATAGTCAAACGTAGAAAGAGCAGCTTGAGGCATGGAGACTGTCTCAGTTAATAGCTCGAGCATCTCTAGCAATGTCACCGCAATGAGCACTCTTTCAATGTGGTGATATATTCACATAGCAAACTAATGGACTGGAAGGAAAAGAATAACTAATACAAAAATTTAACGTGTACAACCACATGAAACTTTTCATGAAGCATCCAAAATTAAACTCAACTCTGCCTCGATGTTCTGCATCTAAATTACTTGCAACATAATTATTGTGATATCAAAATTATAAGCACGAAATGCTAAAGAAGACAGATCAATCATGGCAATTAAACACAAAAGAAAATGCTAAGTACAGTACTGCATAATTTCAGGCGTAAATGTTACAAATTTGAACTCCTGGTGCACAGCTTTGGTTGCTCAGAGAGTATTGAGAACTTGGGCATGACATAAGTTAATCCTCAGGACTTTTCAGCCATGAGTAAATGGGAAAGACTGCACAGCCTGCTGAGTTCTCGCTCAAATTCCACATTTGCACTTCCAGCAGGTTAAGCTCTAAGCCAGGAATGTGAATTTGTAAGATTTACCCCATGTTTAATGAACTGGCCATTTAAAGTATATAGAACACAAGATATTATGGGAGAAAACAAGATATACCAATGTACAAAATTAGAGGTGTTCAACCTTCAGCACTAAGACATGCATGTGTCCCTCGAGTGCTGACAATATAACCCTTGTTGTCAGGCAATTTTGATTGTTTTTGTGCTTACATATCCTAAATTTACATTGTCCTGTTTGAATTTCTGAAGTCTTAAAATTTGAAAAGGACAGTTTTACCACCAATTCCTCATTGGTGGACAAATCCTGAATCAAATGTCATGATTCTTAAGCATTAATTAAATGATATACTAAATGGACGTTTTTATTTTATTTGTGGCTCCCAATGTAACATAGTAAGTGCCTATGCAGCCTACAAGGCAGAAGTTTGGACACCCCAGTGTTAAACCATTTTAACGCAGGAAACTTTCACTGAACAGGGCGTAAATAACATTCTTTGTAAGAGATCACAATTAAATAATCTGAAGGCAAGCAATCAGCCCAAGGTCTTTGTGAAACAAGGTCCATCAAGAGGAAAGTAGGATTAAAGTTCAGATGGTGACAGGAAAGGTCACTGTTGGAGAAGTTCAGAGGTAGAAGTAAAAAAGGTTGTCAGAGGCGATTGACCCGCATAGAGACAGGTGCACAACAGGTGACTGGAAAAGAATCAGAGGACAGTAAAAGTAAGTTAAAACAAACATTTACAAGTACATGAAAACATAAATCTCATGATTGACAGAAACTGTACATAAATATAATTTGTTTATGCATTTTTTCAATTAATATCATAAGAAATGCCAGTTGCTTGAAATAAAATGATGTGAAATAAAATGGAATTGCTGATATCCTAAAATCCATCTTGGAAAACAAACTCAAGTCAAATTAACCCAAAACAGAACCCTCATTTTCTAAAATTTACTTCTGTCCTATATGGTCCAGCTTTTTCAGAATCTAAACCTTTTTGTACTTTCCCACAATGTCAATGTGGGGCAGCACGGTAGCATTGTGGACAGCACAATTGCTTCACAGCTCCAGGGTCGCAGGTTTGATTCCAGCTTGGGTCACTGTCTGTGCGGAGTCTGCACATCCTCCCCGTGTGTGCGTGGGTTTCCTCCGGGTGTTCCGGTTTCCTCCCACAGTCTAAAGATGTGCTGGTTAGGTGGATTGGCCGTGATAAATTGCCCTTAGTGTCCAAAATTGCCCTTAGTGTTGGGTGGGGTTACTGGGTTATGGGGACAGGGTGGAGGTGTTGACCTTGGGTGGGGTGCTCTTTCCAAGAGCTGGTGCAGACTCGATGGGCCGAATGGCCTCCTTCTGCACTGTAAATTCTATGAAATGTCTGACAGCCCGAAAGCAAAGGCAAGAGTGGACAAACTTTATGGCTGCCACCAAACTGAGTTTCGGAAATTTCTTATTGTCCCTTTCGCTCAAACCAATGGCATTGCTTACCAGTAATATGCTTTTCCAGGAATGGAACATATCTGAGCAACAGGGTTAGGAAGGAGAAGAGGGACACTTAAGAAAAAATCCTTATGCACAAGCATGGACAAAATTAACATTTATTTTCACTGAAGAAGCATGACATGAGTAAGAACAACTAAAACATTTCTGGTCTGAACAGGGAGCATAAAAGAAAGTTAGAAGAATTCAGGCAAGTTAGCATGTTTCCCACTGCTGCTGTTTACCTTTCGTAGGGGGACTCAAGATGAAGAAATGAACAGAGCATAAATTCCAAATGTACAGAGCTGATTTGAAATCAGCATTGTAGCTGTGAATTAGACCAGGGAGCAGAAAGTAAGAAATAATTACAAATCATAGAACCTGAATTCTAACCAGTTAAAAGTGATGGTCAAGGAAAAGAGGATGACTCTGAGTGGAATTTAATGCACCTCCAGCAGCCGATTTGGAGGCAGTGTGGGGGGGGAGGCATTTAGGCAAAAGGAAGGGTGCAGGGTGGACACCTTGCCATCTTCCAGCCTTTACTCAATTAATTCCAGGGCAGGAAGTCTTGTGGATGGCTTTCCCTCTTGGATGCTAATAAAGGACCTTGAGTGGGGAGTCGCTACATAGGAAGCCCGTAAAAGCAAACCAGACAGCATGTTTCCTGGGGAAGAGGTACGTTGCTCAAAGGCATTCAGTTCCTGATCAAGGGACCCAGCATCAGGAAGGAGGTGAACCTGTCATTTGCCATCCCCTACCGTTTGCCATCCCATGCCGTTTCTTCCTACCCTCGACCCCATCCCTAGTTAATGGCTCCCTGTCCACTCTCACCTGTGGCCTGGGTCCCTCGGCAATCCTGGGGCTCTGATGGGTGCATTACAAGCATATTTGGACGTGAATTGTTTTAGTATCTGTAGCAATGTGAATTCAGGTGCGAATCGGGATTCACATCACGATATCTCGCGAGATCGCATCAGTTCTCACAAGGCATGGTGAGCTGGGTTGATCCCAGAAGAGGCTCTCCAGTATCTACCGGCCGCCTTGCCTTTCGGGCGCAATGCAGTTGGGCGATCTCACCCAAGGTTGTGATTTTACTGCTGCTAATGGCCCACAGCGCCTCATGGATGTCCAGTTTTGAGTTGCTACATCTGTTCAAAATCTATCTTTTTTAGCACGGTGATAGTGTCACACAAAACGATGGAAGTTATCCTCAATGTGAAGGTGGGATTTCATTTCCACAAGGACTGTGTGGTGGTCACTCCTATCAATACTTTCATGGACAGATGCATCTGCGACAGGCAGATTGATGAGGATGAGTATTGTTTTTCCCTCTTATTAGTTCCCTCACCACCTGTCGCATACGCAGTGTAGCAACTATGCCCTTTAGGACCCAGCCACCTCAGTCTGTGGTGGTTCTACTGAGCCACTCTTGGTGATATTGAAGTCCTCCACGCAGAGTACTCTTTGTACCCTTGCCACCCTCAGTGCTTCCTCCCAATGTTGTTGAACATGAAAGAGGTGTTGAACAAGTCAGCTTAGGGGAGACATGGTAATCAGCATGAGGTTTCCTTGCCCATGTTTGACCTGAAGCCATGAGACTTCATGGGGTCCGGAGTCGATGTTGAGGACTCCCATGGCAACTCCTTCCTGATTGTATAACACTGGGCTGCCACCGACAGCTGGATCTGTCTGCCTGTGGGACAGTGCATAATCAGGGATGGTCATGGTCGTGTCTGGGATATTATCTGTATGATTCGGTGGATCTGACTATGTCAAGCTGTTGCTTGTCTGGTCTGTGAGGCAGCTCTCTCAATTTTGGCACAAGCTGCCTGATGTTAGTAGGAGGACTCTGCAGGGTTGAGTTTGCCATTTCAAATGCCTTAGTTGATGCTAGGTGGTTCATCTGGTTTCATTCCTTATTGACTCTTGAGCGGTTTAATACAACTGAGGGACTTGATGGGCCATTTCGGAGGGCAGTTAGAGTCAACCACATTGCTGTGTGTTCTGGAAACACATGTCGGCCAGACCAGGGAGGATGGCTCATTTCCAGAAAATCAGATGGGATTTTACAACAATTGACAATGGATTCAGGATAAGTAGACTTTTAGTTCCAGATTTTGTGAAGTCAATTCAACCATCTGACATGGTGGGATATAAACCTGCGTCTCCAAAGGATTACTCTGGGTCAATGGATTACTAGTCCAGTGATAATCATCAGCCCCCTCCCCCCCTCCGTACACAATCCTTTTTTTTTTAACAGCATAATAATAATAATAATAATAATCGCTTATTGTCACAAGTAGGCTTCAATGAAGTTACTGTGACAAGCCCCTAGTCGCCACATTCCAGCACCTGTTCGGGGAGGCTGGTACAGGAATTGAACCCGCGCTGCTGGCCTTGTCCTGCATTACAAGCCAGCTGTTTTGCCCACTGTGCTAAACTGGCCCCTACTTGAGTTTTAAGCAACATTTGTTGCTATTTGTGAAAAGAGCAAACAGACACGGTCAATTCTCAAACAATAGATTTGTCTAGTTAATTGGTCAATCTTATGAACCCATCCTTTCAGCAATTGAATCTTTTAAAAATATAGGACATGTTGACAAATTGAATGTAAAACTGTTTTGATACAGAATATTTATCTAGCATGTGCATAAATAATTGCCGTGAATTAACCTGTACGCTATAATTTGTATTACGATAATAAACATAACCTTAACCAATGTATTGCACATCACTGCCTAATGTTTTTGGAAGTGCAATTCTCAGCACAATCAGGGTTGTTTAGCAAGTGTTGTCCAATGGTGGAACCACATCTGATGTTGGATGGGCGGGATTTCCTGACCGTTCCAGCCGGTGGGATTGACTGCTCCCGCCAAAGGTGAGCTCCCGCCACAGGTTCCTGACCGTTCCAGCCGGTGGAATCGTCTGGTCCTGCCAACGATGAGCTCCCGCCACAGGTTCCCCGGTGGGAAGGGATACGAACAACGGGGAACTCTGTTGACAGTGGCTGGACCAGAAGATCACACTGTCGACCAATGGCAGAGCAGGGATGGAAAATCCCACCCCATGTTTTGAGATTTGCAAGCACGGGCTGGGTACAGACCTCTCCCACAACTTCTGCTGCCATATTACCAGTCATCCTGACTCTTTAGTCAATTTCAATTAGCTGGAATTCAGCCCAATCTTTCATTAATCTGGGTATTTTCACTGGCAGTTTGTGCTTTTGAAATCTGTTTGCAGAGAGTTTGTAAAGAAACAACCGCAGCAATTTTTCTTGTGCAGTTAAAATGTTGGGATGTAGCAAATTTCTGCAATAATTGTTGCAGAACCACAAAATATTTTGACAATGAGGGCAACCATATTTGTTGTTCAAAATGGTTGAGACTTTGAATGAAAGAGAACTGTCATGCAATATCCTTGAATTATTAGCTAGTGCATGACGTTTTGCAGACTAAATTGGATAGCTGTGAAAATTGGGCACAGGGACTGAAGTGTGCAATTACTCCATGCATGTTCAAAGTGATGCCGGCATCATGTAAACTTTCTGCAGCTGTTAATTATAATGATTGTGTTTTTCAAGCCAGCACTTAACATGCAGTATGGTGAAAGCCTGCATGTCTCAGCATGGGGCTCAAGTTTGTGCAAGGCTAACACCACCGAAAGCTAACCTGCACTATTTAAAGCCAAACTGCACCTCTTCCTGGTGAAACACATTCTGACTGAAGCAGAGAGTAGATTTGTTAGAAAAGTGGAAGACCAGAAAGAAGCTACAAAAATGGTGTAACAGCCGTAGAACGGTTCCTGGAAGCCACAATGGGGCTTTGATGCAGGAGGATAGCAGGTCAGGAGAGGTCTTCTTCCTTCAGAGGGCCATGAGACATGAACTCCGAAGGCATTGGGAGTCGGTAACCATCATGGGCAATGCCAGCAATCTGGCCCTGAGGATCAAGACACAATACTGACAATGACAAAGGTACATCCATTCCAGTCCGCCTCACTAATGTTTGGGGACTTGTGCCAAAATTTGGAAAGCTATCTCACAGACTAGTCAAGTACCTGCCTGATATAGATACCCCCATCAATGTCCCAGATTCAGCCAACCAATCCACAGTGCGCCCTCCCCCACCAGCAGGATAGACCGACTAAAGATGGTGGCAATGGTTTCAGTGGACATTCCAAAGCCGTTTACTGCCAATGGAGTACTTTTGAGTGTACTCACTGTTGCAGTGTAGGAAAGGCAGCAGCCAAGTTGTCCACACTAAGCGCCCACAAACAGAAATGTGATGATTACAGAATCACAGATTTTACAGTGCAGAAGGAGGCCCATCGAGTCTGCACCGACCCACTGAAAGAGCACCCAATTTAGCATGGTCAATCCACCTAACCTGCGCATCTTTGGACTGTGGGAGGAAACCGGAGCACCCAGAGGAAACCCATGTAGACACGAGGAGGAAGTGCAAACTCCAGTCACCCAAGGCCATAATTGCACCCATCCCTGGAGTTGTGAGGCAGCAGTGCTAACCCCTCTGCCACCATGCTGCTCAAATACGATAATCTGTTTTTGTCATGTCGATTGAGGGATAAATATTGGCCAGGATGGGCATCAGGGTAACTCCCGTGCTCTTTGTGGAAATATTGCCACGACTTCTTTTAGATCCACCTGAAGAGGCAGATAGTACTTCAGTTTAACATCTCATGCAAAAGACAGGATCATCTTCTCTTGGTACTGCACTAGAGCGGCTTTAATATTGGTGCTCAAGCCCTGCATTGGGGCTTGAATCCAGAAGCTTATGGGTGCGATTTAATGGAAAGGTTTCTAAGTGTGGTAGCGAGTGGGAATTGGAACGGGCTTCCCGACGCTCGACCCAGCGAGGTCGTCACCAGTATCAAATGTTACTCGGTCCACTTAACTAGGCGCCATTGATGGGACCCGCCAGCAGATTCGCCAAGACTGCGCCCACCATCTTCCACCAACAAGGGGTAGCAGCACTTCAACCAATCCCGCAGACCAACCTCCACACAGCTCGCAGCCATGCCGATAAGGAGACCAGCCCACGATTTGGGAATGTCGATCTCTACATGGTCGAGTCCAGACTGGATGCCCCGTTCCATGACAGGCTGGGAGGGTCATTGACAGAGCAGCCAGTGTCACCTGGGAGGATGTGGAAGTGGCTGTCAGCTCGTGAAGCGTCACTAGGCGGACCGGCACCCAGTGTCGTAAGAGGATCAATTACCTCCATCGGGTTGCAAGGGTGGGTTGGCACCGGCATCCTGGCACCGGCCCTGTCCGCCACTCCTGCCCCACTATGAGCATATGCTAGCAGTAGAGCGTGCCAAATTAGGAAAATTAGTGAGAATGGGAATTCCTGTTAAGTGTTGGTGAGTATTTCTCAAACTGAAATTTAGTTTAATGTTTGAATTCCAATTAGAATTCAAAAACTGTGTAAGCAGCTGCAAGCTAATTTACAGAAACTAACTCAGTGGTAGTTAAATGTCAATTTGCTGGAAGTGATTGCCTGAATAAATTATTTATTACTGTGCACAGGAATGTGAATGTCCTATTGTAACTTGGGTGTAGCTCAAAAGAGCATATAAACAGTATGAGCTGACGCACAAAAGTGTCATAAAAGTAGTGCACCATAACTAGAGGGCAAAAGATGAGAATTTGGTGAGATTAAGTGGAAGGATGTGCTGCTGACGAATGTGATATAAAATAGTTACTTTAGAGATATTAGTTACTGTAATGTAGAGATAGGCCAGTCTCATTCTGGTGAGTTCACAGACAAAGGATTTCAGGCCGCATGGCAAAGCAAGGAGGAGGTGTGTCCACCAAAGGAGGAGAAAAGGATGCTGGGTAATAGGGGCCAGAGGAAGGGATTGGAAGTGAACCAATCAGAATGTCTGACCAGGTCAGGAGGGATATAGGATGACCTATGGGAATCGTGTATGTGAAACTTGATACCATTTGAATTGATTTGCAGAGATCCCTTTGTCTCTTTGTTCATTCGCTTTCCGGGGTGTAGGAGACTGGATGTGTCTTATGCCTCTGAGATGAATCAGGCTTGCAAGCCAAATAAAATAACTAATGCTGTACCTGCAAATCCATCTCGACTTTTATTGAGGCCAGACTGACGGGTAAAGAAATTTGGGATTTACCATTTGGTGCCGAAAACCCGGGATTTCTCAAGACGGTTCTGACCAACTGCGAAATCAGAATTAGACTGATTATGAACAGGAGGATGGGGAAAAAGGGCCCACAATTTACAGCTGGAAAATGACTGCGCATTGATTTTTCCCCTCTTCTTATCGTCTGATTAGTCTGGTCACTCGCGGTTGGTACGGAAAGATTGTCTCGACGAAATCAAAGGTCAGTCTGGGGATTAGCAAATTAAACTGATGGGATATCATAATTGATAGTTCAGTTTTGGGTTAATTGTGTTGTGGACGACTGATGTGACTTCAGCAGATGAGGGTTCAGTTAAATAAGTATTTTTAAATCTGAAGATTGTTCAACTCCATGTGTGAGTTCTGATTCGGCTTGGGTTAGGTTATGGGTTGATGTGACATCTAAAACAGATGGTTCAACTCCATGTGTGAGTTCTGATTCGGCTTGGGTTAGGTTATGGGTTGATGTGACATCTAAAACAGATGGTTCAACTCCATGTGTGAGAGTTTTAAAACTATAGTTGATTAAGCTAAAATTGTACCCTTGGACTGTGGTGGCGAAGGGCGCAGTTCTGAGGACTAGTTGAGATTGTGGGGAATTGCTTGGATAAATTTCAAGACAAAAACATCCATACAGCTGGATGCTGCATATTGGTTGAAGTCTCTCAAAGGGTTAACAGCAGCAGCCAAAGTTAAAGACGACAGACAGTGCTTCTCACTCAGGCCTTGAGATAACAGCAGCAGCCTGTAGTGTAATTGGATACCTTTCCTTTGAGTCAGTGAACTCCAGCAAAGTTACGTTTTGAATTAATTAAAGGAAACCAGTGGGTTTCTCCACCTCTTTGATAAAAGTTATTATTTTCGAAAGCAATTGATTGAAATTGCCAGAATCTTAAGTTTTACTTACTTGAAATAATGTTTATCTCATTTTATTTGTGAATTAATAGAAACTTAAAGAAGATCACTGACACCATTTTAAAAAGTGTAAATCTGGAGATGATAGTTGATTTTGCTCCGGTATACATCACCTCCCTCATTGATAGCAGCCAACATTTTTGAGAATGTAAGAAAAACTTGTTAAAAGAAAAATTGTTAAGATAAAGAATTAATTAAGTTGTAAATGTTATACAAGTTTGTGTTAAGCAAATCGTAAATTTAGTTCTGAGTTGAGATCAGAGCTAAGCTTGCAAGTTGCAGTAATTCAATTTGAATTTTCAAACATTTTTAAGTTTTAAAAGAACACTGTTAGAACCTTTTCAATCGTTTTGCCAAGGAAAAAAAAAATGCCATTGGTTATAAATAAGCAAATAAAAATATATATATATAAAAAAAAAGAGCCAAAGTATGAAAGCTAAAGAATTAATTGGATTATGGAGACAATATTGTCAAGAGGAAAGAGATAAGATCATGTTATCAAGTTGGCAGGACAATGCCCTTAAAATGGGAATTCCAATTAGTGAACAGGGTAAAAAAAAAAATTACAGGTCTTGAAAAAGGAATGTGCATTCAAAAAAAAAAACGCGCACGTAGAGACAGGAAAGGCTTGGGTCAAACAAAAGATGGGCTACGTAGTTCAATGGCTGGCCTTGAATTGACAGAAAATGATTAATTCGATAATTTAAAAATGTCAGTAAAAGTTCCGACTGCACCTGTAGCATTGTCTGCACTAATTCCAGAACCACCAGAGTATAATAATTTATATCCAGTCACTGCTCCCCAGATTCCAATCATGCCAGTAACTCCAGCCCTTTTGGTCGATAGTGTGGGTCCCGATTTACCATCGTCACGATCAGTAGAGAAAGAGGAGCTCTGTTCCGCAAGCCCAGTTAGCTCTAGGGCCAGATCTCGGACAGCGAGAGAAGGGCTTGATCCTAACCAGAAACAATTACGCATACCACCAAAATCCCTCCAGACCAAGGGGAAACCGCAAAGTTCGAGAACAAAGGGAGCTGCAACAGATGATCTTGAAGAGAAAGAACTCCCTCTAGTGACAGGGAGGGACGTCGAAGTCTTGGAAGAACCAGAGGAAATAGCTAGAGTGCCCCCTGGTGAGACTCGGAGACAGTTGCCGATTAGGAAGATACCAATCACCTGAATTATGCTAGCCACGCCGCACTTCAGCAAGCCCATGCGTTAGACGACGATAGACGGACACAGATCCTGAATGCGTTGAATAGCACATTTCAAAAGCCCATAAATATTTCTGCTATCTTAGACCTAAAACCTAAGAAGATTGAAGAGCCAGAGGAATTTCTGGAACGTTTTAATGAAATCTACCGTGGGCAGTCAGGCGACTTGCCATATCAAAATGGTCAGAATTCCCCTCAATATTGTGCTATGTTAATGCATTGCCTACCACCTTCTGTGGCTACTGCTGTGAAATGAAATAACATGAATTGGGCAGAGAACGACCCTTCATAGATGGCAAGGGCAGTCAGATTTTATTGGAAGGAGGGTGTAGGCCAGGAAGGAGGCTCAGTTACAAAGGTTAAGACTGAGTATGTAATGAAAAAAGATGATCTGCGACCCCAACAAGCGGCAGAAATGGTAGTTTACCAGCAGGAGCCCCAATATTGTGACTTTGGGTGGGTGGATCAGCGAGGGGGAGGATATCAAACCCACCCAAAGGGACCCTCAGCTCCTTTTTATGGCCCACCGTATGCATCAACAGCTTTACAACCGCCGCCCCCTCTGAGGGGCCATTGGTCTACTGGGAGACGAGGACGGGGCAGATATAGAGGGAGCAATGCATGTTTTAATTGCGGCCGTGCAGATCACTGGCAACAGGAATGCCCCTTTAAAAGACAGGCAGCAGAAGGAGATTATCCGACCCAAAGGAGGGGGTACCCACCAAGGGGAGGACAGACGAGATACACTGACTTCTCCCAGGCAAACCCTTTCCCAACACAGGATTGACTAGCTAATTTATTCATAAGGACTCTCCAATCGGACAGGGAACCTATTATCTCTCTGCAGATAGGAGATTAACATCACTCATTTGTAATCGACACTGGAGCAGCCATGTCTTCTGTGCAATCAGAACTTCGACTACCATTATCCGACCACATGCAGCAATTGTCGGGGTTCCAAGGACAGGTGTGTGAGTATCCTATTTCTGAACCTGTGACAGTCACTTACGAGAATAAGTCTGCAGATCATCAGTTTGTAGTGACTACTGGATTGGACTGTAATTTGTTGGCCCGAGATTTACTGTGTATCTTCCAGCTACAGCTAGAGTACGGACACAAAGGGGTAACGGTCCAACCATGGAGGATGAGACAACAGTGCTATATTTCTATCACCCCCAGTGGTGGACGTTAGACATTGAACATTCACTGCATCACGTTACCCTGGCCTATGACAGAACCGGACAAAACAGGGAGTTGGAGGACAAATACCGGCCATTAATTGGGACCGAATGGCCAGTCAAAGTTACAGCCACAGTCACGGGAAAAGAAGGTACAGCCGATTTTGTTACAATACCACCACATTTATGGCCACAGTCAGCTTCGGTAAGCCCTCATATTACACGTCAGGTCCACGACCAGTACCATGCCAGGGATTTGGGGCCTAGGGTAAGGAGGGCAGTGGATCATTCAGATCCAACAGAGTACGCACTTCAAGTCACGCCAGACGACACTGCCATAAAATATTTTGAGGTCCCTGAAACGATTAACACTCGACTGCAGCCCCGTCTATTGACAAATTAATCCGAGAGCTGTTGCAACAGGGTATTTTGGTCCCTTGCCAATCAGAATGTAACACCCCCATACTTGCTGTGCCTAAACCAGCCAAGCCAGACCAGTACTGATTAGTACAGGATTTACGTTCAATCAATGCCATCGCATAGCTGTTATATGCTCTCACTCTCCAACAGGATATTATGGTGTATAGCTTCCACTCGGTCATCGCACTACTGAGGCAACTGCAGACTCAGCATCTTACCGCAGCTCGTCAGAATAGGTATGAGATATACCTTTTGAACAATCCACGTCTGACATTTAAACAATGTACCACTATCAATCCAGCCTGTTTTCTTAGTGGTCCCCGTGTCCATGAAGACGCACCTGGCCACGACTGTTTAGCCTTGATTCAGGAAACTACCACAATAAGGGACGATTTGAGTGATATTTCGTCAGAACAACCTGACATGATTATGTGTGGTCAAATATCCCACCGGGGTTTAGTTAATGACTTACTGCAGGCCCTTCTTATGCCCACGCAGATTTCCATTATTAAATGCGCTGCCCACACAAATGGTAAGACCCTAGTCGACGTTGGTAATGAACAAGCAGATTGTGCAGCGCGGACAGCCGCGCAAATTCAGCAAGTGATGGTGCCTAAAATGTTAAGTCAGACTAAACGATCTACTATAAATATGTCTGCTTCTGACAAGTCAATGCCAACCATCCAAGACGTCATAAGGTTACAGGAGGACGCTCCTGAGAGTGATAAACAAATGTGGAAACGGTTAGGTTGTACATATGATTCTGTTTCCTCTTTATGGACCACGCCAGCACATCAGACTTGTATGTCTGATGTACTGGCTTTATGGGTCATCGAATGTGTCCACTTTGCAACTCATTGTGGGGCTCGGGGGACTAGTGATTTGTTGCTGGACACTTGGTGGCACCCTAAAATGCAGGGGTTGGCCCAGAGTATCAGTAATCGGTGTTTGATTTGTCAGCATTATAACACCGGAAAAGGTATCCCTTGTGGGATGGGGCAAACCCCGTTGCCCAGTGGTCCCTTTGAGATGCTACAAATGGATTACATTGAGTTGGAAAGGTGTCAATGTTATAAATATGTTTTGGTCATTGTGGATGGGTTCAGCAGATGGGTTGAGGCGTATCCGACTACCGATAATAAAGCTGCTACTCTGGTTAAAGTTCTGATGCGGGAAATCATTCCCCGGTACGGTATACCAGCTCAGTTGAGTTCTGATAACGGGCCTCATTTTCTTGGACAGATTAACCTGCCTCCCTTCCCCAGTGCTATTTTACAGGTGTGGAGCATGATGGGGTGGCTACGCACCGTCTGTGTGATATTCGGCCTCACCTCGCTTGGAGTGTTATTGGCGACGGACATGGAAAAGGGAAATATTATCTACATTTGTAACCCCAACCAAGCTACAAGGACATTTCAGTATGCAAAGGTGATGTTCTTCGCTGCCCCCATATACGAGGACATGGTATCGACTCATGGAAGATCGTCAAAGTTAAGGAGAATGCAGGACTAATGAAGCAATTGCACCGGTCCCGGCGATGGGAAGGGAACATTATATGGACATTGCCTTGTTTTTGGAATCCATGTAAATTTGATTTTGGATGTGTTAAGATTGGTGCAATAAAGGTAACATCAGGCCGTCAGGAGAACGTAGGAAGAGGCTGTGAGAGAGAGAGAGGGACTAGAGAGAGGACGGGGCGTGTGAGAAGGGAAGTACAGCTAGAACGTAGGTTACCGGGAGATACACATAATTTAGTTAGAGGCCAAACTGAGGAAAGCCTGGGTAGTATGAATCTCTTCTACCAGATTTACCACCGCTTGTATGGCCACGGACGGGTTGTCTGCTACCCGAACCCCGCAGCGGCGTCTAGGTTATTTTCTGTTTCACCGCTTTGGGGCACTCCCCAAACGGTGGTTCATTGTCAGCGTTCCGAGCCACCGCCCGAGCAAGTCACTCTTCCTTACGATCCGGGTTCAGCACCACCGGCTATTTGCCTTCCCCTTCCTCGGGATAATTCCCATTCACAGTATGATAGGCTGCAACGGTGGAGGGCATATATACCTAGCCACTTCAATCTCAATAGGGATTCCCGGTCGTACGAGAATTGTTTCAGCAGTGAAGGATACGGCTGTTTGCTGGTAGAGGTGGAAACGAATATAACATGTCTGTTCCCCACCTGTACGGACAGGAGGTGCCATATCACCCAGGCGTCTGGCCAATGCGTTTGTTACAACACCACTTGCGTTCCATTGAACGCCGGCCTCCAGCTCCTTTGTGGCTGGGCGAATGTCTCTCATATCACTGTTGGGACTAGGGCTTTCCGCATTGCTAGGTGGCCCGAATGGGCGTTTCGAAGCTAGATAAACTGGGGTACTGGGGGGGGGTTCCTTGGCTGTCAGCAATAGGAATTATTTTATTTGTGGCCTTACCATCTTGGGAAATGAAACCTTGGGAGCCCTCGGGGCAATAACCCAGGAATTGTCTCAGCTACGGTTGTTTGCAACGCAGGACCGGTATGCTCTTGACTATCTTCTGGCCCGTGAGGGTGGGGTATGCGCCATAGTACAGGGCAAGTGTATCATGGGAGTTCAGGACTTGACCGCTAACATCACTAAATTTATGGATCACATACGGGATCACCTGGACGGAATGCAGGATCCTGGCGCTTGGGGTAACTGGGGATTTGGAGGTTGGAAGGACTGGTTGATAAATATGGCCATGTATTTAGTGGTGGCTATCGGCTGCATCCTTGTGGGCCTAGCCATCCTTAAATGTGTGATGGGTAGAATGCGGGGTGCACTGGAACAGATCACTGCCCTTAAAATCTTAGCTGACAAAATCCATGAGGGTGCAGCAGATGAAGGGGGGGGCTACGCCAGGAATTGGAAATGCAGCGACGGATCTTTTTAGATGAGGGACCGTAGCTATGGATTGGATAGTTCGGTTATCATGGAATGATAATAGGAGGGAATGACGAATGTGATATAAAATAGTTACTTTAGAGATATTAGTTACTGTAATGTAGAGATAGGCCAGTCTCATTCTGGTGAGTTCACAGACAAAGGATTTCAGACCGCATGGCAAAGCAAAGGAAGAGGTGTATCCACCAAAGGAGGAGAAAAGGATGCTGGGTAATAGGGGCCAGAGGAAGGGATTGGAAGTGAGCCAATCAGAATGTCTGACCAGGTCAGGAGGAATATAGGATGACCTATGGGAATCGTGTATGTGAAACTTGATACCATTTGAATTGATTTGCAGAGATCATAAGACCATAAGACCATAAGACATAGGAGCGGAAGTAAGGCCATTCGGCCCATCGAGTCCACTCCGCCGTTCAATCATGGCTGATTTCAACTCCATTTACCCGCTCTCTCTCCATAGCCCTTAATTCCTCGAGAAATCAAGAATTTATCAACTTCTGTCTTAAAGACACTCAACGTCCCGGCCTCCACTGCCCTCTGTGGCAATGAATTCCACAGACCCACCACTATCTGGCTGAAGAAATTTCTCACTCATCTCTGTTCTAAAGTGACTCCCTTTTATTCTAAGGCTGTGCCCCCGGGTCCTAGTCTCCCCTGCTAATGGAAACAACTTCCCTACATCCACCCTATCTAAGCCATTCATTATCTTGTAAGTTTCTATTAGATCTCCCCTCAACCTCCTAAACTCCAATGAATATAATCCCAGGATCCTCAGACGTTCATCGTGTGTTAGGCCTACCATTCCTGGGATCATCCGTATGAATCTCCACTGGACCCGCTCCAGTGCCAGTATGTCCTTCCTGAGGTGTGGGGCCCAAAATTGCTCACAGTATTCTAAATGGAGCCTAACTAATGCTTTATAAAGCTTCAGAAGTACATCCCTGCTTTTATATTCCAAGCCTCTTGAGATGAATGACAACATTGCATTTGCTTTCTTAATTACAGACTCAACCTGCAAGTTTACCTTTAGAGAATCCTGGACTAGGACTCCCAAGTCCCTTTGCACTTCAGCATTATGAATTTTGTCACCGTTTAGAAAATAGTCCATGCCTCTATTCTTTTTTCCAAAGTGCAAGACCTCGCACTTGCCCACGTTGAATTTCATCAGCTATTTCTTGGACCACTCTCCTAAACTGTCTAAATCTTTCTGCAGCCTCCCCACCTCCTCCATACTACCTGCCCCTCCACCTATCTTTGTATCATCGGCAAACCTAGCCAGAATGCCCCCAGTCCCGTCATCTAGATCGTTAATATATAAAGAGAACAGCTGTGGCCCCAACACTGAACCCTGCGGGACACCACTCGTCACCGGTTGCCATTCCGAAAAAGAACCTTTAATCCCAACTCTCTGCCTTCTGCCTGACAGCCAATCGTCAATCCATGTTAGTACCTTGCCTCGAATACCATGGGCCCTTATTTTACACAGCAGTCTCCCGTGAGGCACCTTATCAAAGGCCTTTTGGAAGTCAAGATAGATAACATCCATTGGCTCTCCTTGGTCTAACCTATTTGTTATCTCTTCAAAGAACTCTAACAGGTTTGTCAGGCACGACCTCCCCTTACTAAATCCATGCTGACTTGTCCTAATCTGACCCTGCACTTCCAAGAATTTAGAAATCTCATCCTTAACAATGGATTCTAGAATCTTGCCAACAACCGAGGTTAGGCTAATTGGACTATAATTTTCCATCTTTTTCCTTGTTCCCTTCTTGAACAGGGGGGTTACAACAGCGATTTTCCAATCCTCTGGGACTTTCCCGGACTCCAGTGACTTTTGAAAGATCATAACTAACGCCTCCACTATTTCTTCAGCTATCTCCTTTAGAACTCTAGGACTCTAGGATGTAGTCCATCTGGGCCCGGAGATTTATCTATTTTTAGACCTCTTAGTTTCTCTAGCACTTTCTCCTTTGTGATGGCTACCATAGTCAACTCTGCCCCCTGACTCTCCGGAATTGGTGGGATATTACTCATGTCTTCTACTGTGAAGACTGACGCAAAGTACTTATTTAGTTCCTCAGCTATTTCCTTGTCTCCCATCACAAAATTACCAGCGTCATTTTGGAGCGGCCCAATGTCAACTTTTGCCTCCCGTTTGTTTTTAATGTATTTAAAGAAACTTTTACTATCATTCCTAATGTTACTGGCTAGCCTACCTTCATATTTGATCCTCTCTTTCCTTATCTCTTTGTTATCCTCTGTTTGTTTTTGTAGCCTTCCCAATCTTCTGACTTCCCACTACTCTTTGCCACATTATAGGCTTTCTCTTTTGCTTTGATGCATTCCCTAACTTCCTTTGTCAGCCATGGCTGTCTAATCCCCCCTCTGATAACCTTTCTTTTCTTTGGGATGAACCTCTGCACTGTGTCCTCAATTACTCCCAGAAACTCCTGCCATTGCTGTTCTACTGTCTTTCCCACTAGGCTCTGCTCCCAGTCGATTTTCGTCAGTTCCTCCCTCATGCCCCTGTAGTTACCTTTATTTAACTGTAACACCTTTACATCTGATTCTACCTTCTTTCTTTCAAATTGGAGATTGAATTCTACCATATTATGCTCACTGCCTCCTAAGTGCTCCCTTACTTTAAGATATTTAATCAAGTCTGGCTCATTACATAACACTAAGTCCAGAATGGCCTGTTCCCTCGTGGGCTCCATCACAAGCTGTTCCAAAAAGCCCTCCTGTAAACATTCAATGAATTCCCTTTCCTTGGGTCCACTGGCAGCATTATTTACCCAGTCCACCTGCATATTGAAGTCCCCCATGATCACTGTGACCTTGCCTTTCTGACATGCACTTTCTATTTCGTGGTGCATTTTGTGCCCCCGGTCCTGACCACTGTTAGGAGGCCTGTACATAACTCCCATTATGGTTTTTTTGCCTTTGTGGTTCCTCAACTCTACCCACACAGACTCCACATCATCTGACCCTATGTCATTTAGTGCTATTGATTTAATTTCATTCCTAATTAACAAGGCAACCCCGCCCCCTCTGCCCACCTCCCTGTCTTTTCGATAGGTTGTGAATCCCTGGATGTTTAAATGCCAGTCCTGAACCCCCTGCAACCATATCTCTGTGATGCCTACCACATCATACCTGCCAGTCACAATCTGGGCCACAAGCTCATCTACCTTGTTCCGTACACTGCGCGCATTTAAATATAGCACCTTTAATTCTCTATTGACCGTCCCTTTTTGTTTTCTTAGTGTGGTGGACCTTGGTTTACTGAGCCTTTCCATACACTGTGTCATATTTTGTGGGATGGGGACTATCGTAACCTCTCCTGAGTTTTGTCTTTTCGTGCTTTTTTGTATTCCTAAGCAGCTACGCTTCCCACTGATTACTTCACCTCTTGGTTCCCTGACTTTCCCTTCCCCCCCAATCTTTAGTTTAAAGTCCTATCGACCACTCTATGCCCAGCTCGGTTCAGGTGGAGACCATCCCAACGGTATAGGTCCCCCCTGTCCCAAAACTGATGCCAGTGTCCCATGAAAAGGAACCCCTCTTTCCCACACCACTCTTTCAGCCACGTGTTAACTTCCCTTATTCTTGCCTCCCTATGCCAATTTGCACGTGGCTCGGGCAGTAATCCGGAGATTATGACCCTTGAGGACCTGTTTTTTTAATTTGAATCCTAGCTCTTTATAATCTCTAAACAGGTCCTCTTTCCTAGACTTGCCTATGTTGTTGGTACCGACATGGACCACAACAACTGGATCCTCCCCCTCCCTCTCCAGTATCCTTTCAAGCCGGTCAGAGATGTCCCGCACCCTAGCACCGGGCAGGCAACATACCATGCGGGACTCTTTATCCTGCTCACAAAGGATACTACCTATCCCCCTGATAATAGAACCCCTACAACTACAACTTGCCTATTTACTCCCTCCCCTTGAATGGCCTGCTGAACCATGGTGCCTTGGTCAGCTGACTCATCCTTCCTGCAGCCCTGTTCGCCATCCACACAGGGAGCAAGTGCCTCATACCTGTTGGACAGAGTCAAGGCTGAGGCTCCTGAGTTCCTGACTGCTGGTTCCCTTTACCTGCCTGACTTGCAGTCACACCCTGCTGTCCCTGGCCACTAGCAGGATTTAAGATCCCTTTGTTCATTCGCTTTCCGGGGTGTAGGAGACTGGATGTGTCTTATGCCTCTGAGATGAATCAGGCTTGCAAGCCAAATAAAATAACTAATGCTGTACCTGCAAATCCATCTCGACTTTTATTGAGGCCAGACTGACGGGTAAAGAAATTTGGGATTTACCACTGCATTTTGCCTGCAATATCTACCATGGTTCATGAAAGCTTGAGAAAAGAAGTATTTACAAAGATACAAACATAGAAATAGGAACAGGAGTCAGCCATTTGACTCCTTGAACTTGATCCGCCATTTGATAAGATCATGGCTAATCTGAACGTGGCATCAATTTCACTTTGTTTCGTCCTCATAATCCCTAATTTAGCATTGGAAAATACTGAACGAGTCGACCTCCACTGCACTCTGGGGAAGATAATTCCACAGACTGAGAGAAAATTGTTTCAATTTCTCCATTTTAAATGGGAGATCCCTTCGGCAGGCTGGATTCTCCATTTCTGAGGCTAGGTGCTGACGCCAACAGAGAATCCGTGGACTTCGGTAACAGAAAGATCGTCGCCACACCTGCACCAATTCTGCTAATATTAATGGGCTAGCACTGGCGCCACATGGAACACAATCAGGTCCTCGAATGCCAAGTGATGCCGATACACACCGGCGCCTCTTTTGCACCTCCTCCTCCTCAGCCTGCTGGGCAGACGGCTCTCCAACCTGGGCGGCTGCCACCTGCCCCTCTGGGGCACGCTTCGCTGCTGCAGCTCCTACCTCCTCTTCGAGCAGCTCCCGCTCATGCGGCCACAGGGCACCTCGCAGAGCTGCGGCGAGCAGCATGGCGGCCACCACAGCTGGTGGAACTCCAAAATCCATTGTCTGCAGGGGGTGAAAGGGTGTTAGCGTGGTGTGCACATCCGTGCTCAACCAGGTTCAACGGGCTACCCGGTGGCCCCGGTTGGCACTGCGGGCTCCACCCCTGCACCTCCCTCCGCCCCCACCTCCCCCCCGCAATCCTGTTATGGGCCAGGGTTTAGAGAACCCCAAAGTGTATCATGGAGTTCATCTGACCCACAACTTTTAATAAATTGTGGTACGGGGCGCACACAGCCCACTCTACAGGTGTGGGACAGCAGAAATGGAAAAGTATGTTTTAAAGCAAAACAATGTTTATTCTATGAACTCAAGTTAACCTTTTTAAAACATACAGTGAACATCTTAGCAACCATTAATTCAAATAAAACTCCCAAAGAATACAACACTAAATAATCCTTTAAGCTTTCCTTTTAACATCCATAAGACTTAAAACACCTTTTACCAGAAGCACATCAGGTTAAAGTCACTACTGTTAAATCACCAGGATCGATTTACAGTCTTTCGATTATAGAGAGAGATTCATACACCTTCTGGCTGTGACTGCAGCTATCCAGCTCTGAAAACGAAACTAAAACACACCCTGCAGCAAACAGCCTAAAATGAAAGTAAAAAGCTGACAGATAGCCCAGCTCCACCCACTCTCTGACATCACTGCAGTAATAAACACCCATTTCTTAAAGGTACTCTCACTACAGATACTTATATACACACCCATTAATAAACACCAATTTCTTAAATGTACTCTCCCATGCCACCTCCCCTCAAGAAAAATAAACCCCATCAACTTCAAGATGGTTTCATTTTTCACCTTTTCACTATCCTTTAAGAAATGCACACAGTAAATATACTTTTTCGTTTCAATATACAACACACACAAACAAATATAATAATATAGTCCACTTTTTTTTTGTTTTTCTTCCTCCAACTGAAATCCATCTCGATTGACAGTCTCTTTGAACAAGAAGGTCTCTGCACGATCCGTCCATTTCTCTACACCTCGGCATTTCTCTTTAAAGTCATATACTTTTGTTCAATCTCATCACAGAGTCCCTTGTAATTCTCCAACACATGAGCATTGGTTATCACAGCTTTCAGGCCGTCAAATGCCTGTTAAAACTCCGCTGTCCACTGGAATTTGTTACGCTTCTTGAGCAAGTCCGTCAGTGGAGCAACCACGCAACAAGAATTTTTCATCTATGTTCGAACAAATCCACTCATGCCAAGAAATCGCATTATTCCCCTTTGTCTTGAGGGTATCGGAAACTCCTCAATAACTGGTGGTTTCATATCCCGTGTGACCATTCGACCCTGTCCGATTGTATGGCCAAGGAAAGTGATTTGGGCTTTTCCAAATTCACTTTTGGCTAGGTTTATCACCAAACAAACCCGCCTCCTGATGTCGATCAAATAACTCCATCAGATGTTTTCAATGTTCTTTCCATGTCTGGCTGAAAATTACCAGATCGTCGATGTATACGGCACAATTGGGGAATCCTGAAACAACTTTGTTTGTTAACTGTTGAAATGTGGCTGGGGCGTTTTTCATGCCAAATGGCATAACTTTGAATTGGTATATACCATCTGGAGTCACAAAAGCTGAACTCTCCTTTGCCCTTTCGGATAAAGGTACCTACCAGTAACCTTTAAGTAAATCCGGTTTGGAAATAAAAGCTGATTGTCCCACTTTCTCAATGCAATCCTCCAAACGTGGGATAGGATAAGAGTCCGTTCTTGTAACTGCATTAACCTTTCTATAGTCCACACACAACCATTGGGTGCCGTCTGGTTTACGTACCATCACTATGGGTGAGCTCCATTGGCTGCAACCCATTTCAATTATGCCATTTTAAAGCATACTCTCAATCTCTTTGTTAACCTGTGCCAATTTTAAACGGTTAAGTCTCTATGGATGTTGTTTGATTGGAACAGCATTTCCCACATCTACATCATGTATAGCCATTTTAGTACTTCCCAATGTATCTCTACAAACTTGCCCACATGATATCAATAACTCTTTCACGTCAGACCGTTTTTCCTCTGGAAAGTAACTCAACAATTTATCCCAATTTTTAAGAACATCCTCGTTTTCCAATTTAATTTGAAGTATGTCAAATTCACAGTCATCTGGATTTGATTGGTCACTTTGAGTTAGAATCATTAAAACCTCCTCCTTTTGCTCTCCTACCCTTTCAAAGTACCTTTTCAGCATATTCACATGACACACTCGGTGAGTCTTCCTCGTATCTGGTGTTTTTACCACATAATTCACCTCACTTAATTTCCTTTAAATCTGATAAGGTCCACAAAATCTTGCTTTTAAAGGCTCACCTACCACTGGTAACACACTAAAACTTTATCTCCACTGGCAAAACTACGGACATTGGATTTCGTGTCCGCTACCCGTTTCATCACATTTTGTGCAACTTTTAAATGTTGTCTCGCCAATTCACCTGCTCTATTTAATCGTTCCCTAAAATTTGACACGTAATCCAATAATGTAATTTCCTATTTCTCACTCACCAATTTTTCCTTAATCAATTTAAGTGGTCCTCTTACCTCATGACCAAAAATTAGTTCAAAAGGATCAAATTTGGTTGACACATGAGGTGCATCCCTAACTGCAAACAGTACGAATGAAATTCCTTTATCCCAATCCTCTGGATAATCTTGACAATAAGCTCTCAACATTTTCTTTAATGTCTGATGCCACCTTTCTAACGCTCCCTGCGATTCTGGATGGTACGCAGTTGATTTAAATTGTTATATTCCGAAGCTATCCATAACTTCTCTTAATAACCTCTACTTAAAATTTGATCCTTGATCCAATTGTATTTCTGTGGGTAGTCCATATCTAGTAAAGAATTTAAGTAACTCCTCCACAATCTTTTTAGCTGTAATATTACGTACTGGAATGGCCTCTGGAAACCTAGTAGACACATCCATTATAGTCAAAAGATATTGATTCCCACTTTTCGTTTTCGGAAGCGGTCCTACGTAATCAATTAGGACCCTTGTAAAAGGTTCCTCAAATGCTGGAATGGGTATTCAGGGCACTGGTTTTATCACTGCTTGAGGTTTCCCTATCATTTGACATGTGTGACATGATTGACAAAATTGAACTACATCTTTATGTAGTCCAGGCCAATAAAGATTTTTTTGGACTTTAGCTTGAGTTTTCCTTATTCCCAAATGACCTCCCACTGGTACCTCATGTGCAACTCGCAACACCTCCTTTCTATACCCTCCCAGCAATACTACTTGATGGACTTCTGCCCACTTTTCATCCGCCTGCATATGTAAAGGTCTCCATTTTCTCATCAAGGTATTACTTTTACCGTAATAACACTCTCGTATACACTCAGATTCCTTTCGTGTACGTTTTCTGATGCATCCGTTTTATTTCTACATCTTTTTGTTGTAACTCTGCCAATTTTCCTGAACTAAAAATATCCGCCTCATCCTCCACCTGTTCTTATTCTTTTTCAACCATCTGATCAAAAATCGTTTGTGATAATTGCACTTCAACTTCATCTTCACTCTTTGATTTCTCCTCTTGTCTTGACCTGTGACTTAGCAACCTTACAGTGAAACCATTTGAAACTTTTCATTTTTTTTCACCCTTCTGGATTTTATTTTTAGTCTGAGGTATACTCTCCTTATTATCTCCCATCAGATCACATTTACCTTCACCACTTGAGTATTTCTCATGTCCCCAGTTTCTATCCCTCACAGGTTGAAACTGAAGTCGGAAACCAAGCTTTGATTTATCAACTAATTCATAATCATCTGCCATTTCTGCTGCTTACCTCGCAGTTTTAACCCTTTGTTCTTCCACATGAATTCTGACTACATCAGGAATTGAATTTTTAAACTCCTCCAAAAGCACAATTTCTCTGAGAGCTTCATACGTTTGGACTATTTTCAAAGCCCTTATCCAACTATCAAAATTACTGTGTGAGCCTTTCAAACTCCATGTATGTTTGACCAAATACTTTCCTTAAAATTCTAAACCTTTGTCTGCAACTTCAGGCACTAGTTCATATGCACCTAAGATGGATTTTTTCACCTCCTCATACGTCTCAGATACCTCCTCCGGTAGTGATGCAAACACTTCACTAGCCCTACCTATCAGCTTTGTTTGAATCAGTAATACCCACATGTCCTGTGGCCATTTCATTTGTTAGCCACATTCTCAAATGAAATGAAAAAGGCTTCCACCTCCTTCTCGTCAAACCTTGGCAATGCTTGGACATATTTAAATAGATTCCCACCAAGCCTACGACTTGGACGCTCTTTCTCACTATCCTCATCATTATCAACCAACTGTACATTTCCCTTTACGTCTGCCAATTTTAACTGACTGTCATGGTTCATGGCCATTTTCTGAAGTTCAAACTCTCTCTCTTTATCTTTTCCCCTGATCTGTATCTCCCTTTCTCTTTCTTTTTGTTCTGCTAGGGCTATTCTTTCTGTTTTTCTTTCTTCCCTCTCTCTCTCTTTCTCTTTCTTTTTCCTCTCTCTCTTTCGTATTCAAGCTGCTTTAATGCTTTCTCGTGTTCCATTTGTTTGATTTGTAACTGAATTTTTGCCATTTCCAATGAGCCATACTGTATCTCAGTTTGCACCATGTCGCAGAGAAGGTGCGCGCGATTCAACAGGCCCCCGCCCCGACTGACACTTCGCATCTTCGTTCTTTTCTCGGCCTCGTAAACTATTACGGGAAGTTCCTCCCCAATCTGGCAACTACGCTGGCCCCGTTGCATCTTCTGCTAAAGAAAAATCACACCTGGGTTTGGGGTCAGCCGCAAGAAACCGCTTTCCGGCGGATAAAACAACAATTGTCGTTGTCTGGGTTACTAACCCACTATGATCCTGGAAAGCCTTTGCTCGTCACATGTGATGCATCCCCGTATGCTATTGGGGCCGTCCTGTCCCACAAGGTGGAGAACGGGGCCGAGCGGCCGATAGCTTTCGCCTCCCGCACATTGACTGCAGCGGAAAAAAGGTACGTGCAGATCGAGAAGGAGGGCCTGGCAGTGGTCTTTGCAGTGAAACTTTTCCACCAGTACGTGTATGGCCGCCACTTCACATCGTGACTGATCATAAGCCTCTGCTGGGACTTTTCAGAGAGGATAAGCCAATACCGCCCATTGCTTCCGCACGGATCCAGCGCTGGGCTTTGTTGCTCGCTGCATATGAGTATTCTCTGGAGCACAAACCAGGAACGCAGATAGCGAATGCCGACGCACTGAGCCGATTGCCTTTATCGACCGGCCCCATGTCGACCCCCAAGACTGGTGAGGTGGTTGCAACCCTAAATTTTATGGACACCTTGCCTGTCACGGCATCACAGATCCGTGAGTGGACCCAGACGGAGCCAGTCCTGTCAAAGGTTTGACACATAGTCCTGTATGGTGGGCAGCATAGACAGCTCCCAGGCGAGTTGTGGGCATTTTCCTCCAAGCTGTCAGAATTCAGCATGGAAGACGGCATCCTCTTGTGGGGGACGCGTGTGATTGTCCAGGAAAAAGGCCAGGAGCTGATACTAAGAGACTTGCACAATGGGCATCCAGGTGTGACCAAAATGAAAATGTTGGCCCGTAGATATGTTTGTTGGCCAGGCCTCGACGCCGACATTGATAAGGTGGCCCCAAACTGCTCCATTTGTCAGGAGCATCAGAAGCTTCCGGCGGCCGCGCCCCTACATCACTGGGAATAGCCAGGGCGGCCTTGGGCGCGCTTGCATGCGGATTTCGCCGGCCCTTTTCAAGGATCCATCTTCCTTTTATTAATCGATGCCCAGTCTAAATGGCTCGAGGTGCATAAGATGCTGGGCACAATGTCCTGCGCAACAATTGAGAAGATGCGTTTATCTTTTAGTATACATGGCCTCACCGAGGTGCTGGTCACGGATAACGGCAGTCCATTCACCAGTGAGGAGTTTGCGAGGTTCATGAAGATGAACGCATACGCCATATCCGCACTGCCCCTCACCACCCGGCTTCAAATGGGTTGGCGGAGCGCGCAGTGCAGACATTCAAACGAGGCCTAAAGAAGCAGTCTTCCGGGTCAATGGACACGAGACTGGCTCGCTTTTTGTTTTCGTATAGGACCACCCCCCATGCGGTGACTGGGGTAGCTCCCGCAGAACTCCTAATGGGCCGGAGACTTCGCACCTGCCTTAGTATGGTTTTCCCGGACATTGGCGCAAAAGTACGCCGCACACAAGAACGGCAGAGACATGGTTTTTCTCGGTATCAGCTGATTCGGTAGTTTGTGCCCGGTGACCCAGTGTTCATTCGGAATTTTGCTGGTGGTGCCCAGTGAGTCCCTGGCGTAATCTTTAACCAAACGGGCCCTATATCTTACCAGGATCATAGTGGGTTAGTAACCCAGACAACGACAATTGTTGCTTTACCCACCGGAAAGCGGTTACTTGCGGCTGACCCCAAACCCAGGTGTGATTTTTCTTTAGCAGAAGATGCAACGGGGCTAGCGTAGTTGCCAGATTGGGGAGGAACTTCCCGTAATAGTTTACGAGGCCGAGAAAAGAACGAAGATGCGAAGTGTCCGTCGGGGCGGGGGCCTGTTGAATCGCGCGCACCTTCTCTACGACGGGGTGCAAAACTTCACGGTCCACCCGATAACCCAGGTAGACTACTTCCTTCGCCTGGAAGACGCACTTTGTGCGACGTAAAGGGACTCCAGCCTCCGAAAAGCGTCTAAGGACAACCTCCAGATTTTCCAAATGTTCCTGCTCCGACGTCCCTGTGATCAAAACGTCATCTATGTAGACAGCGACACGCGGTAAACCTCTCAAAATGCCTTCCATAACGCGTTGAAAAATAGCGCAGGCAGAGGATACTCCAAAGGGCAACCATGTATATTCATACAGGCCCCGGTGTGTATTAATCGTTACATATGGTCGGGAGGCAGGGTCCAGCTCCAACTGTAGGTAGGCGTGACTCATATCTAATTTTGTGAACGAGAGTCCACCTGCAGGCTTTGCGTAGAGATCCTCTTCCGAGGCATTGGATATCGGTCGAGTCGGGAAGCCGGATTCACTGTAAGTTTATAGTCGCCACACAAGCGAACTGTGGCATCTGGCTTCATTACAGGTACAATTGGTGCTGCCCAGTCAGCGAAACGGACGGGCCTGATAATACCCAAAATTTCCAAACGAGTGAGCTCCCCTTCTACCTTCTCGAGTAAGGCGTAAGGCACCGGGCGCGCCCGTAAATAGCGCGGCGTGGCTCCTGGTTCGACTTGGATACGGGCTACAGCCCCTTTTATTTTCCCCATACCGGGCTGGAATTCATCTGGGTATCGTCCTAGCACCTCAGTCAACCCTCCAGAAACTGTTTGGAGGAGGTGCTGCCACTGAAAGCGAAAATGGCGCAACCAGTTCCGATCCAACAGGCTGGGCCCATGGCCACGCACCACGATAAGTGGGAAACGCCCCTCCTGACGTCCATAAACAACAGGGGTCATCGTAGTTCCTGCAATGTCCAACGGTTCCCCCGTGTAGGTGGCCAATCTGGCCTGTGTGTTGGTTAATGTAAGGATCTGTATACCCTGCTTGATGCGGTCGAATGTCGTCTGGGCGATCACGGAGACCGCTGCGCCAGTGTCCAACTCCATCTCAAGCGGGTGACCATTGACCCGTACTGTCACCTTAATGGGGGCCACACGGGGAGCTGCCACACAATGCGCTGCAGGCAGTCGTCCTCCGTCTCCACGTCCTCAGGAGTAGTCGCCGCAGGTTCATCCACATGGAAGGTACGGCCCCTGGGCTGGTCCCAGTTTCGGTCGGAACGATGGCGCCTCTGGTGCCCCCAGGACCGGCGTCCGCGACGAGGTCGGCGCCTACAAGTCTGACATGGACATGGCTCCTCATCCATTGGTTCTGGAGAAGGCTCCTTTCGGGGAGGAATGTCCGACGCCACTGGCGTCGATCCGGACGTCGTCTCGCCTAAGGTACTGCAGGAGTGCGGGGGAACGTTTTCGGACGGAAGGGGTTGCGCCCCAAGGCATGCACTTCCATTCCCTGTATCTCCTGCACTCCTCGTTCTGCGCTCTCTCAGGACAATACTATTTGAATGGCCTGTTGAAAAGTCAATGTTGGCTCAGCTAACAACTTTCTCTGGGTGGCCGCATTGTTAATACCGCAAACCAAACGGTCGCGAAACATTTCTGACAAGGTCTCACCATAGTCATAGTACTCCGCAATCCTGCGTAACCTGGATAGAAAGTCGGCAAGGGATTCTCCAGGGGTCCTCTCAGCGGTATTAAACCGGTACCGTTGCACTATCGTGGACGGGGTTGGGTTAAAATGTTGCCCCATTAAATTCACAAGTGCATCAAACGTTTTGGTGTCCGGCGCAGCTGGGTACGTCAGGCTCCTAATCACCCCAAACGTATGCGGTCGCAGGCGGTGGGCAATATGACCACCTGGCGCTTGTTTTCGGTGATATTGTTTGCCCAGAAATAGTAACGCATCCGTTGTGCATACTGGTTCCAGCTTTCCAGCGCAGCATCAAAAACATCCAAACATCCGTACAGAGGCATGGTGCAATTGAAAACAACTTCCAACCTGTATCCAACAAAAATCCAGGGAGGTGGCTTCAGCAGTGTAGACAGCTATTCACTTTAACCCTCGTCGCCGGTTTTGTGAGGGCCACGAAGAATCCAGCACGAGTTTCAAGGATACAAAGAAATAACATTTATTTACAATAACATATATATATACAGCAGCAACCTCAGTTGCTGCTTACTTCTTCCTGCTGGTTCCAAACTGCCCAACTTTATTTATACAGGGAATCTGCTAATCACTTCTCCGCCCACCCTCATTGGGGAAGCTCATACTCCCACAGGATTGTGGGATTGTCATTAGTCCCCAGTCAATGGTAAGCAGGCAGGTTGTAACACAACTAATTAAACTAAAATACATTTAAATGAGTTTCGCGCCCTTCTCATGCAAGATTTTGCACCCATGTCGCCGTTTGCGCTCACAACTGAAATGGGTACAAAATCGACCGCAGGCGCTGCCCACTGTAAACTGAGCAAATCCATTAAAAGGTAAAATGTTTAAATATAGTTGAATGTTATGCAGAACCAGTTTATGGGCCCAAGGGGCAAGGGCTCAATTTGTGAAAAAACGAAGCCACGGACAAATAAAAAGACATAAATCTAAAAGAAAAAGCATTCAAAAATGTGAAAAAGAGCACAACTCATGGGAACAGGAAAGATACAAAGATGAGCAAAGGATAACCAAATATGAAATGAAATGAAAATGAAATGAAAATCGCTTATTGTCACGATGAATGAAGTTCAAATGAAGTTACTGTGAAAAGCCCCTAGTCGCCACATTCCGGCGCCTGTTCGGGGAGGCTGGTACGGGAATTGAACCGTGCTGCTGGCCTGCCTTGGTCTGCTTTACAGGCCAGCGATTTAACCCAGTGTGCTAAACCAGCCCCTATATATAATATATAATAAATATATAATATATATGATAAATATATAATAAACGGTTCAAAAAGGGAGAATGAAAACAAAACTGCAAGGAATACAAAATCAGCACAAACAAATAGGATGATCTGGGGCAACCTAGACCCACTGCAAACAGATAAGGGTGATATTGTCCATGAAAATAAGGAAAGGGCAGACAATTGAATAATTATGTTGCGTCAGTGACGAATGTGATATAAAATAGTTACTTTAGAGATATTAGTTACTGTAATGTAGAGATAGGCCAGTCTCATTCTGGTGAGTTCACAGACAAAGGATTTCAGGCCGCATGGCAAAGCAAGGAGGAGGTGTGTCCACCAAAGGAGGAGAAAAGGATGCTGGGTAATAGGGGCCAGAGAAAGGGATTGGAAGTGAGCCAATCAGAATGTCTGACTAGGTCAGGAGGGGTATAGGATGACCTATGGGAATCGTGTATGTGAAACTTGATACCATTTGAATTGATTTGCAGAGATCCCTTTGTCTCTTTGTTCATTCGCTTTCTGGGGTGTAGGAGACTGGATGTGTCTTATGCCTCTGAGATGAATCAGGCTTGCAAGCCAAATAAAATAACTAATGCTGTACCTGCAAATCCATCTCGACTTTTATTGAGGCCAGACTGACGGGTAAAGAAATTTGGGATTTGTCATTTGGTGCCGAAAACCCGGGATTTCTCAAGACGGTTCTGACCAACAGCGAAATCAGAATTAGACTGATTATGAACAGGAGGATGGGGAAAAAGGGCCCACAATGTACAGCTGGAAAATGACCGTGCATTGATTTTTCCCCTCTTCTTATCGTCTGATTAATCTGGTCACTCGTGGTTGGTACGGAAAGAGCGTCTCGACGAAATCAAAGGTCAGTCTGGGGATTAGCAAATTAAACTGATGGGCTATCATAATTGATAGTTCAGTTTTGGGTTAATTGTGTTGTTGACGACTGATGTGATTTCAGCAGATGAGGGGTCTGTTAAATAAGTGTTTTTAAATCCGAAGATGGTTCAACTCCATGTGTAAGTTCTGATTCGGCTTGGGTTAGGTTATGGGTTGATGGGACATCTAAAATTGAAGATGGTTCAACTCCATGTGTGAGTTCTGATTCGGCTTGGGTTAGGTTATGGGTTGATGGGACATCTAAAATTGAAGATGGTTCAACTCCATGTGTGAGTGTTTTAAATCTATAGTTGATTAAGCTAAAATTGTACCCTTGGACTGTGGTGGCGAAGAGCGCAGTTCTGAGGACAAGTTGAGATTGTGGGGAATGCTGCATATTGGTTGAAGCAGAAGTCTCTCAAAGGGTTAACAGCAGCTGCCAAAGTTAAAGACGACAGACAGTGCTTCTCACTCAGGCCTTGAAATAACAGCAGCAGCCTGTAGTGTAATCGGATACCTTTCCTTTGAGTCAGTGAACTCCAGCAAAGTTACGTTTTGAATTAATTAAAGGAAACCAGTGGGTTTCTCCACCTCTTTGATAAAAGTTATTATTTTCGAAAGCAATTTATTGAAATTGCCAGAATCTTAAGTTTTACTTACTTGAAATAATGTTTATCTCATTTTATTTGTGAATTAATAGAAACTTAAAGAAGATCACTGACACCATTTTAAAAAGTGTAAATCTGGAGATGATAGTTGACTTTGCTCCGGTATACATCACCTCCCTCATTGATAGCAGCCAACATTTTGAGAATGTAAGAAAAACTTGTTAAAAGAAAAATTGTTAAGATAAAGAATTAATTAAGTTGTAAATGTTATACAAGTTTGTGTTAAGCAAATCGTAAATTTAGTTCTGAGTTGAGATCAGAGCTAAGCTTGCAAGTTGCAGTAATTCAATTTGAATTTTCAAACATTTTTAAGTTTTAAAAGAACACTGTTTGAACCTTTTCAATCGTTTTGCCAAGAAAAATAAACGCGCAAGTAGAGACAGGAAAGGCTCGGGTCAAACAAAAGATGAGCTACGTAGTTCAATGGCTGGCCTTGAATTGACAGAAAATGATTAATTCAATAATTTAAAAATGTCAGTAAAGGTTTTGACTGCACCTGTAGCATTGTCTGCACTAATTCCAGAACCATCAGAGTATAATAATTCATATCCAGTCACTGCTCCCCAGATTCTAATCATGCCAGTAACTCCAGCCCTTTTGGATGATAGTGTGGGTCCCGATTTACCATCTTCACGATCAGTAGAGAAAGAGGAGCTCTGTTCCGCAAGCCCAGTTAGCTCTAGGACCAGATCTCGGACAGCGAGAGAAGGGCTTGATCCTAACCAGAAACAATTAAGCATACCACCAAAATCCCTCCAGACCAAGGGGAAACCGCAAAGTTCGAGAACAAAGGGAGCTGCAACAGATGATTTTGAAGAGAAAGAACTCCCTCTAGTGACAGGGAGGGACGTCGAAGTCTTGGAAGAACCAGAGGAAATAGCTAGAGTGCCCCCTGGTGAGACTCAGAGACAGTTGCCGATTAGGAAGATACCAATCACCTGAATTATGCTAGTCACGCCGCACTTCAGCAAGCCCATGCGTTAGACGACGATAGACGGACACAGATCCTGAATGCGTTGAATAGCACATTTCAAAAGCCCATAAATATTTCTGCTACCTTAGACCTAAAACCTAAGAAGACTGAAGAGCCAGAGGAATTTCTGGAGCGTTTTAATGAAATCTACCGTGGGCAGTCAGGCGACTTGCCATATCAAATTGGTCAGAATTCCCCTCAATATTGTGCTATGTTAATGCATTGCCTACCACCTTCTGTGGCTACTGCTGTGAAATGTAATAACATGAATTGGGCAGAGAACGACCCTTCGTAGATGGCAAGGGCAGTCAGATTTTATTGGAAGGAGGGTGTAGGCCAGGAAGGAGGCTCAGTTACAAAGGTTAAGACGGAGTATGTAATGAAAAAGGATGATCTGCGACCCCAACAAGCGGCAGGAATGGTAGTTTACCAGAAGGACTCCCAATATTGTGACTTTGGGTGGGTGGATCAGCGAAGGGGAGGACAGACGAGATACACTGACTTCTCCCAGGCAAACCCTTTCCCAACACAGGATTGACTAGCTAATTTAGTCATAAGGACTCTCCAATCGGACAGGGAACCTATTATCTCTCTGCAGATAGGAGATTAACATCACTCATTTGTAATCGACACTGGAGCAGCCATGTCTTCTGTGCAATCAGAACTTCGACTACCATTATCCGACCACATGCAGCAATTGTCGGGGTTCCAAGGACAGGTGTGTGAGTATCCTATTTCTGAACCTGTGACAGTCACTTACGAGAATAAGTCTGCAGATCATCAGTTTGTAGTGACTACTGGATTGGACTGTAATTTGTTGGCCCGAGATTTACTGTGTATCTTCCAGCTACAGCTAGAGTACGGACACAAAGGGGTAACGGTCCAATCATGGAGGATGAGACAACAGTGCTATATTTCTATCACCCCCAGTGGTGGACGTTAGACATTGAACATTCACTGCATCACGTTACCCTGGCCTATGACAGAACCGGACAAAACAGGGAGTTGGAGGACAAATACCGGCCATTAATTGGGACCGAATGGCCAGTCAAAGTTACAGCCACAGTCACGGGAAAAGAAGGTACAGCCGATTTTGATACAATACCACCACATTTATGGCCACAGTCAGCTTCGGTAAGCCCTCATATTAAACGTCAGGTCCACGACCAGTACCATGCCAGGGATTTGGGGCCTAGGGTAAGGAGGGCAGTGGATCATTCAGATCCAACAGAGTACGCACTTCAAGTCACGCCAGACGACACTGCCATAAAATATTTTGAGGTCCCTGAAACGATTAACACTCGACTGCAGCCCCGTCTATTGACAAATTAATCCGAGAGCTGTTGCAACAGGGTATTTTGGTCCCTTGCCAATCAGAATGTAACACCCCCATACTTGCTGTGCCTAAACCAGCCAAGCCAGACCAGTACTGATTAGTACAGGATTTACGTTCAATCAATGCCATCGCATAGCCGTTATATGCTCTCACTCTCCAACAGGATATTATGGTGTATAGCTTCCACTCGGTCATCGCACTACTGAGGCAACTGCAGACTCAGCATCTTACCGCAGCTCGTCAGAATAGGTATGAGATATACCTTTTGAACAATCCACGTCTGACATTTAAACACTGTACCACTATCAATCCAGCCTGTTTTCTTAGTGGTCCCCCTGTCCATGAAGACGCACCTGGCCACGACTGTTTAGCCTTGATTCAGGAAACTACCACAATAAGGGACGATTTGAGTGATATTTCGTCAGAACAACCTGACATGATTATGTGTGGTCAAATATCCCACCGGGGTTTAGTTAATGACATACTGCAGGCCCTTCTTATGCCCACGCAGATTTCCATTATTAAATGCGCTGCCCACACAAATGGTAAGACCCTAGTCGACGTTGGTAATGAACAAGCAGATTGTGCAGCGCGGACAGCCGCTCAAATTCAGCAAGTGATGGTGCCTAAAATGTTAAGTCAGACTAAACGATCTACTATAAATATGTCTGCTTCTGACAAGTCAATGCCAACCATCCAAGACGTCATAAGGTTACAGGAGGACGCTCCTGAGAGTGATAAACAAATGTGGAAACGGTTAGGTTGTACATATGATTCTGTTTCCTCTTTATGGACCACGCCAGCACACCAGACTTGTATGTCTGATGTACTGGCTTTATGGGTCATCGAATGTGTACACTGTGCAACTCATTGTGGGGCTCGGGGGACTAGTGATTTGTTGCTGGACACTTGGTGGCACCCTAAAATGCAGGGGTTGGCCCAGAGTATCAGTAATCGGTGTTTGATTTGTCAGCATTATAACACCGGAAAAGGTATCCCTTGTGGGATGGGGCAAACCCCGTTGCCCAGTGGTCCCTTTGAGACGCTCCAAATGGATTACATTGAGTTGGAAAGGTGTCAATGTTATAAATATGTTTTGGTCATTGTGGATGGGTTCAGCAGATGGGTTGAGGCGTATCCGACTACCGATAATAAAGCTGCTACTGTGGTTAAAGTTCTGATGCGGGAAATCATTCCCCGGTACAGTAGACCAGCTCAGTTGAGTTCTGATAACGGGCCTCATTTTCTTGGACAGATTAACCTACCTCCCTTCTCCAGTGCTATTTTACAGGTGTGGAGCATGATGGGGTGGCTACGCACCGTCTGTGTGATATTTGGCCTCACCTCGCTTGGAGTGTTATTGGCGACGGACATGGAAAAGGGGAATATTATCTATATTTGTAACCCCAACCAATCTACAAGGATACATCACCTATGCAAAGGTGATGTTCTTCGCTGCTTCCATATACGAAGACATGGTATCGACTCATGGAAGGTCATCAAAGTTAAGGAGAATGCAGGAGTCATGAAGCAATTGCACCGGTCCCGGCGATGGGAAGGGAACATTATATGGACATTGCCTTGTTTTTGGAGTACATGTAAATTTGATTTTGGATGTGTTAAAATTGGTGCGATAAAGGTAACATCAGGCCGTCAGGAGAGCGTAGGAAGAGGTTGTGAGAGAGAGAGGGGGACTAGAGAGAGGACGGGGCGTGTGAGAAGGGAAGTACAGCTAGAACGTAGGTTATCGGGAGATACACTTAATTTAGTTAAAGGCCAAACTGAGGAAAACCTGGGTAGTATGAATCACTTCTACCAGATTTACCACCGCTTGTATGGCCAGGGACGGGTTGTCTGCTACCCGAACCCCGCAGCGGTGTCTAGGTTATTTTCTGTTTCACCGCTTTGGGGCACTCCCCAAACGGTGGTTCATTGTCAGCGTTCCGAGCCACCGCCCGAGCAAGTCACTCTTCCTTACGATCCGGGTTCAGCACCACCGGCTATATCCCTTCCTCGGGATAATTCCCATTCACAGTATGATAGGCTGCAACGGTGGAGGGCATATATACCTAGCCACTTCACTCCCAATAGGGATTCCCAGTCGTACGAGAATTGTTTCAGCAGTGAAGGATACGGCTGTTTGCTGGTAGAGGTGGAAATGAATATAACATGTCTGTTCCCCACCTGTACGGACAGGAGGTGCCATATCACCCAGGCGTCTGGCCAATGCGTTTGTTACAACACCACTTGCGATCCATTGAACGCCGGCCTCTAGCTCCTTTGTGGCTGGGCGAATGTCTCTCATATCACTGTTGGGACGAGGGCTTTCCGCATTGCTAGGCGGCCCGAATGGGCGTTTCGAAGCTAGATAAACTGGGCTACTGGGGGGGTTCCTTGGCTGTCAGCAATAGGAATTATTTTATTTGTGGCCTTACCATCTTGGGAAATGAAACCTTGGGAGCCCTCGGGGCAATAACCAAGGAATTGTCTCAGCTACGGTTGTTTGCAATGCAGAACCGGTATGCTCATGACTATCTTCTGGCCCGTGAGGGTGGGGTATGCGCCATAGTGCAGGGCAAGTGTATCATGGGAGTTCAGGACTTGACCGCTAACATCACTAAATTTATGGATCACATGTGGGATCACCTGGACGGAATGCAGGATCCTGGCGCTTGGGGTAACTGGGGATTTGGAGGTTGGAAGGACTGGTTGATAAATATGGTGGTGGCTATCGGCTGCATCTTTGTGGGCCATGCCATCCTTAAATGTGTGATGGGTAGAATGCGGGGTGCACTGGAACAGATCAACGCCCCTAAATTCTTAGCTGTCAAAATCCATGAGGGTGCAGCAGATGAAGGGGGGCTACGCCAGGAATTGGAAATTCAGTGACAGATCTTTTTAGATGAGGGACCGTAGCTATGGATTGGATAGTTCGGTTATCATGGAATGATAAAAGGAGGGAATGACGAATGTGATATAAAATAGTTACTTTAGAGATATTAGTTACTGTAATGTAGAGATAGGCCAGTCTCATTCTGGTGAGTTCACAGACAAAGGATTTCAGACCGCATGGCAAAGCAAGGAGGAGGTGTATCCACCAAAGGAAGTGAAAAGGATGCTGGGTAATAGGGGCCAGAGGAAGGGATTGGAAGTGAGCCAATCAGAATGTCTGACTAGGTCAGGAGGGGTATAGGATGACCTATGGGAATCGTGTATGTGAAACTTGATATCATTTGAATTGATTTGCAGAGATCCCTTTGTCTCTTTGTTCATTCGCTTTCCGGGGTGTAGGAGACTGGATGTGTCTTATGCCTCTGAGATGAATCAGGCTTGCAAGCCAAATAAAATAACTAATGCTGTACCTGCAAACCCATCTCGACTTTTATTGAGGCCAGACTGACGGGTAAAGAAATTTGGGATTTGGCATCAGCATTTACGGTTGAGGAAAAGATAAGCATGCCAGACATTCCAAGGAAACTAATATTGAGCCAAAGACTGGAACTCACTAAAATTAACATCATCAAAACAACAGTAATAAAGAAAATAATGACCCTAAAGAGTGACAAATAATAATCTTCATGAGTGTCATAAGTAGGCTCACATGAACACTGCAACGAAGTTACTGGGAAAAGCTCTTAGTAGTCACACTCCGGAACAGGGAATCGGTGGCCGTTTTGTGCCAGTTTTCCTGGTGTAAAACGCCACCGTTTTCACGCCGGTGTGGGGACTTAGGCTTCAGACATGGCCGCTGCTGCACGTAGTCCCGTTTCCTACACTAATGATCTCCGCTCACCAGTGCACGAGGAAATCGGGGTGTCATTTTTAAATGGAGGCAGGATCTCCAGCACCGCGGGTCTCCAAACCCCCCAATATCCCAACTCACCAATAAGGGGGTCATCGAGCACCCCACACCTCATCTCAAAAGTGCAGGGTACCCCTGAGCCTGATCCATGGCACTGGTTTGATGACACCTGGGCACCTTGTCATTGCCAGCCTTGCACCCTGACAGTGCCACTTGGGTACTGCCAGAGTGCCAATGCAACGGTGCCCGGGTGGCATCCTGCCCAGAGCCTTACTACCCAGGAGTTCGCCTGGGAGAACCCCCCCCCACAAAGTGCCGATACGCCTGGTCCACTTTGTGGATCCAGCGCTAAATGGCACCCACACAGGGTCTCCAAGGCAAGGCTGTTCGGTCCCGGGTGCTGGGTAGATACGGCACAGACATATTCAAGTGAGACTAACTGTTCACTTGATTATGCAGATCCGGGTTCTGCCCTCCCTGGGTGGGATCCAGATCATGATGCCTCACTAGATCCTGTTGGATCTTCCAAGGCGTGATAAGGTCGGTAAATCCCCCAAGAGGCCTCTCACAAGGTTTACTGGCCTCATCATGTCCCGAGTCGAGAGTGGCGAGACTGATAGATGGTGCCCAGAGAGTAGGGATAAAGGGCAGGTACTATAATTTGTAGGATGTGACTATTGGGCAAAATATTAAACTCTCCCCGTGGTGAATTTGGAGGCGGGGCCATTTAATCAGGTGGGAAGTTGCCGGGTGGGGGCCATCCACCCATTTAAGGGCCTCACTCCTTCACTGCTGGCATTCACCCGGCGGCAGGAAGGGGTCTCGCCATGTGCGGAGCCCGAAAACATGCATGCTTCTGGAAAGGGTCACTCGTTGTCAAGCACTCAGTGCCAAATCAAGGGACCCGGCAGCAGGAACAGGGGAGATATTGTGTCCTTGCTTCTGACACCCCTCCCCTCCCCTTTCTGCCATCATTCACTCACCTATGTCTGGGCGCATGACTATCCTGGTCCTCAAGTGGGTATAGTACTGGCAGAAGCCAGTGCCTTTCCCCGATGGTGCTGCTGAGCAATGAAGAGTTGCCGGCCTCTCATTGGCTGGTAGCTCTTGATGGGTAGGATTTCTGCCCATGGGATCCTGACCCCAGGGAAGATGCACTGCTGTTGACTGGCACTTAATGTGGTGGGCCTTCCCAAAAACAAGTTTTCATCCACCCCATCTGAGTTGGCCTCCAGCTCAGGCTTTAGAGAGGAAAGCACAAGGATTGAATTGACAGCATGATCAATACAAATTCCGACTCGCATCTTTAATCCTTTGAAAATATATTCATATTTCTGGTGCATGACTCATTATCTTCGCAAGTTGAAATGTTTTTGCAAGCAGAGTTAACAAAAAACCTACCACAACATTTTGTTGATAATATTTCATTGTGACGATAAAACTAGGTTATTTGGGTAAAGCAAGTTCCTAAGTTTGAAATGTGTAGAAGAAAGTTTGGAAACGGTTTATGTATACTAGAGAAATACTCAATCTTAACATATGATCGATGTGTTAAGATATAGAAGATAGAATGTACTTCTTAGAGGACCTACATTCAGGCATCGATTCACCATGTTCATTAACATCAGGCACCCTGTTAGTGAAATCATACTCTGGTGACATTCCTGGCTGGTTGGTAGCCTCACTGTCTGGAAAAGGTGGGTATGGTGGGGGAGCAGGAATCATTAATTGGGGTAGACTATGTGGTTTGCATGACACTGGTGATACACCTCTTGGAGGCTTAAGTGGCACCTGACGTCAAGCAATACCTAGATAAGGAATTAAGTAGGGTAATAAGTATGTCTGGGGAAGATAATTGAAAGCCTCTAATAATTTGATACAGCATTTTAACACATACCAATAAAATGAAAGAAAAATAATATTCAGTAACTGTAATATAATCAAAACTCTCAGCAATATTATCAGTTCATGAGTAATTGTATAGGATTGGTACAGTTTGATAACAATCATTCAATTGCAGATATTTCCAAACCAGACATTTAATGACTTGCATCTACATATTGATTGGAGGCAGAGTGAAATGTCAGCAACAGGCATGTCAGCAGTCCCTCATCTCAGTATATTTTATAGATGAGCTGCACAATGTATCCCTCTCTGACCTCACTGCCGGTACCTATTCTGTTCCAGTGAACCTGAGGGTGAACTAGAAGAGCAGCACTGCAGCTTTTGATTAAACCCTCTACAACCTTCTGGCCTCAATATAAACACAACAATTTCAGATCATGGGCTGGATTCGCTGATAATGGGGCTAAGTGCTGACGCCGTCGTAAAGACCGTAGAGTTTTACGATGGCGTCAACGGGCCCCCAGGCCCACCGATTCAACAGCCCGCAAGGGGCCAACATGGGCGCCGGGGGAAGCGCCTGAGGGAGCGGCCGACGCGATGCTGCGGCGCCTTAAAGCCACATCCGCCGCAAACACCTCCGTCACATGGAGGATGGTTGCCCGCCGTGCAGTGCCGAGATTTTGTGAGGGAGAGCTGGACACCCTCCTGGACGCCGTGGAGCAGAGGAGGGGTGTCCGGTACCCCGCACGCGGTAACAGGATAGCAACTGCCACCATCCGGCGTTCGTGGGTGGAGGTGGGCGATGCTGTCGGGACGGTTGTCAGGAAGGGCGAGCAGTGCCGCAAGAAGATGCATGACCTACTCAGGACAGCCAGGGTGAGTGCCCATCACTGTGCCAGTGGCACCAACCCCACTCCCCAACACATGTGAGCCGGCACCCCTCTCCAGTGGGACAGTCCCACCCCTGCCCTGACCCACATGGCTGCACCCACCCATGGCAGCCGCAGCGGCCTTGTGCCCTGTGCACCAATGCCATCACGGACCCAACCGCTGGGCAGCATGCGTCGGACCGTCTAACACTGTTGATGTTTGTGTGCCCTCCCCCAGGAGAAGAGCGCCCATAACTGCAGGGAGTGGGAGAAGACTGGGGGGGAGCACGTGAACTGCGACCCTTAACGTGGCCGAGCAGAGGGCACTTGACCTTGCTGGCGGAATCGAGGATCAGGAAGTTGCCGATGCCAAGGTCGAAGGTTTGCCACCAAGTGAGACGCGTCACTGCCTGGCCTTGGCCCCTCACAACACATTTGTGCCAAACCCCACCCCCCCCCTCACCACAACCCCCCTCACACCACAACCTCCCTCACCCCAAACCCCCCTCACCACAACCCCCCTCACACCACAACCTCCCCCAGCACAAACCCCCTCACACCACAACCCCCTCACACCACAACCTCCCCCACCACAACCCCCCTCACCACAACCCCCCTCACACCACAACCTCCCCCACCCCAACACCCCCTCACCACAACCCCCCTCACACCACAACCCCCCTCACACCACAACCTCCCCCACCACAACCCCCCTCACCACAACCCCCTCACACCACAACCTCCCCCACCACAACCCCCCTCACCACAACCCCCCCTCACACCACAACCTCCCTCACCCCAACCCCCCCTCATCACAACCCCCTCACACCACAACCCCCTCACACCACAACCTCCCCCACCACAACCCCCCTCACACCACAACCTCCCCCACCACAAACCCCCTCACCACAACCCCCCTCACACCACAACCTCCTCACCCCCCCTCACCACAACCCCCTCACATCACAACCCCCCTCATACCACAACCCCCTCACACCACAACCCCCTCACATCACAAACCCCCTCACACCACAACCTCCCCCACCACAAACCCCCTCACCACAACCCCCTTCACACCGCACCCCACCCACACCACAATCCCTCTCACCCCAACCCCCCTCACCACAACGCCCCTCACACCAACCCCCCTTCCCACAACCCCCTCACCACAACCCCCCTCTCACTCCAACCCCCCTCACCACACCCCCTCTCAACACAAGCCCCTCCCCACAACCCCCCTCACCCCAATCCCTCTCACCCCAACCCCCCTCCCCAGAACCCCCCTCACCCCACCCCCCTCACCCCAACCCCTCTCACCCCAACCCATCTCACGCCAACCCCCCTCACCATAACCCCCCTCACCACAACCCCCTCACCCCAACCCCTCTCACCCCAACCCCCCTCCCCACAAACCCCCTCACCCCAACCCCCCTCGCACCACAACCCCCCTCACACCACAATCCCTCTCACCACAAACCCCCTCACACCACAACCCCCTCACATCACAACCCCCCTCACACCACAACCTCCCCCACCACAAACCCCCTCACCACAACCCCCCTCACACCACAACCCCCCTCACACCAGAATCCCTCTCACCCCAACCCCCCTCATCACAACGCCCCTCACACCAACCCCCCTCCCCACAACCCCCTCACCACAACCCCCCTCTCACTCCAACCCCCCTCACCACAACCCCGCTCAACACAAGCCCCTCCCCACAACCCCCCTCACCACAACCCCCCTCACCCCAATCCCTCCCACCCCAACCCCCCTCCCCACAACCCTCCTCACCCCAACCCCTCTCACCCCAACCCATCTCACCCCAACCCCCCTCACCACAACCCCTCTCAACCCAACCCCCCCTCCCCACATCCCCCCTCACCACAACCCCCTCACCCCAACCCCCCTCCCCACAAACCCCCTCACCCCAACCCCCCTCGCACCACAACCCCCCTCACACCACAATCCCTCTCACCACAACCCCCCTCACACCAACCCCCCCATCCACAACCCCCTCACCACAACCCCCCTCACCATAACCCCCCTCACCACAACCCCCCTCACACCACAACCCCCCTCACACCACAACCCGCCTCACACCACAACCCACCTCACCACAACCCCCCTCACCCCACCCCACTCACACCACAATCCCTCTCACCCCAGCCCCTCACCCCAACCCCGCTCCCCACAACCCCCCTCACCACAACCCCCCTCACACCACAACCCCCCTCACACCACAACCCCCCTCACACCACAACCCCCCTCACACCACAACCCCCCTCACACCACAACCCCCCTCACACCACAATCCCTCTCACCCCAACGCCCCTCACACCACAACCCCCCTCACACCACAACCCCCTCACACCACAACCCCCTCACACCACAACCCCCCTCACCACAACCCCCCTCATACCACAATCCCTCTTACCCCAACCCCCCTCACCACAACCACCTTCACACCACAACCTCCCTCACACCACAACCCCCCTATCCCACCCCCCCTCACCACAACTCCCCTACCACAACAACCACCCTTACCCCCGCCCGTCGGTCTAACCATACATGCTGTCTTGTGTCTTGCAGGACCAGCTGCCGATGTTCTGGGCCATCTGGCGCCCCCAGCCGGCGATGTTTTGGGCCCATCCGGTGCCCCCCCCACCACCCCCCCCCCCACCCCCCCTCCAGCCAGGGCCTGCATGTCCCGCCTCTCCCCCTCCTCGTCTGGACAGGCGTGCCCCTCCTCCTAATCTGCTACCTCCCCCTCCTCTACCTTCAGCATATCGCTCCTCTACTGGACTATATTGTGGAGGACGCAGTAGATCACAATGATGCGGCTGGCCTTCCTTGAGTCGTACCGGAGCCCCTCCAGAAAGACCCAGGCACCTGAAACGCATTTTCAGTACCCCAAAGCACCTCTCTATCGCACCCCTGATTGCACATTGGACCTCATTGTAGCGGGTTTCCGCATTGATCTGTGGCCTCCGTGTAGGCGTCATCAGCCAACACCGCAATGGGTAACCCCTGTCACCCAGCAACCAGCCCTGCAGCTGGGTGGGGTGTCCCTCGAACATGTCGGGGATCACAGATTGTGCCATCACGAATGAGTCATGCACACTGCCCGGATACCGGGCGCAGACGTGCAATATCTTCATCTGGTGGTCACAGACCACCTGCACATTCATGGAGTGGTACCCCTTCCTGTTCATGAACACCGGCCTGTTATCCGCGGGTGGCCGCAGGGCAACATGCACCTCATCGATGACCCCCTGGACCATGGGTATCCTGGCAACGGCAGCGAATTCCGCTGCTCGGGCATCCTGGTGGACCAGTCCACGGGGAACTGGATGTACCGGTGTGCAATGGCACACAGGGCATCAGTCACTACACGGATGCACCTGTGCACCGACATTTGTGAGATGCCGGACAGGTCCCCACTCGGCGACTGGAATGGCCCCGTCGCGTAGAAGTTTAGGGCGCCCGTAACCTTGAAGACCATCGGGATGGTGTGCCCTCCTCCAGTCCCACGTGGTGCCAGGTGTTCCATCATGTGGCATATGTGGGCCATGGTTTCCCGGCTCATCCTCAGTCTCCTCCTGCATGCACTGTCCGGGAGGTCCTGGAATGACATGTGGCGCTGGTACACATGGGGTCTCATCAGGCGCCTCTGTGGCACCACCTCCTACTCTGTCTCCCCATCCTCCTCCTCCTCCTCCTCATCGTCATCCTGCAGCTTTCACTCATCTGGTTCCTCCTCCTCCTCCTCGGCCTGTCGGGCAGGAGGACCTGCAGCCTGCGCGGCTGGCACATGCCCCTCTGTGGCCCGCTCCTCTGCTGCGGCCTCCTCTCTGAGCCGCCCACGCTCACGCTCCCACAAGGCGACATGCAGGACAGGGGCCCCCGCCACGGTGGCCAACATCGCTGGGTGGTGTCCAAACATTATGATCTGCAGGGGGTGAGGGGAAGCGGAATGTTATCATGGCGCATAGACCCGTGCACAACCAGGTGCCATGGACTACATGGTCGCCCTGGTTGGCAGCATGTACCCCAGCCACGCATGCCCCCCACCGTCCCCCCCCGTCGGTGCCTCCGCACCTGTCATCCGAACCTCTCACCAGGGCCAACATTCCATGGCACGGCCCTCACCGGGGCTGCCGTGGGTGTGGCCCTGCATCTGCATCCCAGGGTGGGGTGGCTGGCGAGGGGCCCGGCAAACACCCAAACGGCCGTGACGCCTGCGATGGGCCAGCGCTCGGTGTGGCTGGCCATCGGCATGGCCGTCGTAACGGTGGCCGTCGCGAGGGCATCGCCCTGTCATGGCGGGTGGTTCCTGGCCACTTATCCTATCTCCCCCACCTTACCTGACACTCCCCCGACCCTGGTAGGCTTCACACCCCACCCAGCAGCCACGGCCAGGTGTGGGTGCCCATTGACACGGCCGCGCAATGGCGGCCGTCGCAAGGGCATCGCCCTGTCATGGCGGGTGGTTCCCGGCCGCGCAGCCTGTTCCCCCCCCCCCCCCCGACCCTGGTAGGCTTCCTCCCGCCCCGCGTCAGCCATGGCCGTCTCCGTTTTGGCAGCCCCAGGTCCCCTCACACCGACCCTTACCTCCTCTGGACGCCTCATTAGTCAGCAAGACTGGTTGACGATTTTTTAATAGGTGGTTAGAACCACGGCATCGTGACTTCGGAACACACCGTCAGGACTTCGGCCCATCCGTGGCGCAGCATCATTGTGGGCCCGGAGAATCAGTTGTCGGGCAAACTTCAGCGATTCTCCGGACCGTGTGGCATACGCCACAATCCCGCGATTTCTTTGGGTGCGGAGAATTGGGAAACGGTGTCGGAGCGGCATCTCGTGCCGTTTCGGCGTAAACGCCTATCCTCCGGCCGAGCACGGGCTCGGAGAATCCAGCTCCATATTCTTCATCTTCATTTTTGTCAGTCATAGAATTTACAGTGCAGAAGGAAGCCATTCGGCCCATCGAGTCTGCACCGGCTCTTGGAAAGAGCACCCCACCCAAGGTCAACACCTCCACCCTATCCCCATAACCCAGTAACCCCACCCAACACCAAGGGCAATTTTGGACACTAAGGGCAATTTATCACGGCCAATCCACCTAACCTGCACATCTTTGGACTGTGGGAGGAAACCGGAGCACCCGGAGGAAACCCACGCACACACGGGGAGGATGTGCAGACTCCACACAGACAGTGACCCAAGCCGGAATCGAACCTGGGACCCTGGAGCTGTGAAGCAATTGTGCTATCCACAATGCTACCGTGCTACCGTGCCGATTCTGGTTTTGCCATGACAGCTCTTCTAGACCCACTTTTTGTTTCTTTGCTTATTCCATTAGTGTCCAGTTTTGCACCCTTATGTCATCTAATCTCTCCTGCCTTGCTACCACAGAGCTTGTCCTTTCCTCCTCTCCCCTCTTTTTCTGCCTTCCTACGAACTTAAAACCTGCCATATCTCTTAGGGTTTTCCAGCTCTGATAAAAGATCACAGACCCGAAATATTAACACTATTCCTGTCCTCACAGATGCTGCCGGACTGATGATTTCCCGCATTTTCTTTTTATCATGTATATTACAGTCACAAATCAGCAGTAATACATCTGACTTTACCATAATAGTGTCTTTACATGCTTAAACTTTTGTATTGCTTGAGTTAACATGTAGTGTTAGTTCAATCTTTGCAACACATCATAAACAAACAATTGCATCTTTATGCTAACGGCACTACTTTGAGACTGACACTTTGGGTGGGATTCTCTGTTTTGGAAACTAAGGGTTGACGCCGGGACTGCATCGGTGAATTTCTACCACAACTAATTGGCTCCAGTGCCGGGGCAATTCAGGATCCGTTAATATGTTAGCACCGGCGCCAAATGGAACATGGTCAACTCCAGTGAAAAACGGTGTCCGATTCGCCGGGGTCAGGATTGCTACTTGAGAGTCTGACAAGCTGCAACCGCATATTAACACCACACTCGCCACACACACCATCCCAGCCAACAAAATGTCTGCACAGAGAGCGGCACCCCGGTTTGCAGACGCCGAGCTAGAGACCCGACTGATCGCTGTGGAGGAGAGGCGGGCCACCCTGTTCCCCAGGGTGAGAAGGAGGCTGCCACCCACCACCGTACACCAAGCCTGGGCGCAGATGGCAGAGGCCAGGAGCGCCATGGGCCCCATCCCAAGTACTGGACAGCAGTGCCAGAAAAAGCTGCACGACCTCTTCACAGCGGCCAGAGAGAATAGGCCAGCACTGTACCCCAGGCACCAATCCCCATCCCAAACAAACTTAACCCTACCCCCCCACCACCCAGAGGGCAACTGAACCTCACCCATCGATAGTGTGCTCTCTCCCCACACTGCACAACATGCCAGCACCCAAACCGGCCTTCATGGCCAGGTGCCCTGGCCATGACGGCCATCAGTTTCCCACCCCGTGCTGCCCGTGCCTGAGTATCTCACACTGTGCATTGTCTGTCCCCCCCCCCCCCCCCCCGCAGAAGGCAGCCCACAACCGCCGTGAGAGAGAGAAGACCGGAGGAGGGCCACCGGACCTGGGCCCCTCATTGCCGCGGAGTGATGGGCACCGGACCTGGTCGGCAGGCCCGGAGACAGGGCAGTCACCGAGGCATCGGATGAAGAAGTGAGACATAGCTGCATTGCGGTTTTCCATGGCATGCGTGGCATGACCCACCCACAGCCCCCTAACACCACGCGCTTACACACCCCTCACCGCCCCCACACCACCCCCTCACCACTACCCACCACCCCATCCCAGGATCCAATCATGTGTCATGTCTTGTGTCTTACAGGATGAACTGTCAACGAGGCGGGCACTCGCCCTCGAGCCCAACCCCAAGCAGATTCCAGTCACGAGGAGGTGACGGATAGCGAGGAGACCCCCCCAAAAGCCAGCCCTAGATACCCCGGAGCTCCAATCCGGGGACGACACTGACTTCCCGTCACAGCTGTCTCCAACACCCTCCACCATCCCAGAGCACTCACCTCCGATGGGAATGTTAGTGAAGAGGCTCCTGGGGCACTATCTAGTGCACACCACACACGTGCTGCGGTACATCAGGTGGTGATAGGAACCTCCGAGGGGGCGGATGGTCGGAAGGTTGGCCGACCCCAGGGACTAGCTGCTGTCCGATCGATAAGGGAGATGCAGACACAGAGCCAGTGCCACTAGGAGATTGTAGTGGCGCTCCAGAGCTTGGCCAGTCACAATGGATTTTCGCTGAGGACGTCCTTGAGTTAGTCCCAGAGGGAGGTGGCACAGTTACTGTGCTCCATGGCCGCGAGCATCGAGACCCATGTCAAGACAAGAGCGGGTCTCCAGGGCTGGTGGCATGAAGTTGCACCGGAGCCTCAGGAGTTTGCTCCAGTTGCACCCACATAACGCGGGGTAGCCCGGGGGTCATAGGGCAACCCGAGGGAGGAGGGGGTGATGGAGCCTGTGACTGCTGCAGAGGAGGTGCTGGAACACCGCAGCTTCATGGAGTGTGCCAGGATGAAGGTGCCGTGCACAATGCCGGATATTAGGCACAGATGTGCATGATGTGCATCTCATGGTCACACACCAGCTACACGTTCATCGAGTGGAATCCCTTACGGTTTGTGAAGTAAGGTCTGTCTTGGGTCAGACCTCAGAGGGTGACATGTGTCCGGTCGGTCACTCCCTGTATACCTGGGGCATCCCGGGAATGACGGCAAACCCTGTGCCTGGGCATCGTAGTGGGCTCGGCGGTCCACGTGGAATTTGATATATTGTGCCAAGGGGCAATTGGAGCTCCATTACGGCGTGGATACACTTGTGCACTGTGGTCTGTGAGATCCCAGACAGGTCCCCAATCGGCACCTGGAAGGACACCGTGGATTACATTTTCAGGGCGACTGTCACCTTGATGGCCACCGGGAGCAGGTGTCCTCCCCCAAACCCTGGTGTTCCAAGTGTGCCATAATCCGGCAGATATGTTGCACTGTCGACCTGGTCAGCCGGTGTGTTCGATGGCATGCCCACTCCGGCAGGTCCTCGAATGATAGGCACTGATGGCACACACGAGGCCTCATGCGGCACTTCCTTCCCACCTCCTCCTTGCCCTGTTGCATGGCCGGCTCTCCATCCTCACTGGCTAACTGCTGCTCCTTTGGGGCAGGGCACACTGCTGTAGGATCTTCCTCGAGCAGCTCCTGCTTGTGCAGCCACAGGGCATCCCTAGGGCTGAGGCGGCCAGGATGAAGGCCACCATTCTTGGTTGAATTGAAGGGGCTGGTTTAGCACAGGGATAAATAGCTGGCTTTTAAAGCAGACCCAGGCAGGCCAGCAGCGCGGGTTCAATTCACGTACCAGCCTCCCCGAACAGGCGCTGGAATGTGGCGACTAGGGGCTTTTCACAGTCACTTCATTTGAAGCCTACTTGTGACAATAAGCGATTTTCATTTCATTTCATTTTCATTTCAATTCCAAAGTCTATTGTGTGCATGGGGTGAAAGACAGACACGTTAGCATGGTGCGCACCCTCGTGCCAACCAGGTCCATCGGGTTACATGGTGGCCCCGGTCTGCACTGCAGCTCCTGCCGCCATATGTCCCCTTATATGCCTCCCTCTCCCCCATCCCCACACCCACCCCGGCCGTTCCCCTGGCACTCTGCCCTCCGCACCGCACCCGTGGCCTCATCGGTGCCCGGCACTGCAGGTCCCCTGGCCTCAGCACCCATCCCTGCCGGCAGCGTTCCCAGTGGTTGGCGCTACCCATGCCAGCGGTCCCTGTCTGACGCCCTCCTTTAGGGGTCACCATGGGAGTTGCCCTTGTGTGGCAGTGAGATGCCCTGCCGGCGGGTGGTGTCGGTTTTTGGGGAGGGGTGGGATTGGTGGGGTGGAGAGAGGGTGTGGGGGCACCCATACAGCCAGTGCCATTCTGTTGGGCACCCGCGCCAACCACAATTTTAGACTCACACGCGATTCTCCACCCAATCGCGTTTCCCGATTCCGGCTTCGCTGGATGGAGAATCCCTCCCCTTATCTTGTGTCAGCAGAACAAAATTAATGCAGTCTGCTCTGTACTTGTGGACTTACGGGCACTTGTAGAGCACAACTTATCGATAATGAATGTCAGCAAAAGCCAATTATAAAAACTTGCATGTTGCAGTTATAATGAAACCATTGTAAAGACTCACTGATGCTAATGCTACATTCTGAAGCTTGCCAAATTTCAAAGTACCCACAGGCCAGTGACTTGAATCCACAATTATGTAGCTTTTCCAAACTACATTCAAAAAACTGCAATATAACTGGTTCATTATACATGTTAATGGTTAATGTATTAGCTAAAAGTAGAGATATGCAGAGCTGAGTCATTAAGATTTAACTTTATTACCTGATTTTAAATGGCGACGTTTCTTTCAGAAATTTAAACACACTCACCAATTTAATTTTTAGATTTTACTCACTCGCCAGAAACGCTTGATTATCAAGGTATTATTTTTCATTTTATGTCCCAACAATTAGATCAGACCCATGTCCCTCAAAAAAGTGCTAAAAATCTAAACTAAACAAAAGGTATCACTGCCACTTACCAAAGGTATTCCTCTCAAAATCTGTCCCATTGAATGTATTTGGCGTACGAGGTGGTGGGGGTGGAGCATGTCGTTTTTTCTGCGTAAGATTTACGGATTCAGCACCAATCTACAAATAAAATAGAAAATATGGCATTAAATATTCTTACATTGTGTATGATCCAGTTTGAAATTTGCACATGCAATTTTACTCCTGTTCTCAACTTTGTAAATAATGTCAATTATTTTTATTTGTTCAAGGGATGTGGGGATCGCTACCTTGACCTTCATTTATTGCCCATCCCTATTTGCCCTTGAACTGAGTGGTTTGCTAAGGGTCAACTACATCGCTGTGGGTCTGGGGTCACATGTAGGTCAGACCCGGTAAGGATGGCAAATTTCTTTCCCTCAAGGACATTAGGGAATCAGATGAATTTGTACAACATTAAAAAAAATTAATTTAGCGTACCCAATTTATTTTTTCTAATTAAGGGGCAATTTAGCATGGCCAATCCACCTAACCTGCACATCTTTGGGTTGTGGGGGTGAAACCCACGCAAACACAGGGAGAATGTGCAAACTCCACACGAACAGTGGCCCAGAGCCGGGATCGAATCTGGGACCTCGGCGTCGTGAGGCAGCAGCGCTAACCACTGCGCCACCATGTTGTAGTTTGGACAACTTTTAATTCTAAATTTTTGTTTAATTCAAATTTCACCATGTGTCCTGGTGGGATTTGAACTCAGGCCCCCAGAGCATTGGCCTCTGGATTACTACTCTAGTGACAATACCACTATGCCACCGCCTTCCTAAATTGTTCATCAAAATAGATCAGATTAGATATTTATCATCAAGTAATGTATTCTATCCAGCAGCATGGTAGCACAGTGGTTAGCACAGCTGCTCCAGGGTCCCAGGTTCGATTCCCAGCTTGTGTCGCTGTCTGTGTGGAGTCTGTACGTTCTCCCTGTATCTGCGTGGGTTTCCTCTGGGTGCTCCAGTTTTTTCCCACAGTCCAAAGATGTGCAGATTTGGTGGATTGGCCATGCTAAATTGCCCTTAGTGTCCAGAAAAAAAGTAATGTATTCTGTCCAGTATGGGCGGCTTGGTAGCACAGTGCTTGTTAGGTGAATTGGACATTCTGAATTCTCCCTCTGTGTACCCCAACAGGCGCCGTAGTGTGGCGACTTGGGGATTTTAACAGTAATGTCATTGCAGTGTTAATGTAAACCTACTTGTGACACTAATGAAGATTATCATTATTTACAAGTTATTTTAGTGATCCTAAACTCCCTTACATTTTCAATGTAAGGTAGTGGGAACAGTTAATATATTGTGGTAATCCAATGTCTCAGGCTATTGGTTTACATCCCACCATGGTAGCTGGTAAATTTAAATTCAATTGATTAATAGATCTGGAACTAAAAAGTTAGTCTCAGCAATGATGACCTTGGAACTACCAGATTGTCACAAAAAACATCTCGAAATCTGCCCATCCTGATTCGGCCTGGCCTGCATTTGAATCCAAACCTATAACAATGTGGTTTCCCCTTAACTGGCTTCTGAAATGACCTAGCAAGTCGCTCAGTTGGATCAAACTGCCACAGAAAGTCAAAGAAGAATAAAACAGGATGGACCAACCCAGCTTGACATAAGTACCATAACCAACATAACCATAACCTGCCCAGTCAACCAGCCAACATCTGGAGACTTGTACCAAAATTAGGAAAGCTGTCCCATTAATCAAGCAACAGCTGAAACAGTCGTACTTACCAAATCATATCTTACAGCCAATGTCCAAGCTCCACATCACTTTCCTTGTATATTTCCACCTGAGAGTGGCACAGTGGTAGGCAGTTTGGAGGAAGTGGCCCTAGAAATGGCTCAGTAGCAATGTACTCACCAAGCTATTTGAGTCCATGTTCTATATTCTATGTTCTATTTCCCCTAGGCCTGCAGCAGATAGTGACAGAACAAAAAGCCTTGGTCCAAATATAAACAAAAGAGGTGATGTGAGATGACAACTCTTGATATCAAGGCAGCTCTTGATTGGATATGCCATCAAGGAGCCCTCGCAAAATTGAAGTCAATGGGAATCTGGAAAACTCTCCACTGATTGATCACTGCAGGAACCCATCAAGGTTGCACCCTCAGTCTAATCACCTTGAACTGTTTCCTCAAAGACTTGACCTTCGTCATAAGACCAGAAATGGAAATGTTGGCTGATGATTCCACAATGTTCAATACCATTTGTTACTCTTCAGATACTGAAGCAGTCCCGTGCCCACATGCAGCAAGACCTGGAGAACATTGGGGCTTGGGTTGATGAGTTTCAACATTTGTGCCACACAAGTGCCAGGAAATGGCCATCTTCAACAAGAGTGAATCAAACCATCTCCTCTTGACATTCAACAGCATTACCATTACAGAATCTCCCACAATCACATTGCTGGGAATCTCCATTGACCAGAAACTTAACTGGACCAGCCATATAAATACTGTGGCTACAAGAGCAGGACAGAGCTGAGAATTCAGTGGCAAGTAACTTACCCTTTGACTCCCCAAAGCTTCTTCATCATTCACATGGCACAAGTCATGATGGAATACTCTTCACTTACCTGGATGACAGCAAATCCAATGACACTTGAGAACCTTGCAGAACAAAGCAGATCGCTTGATTGGCAGCCATCCACCCCCTGATACATCTCCATCCATCACTTCCTTCACTGTTGGTGCACAGTTGCAACAGTGTGTATGGTCTTGTGTATGATCTACAAGATATATTGCAGCAACTTGCCAAACCTCCATTAACAGCACCTTACAAACCCCCAATCTCTACCACCTATAAAGTTTCCCTTCAAACCACAACTATTCTGACTGAGAACTATGTTGCCATTTCTTCACTGTCACTCAATCAAAATTCTGAAATTCCTTCCTGACCAGCATTGAATACCTACACAAGATGGACCGCAGTGATTCAAGAAGGCAGGTGACCGGCACCTTCTCAAGAGCAATTAGGGGTGGGCAACAAATACTGACTGGGCTTATGAGCAACATAGATGCCATTTTTAAAATGCTCTTCTGATAAAAAAATGTTTTTAACAAGCAGGGCAGTGCAACATCAAACTTCTGACTGAGAATATTTCTCTTATGTTTGCAATGCACACAACTTAATAAAGCTTGGCAAATCAAACCAAGATTGGCACAGCACCACATCACACAATGAGCAGTCTGTGCCAAAAGAAGAAAGTTAATCAGTTGTTCAATTAAAAACAAACCAGACCACCCATAAGGGGGTTACACTACATGGTACTGAACACCCTGAGAACTTGGACAGCCTCTCATAAAAAAAATCATTAAGAAACTCAACCATGATTCATTATCAAAGTGAAAGGGAATGATGTCATGCACAACAAATTTAACAATGTTGAAACTTGTTTTCATCAGGGTGCCCTGTAACAGCAGATGGTAGGGTGCCTACTTCCCAACAAGATGACTAAAGGTCTGAGTCTCTGGGCTGCAAGACCCTGCTGACATTGCATTCCATCAGTTCTTAACCAGAGCACGAGAAGGAACATCTCAATACGAAGAGACCCTCTCTCTCCCTTAATAAAGGGAAAAACAGTCACATTTGGTTTGCCTCAATGCATCCCAATCCAATCATTGTTTGAACTGCATTTACAGCAGTGTCGATGCTCTTTCCCCTTGGATAAAATGGACCAAAAACATTGCAGATGCGATTTCTTCAGCTGTAAGAGAACTCTGAATTTCAGTTATGTTGAACAGAGTTCAATGGATTTGTTCAGAAGTCTGTTAGATCAATTAGGGTGGCACCCTTTGTAAGTTCGAACAAGATTAGAAAACATAGATCTTGGTCTAGATTCTAAAAAAAACAAGTGATTTTTGTTTTGCGAACCAACTATCTGTTTGCCAAAAAGTAGGAAGCCAAAATCCAACAAAATAATACATCTTTCATTGCACTCTTGTGTATCAAAACAATAGTCGTGGAAGTCATTTGTTATGGCTTACTGCTTCCTTTATGGGAAATTCAGTTCTTAACAATCTTATCTGAAGTAATTCCCTGACAAACCTTTAAAGCCACAACTTCTATTTAACAAATCGGCTGGAATGTCGCAATTACTAATGTTCCTGTTTTCAAGCACTTCTCACAAAATTAATCCTTGTATTTTCAGCACTTTTGGTCAATTAAATTTAGTCCTGAAACTGGAAAAATGTCATCCCCAAATGAATTTTTACAAAGCATAAGTCAATTACGTTCTTCATAACATTACCGCATGACCTATTTCTGACAGTTCAGGATTAATAACTGCAGACTAAAAAGAAATTCTTGATTGATTCTGTAAACAAAAAATGTCCCACTTTCCTGCCTTTGAAAAGGAACTTCAACAGAAATTTGAATTTTGAGTGCAGATGTATTTAATGTGGCAGACTACAGAATACCTCAGCGCCTTATTGTAGCAGGAATGGGTAATGAAATAGACCCCAACTGGGAACAAATTTCGGAATTTCCAAGCTGAACTGATGCCTTTTTTTGCAAAACATCCAATAGCCACAGCTTTTAAGAACTGACAGGGTGGAGCGATTAAGAATGAAGTCAAATTACATCAGTGGCAAGACTGGTTATGACCAAAAAATCAGAGCGGTCTTTTTTTTCTTCACACACATAGAAGAGATGCAATGATTGAACTATGAGCCTCAAAGGTCCATGGAGCTTCTCTCAATCTCCCATCTAGTTTCAGCAGGAAATCAGTGGACCCAAGGAAATAGCTCATTAGATATTTACTCCTCTTCTTTTGGACTTTTACCAGTCTTCCATCAAAGAGTTAGAACATGTATGGAACGATTTGCCTGGACTGTGCGCAGAACAATAATTTTCACTGTACCTCGTGACAATAAATCTAAATCAAATCAAATCAACAGGTGATCAGGAGAAACACTGCAGAATTCTAAGGCATCAAACCTCAGGGCTATTAATTAAGAGGTGCCTTCAAGCTAGAAAAGGCAAATACAAATGTAACAAAAAGATGAGTATCCAATAAACTGCGAGAAATTAATAAAGGAATACAGTAAGAGGTGCAAAAATGGAATATTAAAAAAACTTTAAGCTAATAGCAAAAAATGTATTAAATATACTAAGAGAGTGGTAAAGTGGGAAAAGGAGCAATGAAAGACAGATGAAGGCAAGATTATAAAAGACAGTAAGGCAATTGCAGACTTGTTAAATACGTGGTTTGAATCAATGTTCTTAGTGGAGGAAAAGGACAAAATACCAGCAGTACAAGTGAACTCAAAAATAAACTAACTGAAGGACCCTATTGGATTCAAAACCAGTAAAAAGAAGCCATGATGTGGAGATGCCGGAGTTGGACTGGGGTAAGCACAGTAAGAAGTCTTACAACACCAGGTTAAAGTCCAACAGGTTTGTTTCAAACACTAGCTTTCAGAGCACTGCTCCTTCCTCAGGTGAAATGAGGAAGGAGCAGTGCTCCGAAAGCTAGTGTTTGAAACAAACCTGTTGGACTTTAAACTGGTATTGTCAGACTTCTTACAGTAAAAAGGTAATGGGGAAAATGTGACAGGATAAATTAATCTCAAGACTTTCACCCAGAAAAATGAGAGGAAGGTACGGATGCATTGGTCATAACTTTCTCAAGCTCTCTAAATTCTGGAATTGTGGGCGGAATCTTACCAAAAAATGATAGTGTCAGTTCCAGTGAGAAAAATGGCATGATTCCTGCCAAACAAAGTGTGACCCTGGCTATCTTTATAGCTGGAAACAGGCTCAAAACAGAACAGGATGCCATCTTTGAAGGACACCTTCTTTGAAGGGCGCCCGACCAGCGCAGCAGTCTAACAGCCCCCAGCCATATCTCAGAGACTCTCACCACCCCTGACATTTATCGCTGGCATCTCCCTGCCCCCCATATACATCACCACTACCACCCCCCTGCAATGTCCGTTCGGTGCTGTACTCCATCCACCACACACATACGCGCACCCCCCTCCTCTCCATGTGTCTCCATGTGCTTCCCGCTAGGGGACAGCCCTGGCACTGACCCGGCACAGGTTGGCACTGCCAGGTTGGCAATGTCCCTCTATAATAGCTGTAATTACACCTGCACCCCCGGAGGGAATCCCTTGACTGCCTCATGCCTGACCAAAACGGTGGTAAATGCCACACCGGTGTCTAGTGGACACTGTGAGGGGGAAAGGTTGGAGAGAGTGCTCACTATTGATACGGTAATGTATTAAAAGGAGGTTTGTGGGCACTATTCTACAGTAGAAAGGGGGGTAAAAATCCCAAAACCAAATCACGCTGGCTAGAATTATGTTTTTCGATTTTCTCTGGATTTTGAGCTCGCGCCGAGTTTCTCATGGACGGAGATTGCTGGCTCAAAATCGTCCCCATTGTTTTTGCATTGGGAAATTGCAAACGCTTCTCATACTTAAGCAAGGATGGAGCAAGAAACCAGATGACCACAGGCCCATTAGTTGTGGGAAATGACTGAAATCAATCATCAGAGGTCGAGTGACTGAAAGCTTGGACATGCATGAGTCTTTGTCAGCCATGACCCAGTTTCTCCAACCACAATGACCTGTCTTCAAAGGTTCCCTGTCATTGAAGCATCATAGTAACTGAAAAAAATTCAGCTCTCATTCTCCTCCCATGATAGATAACTCTTCCTAATTGTAATCATCATTTAAAGCTCAAGGTCTGATGCTACCCCAGTTATACAAAGAAACTGAGAGTTGGAAACTCTCCACTCACCCTCAAAACACTCCTATTCCATCCTTGGGCCCCTCACCTCCACCTATGCGTACCTCTTGCTCTTTAAAGGCATAGCTTTTTCTTTAAGCTTACTTAGTAATAGACAACTTTTCTCTTCTCTACTACATTGATCCCTCTTTTTGAACATCCCACAGCAAACACATTTTCTGGTCTCCATCTCAGTTATACATCTCTCAGCTGTTTTCCTTTTTCGTTATATTTCTCCCATTGTCCCTTTAATTTTCTTTTAATCTGGGGTGCCCTGTTTGCATTTAGTTTTTATAAAGTGCCCCCTTTAAATTTTTACTTCCCTGGGACATTTTAACTCAGGTTAGCTCATGTTGCCTACTCTCTCTCATTTAGGACCACAGATGTTTCTTTCACTGCAGTTCCTCTTCAGGTTACTCCTCTAACTTCTGATGTTCTCTTTTTAAATTGACTTCTGCCAACGTTGCTCTTTAATAAAATGCATAGGCTGTTTGATCTGTTGATTGTGAAGGCTTCGGAAGATCAAGTTCTCTCAGTGATGAAGCACTACCACATCACAGTTTACTTCAGTTTTTGATTTAGGTCATGATGTAGTATATGATTCAATACGCCTTTTAATATTCATCAGCCCTCACCACTGTTCACTTCAGTGTTGACATATTGTTATGAAACTAGCTTTTCTCCCTATTCTCCTTGGACCCTGATTTATCCACACAATTGCTTTTGCCTGCCTTATACATTATAAGCTTTTGGGATAGCAATAACTTTCGACTTTAAACTTAGCTGGTCATACTATAACTGTATTTTCCTGGGTTGGAGCTGTCTTCCTTTTTTTATTTATATAAATATTTTCAACTTTCATGGCATCTGAGATCCTTTAAGGCACATCTGCCAATATTTTAAGTTATTTAAACAGAGAGTGCTGGAAAAGCTCAACAGGCCTGGCAGCATCTGTGAAGAAAACAGAGTTAATGTTTCGAGTCCAAAATGACTTCTTCGGGAGAGTCAAATTGGACTCGAAATGTTAACTTAGCTTACAACTTCTGTCAAACCTACTGAGCTTTTCCAGGACTTTGTATTTTTAGTCCAGGGGCTGGATTCTCTGCCGGTGGGATGCTCTGTTTTGCCGGCAGCCAGGGGGGGGGGGTTCCCGACGGCATGGGACTGTCCCACAATGGGAAACCTCATTAACCAGCTGGCGTAACTAAGGCTTCAGTTATAGTCTCATTTATAAACCTATCTTGATTTCATACCTGAGCAGGGATTCTCCGTTGCGAGTCCGCCCTGCTAGTAGCAAAGACAGAGAGAATTTGGCGCTCAGCTAAATCTCCCATTCACTGCAGCGGAACTGGAGAATCCTGCTGCCGTGAATGGATGGAGAATCCCACCCCGACCGTTCTAGGTTTTCTTGCATTTTCCTCAGACTTCATGGGCTCTCCACCCTGCTACCCATTTTCGGGTGTGGTGCTCCCCCTGCCGGCAGCGGGATCCTCCATCCCGGCAGCCGGCCATGGGGTTTCCTATAGTGGGCACCCCCACACCGGGAAATCTGCAGGCGTGAGTGCGCTGCCGGCGAAATGGAGGATCCCGCCAACGGAGAATTCAGCCCAATATATTTAACTATACAGGCTTTATTTCAATGTTTCTCATTTATTACTTTGGTGAATAATGTATTCTCTATCATCTAATTCTATGTATTCTTCCTCTCTTATAATATTTACTGACAGATAGAGAAAGACGTTCTGTTCAATCTGTTCTTTGTTGATTATCCTGCTGTTGCCAGCCTTTTCTAATTTTGTTTCAGATTTCGACCAACTGCAGGGCTTTGATTTATGCCTACATAACTGCCCTGCTTGTTAAAAGAACTGTGTTTTTATTGTTCTGAAAAATTATTGGCAATGCAAGCTAAGTTCATTGCTTCAACCTTGGTTAAACATTGATTATTCTACCACCTTCCAGCATAAGGACAGAATGGGTCATTGTATTCTTTACTGAGCATGAAGGAACAGAGCAATTGCTCTTGAATATAGACACGTTTTGATAAGACAGGATTTCTGTACTAGTGTTAATGATGGTAATATATGAGTGATCGACACATCCTATTAATCGCAGATTTCTCAATCATCTGGTTAGTCCTCTACCTGGTAAAGGTAATGGTCAGTGTTGTGTTTTGAATATGTATTTTCCTATTGGTTTTGACTGTTTTACAAGCCTGTATGGCTCACAAATTCAGAGGTCATGGACTGCAAAAGCAAAGTAACCTGAGATTGGATTATAGCCCACAATTTATTTCAACACACTTGTTATTTAGATCACTTCTAAAGGATTTGCAACTTGTTCATTTTTAAGGGTTATTAAAGATGTGCAGTTAATTCTTGTCCAGCGGAAGGAGGCATAAGGAAAAATGGCACAGTGGTATTGTCACGGGACTGGTAATCTAGATACCCAGGGTAATGCTCTGGGAACCTGGGTTTGAACCCCACCACAGCAGATGGTGAAATGTGAATTTAATATAAAGTCTGCAATTAAAATGATGGCCAAGAAACCATTGTTGATAGTTGTAAAAACCTATCTGGTTCACTAATGTTACTTTCGGGAAGGAAATCTGCCGTCCTTACCTGGTCTGGCCCACATGTGAGCCCAGATCCACATAAATGTGGTTAACTTTCAAATGCCCTCTGGAATGGCCTGGCAAGTCACTTGGCTCAAGGGCAATTAGGGATGGGTAACAAATGCTAACCTTGCCAGCGAAGCTCACATTCCTCGAACAAATAGAAAAAACAGAAAGAAAACCTTCATAACAGTCTTTTGTAGATGACTAGTTTTTTACATTACAGAACAAGGAAGGCTTAAAAAGATTAGAGTAGTATCCCATGCCTAACTGTAGCAACGGAACAACTATTGATAAACTCTTAATTTTCTAATGTGAACATAAATAAAAATGTTACTTATTCAAACAGATGAATAAAGTTCATATATTAATTTTATATATCAAGAATAAATAAAAAGCAAATGCCACACAGGTTAAAAAGTAAGTGATACCAAAAGCCGAACAAAACAACACCAGCACAAGTCAAAAACATATTTTTATATGTTTCTTGTGCCACATCCATCATACAAGTATTCGTTAATGAAAAGGATTCAAATCATCTTCAGATATTTCAACATTGTTATGGTTCAGAATAAGGCAGGAAACTCCCCATAAACATCCCCAAGTCATTTATATGTTGAAAATAGCTGAGATTTCCTCTCTAGACTGGATTCCATTATTACTTCACATTTCCACTGAGGAAACTGCGCTGTAACACAAAGTATTTTCACATGAGTTGCAGATTTGGGGGCATAATGGCTCAAGGATGTTTGTTTGGTGGGGGAATATACTTCCTCTGTTCTGCAAAACACAATGTAATCATCTCTGCTGCCCACATTAAAATTAAAACTGGAATGAAATGTCACTGTATATACTAAAAAGTGTCTCAGATAGAAATTGCATTTATAATACGTAAGCAATATTTAATAATTTTATCATTATTATCTGAAGAAAACTTCTACGTTGACATGTGACATGTTTCTCATAGCACAATGGATTAAGACAAACAAAGATAACATCGTCACAGTTTATTGAAAATCCAAACCCCCGCCCCCACCCCTTCCATTCTCGCAACTTGTTGGAGGCATTGACCTACTTATTGGGATATGGTATATTCTTTCACAGTATTGATCGCCATTGGCAGGAGAAGGAGGGCAGGCACTTTAGCCTTCACCTGACATTCACACATGTGCACCTCCAACACAGATCACAGCATGGTGAACAGAAGTGAGCAGACCAGTCAATTTTCTAATCTATAACTCGGGGGTACTGAACCATTCCAGTTTACTCAACACACATCCGGAATCAAAACTAAGGCATTTGTGCTCTGTGTGGATCAGCTGCTTTCTGGGTAAATTTGCTTAGCCATTAGACCTTTTGGAACCTTTTGCCACATCCTGAATCTTTTATCTTTGCTGTTCTAAAAGCTCATTTGGAACCGTTACCAACATACTCGTAGATTTCATAGAATTTACAGTGCAGGAGGAGGCCATTCGGCCCATCGAGTCTGCACCGTCTACCAAAAGAATGGCAGGTTTGTGTAACATTCTCCGCACACAAAGAAACAGGAAAACATTTCATGAAGATTAAGGAAAATAAGAGTAAATTTTAATAATCAAAAGCTGTCAGTTCAGAACGTCGCGGTTTAAACCAGCTTTGCAATAAGTATAGTAGGCAGAATTTATAAAGCGCATTTAAGATGTGTCACTATTGACTGGAAAAATATATCATTAAGACATTTACAATAACATTCCAGACAAGGCAATAACAAGACTTCACCAAGGAACACTGGGCTGGGTTTTACAAGCAGACATATTCCCCGTCCCAATGAAAAAGTTGGTCCTGAGCAGGTCAACTCAGAAGCCAGCTGCCCCACAGGGATAATATGTTGGGAACAGCATTAATTGATTCAGAATAGGATTTCCACCCACATGGATGTTGTGGTATTATTATAACTGTAAGAACTGCAAGGGTTAATGAAGTGTTGAGAGGAGCCACTAATGGGAGCTACAGTTACAACTATATAAGGCAGTGATGCTCAGCCTTGTGAGAGAGTGTGCGCAGGAGTTAGCGAGAGAGAATCGGAAGTATAGATAGTGTATGCGAGTGCAGATCATAGTTTATATCAGAGATTAGTTGTAGATGGGTGTAGTTTAAATGTTATTAATCAACTGTGTATTCTTTAGGAGTACGTGTCGAATCCAAGTTAGTAGCATTAATAAATTTATAGCTTTGTTTAAGTTCAAGCTATTTTGTGATCTTTATGAACATACGCCAACCATCCTGAAATAAGCAACACAAAGAACACCACAGATGGCAGCTCCATAGTCCCAGTAGCAACAGAATCGAATGGTGGCCACTGCAGGGCCAACAGCCAGTGCCCGAAGAGGAAGGGTAGTGGAGACTAAACTGAGGTAAGTCCAGTATATTGGAGGTGTCTGGCAGGGAGACCACAGCAAGGGAAGTGAAGGGAGTTGGGGGGGGAGGGGCAAGTTAGGATGTTTGGGGGTTAATGGCAGAGGGTTTTGATCTTGGTGGGGTGGGGGTGCTTCCAATAGGCACAGAGGAATTTCAGAAGGAGAAATTCCTTCTTGCCTGGCAGTAGCCCGCACAATGAATGCTGTTGGGCAAACAGGACATAAAATAGTGGTGGAGGCAGAATGAGGCATTTAAGTAGACATTGATTGGCCAGGTAAGAGCCTCAATAGGCATAACAGACAGTGATCTAAGCCGGGAATTGAACCTGCGACCCTGGCTGTGAAGCAACTGTGCTAACCACTGTGCTACCGTGCTGCCCATTAGTTATGGGGTCTCTATGGGGCGTCCCTATTTCAGGGGTCCCCCTATTCAGGGGGTCTCAGAGGGGTGCCCACTTATTCGGGAGTCTCTGTGGGGGTCACCGTATTCGGGCCTCGTTATCAGGTCACCTGCTCAAAATGGTGGCCAATGGCAGGATTTGCGATGGAATCCCTTGCGATCACCACCACGCGTAAATTTGCTTAGCTGGGGAGAGTGAATCGCTTGTGGGTGCCACTCCTAGCACCAGCACGAACCACAAGTGATTCAGTTCTGGCGGGAGAGCACAGTCTCCCAAATGGAGAATCCAGCCCTCAGAGCTTGTGGGACTGAGCTGCAGAATGATAATAACATTCTTGGTGAAGCAGAGGCAACAATCCTGAATGTCAAAAATGTTACTTTCTTGGCTGAAGCTCGCTTTCAGTCCTTGGAAAGCCAGCCACGTGGTATGTCAGAAATTCTGGAAGGTTTGGAAAACCGAGACCAGAGGAAGAATGTCCACGTCATCGGTCTGTCAGGAAAGCGGAGGGTAAGATTCCTGTGAGGTTTTTTGAGAGCTGGCCCATAATCGTTCACTTTCATGACTTCAAAGATCGCCAGAAGATTCTGGAAGCAGTGAGACGTGGCGGGACCTGGATCCATGAGGGGGGTGAAGATATTCTTTATCCGGGACTTCTCAGCAGCGACGCAGTGGAAGCGTAGAGGCTTTGACTAAATTAGAAACCAGCTCAAGGCAGCTGGAGTGAATTATGCCCTGTTTTATTCAGCAACTCTGCGAAGTCTTTTGATAACCCAACCAGATGGCGAGAATTTGAACTGACAATCTGCAACTTGTTGAAATTTGGACTTTCTCCCTGTTATATTGCTTTTTGTCTGATTTTATGCTATCATATATCCTGTTTATTGGGAGGCGTTAACATTTGAGCACTATACGAAATGTCTTATCCTAAGGACCTAAGGATCACAGGAACGTTTATTTGTGGTAGCTCTACCGCATGCTAATTATCTGTCATTTTCTCTTCTTATCCGTATCTTTATGATGGTAATACTGGTTGTTTGGTATCCTCTCTTTAATGATGACTGAGTGACACCATTGCCGGGAGGTGGGTGGAAGTTTAGATTTTCATGGGTGGGTCAAAATGCGAGAGGGACATTCCCATGTTGGATTTTTTCTTCTCTCTGTCGAGGAGTTTGGCTCCTCATAGTAATGGTAGTATGGATGTAGGGCTTGCCTTATAGGTCCTCACTTGTGTTGAGGAATGTCTCTTTAGAACTAATGTGGTTGTGATGTTTTTGTATTTTAGTTGGGTTGGGTTATAAGATGCTGACTGAATCCTGCAATGGTACAGACAGGTCTCTCATCCTAGAAAATAACGTTATCAGAACATTTTGGTGCCTCTGGTGTAACTTGAGATGGGAGAGGTGTGTTTTGGTGTACGCCCGAATGTGGCACGTAATCATATCCTATTTTTCTTCTGGTGGTCTGGGCACAATTTAACAGCCTCCTTGTACCCAACCTGGAGTCACGACTAAGCCGTTGAATCTTGCAAGAGATGAGATCAGCATATTTAAATGAGCCATTAGGCTCAGGAACAGGTATAGCGGCACCCAGGGGTTTCCCAGGTCATTGGAGACTCCTGAGTGGTCAGGGACAGGGCAGGGTGGCACCCTTACTTTCCCGCTGGCACCCAGGCACTGCCAGCGTGCCTGTGACAGTGTACTCAGGTGCCAGGGTGGCACTGCCAAAGAATGAGGCCTGAGGGAGCATGCCCATCAAAGGGGATGGGGGGTATGATGGATAGGGTGTTGAAGGTGGGTATGAAAGGGCCTCATAAATGTTGGGAGGTGAAAGGGGGGGGTGCCCAAAAGGGGAGTTGGAGAAGCCTGAAAAGGAGGGCCCTCAGCAAACCAGGCTATGCTTACTTTGAAGGTGGGGTAAGGTAAACGCCCATGTGTGCAGGAGGTGTCATTGCCCGTGGGTGGAGAGGACTTCAAGATCGGGGCATCTTTTCAAAATGGCCGGTCTCTGAGGAGCCGGTCTGGCCAGCGAGTTCACTTCACCAGTGATGAAAAAGTTTCCAGATGTTGGCTAGACCGGGGATAAACTCCCAAGGCCCAAATAAATGACTAAGAGCACGATGGAACCAAAAAAATAACAGAGTCGATTCTGAGCGGGATTAGCAGGTTGTTCCCGGCGCTTGTAGTGCTGGGAACGACCTGCTATCTTATGGTACCCTGTTGTGTTTTCAGGCCCCGTTGGGGAACGCCCCTGAGGCCATCGTTACATCATTTCCTGCACTGAGGAGCTCCGGCGATCACTCGAGCCTCCAACGGAACACTGGTGCCGGTAAATCGGGTATTATCTGTGGGTGAATATTGGTGTGGATCTCACCCAAAACGCCGGCGCGAAACACCCCGCCAAACTGGCCCAAAAGGAGCAAACGAAGTTAAAGCTGGAATGGGTGGGTCAGGTCTTCTTTGTGTTGTTTTTTACCAGCAGCAGAAGTTGCAATTTTGGTCAACAAAAATGTTCCCTTCAAGGTGAAGAATTGTGTGAAGGATGAGAGGGCGTAGATATGGATCCCATGGATACCTTATTATTAAGGGGCTTGTATATGATGAATCTGTCTCAAAAATGAATGTGTATCGCTCTCCAAATCACTCCCCGGACTTTGTCACAAAAGTATTCATGGACTTCACAGAACTGGCTTTGACCAATTCTTTTGTGGACAGGGAGTTTAATTGTCATTTATTTGTCATTTGGATCCCTTGATAGATAAGCTCTCAGCAACTGAAATCTCCCCCAGCTGACAGGCAAGGACATTAGAGTCAGTATGTGAGGTGGGATACCTGGATGTGTGGAGGACTTTACATCCCAGAGATAAAGAATTTATATTTTTCTCAGCTTCTCATCAGTAACATACTAGAATTGACTATTTCTTTATGATTACATTTGGTGACCTCCTGTTCAAAAGGTAGCATCGTGATCTCTGACCATGCTCCTGTCTTCCTGGAGTTTTTACTCAAGGGCTTGCCCCCCCCCCCGACCCCCCCCTCCCACGGGCTCGGCTATCCCCTCTGTACACGCCCCCCTCTTCCTTCCCCGGCAATGCGATCCCCTCTATGCATGATTCTAGAGGTATTAGATTAATTAAAACTGAAGACATTAAGAGGGCATTTAAGGATTTCTATGCTGAAGTGTATAAGTCGTGCCAGTCTGGAGATGTATTGACATGTATTGAATGCCTTTTCTCTTCCCTCGCGCTTCCTACGGCTTTGTAGGATCAATGATTGCTCCTTAATGCTCCTATCTCTAAAAGAAACGTGGGTATGGTCATTAGGGAGCAACAACCGGCAAGGCTCCTGGGCTGGACAGAATCATGGGACTAGTTTCTCCGGTCGCCGACGCAAAAATCGCGTTCGGCGATCAATCCCTGTTTGCGTCGAAATCGGGGGCGGCGCTTCTTTTGTCGTGCTCTGTCCACTCGAAAACACACGTCGCCGGGATGGCCTCAGGACATCACTGAGGCCCTCACCTGATGCTCCGCTCCCGATGGGCCGAGTTCCCAATGGCGCGGAGCACTTGTCCTTTTTATTTTGTGAACCTGGTATGGCGGCTGCGGGCTGAGTCCAGCGCTGCCACAGTCGGGTGGAGCTGTTCCGCGGGCAGGGGGTGCTTTGAGGGGGCTGGGGGCACTGGTGGGGGGTATTCCGGGGGTGGTGAGGTTAATTATAGGGGGCAGTTTTTGACAGGCTGGAGCCATGTTGCACAGCGCAGCCGCTGTAGGCCACCACCATGCACATGCGCGGCCACGAACCTGGCAATTCTCCTGCCGGGGGCTTTACGCTGGGGCCTGCTAGCCCCCAACCTGACGGAGGATCGGTGCAGCTTTTGCGACATTTCTCCAGGCATAAAACCCCACTGTTCCCACGCCGGCATCAGCACATAGTCTTCCAATCAGAGAATCCAGCCCATAGAGTCCAAGAGGTTTTCAGCATGGACACAGGCCCTTCAGCCCAACATGTCCATGCCGCCCAGTTATTAACCACTAAGCTAGTCCCAATTGCCCGCATTTGGCCCATATCCTTCTATACACATCTTTCACATATAACTGTCTAAATGCTTTTTAAAAAACAAAATTGTACCCGCCACTAGTACTGCCTCTTTTATAGGGAATTTAAGGACTAATCTGTTAATTAATATGTACTGTCATTCATTTGAGGCAGGTCTCTTACCACCAAAGCTCCCGGAAGTGAATATTTCACTGATTTTGAAGGCATGCAAGACCCCAGAGGAGTGTGCCTCCTATAGGCGAATCTCACTTCTGAATGTTGATTTGAAATTGCTGTCGAAATTGTTGACACAACATTTCATAGAATTTACAGTGCAGAAGGAGGCCATTTGGCCCATCGAGTCTGCACCGGCTCTTGGAAAGAGCACCCTACCCAAGGTCAACATCTTCACCCTTTCCCCATAACCCAGTAACCCCACCCAACACTAAGGGCAATTTTTGGCACTAAGGGCAATTTATCATGGCCAATCCACCTAACCTGCACATCTTTGGACTGTGGGAGGAAACCGGAGTACCCGGAGGAAACCCACGCACAAACGGGGAGGATGTGCAGACTCCGCACAGACAGTGACCCAGCGGGGAATCGAACCTGGGACCCTGGAGCTGTGAAGCAATTGTGCTACCCACAATGCTACCGTGCTGCCCGTTGATCATTTGGGGATCAGACTGGGTTCTTGAAAACTCTGTTTTCTAGCAATAATATCAGAATCCAAGTTTTCCAAAAGAGGGCATTGTATGGCGTGGTTTCCCTGGACGTAGAGAAAGCTTTTGATAGGGTGGAATGGAATGGAATTACTTAGTTTATACATTGCAGAGATATGGGCTGGGTGAGGAATGTGTTAAGTGGATTCAGGTACGATATCATAGGCCAATTGCAGAGGTGCTCACGAATAGTCATATATCTGAGAATTTGGGTCTTCCGAGAGGGACCAGACAGGGACTTATCCCCTTGCTGTTTGGATTTGCTATACAGCCCCTGGCCGAGGCTATTAAGCAAGATCTTTTGATATTTGGGCTGCACTGTGGGGGGAACAGCAGAAGATCGCACTTTATGTTGATGATGTGCTGCTATTTATATCGAAGCCGGACATTTCGGTTCCTGCTATTATCGACGTGGTAGATTTAGTACCTCCGCCGGTTATAAGATTAACTTTAGAAAGTTTGATACTGTGACAGTGGGAGGGTTGAGAGGTAGACCACCTTCCCTTGCTATTTTCCCTTTTAGGTGGTCCCCATTGGGATTTACTTTCTGGGGTGTTGTAAACACCCACTTTTTCAAACAACTATATTGGGCGAATTTCCTTCAGTTGATTTTGCCTATAGATGGGAACTGACTCATTGGTTATCCCTGTCGGTATCTTGGCAGGGTAAGATTGCGTTGATAAGATGAATGTTTTGCCTAGGATGGTGTATTCCTTGCAGATATTACCAACCTTACTGTCTGCTAGAGTCTTAAAGGAGATTAATGGAATGATCAGTTTGATTATAGGGAATAAAAAGAAGCCTTGTTTGAAGTTCATCAATTTGCAGCTGCCAGCTTCTAAGGGGGGACTGAGAGTCCCGAATATTAGACTGTGCCAATTAGCCTCTCATCTTAGGTTGATAAGAGACTGGCTTAGAAAGACCCTACCACCATTTGGCTCTTTATTGAAGCAGATCAGTTGGATTTATCCTTTACAGGTTTTGTTATTTTATTGGGACTTTAGTTCGGGTTCAGCAAGGTGCAAAAATCCTATAATTATTAATACTTTCAGACCGTGGAGAATGGTCATAAATTAGAAGGGAGCTCTTAGCTGACTTCTACCCTCTCTCCCATTCAGGGCAGCCCAGACTTCCTACTAGGTCTTATGGACCATGGACATTTTGAGGGTGGCCAAGCAAAGGATAAAACAATAAAGGACAGTGGGGGGAATGCGTTGAGCCAGAGGAAATGGGCGAAGTGCTAAATGAGTAGGCAGTACGGTAGCACAAGTGGATAGCACTGTGGCTTCACAGCGCCAGGGACCCAGGTTCGATTCCCCGCTGGGTCACTGTCTGTGCAGAGTCTGCACGTTCTCCCCGTGTCTGCGTGGGTTTCCTCCAGGTGCTCCGGTTTCCTCCCACAGTCCAAAGATGTGCAGGTTAGGTGGATTGGCCATGCTAAATTGCCCTTAGTGTTCAAAAAGATTAGAAGGGGTTATTGGGTTACGGGGATAGGTGGAAGAGGGGGCTTAAGTGGGTCGGTGCAGACTCGATGGGCCGAATGGCCTCCTTCTGCACTGTATGTTCTATGTTCTATGTAGTACTTTGCATCAGTGTTCACCAAAGAAAGGGACTTTGTGGAAGATGATTCTTGGGTAGGGTGTGTGGACAGTCTGGGTCATGTTGACATTGAAAAAGAGGAGGTATTGGTAGATAGGTCTCCTGGACCGTATGGGATTTGCCCCAGAATTCTGAGGGAAGGAAGGACTTTGCTGGGGCCTTAACTGACATCTTTCTAGCCTCAGTGGCTACAGGTGAGATCCCAGAGGCTGGGAGATATATTCCATGGTGTCTCCTTGTCATCTTTGAGCAGCTATGCTGACAATTTGACATTCTGAGACATTCCTTTTTAAAGTATCTGCAACTTAGAGACTTGACACTTGGCGTCTTGACACTCCTATTCCTCCAGTGGAAGAAATCCTGATTGCTGCAGAGCTTAAACAGTTATTTCGTAGGTTTATAATACTTTGTGTTCTAGATCCTGTGTTAGTACATTGGGTACCTTGTAGTCTTGGGAATGAGACTTGGCAACAAATCTTGATGAGGAGACATGGGGTAGTATTTCGGATTATGCCAATAAATCTTTCTATGCAACAGAACAAAGTAGACTCAGTTCAAGATATTGCACCACTAGTATATCACGCTGAGTTTGAGACACAGGTTTGATCCTGCTATATGCCCAATGATGCCTACAGTGCCTGGTAGACAAGGGTGATTATATACACTGCGTATGGACTGGTGTCAAGATTCCATCCTATTGGTCTGATGTGGTTAAGGAGCTTGAAAGGATATTTTCAGGGCTTCAGAATTTGATCCTTTGTTCCTTAATTCTGGGTTTTCCAGATAGGGGAATTATTGCATGAATGAACAATGGCTGTATAATATCCTAACTTCTGCTCAGAAAAATATCCTCTGCTCCTGGATCAGTGACAAGTATCCTTCAATTCAAAACTGGCATAAAATGGTCATGGAATATATTCCTGTGGAATTCCTGATGTCTATGCTCCGTTCTAAATCAGATACTTTCCATAAGGTGTGGGGTCCCAATATCAGACTTTTAGGCTCCGCTTTCTCTAACCTGCTTCCATGAGCCATAATGCAAGTCGTGAGCTCGATATACATAAAGGTGCGCATCTTGATATGTTATCCGATCATGTTTAGATATCCTTATCCTCTTTCTCCCCCCTATTTCCTAATTGATCCGGCCTATAAATGGGGCACTAGTTCTTAAGAACTGTTATTCTGAATTTATCCTATCTTACTCTGTTCTTACGTACGGAGAAATATTTGTTTTGTACTGTACCAGTTGTGTTTTGAAAATTTGTTATCCGTAAAACGTTAAAACTCTAATGAAAATATAAATTTAAAGAATTTGGGACATGGTTTGCGCTGTCAGTCTGGTGGGATGGGGCCTGATAGAACCAGCAGAGTCAGCTCCAGAGATCAGAGAGCCATATTTTCTTTTCAGATATTTTATTCCAAACATACCCAACATCAACGCAATACACAGTCCATCAAAGAATAATCAAAAGATTTTTTCCCTTTACCCCCTCCCCCACGATGAATAATTCCTCAAATACAGACATGAACATCCTCCACCACACCTCAAAACCCCCCTCTGACCCCCTCAACTCGAACTTAATCTTCTCCAGCTGGAGAAAGTTGTACAAGTCCCCAGCCAGGCCGCCACCCACGGTGATGTATCTGACCTCCAATTCAACAGGATTACTCGACGGACAAGCAAAAAGTGAAGGCCACAACATTGGCTCCCTTCCTCTCCAGCAGATCAGGGTGCCATCATGAAAGGGTTCCGCGATCCGAACTGATCCGAAACTCCCCCAAACACCCAGCACAAAGGTATCGGGGGCTATCCCCACCATGGCACAATTATCGGGGCTTCCCCCCAACAGCACAATTATTGGGGACGTTCCCGTATCACGGTACAATTATGAGGGGCTTTCTCTGTCCGCTACACAATTATTGGAGGGTCTCCCCCCTACCCCCATGCAATATCGCCGGTGCTCCTCCCTTACTACCAGGTCCCTCGCTTGAATGCCAGGTCCCCCCCCCCCCCTCAGTGCGATGTCCCCCATTCACTGTCCACTCCCCCATCAGTGACCAGGTCATTCGTTCAAAGGCCTCAGCGATCCCCCCCACCACTACACATAACGGAACCCCTCCCAATTGGGCTCCCCAGAGGACGGACCCCGCACTACCCACTGGCACAGGTTGGCAGATTGTCACTGCCAAGTTGGACCAGGTTGGCACTGCGGGGTTGGAACATCACTGGCGAGGGGCAGGGAGTCTCATCTTCACATTGAGGATACTCTCCATCGTGTTGTGTGGCACTACCACCATGCTAAATGGGATAGACTTTGAACACATCTAGCAACTCAAGACTGGGCACCCATAAGGCGCTGTGGGCCATCAGCAGCAGCAAAATTGTACTCAACCACAACTTGCAACCTCATGGCCTGTAACATACCCCACTCTACCATTACCACCAAGCCAGGGGATCAACTGGCTCAATGAAGAGGGCAGGAGAGCATGCCAGGAACAACACCAGGCATACCTAAATATGAGGTGCCAACCTGGTGAAGCTACAACACAGGACGACTTGTGTGCCAAACAGCATAAGCAGCAAGTAATAGACAGAGCTAAGTTATTCCACTATGAATGCATCAGATCTAAGCTCTGCAGTCCTGTCACATCTAGTCGTGAATGGTGGTGGACATTAAACACTCATTGGAGGAGAAGGTTCCACAAATATCCCCATCCTAAATGATGGAGAAGCTCAGCATATCTTTGCAAAAGACAAGGTTAAAGCATTAGCAACAATCTACAGCCAGAAGTGATGAGTGAATGATCCATCTCAGTCTCCTCCGGAGGTCACCAGCATTACAGATGCCTCTTCAGACAATGTGATTCACTCCATGTGATATCAGGAAACGGCAGAAGGCACTGGATACTGCAAAGGCTATGAGCCCTGAATATTTCGGCAACAGTACTGAAGACTTGTCCTCCAGGACTTGCCGCACACCTAGCCTCGCTGTTCCAGTACAGCTACAACACTGGCATCGACCCAACAATGTTGAAAATTGCCCAGATTGTACAGAAAAATTGTACAGAAGAAACAGGACAAATCCAACCCAGCCAATTACCGCTTATCAGTCTACTGTCCATCATCAGAAAAGTGATAGAAGTCATCAACACTGTGTAATGAAATACTCTTCACTTGCCTGGATGAGTGCAGCTCCAACAACACTCAAGAAGCTTGACACCATCCAGGACAAAGCAGCCCACTTGATTACTCCCCCTTCCACAATCATTCAAACCCTCCATCACCGACAAACAGTGGCAGCCGTGTGTACCATCTACAAGATGGACTGCAGCAACTCACCAAGGCCTCTTAGGCAGCACCTTCCAAACCCACAACCACTACCATCTAGAAGGGCAAGAGCAACAGATACCTGGGAACCCCACCACCTGGAGGTTCCCCTGCAAGCCACTCATCACCCCGACTTGGAAACATATCGCCGTTCCTTCACTGTCATTGGGTCAAAATCCTGGAACTCCCTCCCTAACTGGGCTGTGCGTGTACCTGCACCTCAGGGACTGCGACGGTTCAAGAAGGCAACTCACCACCACCTTCTGAAGAGCAACTAGGGATGGGGAATAAATGTTGGCCTAACCAACGACGCCCCACATCCCGTGAATTTTATTTGAGCTTTGACAAAGAGTCATCCAGACTCGAAAGATTAGCTCCCTTTTGTCTCCACAGATCCTGTCCGACCTGCTGAGATTGTCCAGTATTTTCTGTTTTTGTTTCAGATTACAATTCCGCAATAATTTGGTTTTATCTTTGTGAATTTTATTTGATTTGGGTAACCTGCCTGCACTGGTCCAGTTCTCTTGCCAGGTGGAACTTGCATTCAATGGCAGTTGGCTGCTGATTCAAATCCCGAGCTCTTAAAACATTATTTCAAAATTAAGTGCATTTCTATTGATTATTTTGAGAAAATAACAGATGTACTTTTATCCATTATTTGCCACCACCCATTTGTTACTAGTACACGGCAATATCTTACAGAAGAGCATTTACAGGGGATCATGTGAAATGATTTGCTAATTCAGTTTCAGATGCAGCTCTCATACTGATCTTTACAAAGTATGTTTATAAATTTTATCAGCAAAGCCTCATGTTAGGAAATTAACAAAAATATCAATCCTTTCGTGTCAATATTCAATAGGCCAATCTTATCATGAAATAAACAATGAGCACCATGTTTCAATGGAAAGAAAGGCCTGAGCACAGAAGCTTAATTTGCGAACAATATTTAGCATCATGAAGTAAACAAGTTTCAGATTTTCACCTTAAATATCACTTGGCCTTTAAATTCCACACAGTTGGTTCACCCACTCTTTGCACACAGATTCCAATGGCAATTTTTCATGGCGTTTTACACAGGAAATACTCCTTGGAATTGCAGGCCTACCTACTTAAAGCTTGTTGGTTAAGCTGTGGAAAGTATTTTTTAAATTCTTTCAAGGGGAGACTTCCAGTGGTGTCATGTGAGAGCACGTCACATGAAAGATGGCTCCCGCCAAGGTCTTTGTTTTTTATCCCTTTTGCACGTTTAATCGTTGTTTTTGTGCCAAACCCAGTTGGCTGAGATAGGGAATTTATTTCATGGAATTTTTTTTACAGCGCAGAAGGAGGCCATTCAGCCCATCGAGTCTGCACCGGCTCTTGGAAAGAGCACCCTACCCAAGGTCAACACCTCCACCCTATCCCCGTAACCCAGTAACCCCACCCAACACTAAGGGCAATTTTGGACACTAAGGGCAATTTATCATGGCCAATCCACCTAACCTGCACATCTTTGGACTGTGGGAGGAAACCGGAGCACCCAGAGGAAACCCACACAGACACAGGGAGAACGTGCAAACTCCACACACAGTGTGGAGTCGAACCAGGGACCCTGGAGCTGTGAAGCAATTGTGCTATCCACAATGCTACCGTGCTGCTCTAATGGAGATTTAAGCACCTAATTTGATGGAGATATGTTGAAAGTTTTGAAGAAAAAGCCCACTGGGAAAAAAGCTCAGGCTGATAGCTCGGCAAGAGAGCCTGAAGGAGGATTGATGGCGGAGGTCAGCCATGCCCATTACAGTAGACATGTTAGCTGTGGTGATGGTGCAGGAAAAGCTTGGGAAGCAGATGGACTTTGAGCAGCAAGGTAAAGAGATGAAGGAATACTTTACACCTACTTTTGAGGAGGCATGGGCTTAATCCGTGGGCAGTTCACTAAGACCCTGAAGGCTGGGAAAGAGCAAGGCGAGATGTTGAAGGGCGTGGAGGAGGCCTTGTCTCAGCATGAGGGGCGGTTTGCCTCGATGGAAGCTGCTCATGTTACTGCTCATGGTGGGGAGTAACAAGGGCCTGAGGACGAACGTGGAAGATCTGGAGAACAGGTCGCGACAGCTGAACCTCAGGATGGTGTGGCTGCTTAAGGGAGTGGAGAGCTCGAGGCCAACCAAGTACTTCTCATAGTTATTCGCTCCACTGGTGAGGGAGGGTGTGGGCAGGAGGAGGTTGGACAGAGCCCATCGGGCACTTTGGCAGACGCCACGGTTGAATGACCACCGCAGACAGTGATTATCTGCTTTCATAGTTTCCAGACGAAGGATCAGGTCCTGGAGTGGACAAAGAAGAACCACAACATTACCTGGGATGGGCACACAGTGCGGATCTACCTGGACATTGGGACCGAGCTGGCAAAGAGGAGTGCGGCCTTCAATAGGTGTTCTACAGCAAGGGAGTGCAATTCGGGGGGGTGTACCCGGTGCAACTGAGGGTCACGATGGACTCCAAAATTAATCCCATTGATACATCGGAGAAGACAGAGGCCTTCGTTAGACAGAACTGCGACCGTTCTGATGGGGACTTTGCATATGAGACAGGTCAGGTGGGGGGGTGGTGTTGATGATATTTTATTACAATGTTTTTGTGTTTCTTCCTTTTATTTTTTTTGGGTGTCAGGATTATAAAACAGGTGTTTGATAGGGTACCGGTAGGAAAAGAGGAGTATCGTAAGGATGACAGGGTTTGGGCATTTGGATGGAGAGGGCTAGGAGGGAATAGGTTGGCTTTTCGGATAGGGGACCCTGGGTGGGGGCTACCTCACTCACAAGCAGGGAGTAGCTAGTGAGCGCAAGTGGAGGGGAGGGAGGGGCTGTGACTCACTAGACCAGTTTTGGTGAGGCACAATGGGTCTAGTTGTTTGTTTGGTGGGGGTAGTGGTTAACCAAGGCGGCACGTAGTCTGCAAGCCTGGGTGGGAGGGAGGGGGGCAGGTACCAGGTGGTTGGCATTCGAAAGCTAACAGTGACCAGAGGATTTTCTTTGACTCATCCTTGGGATGGGGCTGGTGGCCATCTTAGGTGGGGCCTGAGACCCAGGAATTTGTAGGGTTGGATGATTTATCACAGTGGTAATGGCTGACTCGAGGGGGGGGGGTTAGAGAGGCCCCCCGACAAGGTTGGTCAAAAGGAATATGCAGGGCCGAGGGGTGGGGGTTAAAAGGGCAAGAGTTTTCTCCCGTTGAAAAAGAGTTTGGGGCCGGTGTGGTGTTCTTACAGGAGACTCACTTGCGGGTGCAGGACCAGATCAGGCTGAGGAAGGCCTGGGTGAGCCAAGTTTTTCATTCAGCTTTGATACAGGCAGCATGGTAGCCCAAGTGGCTATCACTGTGGCTTCACAGCACCAGGGTCCCAGCTTCGATTCCCCGCTAGGTCACTATCTGTGAGGAGTTTGCACGTTCTCCCCGTGTCTGCGTGGGTTTGCTCCAGGTGCTCCGGTTTCCTCCCACAGTCCAAAGATGTGCAGGTTAGCTGGATTGGCCATGCTAAATTGCCCTTAGTGTCCAAAAAGGTTAGGAGGGGTTATCGGGTTACAGGGATAGGGTGGAAGTGAGGGCTTAAGTGGGTCGATGCAGACGCGATGGCTGAATAACCTCCTTCTGCACTGTATGTTCTATGTTCTATGATACCAGGGCACAGGGGTGGCAATTCTAATCAACAAAAGGTTCAGTTTCCAAGCAGGGAAAGTCTTGGCTGATCGGGGGGTTTGCACATGATGGTTGCAGCCACATTGGAGGGGATGGCGGTGGTGTTAGTGAATGTATTCCCCCAAATTAGGATGATGTAAAGTTTGTGAGGCGATTGTTGGCCGCAGTACTGGATTTAGATACGCACTAATTGATTCGGGGGTGGGGGGGATTTCAACTGTGTGATGGACCCGAAGCTGGATTGCTCCAGGACAAAGTCGCTGGGCCCTTCAGGTGTTAGCTGCATTCATGGAAGAGACAGGAGGTGCAGACCTGTGGCAGTTTATGCACCCTGGGGTAAGGAGATCTCAATTTTACCCAAGGTGCACATGGTGTACTTGAGGATAGATGTCTTCGTCATGGGTAGGACTCTTCTCCCCTGGGTACAAAAGTCGGAATACTCAGCGGTGCTTATTTCTTCGCCCCAGACAAAGTGAATGGGGCTTTTTGAGACTTTTATGAGAGGCTTTATAGATCAGAGCCACCAGAGGATGAGCGTGGAATGGCAGAGTTTTTAAGAGGGTCTGGAATTTCCTGAGATGGGGGAGGAATTGTGGAAGGAGCTGGAGGGGCTTCTGGGACCGGAGGAGGTTCGAACAGCAGTAGGAAAAATGCAGACAGGGAAGTCACAGGGGCTGGATGGATTCCCAATAGAATTTTATCAGGCGTTTGTGGATTGGCTGGTTACATTATTGATGTTTTTTTTAAATGATTTACTGGAGCGGGGTTCTCTCCCTGAGATTTTGGGCAGGCATCCATCTCCCTTCTCTTGAAAAAGGATAAGAATCCAACGGATTCCCGTATTGCCCGATTTCACTGCTCAATTTAGACGCAAAGCTTTTGGCCAAGTTCCTGGCGCTGAGGTTGGAGCCCTGTCTCCTAGGAAGTAATTGGGGAGAACCAGACGGGATCTGTGAAGGGACGAAAGCAGTCATCCAACATGAGGTGACTGCTCAATGTGGTCGTCACCACAGCGGCTGGGCTAGAACCGGAGATAGTCATGTCGCTGGTCACAGAAAAAGTGTTCGACAGGGTTTCGTGGAGGTTCCTCTTCCCAGTCTTGGAGATGTTTGGGCTGGACCCTGGGTTTGTGTCATGGGTGTGGTTGTTGTACGAGGCTCCTTCTGGCAGCGTGCGAATGAAAACCATGCGTTTGGTGTCGTTTCGGCTGCACAATCGGATTAGGCAGTGATTTCCTATGTCTCCCCTCTTGTTCACACTGGCATTGACGATTGCCCTGAGGGCCTCAAATAAATGGAAAAGAATTGTTAGATGTGGGGTGGAGCACAGGGTGCCCTTGTATTTAGATGACCTTCTGCTATACGTGACAGACCCCCGGCCAGCTGTAGGGGACACAATGGGTATACTGAAGAGTTTTGGCTCCTTCTTGGGACACAAGTTAAATTTAGGGAAGAGTGAGTACTTTGTGGTCAACACTTCTGGGAGGGAAGCCAGTTTGGGCTGTCAGGCTGGGACTAGCTTTTGGTATTTGGGGGTCTAGGCAGCTTGAGATTGGACACGGCTCCGTAAATTAAATTTCACCAACCTAGTCGGTAGGGTGAAGACGACCCTGTAAAGGTGGGGCAGCCGTCCAATGTCCTTGGCGGGCCAGGTTCAATTTGTCAAGGTGAACATCTTTCTGAGATTCTTGCTTTTATTTCAGTGTCTTCCTGTATAACTACCCAAATTCTTTTTCCAGGGGATTGAGCGGCTTGTATCGGGTTTCATATGGGTGTGGAAAACCCCGAGGACTTGGAGGGGTGGTCCTACAGAGGGACAGAGAGTGGGGGGGGGGGGGGCTGCGCTGCCAAATTTGATGTTTTATTACTGGGCTGCAAATGGAGAGAAGGTGTTGGGGTGGTATGGAGACCTGGGATTTACCTGGATACAATGGAGCCCACAGGGTGCTGGTGATGGCATCTTTGCCATTTGCTCCAGCAAAGTACTCTTCAAACTCAGTGGTTGTCTCCACTTTGAAAATATGGAGGCAACTCTGTCAGCTGGGATCAGTGTCAAGGTTGGTCCCTACTTGTATGAACCACTTGTTGAAAACGGCAAAGTCGGATGCCACGTTTGGGGGAGGAAGCAGAAGGGGTTGGAGAGAGAGAGTGATTGATTTCTGGAGGGACGGTTTGCCAGCATGGAGGAGCTGAAAGAGAAAGTTGGGTTCTTGAGCTCGGACACATTTAGGTACCTCCAGAATCAAAATTTTGTTCGACAGACATTCCCGACATTTTTGGTTTCGCTGCCTTCAACCTGAAATATGATTCTTTCCTGCTTGGGGTTGGAAGAGACTAGTACGTTCGGCATATATGGGCAGATTTTGGGGGAAGAGTTCGTCTTGGTGGAGGGGGTGAAGGCCAAATGGGAGGAGGAGCTGGGACCCATACTGGAGGAAGAGATGTGGAGTGAGTTTCTCTGCAGGGTGAACACATGATCTTGTGCGAGGCTGAATCTGATCCAGGTAGTGTTTAGGGTGCACCTCACCAAGGCCAGAATGAGTTGTTTCTTTGAGGAGTTGAGGATAGTTGAGAACGCTGTTCGGGAGGGCCTGAGAACCAACCACGCATTTTCTGGTCTTGTCCCAAGCTTTCTGGGTCTCTTTTTCCAGCATCACATCGGCAATCCTGAATATTAAGCTGGAGCCCTGTCCTTTAGTGGTTATATTCGGGGCATCGGACCTGCCAGTTCTGTGGATAGGTACGAGGCAGATGCCCTGACATTCACCTTGCTGGTTGCTCGGAGGCGAAACCTCCTGAGTTGGAGACTGGTGACGCCATCCAGTGTCTCAGTGTGGCTAGGTGACTTAATGTGGTTTTTGCACCCCGAGATGGTCAAATATACCATGAAGGGACAATTGAAAGGTTCTACCATAGATGGCAACAGTTCATATTGTACTTTAAGGAATTGGTCACAATTAGCTGTTATTGGGGAGGAGGTGTAGAGGAAGGAGGGAGTAAGGAGGGGGGGGGGTGTACGAGGTACTTGTTCTTATTATTTGGTTTACTGTTGTTGTTTGTAATTTTTGGACTCTTGTAGTAATTCAAGAGATTTGGGCCAACATTTAGTGCTTATCCCAAATTGCCATGTAGAAGGTGGTGGCAAACTGCCTACTTAAACTGCAGTAGTCCATGAGGTGTAGGTACACCCACAATGCTGTTATGGAGGGTGTTCCAGGATTTGATCCAGCAATGGTGAAGGAAAGGTAATATATTTCCAAGTCAGGTTGGTGAGGGACTTGGACGGGAACTTCCAGGTGGTGGTGTTCCCAAGTGTCTTCTGCCCTTGTACTTCCACATAATGATCATTTGACTAAACAATATTATGCCCACTGTTCTTCTTCTTCTGTTAAAATGCACTACCAATATGATTCTCTTGTGACTTAAAGAAAAAGTGTCATCACAGGAAAACCAGCAGAGTCAAGGAGCTAAAAGAGCGTAAGAAAGAGCAAGACTGAGAGCAGAGCCGGGAGATAAAAGAGCGTGATAAAGAATGAGACTGAGAGTGGAATGCTAGTTTGGAGCGCCAGAGGTGTCATCAGGATTCAAAGTGAGACAGGGCAAGTGGAAGCAGCTGATCAGATGAGTACGGTCGCGTAGTATGTGAGGTCTATATTTTATGGTTTATAGTTTGTACGAGCTACATTCTGTAGTAAGGAGGACCAGGGAAGAAGGGCCCTAGAGTAATTGATATTGTTTGATTTTAAGTATCATCCAAGAGGTGTGATTTAAAGGGGAAAGTCAAAGAAGGAGAGTTCAAAGCCATGGTGTGCTCCTCCTGCTTTATGTGGGAAGCCGAAAACATTTCCAGTGCATGGGGCCAGTAGGTTATCAGGAAGTGTCCCCAGCTGCAGCTCCTGGTAGCCTGAGTTTCGGAGCTGGAGCGGCAGCTGGGGACACCGTGGAGCAGCCGTGACATGGGGAGCATTGTGGATAGCATGTATGGAGAGATGGTCACACTGCAGGCTAAGACTTCTGAAGCAGGAAGGGAATGGGTGACCACCAGGCAGAGCAAGAGGACTAGGCCGGCAATGCAGGAATCTGCTGTGGTCATTCCCCTGTAAAAAAGATGTACCGCTTGGATACAGTTGGGGGGTATAGCCTCTCAAGGGAAAGCAGCAACAGCCAAATTTGTTGCACCACGATTCGCCCTGCTGCACATGGGAAGTGCAATAAGTGTGGGAATACAATAGTTAAAGGTGATTCAGTTGTAAGGGGAAGTGGTAGGTGTTTCTGTGATCGCAAATGAGAATCCAGGGAAATCTTACCATTCTAAAAAGCCTGTCTTCTGTTTTCTGTCACTCAGCCAACTTTGTATCCATGTTTCCACTGCCTATATTACTCTACGGCTTAAACTGCTGACAAGCCTGTTTTGTGGCCTTTTATCAAACATCATTTGCAAGTCTGTGTACACTACATCAAATGCATGATGTTTCATCAACCCTCTGTTACCTTTTCAAATATCTCAATCAATTAGTGAAACACAATTTTCCCCAAACAAATCCATGCCAACTTTCCTAAATTAATCCACATTTGTCCAAGTGACTGTTAATTTTGTCCCAGATTGTCTTTTCTAAAAGCTTTCCTTCCACTGAGGTTAAACGGACTGGCCTGTTGATGCTGGGCTTATCTTAAGAGCCATTTTGAACAAGGGTGTAACTTTTGCATTTCTCTCATCTTCTGGAACCAGTCTTGTATTTCACTGCAGGTTTTATTTTACAGTTGTCACCCATGCCAGTAGTGCAACTATAAATAGAGTTACTATGAAAAATCATGGACCGGGGAAGGAAGTGCGTTTCTATTGACGTTCTTCCTTAAAAATACTTAATATTTCCCATAAATATTATGGCTTAAACAATGGCTTGACATTTTATTACTGACCTCAACATTTCCAGTTATCATATGCCAAATATTAGAAACTACTCCATATAATTATCAGTCAGGCTGGTTGCATATTACAAAGTCCTGCATTTTTCATAAACTAGGCCTTCATGGATCTAAACATATATCTCTCCCAATTTTTCTACTTTCTCTCCTCTCTTTCCCTGACAGCAATGACATGTTCCTGGGAAACGGTTCCATGGTTACTAGTCACCTGCTCGTACCTTGCACAATTGCCCATTATTCATGTGTGAACTTTGACAGTGAACAACAGCAGCCTATTCAACCTGTAGAAGGGATCATGTTCCCACCAATATTTACCGGCATTACAAGCAAATGTCACAAGTTGGTGATCAGCAATGAGCATCATTGTCAATATTACTTTCACTATCCCAGGGTCACTGAGACTAATGCACCACCTCTATGTTGCCCTGAATTAATTCAGTTAACTCATTAAAGACTGGTCATTCTCAGATGGGATCTTTCTCATATACTGGGTAAAACCTGCTTGAAGCAGCTTGGAACTCATGTTAATTCTATCTAAATTAACACTGTGATGTTCACTGCACATAAATATGCATTAATGATTTATTTAAAAAGACAGGTGTTTTCCTCCTTGGTATCATTTATGTGATTTATTGATTTTTCAATAGATCTCTTATTTTTCTTAACTGTCCATTTGAGTCGGCAGCACGGTGGCGCAGTGGTTAGCACTTCTGTCTCACGGCGCCGAGGTCCCAGGTTCGATCCCGGCTCTGGGTCACAGTCCGTGTGGAGTTTGCACATTCTTCCCATGTTTGCGAGGGTTTTGCCCTCACAACCCAAAGATGTGCAGGGTAGGTGGATTGGCCTTGCTAAATTGCCCCTTAATTGGAAAAAAATAATTGGGCACTCTAAATTCATAACATTTTTAAAATAAAAAGATTTAAAAAGAAACTGTCCATTTGAGTTTATCCAATTTTGGCTCCGGTTTCTGGCCCAGATTCACACATATATCACTCATTCTCTCTTGCCTCAATTTATTTTTAGAATTTCTCACTTTCCTTCCTTTCAGATTTTTTTCCACTTGTCTGAAACATACACTGGAAAAGCACAGAGTAAGAGAATAAAAAGTATAATTCCAGGATTTCCAGCAGCTCATAATTAGAAGAGAACTGATTCTAAGCAAACTTGTCATTTCTCATTTCAATATAATTTGTTTGGCATGAATGGGAAAAAAACCATAAAATTACTTGATCAACGGCAAGAAGTATCTTATTCCATGCAGTCAGAATTTATTATTACCTCTTGCACACTCTGATCCACAATCTTTATGCTGCTGTGTTCTGGCGGAACTGATGGTGGAGGTGGTGCTCGGCGTTTCTTTATATCTGTCATTTGAGATATTTTCAGTATGTTGTTCGCAGAAAGTGATGGATTCAAATTGGTTGATCGTGTGGTAACAGTTGGTGTGGATGGAGCTGTTGAATAGCCCTGCAGTTAGCAGGGAAAGATTTGATTAACCAGTGCCAAATATTCTGCATATACTCGTTTGGTTAACCCCAACTAAATTAAACAAACTGAGGGACAAATTAAAAGAGACCCCCAAAACAATGCATGTACAACCACATATGTTTTTTAAAATTACATAGCTATTAAAAGGTTGCATCAATATCTATGGTATTGGATGATCATTTTGGGTTAAAAAAGGTTTCAACTCAACAAATAACCAAAAATTACATTATCTTTATTTTAAAACAAATAAGCTCTTAAATGAAACTTCAGGTAACGGTACTTGTGATATCATCCCATGATTGAGTTGCAATATTTGTCCAAATCAAAGCAGTGAGATTCTTGAAGCAGTTCATGGAGGTGGTAGTGTTCCCATAAAATTACTGCTCATCCTTCTTGTAGATATAGCAGGGGAGAGGACAATACTGCCAAATGACCTTGCAGGGCATTCGGCAGATTATTCTCACTGCAGTTATGCAATGGTGACAGAGCCTGGTGACAGAGCGTCCAATCAAGCAATGTTTACTTTCTTGACACGGCTGCATCCATCCAGGCAAGTGGTGAGAATTCAATCACACTCTTGACTTGAGTCTTGTAGATGGTGAAAAGCCACTTGTCACAGGGTATGTAGCTTCTACCTGCTCTTGTAGCCACATTATTGGTTTGGTGCATTTGTTCAGTTTTGGATTAACAGTAACCTTCAATAATTGCTCCATGAAGAAGCACCTAATTTCCAACAAAGGAAGATTGCACTGATCCTGTCAACCTCTAGTAGCCTAATTTCTAAAAGAATATTAGGAATGAATCAATTCACATCTGGGGCGAAATTCTCCGTATTGGCGCGATGTCCGCCGACCGGCGCCAAAAACGGCGCAAATCAGTTGGGCATCGCGCCGCCCCAAAGATGCGGAATCCTCCACATCTTGGGGGGCTGAGCCCCAACCTTGAGGGGCTAGGCTCGTGCCGGACTGATTTCCCCCCGCCAGCTGGCAGAAGTGCCCCGCCAGTTGGCGGAAGTGCCCCGCCAGCTGGCGCGGAAATTACATTGCCGGGTGGCGCATGCGCGGGAGCGTTAGCGGCCGCTCACGGCATCGCCGCGCATGCGCTGTGGAGGGAGTCTCTTCCGCCTCCGCCATGGTGGAGACCGTGGCGAAGGCAGAAGGAAAAGAGTGCCCCCACGGCACAGGCCCGCCCGCGGATCGGTGAGCCCTGATCGTGGGCCAGGCCACCGTGGGGGCACCCCCCCGGGCCAGATCGCCCCGCGCCCCCCCCAGGACCCTGGAGCCCGCCCGCGCCGCCTTGTCCCGCCGGTAAGAGAGGTGGTTTAATCCACGCCGGCGCGACAGGCATCCTAGCAGCGGGACTTCGGCCCATACGGGCCGGAGAATTGAGGGGGGGGGGGGCCACCAACCGGCGCGGCGCGATTCCCGCCCCCGCCGAATCTCCGGTGCCGGAGAATTCGGCAACCGGCGGGGGCGGGATTCACGCCAGCCCCTGGCGATTTTCCGACCCAGCGGGCGGTCGGAGAATCTCGCCCATGATTAGCGACTTACTCAAATGTGGACTACAGATAACCAAATGTAGAAGGTATTGTATGACAATATCTGTGAATTGTAGCATGGCATATTGGGATTTTTGAACTTTTCTCTATAGAAATCATTTTGACGAGTTACATTTAATTTTTGTTTGCACAAAGTGTATAAACACATTTCTTTAATGCACTGAACAAAAGGTGGCTGAAGTGCTAAGCCATTGGGCACCAAAGAAACAGGAGTGGAGCATTTCACCTCCTCAAGCTTGATCCACCAGTTAGGTCTGAGCTACTCTGCACATCAGCTCCATTTAACTACATTTTCTCCATATCTGTTGATATCTTTATCTGACAAAAAACTGCGTTTGTGACTACCCTCTGTATGAAAAAGTGTTTTCAGATATTACTCCTGAATCACCTTACTGTAATTTTACCATTATGCCTCCTTATTCATTCCTCCACCAGAGTAAATGTTTTCTCGCTATCTACCAAGCTTAGAATTAGCAACTGATAAGCTGATTTAACCCTTTAAGTCTGAGTATTATTCTGGTGAAGATATGCTGCAGTCCACCAAGCGATGTCACCTCTAATTTTTCTTTTGTTGTGCATGGTCTCTTCATTTACATGTGTGGTAGCTTTAATCTTTTTTCTGTGGCTACGTACATGTATTATCTTACAGGGGATAATTGTAAATGTCTTGTGCTATGCTTTGCTGGTTGCTGTGCGACCACAGCTTAAAAGGAGCATTGTCTCCAAGGTCAAAATATCCTTCCTGAGGTGTGGATTGCCCGTACTCATGAAACAATCTGAAAAACAATTTATACGATTGAAGCATAACTTCCTCTCCATTGTATTCCAGTTCCCTTCAACTAAAGGTCAACATTCCAATTGCTTTGTTAATTGATTGTTGTACCTGTCCGTTACATCCCAAATCTCTTTGTTCCTCTAACATTCTGAATTTTTTTGAGTTTTGAAAATTCTCCAATTTATCTCTCTGGGTGCTGCCCATGTTGAATTCTATTCACCACAGTTCGGTCCACTCACCAATTCTCTTCTCTACATTATCAGTGATCTCCTCTAAAAATTTACTAGGTTGGTCAGGCATGACTTAGCCTTAATAAGGCCATGCTGCCCCTCTATGGTCAGTTCCTGCTGGTTGAAGTTCTCACCGTATCCCGAGTAACAAATTCTAGTAGCTTCCGCACAACTGTCAGCATATCTGTGGTTACCATGGGATGAAATTTACACTGCTGGGAGATGTGGGAGACCAACACGGAAATGCACTGTCCGCCAACCCCTTTCCCCACATGCCAAATAAAGCACGTTGCGAACATTTGCCGGCCGTCAAGCTTAGGAAGCCAGCGAACTGGGTGAGGGAAGGGTGGCAGTGTGCCCAATTGGGTCTCGAGGATCGAAGGATGGATGTTCGTCACGAGAGTGGTCAGACTGTGAACCATAATTCTACCACAGCCACCCATTTAAAGGCCTATGGTTCACTAATAACTCCCGCATTCCAGCTGATGGGAAGAGGAGATCTCCACGCCAGGTCAAAGCAGCCTAAATGGAACTTCAATGGAGATCAGCGATAGCATGATGGCACAGTGGTTAGCACTGCTGCCTCACAGTGCCAGGGGTCCAGGTTCATTTCCGCCCTTGGATGACTGTCTGTGTGGAGGGGACCTAGCTGATGAGCCCAGGCTGATGATGAGCTTCTGAAATCATCCATCAGGTGACAGAAATTGGACATAAAGGGCGAGGTAAGTGCAAATATGGCAGAGCTTCTCAAGGGCTGCACGTACTGGTACAGATAGTGGAGGAGTTTATCCAGACCGTGAGTGCTGTGATTCCTCTCTTCAGAATACATGGCTTACTCCACTGAGAGACTGGTAACTGTCATGAAGAGCTAACCCCGGAAGCGCAATGATGGGATACTGGGGATAAGTTGTGACCGGCACTCCATCACCTTGCATATGAACTCTGGTACCTAAAGCCAAACCGAGAAAGGGACTAGGAGCCTGAAGTTGTTTCCCAGTCCTGGTGCCTCACAGTAAAGAGGGAGGGACCTCATGGTGCCAGATGAATAGTTGCTGTCCCCACATGGGGGCATCACAAAGAGGGTTTCTGCTGGGGACAGCCTCTCCTCCACTCCTGTCTTTAACAAACATTCCTGTGTTAACCTGACAGGGCCTAGTTTTGAGCCCAATTAAATTGGATATTTTAAATTAAAGTATTGGGCAATTTAAATTAAACTGCAGTCAAACCTCAGGCAGGCTGTTGGGAATTCAGAGTTGACCAAAGTCAAATACACGACCCACAAACAACTGCCAGAAACAAGTCTGGAACACATCTGTCAATCACCCATCAATAGATCATCGCACCCTACTGACTTGCACCGGTCTATTGTCAGTAGCCCAGATCGAGCCAGACTCTCGACCACCCAGAGTTTCTGCCGTTACCTTACATGGGAACAGGTTTATGTGCAGACCAGAACACCGGAGAGGGACACCTGGGGTGGGCTCAGCTGTCCTATCAAAAGGTCATCAACCAGACCATTGGGTGCTGAGACCTCTTCCCAAGGCCTCATTGGTAGAAAGCCAGATGAAATGGCAAGAGGGTGCAAAGGGAGGGGGGATAAAAACAGGCACTAAGGCACATAAACAGCGAAGACTCCATGCAGAGGCATCTGACCAGAGGCGGAAGGAAGGAGCGTATGAGACCCATTTTCGCAATGACTGACCTGAGAGACTCAGAGAATCAGATCTACATCTCGACCAAAGTCATCTTTACGGGTAGTATAACGAACCTTGGGAATCTTTAGTAAATGTTATTGGGTTAATTTAAGGTTAAGTATTGTTGTTAAATAAAGTTGGTTTGGTTTTATACTTGTGCTGTCCTTTGTTCTCCTCGCTATTAGATACATCTGGGTAAAACCTTGATTAAAATACTGGTTGACGTATCTGAGATTTTACAGATACAACATTCCTCAGAGTGCTGCAGCAATACTGTGCAGGAGTCCTTGACTAGGCCGGGGGCTTCATGGTGTCAGAGGACACCGGTTAAAGCCAACCCAGGAAAAGAGGCATAAGAGGCAGCAGCGTATCTCCAGCACAGCTATCTGCGAAGGGAGAGCACCAGGCCACAGCACTCGGAAAAGATTAAAGAAAACACTGCATTAGTCACACATGGGATCACATGGATGGTTGTGTCATTATGAAATGTGTGGTTTTAATTTTGCACTAAATTACTGTTCTTTGCATTTGCTGCTCTGGCTTCATTAGTGTTTCATGTGTGTAATGTAGATCTGAATTTGTGTTGACTAAATGCTCTCAATAGAGTTGGTGTTCATGTGGGTCCCTCTGATTCTTGGACCGATTCTGCTACTGTCAAGGGGCTAGTACCAGCGCACATGGAACACAATCGATTTGAATGAGAAATGGTGCGGGATTTGCCAGTTTCGCGATTGACACTCAGGAGGCTGAGAAGCTACAGCCTCATTTACATGCTTCATTCCCCACACACACCATCCCAGCCAACAAGATGGCAGTAAGGTGCATAGGTCCACGTTTCGCAGACGCAGAGCTGGAGACCCTCCTGGTTGCTATGGAGGAGAAGAGGATTACCATGTACCTTGGCCCGTGAAGGAAGCTGCCAGCCGCCACCATCTGTCGTTCCTGGGCATAGGCGGCAGAGGTGATCAGCGCCATGGGCAACATCGTCCGGACCAGCCAGCAGTGCTGAAAAAAACTGCACAACCTCCTCAGAGCAGCCAGGGTGAGTAGCAGCACTGTGCCCCTGGCACTAACCCCCGTCCCACACACCTGTACCAGTCAGGGAACACTTCAGCAGTCAAGGGCACTCATCCTCTGATCTTCGGTTAAGTGCTCTCCAAGGCGGCCTTCAGGACGCGCGACAACGCAGAATTTCCAAGCAGAAACTGATAGCCACGTTCAATACGCATGAGTACGGCCTCAACTGTGACATTTTGTTTCATGTCTCACTAACTCCGCCGCCCCCCCACCCCCCCCCCCCGCCCCCATCTGGCCTGGGCTTGCAAAATCCTACCAACTTTCCTGGCTTGAGGCAATTCACACCTCTTTAACCTGTGATTATCCCTCTGTCCAGTCGCAACATCTGGACTTGTAAAGACTCAATTACCTGCAAAGATTCGCATTCAAAGTATCATCTTGCATCATTGGCTTTGTCTATAAATGTGTTTGTGTAACCCACCTCTTCACTCACCTGATGAAGGAGTTATGCTCCGAAAGCTAGTGATTTCAAACAAACCTGTTGGACTTTCCCCTGGTGTTGTAAGACTTCTCACTGTGTCCACCCCAATCCAACGCCGGCATCTTCATTATAAAGTATGTAATGGCAGAGCATTTAGAAATGCATAACATAAGCAAGCAGAGTCACCTTGGCTTCATGAAGGGGAAATTATGCCTGACAAATTTATGAGCATTCTTAAAGGTGGCAACGATCAGGATAGATAAAGGGGAACCAGTAGATGTAATAGACTTAGATTTCCAAAAAGCATTTGATAAGTTACCACAAAAAAGGCTACTTAATAATCTAAGAGCCCAGGGTGGTATATTAGCATAGATAAAGAATTGACTAACTAATAGAAGACAGAAAGAAGGTTATTTTCAGGATGGCAACCTGCAACTAAGGGAGTGCCACAGGGATCAGTGCTGGGCCACAATTATTTACTATCTATGTAGTAATGACTTGGATGAGGAGAATTTGCAGATGACACAAAAATAGGTGGGAAGGCTAGTTGTGAGGATGACACAAAGAGTCTATGGAGGGATATAGACAGGTTACGTGAGTGGGCAAAAACATGGCAGATAGAACATAATGTTGGAAAATGGGACGTTAGGACTTCGGTGAGAAGGATAAAGGAGCTGAATACTAGTTAAATGGAGAAAGACTGCAGAAAACTGCAGACCAGAGATATTTGGGGGTACTCATGTATAAATCACAAATGACTAACATGCACGTTCAGCAAGTAATTAGGAAGGCTGGTGGAATTATTTCAATGGGAATGCAGTAGAAAAGCAGAGAAGTCCTGCTAAAAGTATACAAGGCACTGGCAAGACCACATCTGGAATACCGTGAACAGTTTTGGTCCCCTTATCTAAGGAAATATATACTGGCATTAGAGACAGTCCAAAGCTAGGTTGATCCCAAGTGTGCCGCACCAGGTGTGATCCTGGTGCGGCACGCTGTCAGGATTCTCCGTTTCGCTGGCTGGTCAATGGGGTCTCCCTTTGCCCTCGGGAAACCCCCGGGCTGTCCACAAAACAGAGAATCCCGACGGCGGAGAATTCAGCCATGGATTCTCATGATAGGGTAGATACTGAGAGGTTGTTTCCCCTTGAGGGAGAGTCTAGGATTAGAGGGGATTATCTCAGAGGTTGGGGAAAGGGGTTGCCTTAACTACCCTCGCAGAGGGTAGTTAATCTGTGCAATTCTTTACCGCAGAAGACTGTCGAGGCTGGGTTGGTCAAGGCTGAGATATATATATTAGTAAGGGAATCAAGGATTTTGCAGATAAGAAGGGAAAGTGGAGTTGAAGATTATCACATCAGGTCATTCATGATCTCAATCAATGACGGAGCAGACCCGATTGGCCAAATGGCCTACTTCTCCTCCTGTGCCATATGGTTTGATGGCCTTTTCGGTTTACAGAGGTCCTGGGCTATCCTAATGGTGCTTTGGTTGCCACATGGATGCAGTCTAAGACGTCTTGTACTTTTGAGTCCAGGAATAGTAGCAAAGCTACCAAATAAAAAGTTATAATGCAAGCAAAATAGTGCAGACTGGAAATCTGAAATAAAAACAGAGAATGCTGGAACAACGAAGCAGGTCTGGCAACATCTGTGGGAAGAGAAACAGAAGTGATGCTTTGAGTTTCATATGACTCTTCATCAGAACTCAGAAGCCTTTGGTTGCAAGGTCTTTGGCTCTGTCACTTGATATGTGATGTTTGCGCTGAATGATATGAATTCATGGATGCGTTGAAATTTGCATTTGCATTTGTGACAATCTTGATACAATGATCATTTGCTGAATCCAAAATCCTACAAAGATCTCCAGCTGATGCCTGGGAGGATCCGTGAGAAAATTCAAGACCTCTATAACTTTCAACGTCATAGGTGTTGGCTGGCCACCAACGCAATTTGAGGCAATCTCTGCAGACAAGATATCACACACACAGTGATGTAACCAGTCCTCCAAGGCATTGACACTCTGACATTTGGAGGTCGGTCATCCTTACCCTGTAGACTGTTAACAGGGTAGTGTCTTTGTCTACCTCTGCCTGCTTGCTGATGGTGTCTCTCTTCTGCAGGCCATTAGCAGATTCCTCACCTTGCTGGACTACAGGGCTCACCTGTTCCTGGTCAGCTGGCGTCCTCCTTCTCCCTCTCCTTTGTTCCTCCTCACTGGCGGAATCTCATCCAGAATGGAGCAATTTCACGTGGGTCAGTGATCTCTCGGTCGAATATCAGAGTCTATAAGCTTCAGTTTAGCCCTGTTTGTAGGCCCCTCCCCTGCCTCCTATTGGAGGCTGAAAAAGATGAATTAATGCACTTAAAGAATTGGGAAACTGCCTCATATTCATCAACAGGTTCTATTGCCTTGTAGACTTGTAGTTAACATTGACCTTTGATTCACTTTCTAAACATGGTGGGCAGGCTTCCGATTTCAGTGCCGACCCAACTTCTGTATTATCGGAGACTAGCATTATGTTCTCAGGTTGGTGGCCCGCGACATCACGCCAGATTTTACATAAACGCAACGGTGTTGCGTGCCCCATCCCAAATTTAAAATTCACTCCCATGTTTATCTTTTTCACCCTCCTTAAATAACAGAATGATGTGGAGATGCCGGCGCTGGACTGGGGTGGACACAGTATGAAGTCTCACAACACCAGGTTAAAGTCAAACAGGTTTATTTGAAATCACAAGCTTTCGGAGCGCTGCTGATTCATCAGGTGAAGTGGAGGCAGGTTCCCAAACACATATATAACAGATGTCATAAGAGAATGACATTGGCAAATTTCCAATTTAACGGTACAATTCCCAAATCCAAAGAGTTTTGAAATGTATGATCAATGCGTCCACAAATCCTATTCCTACTTCTTTAAAACATTAATTTGAGTTAACTAAGGAGGTTCAGGGTGCATTTGTAAAACACAGCAGATTTGATGAACCTAATTGATTGTTTTTGATAAAGTAACAGATAAGGTTGAAGAAGACAATGGATGTTGTCAATATTGATTTTAAGGAAACATTTGACATAGTAATACACAATACAAAATTGAGGCAGGGCCGAGCGGTTTATCTGAACAACTTGTAACAACGTGTTAATCACGGGAACGTCTGAATAGGACCACCTGGGTAACCTAGATGAGGTGCTCCATTGCTTTCGGGAGTCTGATGTTAACCTTCATAGCTAGAAATACATTTTTCAAGCCCGCGAGGTGACTTATCTGGGCTACCACGTGGAGTGGGAGGGCCTCCAACGGGTTGAGGCCAAACTGTGGTCATCCGGAGACCCTCGTGCAAGGAGGAGCGATGGAATTTCATTCATTCCTGTGGCTCATCAATAACAACGGGAAATTCATCCCGGACCTTGCGAATTTGTTGCCCGTGGTCCAGTCTCCTCAAAAAGAACCAAGTATGGGCACAGGGAAAACCAGAGAGGCGGCGTTTGCTCCTGCTGCTGTCTCACTTTGACCCTGTAAAGCCATTTTTGGTCACCTACGTCTACGGGCGCCGGTCCACAGTATTGACCGATCATTGGCCGACTCAGACTGATCCCCTGTTATCAAAGGTTTGTCATATCGGCTTGAATAGGGCCCAGCATCGCACCCTCCCCAGTGAGCTGAAGACTTTTACCAGAAACATGCTGGGGAGGGCGCAATGCTGGGCCCCATACAATGTTAGACGTTTTAGTTGCTGTGATATAAAGAGTCTGAAGTTCTGTTCCTTTATCACAAACACACATTTATTTCCTTCCAACAGCCGTTGCACAAATCTCTCACTATACATCACCTGACAGAGTCCACCTGAAGCCCCTTTACATATCAGTGTCAATTAATGGATACTGATCATAAATGAAACAACTAATTGCAATGTCTCTTAACCCATTACTTAACAGTCTTCACTTCCTTGGAGAAAAAAAAAATTAGGTGAAAACAAAATTTCAAGAAACTCAAAAACACACACATGATTTCCCCCCCCCCTTTTGTTTTGGGACGAGAAAAAAAAAAGTCACAGAAACAAGCGCCCTTCATTAACAATATCCAAAAGTTTCTGTGAACCCGCCCCTCTTTTCGTAAAACAGTCTGACAGTTGATAGCTCCTGTCGACCCATTTAATTTTTGTTATTTCCCCTCTGTCCAACAACTGCTTCAAACTTGCGATGTCTATCCGTAACCTCTTTTCATTGACACTTTTTGTAGAGTGCACATTTTCCCACAGGAATTTATTGTCAATGTGACAGTCAATAGGTATATTACCCAAATCCCCTAATCCCAAAATTTCTGTCAATATCATACTTATATAAAAGGCCATATCCACCGCCTCTACAAGGCTTAATGTCTCAGCAGCCAAAGTGTTTTTTTACCACTCTCCTTATTTTCTTTGTTTCACACACAAGCGGGCAACATTTACCGTTGTTCCCCAAAAGGAAAATTATAAAACCTCCTGCGCTTGAAACTCCATCACATAAATTTGTGTAGGGCGCATCACTATAAACTGTGAGTTTCAAGTGCCTAAGGTCACCTAAAACACACTCTTGCATTTTTAGCTTGGCCAATGCTTTATTTGCTCTTATATCTTCCACTTTGGGATCATTCATTTTTGTACTCAACTCTAAAACATCAAAACTCACGTCCGGTCTAGTCTGTCTACCTAGCCAGTTCAGTTGCCCAATTAAACTTCGCAGTTCCTCTTTTTCTATCTTTGAAACCATTGCATCTTTTTGTGACACTCGGCCACGACTAATTGCTATTGGGCTGATGCTTTCCAAGTAAGATTGCTGACGTAAGGTTGCCCCTAACTTAGTCTGTCCAATTTCCAGTCCAATATATTTAAATGCACCGAAAGCCTGACTTCCAACCCTGGATTCTTTCCTCAAACCAGAGATTACAATAGCTTCAAAATCACTTGTCCTACCCCACAAAAAATCATCGACGTGCATCATAAAAATGCCAGAAAGATTTCCCTTATAGTGCCAGTAAAACATTGCAGGATCTGCTTTCACCTGGCAACAGCCTAACTTTAACAAAACTGACCTTACCGAAAAATACTAGACTCTAGATGCATCATTTAATCCATATACACATTTGTTCGACTTCCAGAGTACCCCTTCTGTGTTAGCTGCTTCTTTAGGAGGGCGGAGAAAAATGTCTCTCTGGAGCTGATGCCCCTGCAAAAAGGCAGCTTTCATATCTATAGATTTGCATTCCCATGCCTTTGTGGCTAATAGAGCCAAGAAGATCTTTAAAATAACCTTTCCTGCTGTAGGTGAATCTACCCTTAAATCCTGATCTTCTAAGCTTTCTTCAAATCCCCTTGCCACAAGCCTGGCCTTTGCCTTATAAGTTGCATCCGGAAGAACCTTTTCCGTGCAAATCCATCTGTGGGATCGAGCTCTTTGTCCCCTATCCGGTACTTCCGTGAAAACCCCAAATTCACTCCAACTATGCAATTCTTGCTGTTTAGCTTCTTTGATAACTTTTTCATCTAATTTATTTGAAGCCACCAAAATCTCACGTGCATGTGGGTTTCTACTCCTATTAGTATTCGTAGTCTTACTCATGTTCCGAGATCTTGATAAACTTGATAACGCCCCCTCTCCCGCCTGGTATCTCGTTCTGTACTGCTACTGCTTGATCTTTCCCTTCTGCTGTGGGATGTCCTTTCAATAGTTCTCGACATTTTCCTGCGGACCTGTTCACTATCCAATGTACTATCTGAACAGGCACTGCGTTTCTGTGCCCTCCATTTTTGAACTTTGTTTTCCCAATCCATTGTCTAGACTCCTTCCCCTGCATGCTGTACATTCAACCAATGTTTTTATTTTCCAGTGGCCTTCCCTGTTCTACTAGTAACAGTTGCATCCTTCCATTGACTAGACCCTTCAGGCAAGTATGTCACTTTTGTACCAACTTTTGGCAGTTGCTCTTTCGGAAAAATGGCCTTTTCTAATTCATCAGAAGTGTTGTGTTCCTCCACAGAAACCCTGTCTATATCAGTGAATTGGTCCTCATAGTTCTGTAACACATGCGTACCAGATGACTCTGGTTCCTCGTCATGTCTGTCTGCTCTGCCTAAATTTGAAAATTTGTAATCTGTACCCATTATCCTTGATGAATGTACCCTAACAGTTTGATTACCATGTTGCAAAATAATTGTTTTTCCATCTATGCCTATGATCTTCCCTGGGCCTTTCCATTCATTAGAATTGCCTCTCTTATAGTATACCGTGCCTCCTTGCTGAAAAACGGAATCTGATGGCCGTACGTTATGTCTTAAAGCTCTGCGAATTCTTTCAGAGACTTCTGCTTCCAAAAAAGCTTTTCCACTCCTATGTAATGCATTTAAATGTTCAGCAAAACCAGAGCTAATTGTAGTCCCCTCCCAAGCTGGAGGCTGGTCATCCAAAATGGACGGAATTTTAGGATTTCTACCAAACACTAATTGATAAGGACTATAGCCCCCAACCATCTGCAATGAATTCTTTGCATGTACTGCCCATGCTAAAGCTGAATTTAGCCTGCAATTTGGTCGATCTGCCAAAATTTTCCGAAGCATGTCATCGATGACAGCATGATTTCTTTCACAGACACCAGTACTAAATGGGCTTTCTGCAGCCGTATTCATTACTCTGATATTCATGTTTTTACACATATCCCTAAACTCATCATTAGCAAATTCTCCCCCATTGTCCGTATGTGGACCCATTCCTGTCCCTATCCATTTTTCCACGATTTGATCCAGAATTACTCTCTTTTCTTTACTTCGTACAATCGTTGATTGATTAAATCTGGTTGCTAAATCTACAAAATGCTCAACAAATATATTATTTGCTCTATCCCAGATCTTAAGGTCCATGGCCACAATGTTGTTAAAATCCCTGGCCAAAGGTAGGGTTACTATCGGTCGTGCTAGTGTCCTTCTGTACTTCCTACAAACTTCACAGCGGTCACTAACCTGTTCTATCAGTTTAGTATAGTCGTCATCCCTTACCCCTGTATCCTTTAATACATCTTTCAGCCTCCGAGGAGACGGATGTGCAAATTGCCTATGCAGTTTTAATACTACAAGCTTTTTTATCAGCTAAAGTCCCATTTTCAACTGCCATTAACACATCCTTCACGACTCTACTTGAAATATTATTTGTCAGTAATGGAATACAATAGCATCCCAACTGTGTAAATTGTAAGTGCACTGACTTTCCAAAAACTGTTGCCTTATCCTGTTCCATATCCAGTTTCATGTGTGCTTTCTTCATCGACGGTCTGCTCAGAAGCAAAGGTATCTCACTTGATACAACATCCGTGCTAATGAAATGATTCACTCCGGCAATATTGCAAGGGATCACCACTCTTTTCAGCGACTTCAGAGTATTATCATCCCCAAACCTGAAACTTGTGGAACTTGCAAATTCCTTAACCTGGTTACGATTTTCAGCATTCAAAGAGTCCAGGTAACATTTTAATCTGTCAATTCCACACACAGTAGATGTGCAGCCACTGTCCAATACAGCACAGTTGAAGGATTCTGCAACCAACACCCTCATTACCGGCGTAAAATTGCTTGTCAATAGGACAATGCCTACTTTCTGGTCACTATCGTTTTCCTCTTCGGACTCTTCTGTGTCATGTGTTGCTTCAAACACTCTATCATAACGAGTTGGACAGTTGAAAGTAATAATGGTATTGAGAGTCACGTGCGTTACGGGCATAGGGTCTGACTACATCCGCCAGCGTCTCTTAGAAGGGGCTACGCTTGACCTCGCGGCGACCAGGAAACTAGCGCTCTCGCTCATGGTTGCCTCACACAACATACAGGATTATGCCCCTGACCGCACGGCCCACCCCCTCTGTGCATCGTGGACCCCGCCAGCAGCCAGCCCATCGTGGACCCCATCAGCGACCGCCCTCAGCCAACCCCACGCCTGCGCCGCGCGGCAGCCAAACAAACCTGGGGGACTCAAATGCTACTTCTGCGGACAGACAAAACACCTCCGGCAGCGCTGCCTGGCGCGGAGCGGGCTCTGCAAGGCCTGTGGGAAGAAGGCACATTTCGCTGCAGTGTGCCAGGCCCGCTCAATCGCCGCTATTGACACGGCACACCCCACATGTGGCGAGTGGGCGCCACCATCTGCCTCTCCTCAGACCACGTGAGGCCCGTGGGCACCGCAATCTTGCTCCACTCACAACATGTGCGGCCTGTGGGTGCCGCCATTTTGCTTGCCTCAGAACCAACGGGCACCGCCATCTTGCCTGTCCCAGGACACGTGCGGCCCGTGGGCGCCACGACATTACCCGCCTCAGGACTCCTGCTTGTCGGGCACCTCATCGGGCCGCTCATCGCCCGCAACCGCCGCCGACCAGCCGCATCTCGCCTCGGTCACAATCGACCAGTCTCGACCGTACAACCTTGCGACCTCTTCGACAAAGGTGAAGGTCGACGGGCACGAGATATCCTGCCTTCTGGACTCCGGGAGCACTGAGAGCTTCATCCACCCCGATTCGGAAGTCCACCTCTGGGGTTTCGCTCCCAACGTGGCTGACAGCTCCAGGACCCATTCTGCTCTGCAAGCACGTGCGGCTCCACAAGGCAGACCTGTTGGTCGAGTACAGCTACTCCATGCGACCCTGCAGTACGCCTACATAGCGTACCCCGATGGCTGCCAAGACAGTCTCCCTCAGGGATCTGGCACCAGCTGGGTCCCCGCACACAGCCACCCCCCTGCCCCGGCGTCACCCTCCCCTCCCCCGGCGCACCCCACCGCAGCCCCCGCTCCAGGACAATCCGTCCTCCCCTTGCTCCCACCCGGGGATGAGGAGGATTTTGACATGCTCCCGGAGTCACTGAAGACCAAGCCGATGCCTGAGTCGCCACCAGCACTGCGACGCTCTAAACGACAGATCAAGGCGCCCAAACGTCTAAATTTGTAACCTTCTCTGTAATTTTAAAACCAATCTGTATGTATATAGTTTTCCACCGCCCCCGCTCGACTCATTTTAACAGGGGGTGAATGTGATAGTCACCATTGTTGTATTATATTGTATATATGGGTATTACGGTAAGGCCCCTGTACTACAGGTACGGGGGTAGAACCCTGCCTGTTGGCTCCGCCCAGTAGGCGGAGTATAAATGTGTGTGCTCTCCGAACAGCAGCCATTTCGTAAGCTGCTGTAGGAGGCCACACATCTCTGTGTAATAAAACCTCGATTACATTCTACTCTCGTCTCGTCGTAATTGATAGTGCATCACAGTGTACATAGAGTCTGTTCTTCTGTCATTAAATATTTCAATCCTTACGCTTCCTGTGTGGCTGCTCCTGTGAACTCAACAATGGTCAATGATTGCTTCTCAGACTGGAGGACGCTTGACAGTGGTGTTCCCCAAGGTTCAGTACTAAGACCACTGCTTTCTTTTGATATACATAAATGACCTGGATATTTACAGAGTAAAATTCGAGGGCAATGAAGATGATGTCAACTGATTAAAACAGGACACAGATAGGTTAAAAGAATCGGCAGACAAGTGGCAGGTGGAATTTAATGAAGATATGAGTGTGGCAATGCATTTTGGCAGGCGGGATAGGGAGTGGCCATATAGACTAAAAGGCACAGTTCTGAATCGTCTGCATGGACAGAGGGTTCATGTACATATATCTAGATTATTTCTACCCTTGGTATTTTTATTATCTGTGTTTGTCTCCAATGGGCAGACACTTCCTTTCAGCACCTCCTTTAAAATATTTTTAAAGACTTTCATTATTCTTTAGAATTACTTGCAAGTTATTTCAACTTTTATTTGACTTTTAATATTTTCCTGGTGTCCATTTGTTGCCTTCTGTCTTTCTCCTGGTTCGCTGGAAAACCACTCTTTCCAGTATTGCTGTGGGTTGCTTCCCTCAGCTTTATATTGTGTTTGTTCTACCTCATATGGTTGTTTGACAGTGGAGGCCGAATTGTTTTTCTCGCCAAGGGTAAATATTAGCCTAGCAATTGTACTGCAGACTTCATTAAATGCCTCCCACTAATATTCTGTCAGTTTAACTATTAACAGTTTAGTCCAAGGAAATAAAAGCAAAATACTGCAGATGCTGGAGATCTGGGGCGGGATTCTCCAAGCCTCCGCTCCGAAATCGTGCCCAGCGCGGGGGCGGGAATGGGGCGTCTGACCCGAGATCGGAGAATCGTCGCCAATCGCGCGTGCGCGGTCGATGGGACGCCGGTTGGGGGCCATTTAAAGAGGCTCCCACGGTGATTCTCAGCTGGCCGAGTACTGCCGGCGTGGTTCCCTCATGGATCCACCCGGCGGGCACTCGGTGTGGCGGCTGCAGACATAGTCTGCGGCCACCCTGGTGGGGGCTGGGGATCTGTCACCACGGGGGGCCTCAAGGACGGCCAGGGTTCCGATCGGGGACCACCGATCGGCGGGTGCGCGCGATCTGGGGGGGGGGGTCCATATTGTTGGGGCCAGCTTGCTGTGTGGGTCCGGCATGTTGCGTGGGACCGCTGCCGCAGGCAGCTGCCGCGCACATGCGCAGACACTCGGCCGCAAGTGCAGGGCCCCGTAACGTCAACCGGAGCTGCGTGGAGTGCTCCGGGGCCCTGCAAGCCCCCTTCAAAATGGAGAATCACTCTGAACTTTCTCCAGGAAAGTCCAGAGTGACTCTCACCCGGTTTCTTTTTTTTCTTTAAATATTCCACACACCCCCCCCCCCCCCCCCCCCGCCCTGGAATACTCTATCTGCTGACATTTTAATTTTCCCCGAGAAAGTCGACGAATGGCTGCTGCTACCTCCGGGTGAACCCGACCATTGACCTGCTTAAGGCAAACTTTGTCTTCTCGAGACTGAGAAACCCAGCCATGTCACTAACCCAGGTCTCTACACTCGGGGGCTTCGAGACCCTCCATATTAACAAGATCTGTCACCGGGCTACCAGGGAGGCAAAGGCTAAGACATCAGCCTCTTTCGCCCCCTGAACTCCCGGCTCTTCTGACACTCCAAGGATCGCTACCTCCGGACTCGGCACCACCCGTGTTTTTAGCACCATGGGCATTGCCTTAGCAATACCCTGCCAAAACCCTCTGAGCTTCGGACATGCCCAAAACGTGTGGACATGATTTGCTGGGCTTCTCGCGCACCTCGCACACCTATCCTCTACCCCGAAAAACCTGCTCATCTTAGCCGCTGTCATGTGTGCCCAGTGGACTATCTTAAATTGTATCAGGCTAAGCCTGGCACATGATGAGGAGGTATTAACCCTGCTTAGGGCATCTGTCCATAGACCCGCCTCTATCTCTCCTCCCAGCTCGTCCTCCCACTTGCCCTTAAGCTCCTCCACCGGAGTTTCCTCCACCTCCGAAAGCTCCTGGTAAATATCTGAAATCTCCCCTCTCCCACCCAGATACTGGAGACCTCTCTGTCCTGTATCCCCCATGGCGGCAGCAGCGGAAAGGCCTGAACCTGCTTTCTCAGGAAGTCTCGCACCTGCAAATACCTAAACCTGTTCCCTGCTGGCAATTCAAATTTATCCTCCAAGGCTTTCAAGCTGGGAAAGCTCCCATCTATAAATAGATCCTCCATCCTCCTAATTCCTGCCCTTTGCCATCTCCGGAACCTACCATCCAGCCTACCTGGTGCAAATCGATGATTATAATAAATTGGGGTCCAAACCGATGCTCCCGCCACTCTCTTATATCTCCTCCATTGCCCCCAGATTCTCAGAGCCGCCATCACCACTGGACTTGTGGAGTATCGGGCCGACGAAAACGGAAGAGGTGCCATTATCAGTGCTCCCAAACTTTGCATGATGCCGCCTCCATCCGCTTGCATGCCTCCCCCTCCCCCACTACACACTTCCCAATCATGGCTATATTAGCCGCCCAATAGTAATTGCAGAAGTTCGGCTGTGCCAACCCACCCTCCCCCCGATGCGCTCCAGCATCATTTTTTTCACTCGCGGGGTTTTACCCGCCCACACAATCCCGAAATAACCTTATCACCCGCTTGAAAAAGGCCTTTGGGATGAAGATGGGGAGCCACTGAAAGACAAACAAAAATCTGGGAGGGCCGTCATTTTCACGGTCTGTACCCTCCTCGCCATCTCCTAAAGTCCCTTTCCATTTGTTCTACGAGCCGGGATAGGTTTAACTTGTGCAGTGCCTCCCATTCGCGGGCCATCTGAATTCCCAGATACCGATAGTTCTTCCCCACCATTCTCAGCGGCAGCTCTCCCAGTCTCTTCTCCTGTTCTCTTGCCTGGATCGCGAACATCTCGCTTTTCCCCATGTTCAATTTATACTGCGAAAAACTGCCAAATTCCCCCAGGATTCGCATTACTTCCCCCATCCCCTCCAACGGGTCTGAAATATATAAGAGCAGGTCATCTGCGTAAAGCGAGACCTGGTGCTCCACCGCCCCCCCCTCCCCCCCCCCCCCCCAAACCAGCCCTTTCCAGTTCCTAGAGTCTCTTAACGTCATGGCCAGTGGCTCTATGGCCAGAGCAAATAGTAGCGGGCAGAGGGGGCACCCTTGCCTCGTCCCTCGGTGTAGTTTAAAGTACCCCGACCTCAACCGGTTCATACGCACACTCGCTACAGGTGCCTGATAGAGCAACCGCACCCAGTCAATAAAGCCCTCACCAAACCCAAACCTTCCCAGCGCCTCCCACAGGTAATCCCACTGCACCCGATCAAAAGCCTTCTCCGCATCCATCGCTACCACCACCTCCACTCCTTCTGAGGGCACCATAATAACATTCAAAAGCCTTCGAACATTGGCCTGGAGTTCCTGCCCTTTACAAATCCCGTTTGGTCTTCACCTATCACCCCGGGAGACAGTCCTCTATCCTCGTGGCCAGTATCTTAGCCAGCAGTTTGGCGTCCACATTCAGTAGAGAAATTGGCCTGTATGACCCGCATTGCTCCAGATCCTTCTCCCGTTTCAGGATCAATTAAATCGAGGCCTGCGACATTGTTGGGGGGAGGACTCCCTTCTCTCTTGCTTCATTAAGTGTTCTCACCAGCAGTGGGCTCAATATCTCTGAAAACGTCTTGTAGAATTCCACCGGGTAGCCGTCAGGCCCCGGGGCCTTGCCCGACTGCATGCCCTCCAGCCCCTTAATTATTTCCTTAATCTCAATTGGGGCTCCCAGCCCTTCCACCAGACCCTCATCTACCCTCAGAAACCTCAACTGATCCAAAAACTGCCTCATCCCCTCCACCCCAGTCGGGGTTCCGACTCATAAGTTACTATAGAAGTCCTTAAACACCTCGTTCACCCACTCTGGGTCCAGGACAGTATTCCCGCCTCTACTCTTTACTTTACCTATCTCCCTGGCTGCCTCCCTTTTCCTGAGCTGGTGCGCTATCATTCTGCTTGCCTTTTCCCCTAAATCGACCCCCTTGCCTTCCTCAACTGTTCCACCACTTTCCCTGTGATCAACAGCCCAAACTCCGCCTGTAACCTCCGCCGCTCCCTCAGTGGCCCCGCATCCGGGGCCTCCGAGGATCTCCTGTTCACCTGGAGTATCTCCTCCACTAACCTATTCCTCTCAGCCCGTTCTGCCTTTTCTCCGTGGGCCCGTATCAAGATTAATTCCCCTCTGACCACTGCCTTCAGAGCTTCCCAAACCTTCACTGCGGAGACATCCCCCGTATCATTTGTTTCCAGGTAGTTCTGGATGGATTTGTTAACCCGCCCACGGATCACTTTGCCACTGGCAACCCCACATTGAGTCTCCACAGCGGGCGTTGCCCTCTCTCCACACTAACCCGTAGATCCACCCAATGTGGGGCATGATCCGACGCTGCGATTGCTGAGTACTCAGTATCCACCACTTCTAGTATTGGCGCCCTGCTCAGAACAAAAAAGTCGATGCGAGAGTATACCTTGTGGACATGTGAGAAAAAGGAAAACTCCTTTGCCCTTGGCCGTGCAAACCTCCATGGGTCTACTCCCCCCATCTGTTCCATAAGCCCCTTCAATTCCTGTGCCGCAGCCGGCCTCCTCCTTGTCCTGGAATTTGACCGGTCCAATTCCGGATCAATGACTGTGTTAAAGTCTCCTCCCATGATCAGGTTATGTGACTCTAAGTTTGGGATCTTACCTAAAACTCGCCTCATAAATTCCACATTGTCCCAATTCGGAGCATAGATGTTCAGGAGTACCACCCGCACCCCCTCCAGCTTCCCACTCACCATTATGTACCTACCCCCCTTGTCTGACACGATTCTTCCTGCCTCGAATGCCACTCGTTTGTTGATCAAGATCGCTACTCCCCTCGTCTTTGAGTCCAGCCCTGCATGGAATACCCACCCCTTTCTCATTCTCGTCTGGTCTGTAAGCTTTGGGTGTGTCTCTTGTAGCATTGACACATCCGCCTTCAGCCCCCTCAATGCGCAAACACGCGAGCCCTCTTGACCGGCCCATTCAGCCCTCTGACGTTCCATGTAATCAGCCTGGTCGGGGGGCTTCCAGCAGCCCCCCCTCAACCCTCCCCTGTCGACTAGCCATCACCCTTTTTAGGCCAGCCTCTACCTCGTGCTCTCCGCCTCCTCGAGCCCCCCCTCGGGCATTCGCCATTCCCGACCTCCCATTTGTCCCCTAGTAACAGTTCCTCCCCTGTCAGCAAAGCAGCTCCCCCTCGCCCTCCCCCCCTAGCAACAACACTAGAAACCCAACCCCCCATCTCAAGCTCCAGCTTAACACCTGCTCACCCCCCACTACGCTTCCGAGTGTCAGCTGACCCATGCTGACTTGATAGCCCCTGCCCCTGGCACCAAGCAGTCTGTCTCCCCATTGTTTTCTCACCTCTCCCCCCACTTAGACAAACATATTAAAAGCATCACATTCCCCAGTAAACTAACATCAGAAAAAAAAGTGAAGAAACAGCCACTTGAGAAAAAAAAACACCCAAAAACAGAACCAACCCCAAAGGCCACCCCCCCCCTCTAACCAGCTCCCTGCAAGACAAAGTTACCTTTAGCCATCCAAACAGCCCCTTATTCCACATAGCACTACTTATACTTATACAACCCAGCACAACAAATCGGCGCCACAGTACTTCTCCAAGGCTTCAGTGTCTTTTAATTCGCCTCCAGCCTCTTTTCTTTAATAAAAGTCCATACTTCGTCTGGTGTTTCAAAGTAGAAGTCCCGTTCCTCATGTGTGACCCACAGACGGGCTGGGTACAGCATCCCGAACTTCACCCCTTCTGAAAGAGGGCCGTTTTTGCCCGATTAAACCCAGCTCGCCTCTTGGCCAGATCCGCGCCCAGGTCTTGATAAATGCGCAGCTCACAATTCTCCCACTTGCTGTTCCGTTCCTTCTTGGCCCACCGCAGAACGTGTTCCTTGTCCAGGAATCGGTGCAAACGTATCACCATCGTGCTCGGCGGCTCGTTCGCTCGGGGCCTCTTCGCAAGGGCTCTGTGCGCTCTATCCACTTCCAGGGGCCGAGGGAACGCCTCAGCCCCCATCAACTTCTCCAACATGTCCGTCACATAAGTCCTCGCATCTGATCCCTCCCTGCCTTCAGGGAGGACGACAATTCTAAGATTCTGCCTCCTGGACCTGTTTTCCAGGTCCTCCAGCTTCTCCTGCATTGTTTTCTGGTGGTCGTTCATCATCTTCATCTTGGTCTCCAGCACGGTTAGGTATTCCTCGTGCTCACACACCTTTTTCTCCACCTTCTGGTTCACTCTCTCATGGGTCTCTTGATTCTGCACATCTTGATCAATCGAAGCCTTAATCGGGTCCAGCGTGTCCTTCTTCAGCTTGGCGAAGCAATCTTCAAAAAACTCCACCAGCTGCTCCGTTGACCACTGTGCCGTCTCCCTGCGGCCCTTGCTCTCCGCCATGCTTTCCCGCATTGACGGCTCTGCTCGTGCCTTCTTTATAGGACTTTGTCTTCTCACACGGCCACTTCTGGTCCAATTCTCCATACACTGGAGGGGGATTTCTCCTCACTGTCTCACTCTTCACCGATTTATCCCATAAAATCCGGGAAAAAACGTCCAAAAGTCCGTCACAGGCGGGAGCTATCAAATGTGCGACCTACTCCTCCATGGCTGTCACCGGAAGTCCCTCGCCAGTTTTCTCACGGGCGTGGGGACATAGACCCATTTTCAGGGAATTTCGCCCCTGAAGTAAAAACGTAAGGAACTGGAAAAACTCAGCAGGTCTGGCAGCATCTGTGGAGACAGCAACAGAGTTAATGGCCAGAATCTTCCTATTTTGAGACTTAATGCAATGGCAAGGGTGGGAATGTTTCCCATTGCAGAAACGGGTGGGAAAGCGAGGTGAATCTTCCAGCTCTGACCCAATTAATTATGCATCCAGATGCTTTATGCCGTATTCAGTGGTGGGCAGGCCTGGATGGTGTGTAGTCAGTCGTCATGTCCGGGTGCGAAATTGAAAAGGGCATCCAATCATCATTAAACCACTACTGAAGAAAGAAGAACCTACTGAAAAGAAAAGAAAGGTGGGTCTCCGGGAGCATTCCAAGACCGGAAAATGAGCCTCTTGATAATGAAAATGGATCTCCCCGAACATTTTGAGGCTGAAAGATGGACTCCCTCCAGGATATCGAGTCCCATATATGCACCCCCCGACCCAGTGCTCCAGGGTCCAGGGCAGTTTTGATGTGAAAATCAGTGCATATCCCACTGGCCCAGGCAGCGTGATCCAGATCGCAACCTTAGAATATTCTAATTTACTGCTAGTGAAAATGATCCCCCCCCCCCCCTCCCGCCACCCTCCCTCCCCTCCTCTAAAGCGGGCTTAGAACTTATTCAGTTCATTGGGGAGGAATGAGGAATGCACCAGCCCCAGATATTCCGCCTGGCCTTGCTTTGTAGCCTGTGATCTCGTGTAAGCCCTGCCATAGTCGTCGTGGGTTTGTGTCGCTGGCCTCGGACTCTAGTTTTATGCGGTATTGTCTTTTGGCGTCCCTGAAAGCTTTCCGTACTTCGTACCTGGATTTCTTATAAAGGTCAGGGTTGTCAGACATGAACACGTCCTTCCAGTACTTCAGCAGGGTGTGAACCCTTTGGTTGAGCCAGGGTTACCGATTGGGTAACATCCGTATTGTATTCTTTGGTACACAGTCCTCGACACACTTACTGATGAAGTCTGTGATGGTGGTTTGCGTACTTGTCCTGGTTAGCTGCCGCGGCCTTGAATATGGACCAGTCCACAGACTCCAAGCAGTTGTGGAGGATGTCCTCCGATGCCTCGGACCAGCACTGCACTGTTTTCTTGACTGGCTCAGCATGCGCTGTTTGTCAGCTGGAAGGAGGAGTATCGACTTGTGGTCGGATTTGCCAAAGTGAGGTCAGGGAATGGAATGGTAGGCACCTTTGATGCTCGTGTAGCAGTGGTCCAGGGTGTTTACACCTCTGGTGGGGCAGGAGATATGTTGATGGAATTTGGGTAGAACCTTCCTGTGGTTGGCCTGATTGAAGTCTCCAGCCACGATTGTCAGGGCTTCAGGGTGATTTGTTTCTTGGTTGTTGATGTGGAGTGTAGTTCGTCAAGTGCTGGCTTCACTTCCGCCTGGGGTGGGATGTAGACTGCTGTGATGAGTACAGAGGTGAATTCACGTGGGAGGTTGAAAGGGCGACATTTAACAGTCAGGTATTCTAGGTCTGGGAGCAATGGCACGCTAGGAACACCACATCCGAGCATCAGGAAGTGATGATGAGGATGGCAATACCCACCCTTTGATCCTTGATACATGAGTTTTCACCCCTCTCCTTGAATTTTAAAATGTGGGCAGCTGACATTATTAAGGCTTAACTGATGATGGCCAATTAGTTTGACAAGCATGGCTCTCTGAAATGTTAGAGGGCACAATTACTCTGTAGCTGTTAGGTAGTACTAATTGGCACCGTTCATAATCAGGCTGAGTCATCCCGAGATCTCATTGTTGTCATGTCTTTGCACTTAAGACTCCTGGGCAGCCACTGCATTACCTGTAAACTAAGTGCTCATTTTCACTTCCCTAACCACACAGGCAGGATTCTTATTCAGCGCTGTGTATAATTAATAAAACAGACAGGCTCCAGAATCATTCAGGGCTGTGAACACTTTCTAAAAGAGACAAGTTGAAAGCTTCAGGACAGGACAGAGCGGCCGCAACCCCCATCCTGGAGGACCCCGAACATCCCCCTCTCACTCCAAAGCCCCCCACAAATACCCTTGAACCAGCCCCCGTCTACAGCAGCCTGACGGTACACCCTGGATCAAGGTGGAGAGGGGTTCTCACCTCCTTCCTCCCTCCCGGAGGTCATGGCGCCTGCTTTCCATTTTTAAAAAGCAGTAGTGAATCACGCCTGCTTGACATCACGCTGCTGGGCAGGAAGACTCAATGAGGTCTGAAGATTCGACTATCAGCTCACCAATCATATTGAAATGGATTCAAATTCATTCAAATCAGGTTCTCGCACTTCCTGGGCACGAATCAGATCATGTCAGGGCCTGGGAACACCGCGTTCCAAAGTCTCGCCACGCAAATCCTGATTTTGGCCTGTTGGAAAAATTTGCGGCCAGTACAAGATTTGCGGCCGTGGCTAACTGATCCATAGAATCGCGCCCGTTAACGATGTTTCTTTCTCAGGTTTAGTCCAATTCAACATGTTTAACTTGTATTCATTTCTTCAAAATGTGCCTTACTGAAGCATAAAACCTTGGTTTGTCTGTCATCCTCCTGTTTCTCAAAGTTAATGTTAAATTCTATCATGTTATGGTCAGTTTGCTAAATGCTCTTACAGTCGGGTTATTAATTCATTGTAGCTGTTATTCATTACTAACAATAGTATGGCCTAATCCTGTGCCAGTTCTAAAACATATTTACTGGAATTTTATGCCCCTGCCCATTCGCCTCAGGAATGAGCTTGCAGGCAGACGGGAGGGGATGTAATATTAGGTGGGATGGCAGGTGATGCCGTGTTAGTCGCTATCTGTTCTGGTGTTTCACCAGTGGCATGGAAGGTGGTGGATGGTCTATGCACCATTTGGCCAGGGGTGTGATGGAATACTCTCCACTTGCCTGAATGAGTGCAGCTCTAACAACACTCAAGAAGCTCGACACCATCCAGGACAGAGCAGCCCACTTGACTGGTACCTCATCCACAAACATTCACTCCTTGCGCCACTGACACACAGCAGCGGCAGTGTTTTCCATCTACAAAATGCACTGCAGGAACTCACCAAGGTTGACCTTGCAAACAGAACTTACATCCCAGAACCAAATTTAAAAAACAAATGTTTCACACTCCTCCTCCTTAATTACAATGTCAACATTATTCCCCCACTTTGTGAAGACACTCATTAAGAATTATGGGCGGGAATCACCGGGCCACCGGGATTCTCAGTCCGACCAGCCGGCCAATGGGGTTTCCCAGTGTGGGTAGCCCCATGCTGCCAGAAATCCCCAAGCTGCTGGAGAAATGGAGAATCCCAACAGCGGAGAATCCAGCCGCATTTCATGTCTTCCACTTGCACAGACAAGTAATCTGTTCCATCTTGAATCAACCCGATATTTCCATAGTTAGCCTCTGACTCCTTATGTATTTATTAAACATCTTTGGAATTTCCTTGACTTTACTTACCTATATTTTTTCATGCCCTATCATTGATTCCTTAAATTCCCTTTTAATTTCACCACTGCTATTTTTATACTCCTCTCGACTTTCAGCAGTTAAGCTTTTAGCACCTGATATAAGCTTCCTTTTCTTGCCTTGTCCTGTTCTGTGTGTTATTTGACATCTGATCAGTATGGGGTGGAGGTAAGTGTTAAGATTTTGGGTGTCACATCTTTTTCTTTGTGGTAACATATTCGTCCAGAACCTTTTCCACCTCCTCCGTGAATACCTCCTAATCCACTGATACTGATTTATCATCAAGTAACTGTTTCCAGTCCACTTGTGCCAGATTATATCACAGCTTCATGGATTTGACCTTTCCCCAACTTAATAAAAAACTACCTTTGGCCCTTTCCATAACTACACTAAATCTAACTGAATTAGGATTGCTGCCACCAAAGTGCCTTCCTACTGATACCCGTTCCACCTGCCCAATTTCATTCCCTAGAACAGGACTGGGAGAGTCAAGTAATAGTAAGTTAGTAATAGGGAATGCAAAAAGGTGAATGCAATATGTTTATCGTTCATGTGTTTGAACACCCAGAGAATAGCAAATAAAGTTGGTATACTGCAGGCACGGACAGACATCTAAGAATATGAGGTTGTGGCAATAGTGGAGAACAGACTCAGGAAGGGTAGGGCTGGGATCTAAATATTCCTAAATACAGTGTGTTCAAGAAAGGTAGCGAAGGAAAGCGAGGAGGCAGTATTTATGAAGAAAAATATTACAATGCCAGAGAGCGGGGAAGTCCTAGTGAAGTCAAAGATTGAACCTGTTTGGTTACAGCTGAGAAAGAACAGAAGTAACAAACTACAGGTCGCGTATCCTTCATCCATAAATCCGAAAAATGAACACATTCAAAATCTGTATTTTTCTTTTTAACCTCATCGACCTTTAGCGTGGAAAGCCCAGTTGTTTGTCTACACTATTTACCTTGCAATTTTTGAACATGTCAAAAAGAAACTTTTTTAGGTCCCTTTTGTGAATTATTCAGCAGTACATCTTACATTTCTAGCCATTTTATTTACTTTAGATTACAACTAGTCTAGGTTTAGGGTATTGTCCTGTAAGTTTATAGGCGGTAAACCAAAATGATCTGAAATGCAATTGTCCCTGAGGATTTTGGATAAAGGATACTCAACGTCTACTATTTAGATTCTGTAGGCCATCAACTGGTGGAAAAGATATAAAGGAACAAATTTACAAGGAAATGACAGATATCATAGAATTATAGAATCCCTACAGTGCAGAAGGAGGCCCATCAAGTCTGCACCGACCCTTCGAATGAGCATTCTAATCATGTCCACTCCCATGTCCACCCTACCCTATTCCGGTAACCTAATTTACACATCCCTGGATACTAAGGGGCAATTTAGCATGGCCAATCTACCTAACCTACACATCTTTGGACTGTGGGAGGAAACTGGAGCAAACAGAGGAAACCCCTGCTGACAGGGGGAGAAAGTGCAAACACCACACAGACAGTCACCCAAGGCAGGAATTGAATCCGGATCCCCGGAGCAGTGAGGCAGCAGTGTGCCACTGATGTTCAAACATTATAGAGGAGTTGTATTGGGGACTTCGATCCTTCTAGCATATCATCACTTTTCACAGCTGTGACTGTTTCTTCATCCAATACTGTGATTTTCTCCTTTTATCTCCCCTTCTCTATCCCCTCGGAAATTCCTGTAACCTGCAATGATAAGCTGCCATTCTTATCCTTCTTTCATCCATGTTTCAGTAAAAGCTATGCTATCATAATTCCAAGTGCCCTATTTGTGCCCTCACCTCACTTGCCTCTTTGCACTGAAGTATATACCATTAATTGCTCAACAATTCTCTTTTTGTGTCTATTATCTAGCTTTTTACCGTCTCCTACACTTGCTTACTCATTTTTCTCCTCCATTTCCAGCTTCTCTTCCTGTACCTGAATCTCTCTACATGTTGCAACCGTGTTCTGTATTAAACCATCCAGGTATTCCTACCACTTCCTTACACATCACAGTGTCTCCAACTTACATTCCAGCTCAATGGTTATGAGCTGGGCGACTCAAGGCAAAGATATTTCCTTTGGGTATGGTCGTCGAGCACAGTGTCACAGTCCACAAATTCACACATTGTGCAATCCCAACAGCTTGCATGTGCTCTCATTTTCTATTCTTATATTGATCTATTATTTAATTGCAATATAGCAGTTATTTATTTATCTATAGTGCCTAGTGAGCTGAAGGCACTGCACCAATGGTGCAGCAATTAATGGATGGAATTCATAGAATCATAGAAGTTTACAGCATGGAAACAGGCCCTTCAGCCCAACCAGTCCATGCCGCCCAGTTTTTACCATTAAGCTAGTCCCAGTTGCCCGCACTTGGCCCATAACCCTCTATACCCATCTTACCCATGTAACTATCTAAATGCTTTTTAAAAGACACAATTGTACCCGCCTCTACTACTACCTCTGGCAGCCCATTCCAGACACTCACTACCCTCTGAGTGAAGAAATTGCCCCTCTGGGCCCTTCTGAATCTCTCCCCTCTCACCTTAAACCTATGCCCTCTAGTTTTAGACTCCCCTACCTTTGGGAAAAGATGTTGACTATCTACCTTATCTATGCCCCTCATTATTTTATAGACCTCTATAAGATCACCCCTAAGCCTCCTACGCTCCAGGGAAAAATGTCCCAGTCTATCCAGCCTCTCCTTATAACTCAAACCATCAAGTCCCGGCAACATCCTAGTAAATCTTTTCTGCACTCTTTCCAGTTTAATAATATCCTTTCTATAATAGGGTGACCAGAACTGCACACAGTATTCCAAGTGTGGCCGTACCAATGTCTTGTACAACTTCAACAAGACGTCCCAACTCCTGTATTCAATTCTCCCATGACAAACCAGCGGGTTCAATGGCATGGGAGTGGAGTGTGGGGGTGGGTGGAATTCAGCAGGAGCCACAAAATTCAATATTATAGTGGCATCTTCCACTGGTGCCCGCCATGGGTGGATTGGGAAACCCACTGGAGGGTGGCGTGAAACAGATTTGCATCTCGCTAATGGAATGCAGATGAAGGCCACTCACATCCGATTCTCTGCGACTCCAGAGAGAAAACACACCGGTGCAAAACACATATGGAATAACTTGGCATACAGATGTCAAGATTCACCTCAACAATGCCTGGGGCTGCCTCCATAGTTTGGGATGGAGGCTGTTGGGAACCCTGGAACATGACGGGGGGGTCATCTACAGGTGGTTCTTCCAGATTCGGTGTCCTGGAAAAATAGAAAATCGGTGCAGGAGTAGGCCATTCGGCCCTTCGAGCCTGCGCCACCATTCAATATGATCATGACTGATCATGCAAATTCAGTATCCCGGTCCGGCTTTATCTTCATGCCCCTTGATCCCTTTAGCCGTAAGGGTCACGTCCAGCTCCCTCTTGAATACATCCAACAAGCTGGCCCCAACAGCTGTCTGTGGTAGAGAGTTCCACAAGGTCACAACTCTCTGAGAGAAGAAGTTCTTCCTCATCTCAGTCCTGAATGGTTTGCCCTTATTCTTAGGCTGTGACCCTTAGTTCTGGACGTCCCCAATATTGGGAACATTCTTCCCGTATCTAGCCTGTCCAGTCCCATCAGGATTTTATATGTTTCTATAAGATCCTCTCTAATTCTTCTAAACTCCAGTGAGTACAAGCCCAGTCGATCCAATCTTTCTTCATATGTCAGTCCTGCCATCCCGGTAATTCGTCTGGTGAACTTGCACTGGACACACTTAATAGCAAGAATGTTCTTCCTCAAATTAGGGGATCAAAACTGCACACGGTACTCAAGGTGTGGCCTCACCAAGGTCCTGTATAACTGCAGCAAGAAATCCCTACTCCTATACGCATATCCTCTCGCTATGAACGCCAGCATGCCATTAGCTTTCCTCACCACCTCCTGTACTTGCATGCCAACTTTCAGCGACTGTTCCACCATGACACCCAGATCTCGTTGCACGTCCCCTTTTCCTAAACTGCCACCATTCAGATAATAATCTGCCTTCCTGTTTTTGCCACCAAGTGGATAACCTCATATTTACCCACATTATATTGCATTTGCCAAGTATTTGCCCACTCGGCCTTCCTGTACAAGTCACCCTGCAGCCTCTTTGCATCTTCCTCACAGCACACACTGCCACCAACTTAGTGTCATCTGCACATTTGGAGATATTGCATGCAATTCCTTCATCCAAATTATTAATGCATATTGTGAACAGCTGGGGTCCCAGCGGTACCCCACTAGTCACTGCCTGCCACTTTGAAGGGACCTGGTTATTCCCACTCTCTGCTTCCTGTCTGCCAACCAGTTCTCTATCCACGCCAATACATTACCCCCAAAACCATGAGCTTTAATTTTGCTCACTAATCTCTTGTGTGGGACCTTGTCAAAAGCCTTTTGAAAGTCCAGATACCCAACATCCACTTGTTCACCCTTGTCCACTCCACTGGTCACATCCTCAAAGAATTCCAAGAGATTTGTCAAGCATGATTTCCCTTTAGTGAATCCATGCTGACTTGGACCGATCCTGTCCCCACTTTCCAAATGCTCAGTTATTTCATCCTTAATAATTGACTCCAGCATTTTCCAATTTCTCTCCCTCCTTCTTTAAAACGTGGGGTAACATTAGCTACCTTCTAATCCATTGGAATTCTACCAGAGTCTATCGAATGCTGGAAAATGATCACTAACGTGTCCACTATTTCTAGGGCCATTTCCTTAAGTACTCTGGGATGCAGAGCATCAGGCCTTGGGGACTTATCGGGTCTTAATCCCATCTATTTCCTCAATACAATTTCCTGACGAATAAGGATTTCCTTCAGTTTCTCCTTCATGTCCACTAGTATTTCCGCAAGGTTATTCGTGTCCTCCTTAGTGAAGACAGTCCAAAGTAATTGTTCAACTGGTCTGCCATCTCTTTGTTGCCCATTATGAATTCACCTGATTCTAACTGTAAGGGACCTACATTTGTCTTCACTAGTCTTTTTCTCTTCACATATCTATCGAAGCTTTTGCAGTCAGTTTTTATGTTTTCTGCAAGCTTGCTCTCGTATTCTATTTTCCGCTTTCAAACTAAACCCTTTGTTTTCCTCTGCTGAATTTTAAATTTCTCCCAGTCCTCAGGCTTGCTGCTTTTTCTGGCCTATTTATTTGCCTCCTCTTTGGCTTTAACACTATCCCTGATGTTCCTTATTAGTCATGGTTGAGCCACCTGCCCCGTCTTAGTCTTGCACCAGAGAGGGATGTACAATTGTTGAAGTTCATCCATGTGTTCTTTAAATGTCTTCCATTGCCTATCCACCGTCAATCCTTAAGTATCCTTTGCCAGCTTATCCTAGCCAATGCAAGTCTCATACCATCAAAGTTAGCTTTCCTTAAGTTCAGGATCCTAGTGTCAGACTCAACTGTGTCACTCTCCATCTTAATGAAAGAATTCTACCATATGGTCTCTCTTCCCTAAAGGATCTCGCACCACAACGTTGCTAATTAATCCTCTCTCATTGCACAATACCCAGTCTAGGATGGCCTGCTCTCTAGTTGGTTCATTGACATATTGGTCGAGAAAATTAATCCCTATACATTCCAGGAAATTCTCCTCCATCGCATTGCTACCAGTTAGATTAGCCCAATCAACATACACATTGAAGTCACCCATAATAACTGCTGTACCCTTACAGCACACATCTCTCATGACCGGTTTGATGTCATCCCCAACTATCCCCAACATCACAAATACTGTTTGGTGGTCAATACACAACTCCCACACATTATTATAAATGCTCCTCGCATTGAGACACAGAGCCTTCAGGCTTTTTTCTTTTGCATTTATTGCCCTTTTAGAATTATGATATAATGTGGCCCTTTTTGATTTTTGTCTTTGGTTTCTCAGCCTTCCACTTTTCCCTTTACTGCATTTTGTTCCTGTCCCCAACTTACTTCCCTCCGACTTCCTGCATCGTTTCCCATCCCCCCAGTCAAATTAGTTTAAACTCTCCCCAACAGCACTTGCAAACACTCCCCCTGGCAAAACTGCTAGGAATATAGAAAGTCAGAGAGATCTGGGCGTGCATGTCCACAGATCTTTGAAGGTGATGTCATGTGAGAGGACATTGAAGAAATGGGTGTTTATAAATGGGTGTGTATATACGTATCTGTAGTGAGAATACCTTTAAGAAATGGGTGTTTATTACTGCAGTGATGTCAGAGAGTGGGTGGAGCTGGGCTGTCTGACAGCTTTTTACTTTCGTTTTAGGCTGTTTGCTGCAGGGTGTGTTTTAGTTTCGTTTTCAGAGGCTCAGAAGTTTTTAGGGGTGGAGACGGTCACACGCAGTACCTTACCGTCAGAGACTAAAAGCAGACTGTTAGATTTGGCAAAAACATTGCAGTTAACATTACCTGACAAAATGCGAAAACAAGAGGTCATTATGGCGGTGGTTAAGCATTTAAAGTTGCCTAAGATACAGTTTGACTCATTGGAAATAGCAAAAATTCAGTTGTAAATTAAACAAATGAAACATGGGAAATAATTAAAGCAGCTTGAATACGAAAGAGAGAGCGAGGAAAAAGAAAGAGAAAGAGAGAGAGAGGAAAAAGAAAGAGGAGAAAGAGAGAGGTAAAAGAGAGGGAAGAAAGGAAAACAGAAAGAATAGCCCTAGCAGAACAAAAAGAAAGAGAAAGGGAGATACAGATCAGGGAAAAAGATAAAGAGAGAGAGTTTGAACTTCAGAAAATGGCCATGAAACATGACAGTCAGTTAAAATTGGCAGACGTAAAGGGAAACGTGCAGTTGGTGGATCGTGATGAGGATAGTGAAAAAGAGTGTCAAAGTCGAAGGCTTGGTGGGGAACTATTTAAATATCTCCAAGCATTGCCGAGGTTTGATGAGAAGGAGGTAGAAGCCTTTTTCATTTCATTTGAGAAGATAGCTAAACAAATGAAATGGCACAGGACATGTGGGTATTACTGATTCAAACAAAGCTGGCCGGTAGGGCTCATGAAGTGTTTGCATCACTACCGGAGGAAGTATCTGGGTCGTATGAGGAGGTGAAAAAATCCTTCTTAGGTGCATATGAACTCGTGCCTGAAGCCAACAGACAAAGGTTTAGAAATTTAAGGAAAGAACCTGGTCAAACATACATGGAGTTTGAAAGGAGCAGAGTAATTTTGATAAGTGGATAAGGGCTTTGAAAGTAGACCAAACGTATGAAGCTCTCAGAGAAATTATACTTTTGGAGAAGTTTAAAAATTCAATTCCTGATGTAGTGAGAACTCATGTGGAAGAGCAGAGGGTTAAAACTGCGAGATTAGCAGAAGAAATGGCAGATGATTATGAATTAGTTCATAAATCAAAGCTTGGCTTCCGACATCAGTTTCAGCCTGTGAGGGATAGAAACTGGGGACATGAGAAATACTCACGTGGAAAAGGTAAAGGTGATCTGATGGGAGATAATAAGGAGAGTGTACCTCAGATTAAAAAAGAAATCCAGGAGGGTGAAAAAACATGAAAAGTTTCAAATGTTTTCATTGTAATAAACTAGGCCATGTAAAGTCACAGTGTTGGTAGTTGAAGAAAAGCACTGGGAAGGCTGATGTGGCAAAACAGGATAAGTGGGGTTTGTTAAAGTGGTAAAGGAAAGCCCAAGTGAAGCAAAGGAGGTGCAAAAGATTGTACAGCCTGATCAAGAGGTGATTGATAAGAAGGTGCCAGGTCTCTTTAAAGAATTTACTTGTGTGGGTAAAGTTTAATCATGTGTATCAGGAGGAGTAGGTAAAGAAGTCACAATTTTAAGAGGTACGGGAGCAAGTCAATCTTTAATGGTAAGAGATGAGGATTATGTAGTTTGGAAAGAATGTTGCCAGAAAAGTGGTAATATGTGGAATTCAGGGTGAGAGGAGTAGTGTTCCATTATATAAGGTATGGTTGGAAAGTCCAGTGAAGAGTGGTGAAGTGGTAGCAGGTGTAATAGAGAAACTATCTTGTCCAGGAATACAGTTTATCTTGGGTAATGATATAGCTGGATCGCAGGTGGGAGTGATGCCTACCGTGGTTGATAAGCCAGTGGAAAATCAGACAACTGAAGTGTTGAAGGACGAATATCCTGGGATTATTCCGGATTGTGTAGTAACAAGGTCGCAAAGTCACAGGTTAAGACAAGAGGAGAAATCAAAGAGTGAAGATGAAGTTGAAGTGCAATTATCAGAAACAATTTTTGATCAGATGGTTGAAAAAGAACAAGAACCAAGAACAGGTGGAGGATGAGGCGGATATTTTTAGTTCTGGAAAATTGGCGGAGTTACAACAAAAAGATATGAATATAAAACGGATGTATCAGAAAGCATACACGGAAGAGTGTATACCAGTGTGTTATTACCGTAAAAGTAATGTCTTGATGAGAAAATGGAGACTTTTACATATGCAGGCGGATGAAAAGTGGGCAGGAGTTCATCAAGTAGTATTGCCGGTAGGGTATAGAAAGGAGGTGTTGCAAGTTGCACATGAGGTACCAGTGGGAGGTCATTTGGGAATAAGGAAAACTCAAGCTAAAATACAAAAACATTTTTATTGGCCTGGACTACATAAAGATGTAGTTCAATTTTGTCAATCATGTCATACATGTCAAGTGACAGGGAAACCTCAAGCAGTGATAAGACCAGCGCCCTTACTACCCATTCCAGCATCTGAGTAAACTTTTACAAGGGCCCTAATTGATTGCGTAGGACCGCTTCCAAAAACGAAAAGTGGGAATCAATATCTTTTGACGATAATGGATGTGTCTACTAGGTTTCCAGAGGCCATCCCAGTATGTAATATTACAGCTAAAAAGATTGTGGAGGAGTTACTTAAATTCTTTACTGGATATGGACTACCCACAGAAATACAATCGGATCAAGGATCAAATTCTACCTCAAGGTTATTCAAAGAAGTTATGGATAGCTTTGGAATAAAACATTTTAAATCAACTGCGTACCATCCAGAATCGCAGGGAGCGTTAGAAAGGTGGCATCAGACATTAAAGACAATGTTGAGGGCTTATTGTCAAGATTATCCAGAGGATTGGGATAAAGGAATTCCATTCGTACTGTTTGCAATTGGGGATGCACCGAATGAGTCAACCAAATTTAGTCCTTTTGAACTAATTTTTGGTCATGAGGTAAGAGGACCACTTAAGTTGATTAAGGAAAAATTGGTGAGTGAGAAAATGGAAATTACATTATTGGATTACGTGTCAAATTTTAGGGAACGATTACATAGAGCAGGTGAATTGGCTCGACAACATTTAAAAGTTGCACAAAATGTGATGAAACAGGTAGCGGACAAGAAATCCAAAGTTCGTAGTTTTGCCAGTGGAGATGAAGTTTTAATGTTGTTACCAGTGGTAAGTGAACCTTTAAAAGCAAGCTTTGTGGACCTTATCAGATTGAAAGGAAATTAAGTGAGGTGAATTATGTGGTAAAACACCAGATAGAAGGAAAACTCATTGAGTGTGTCATGTGAAGATGTCTAAAAGGTACTTTGAAAGGGAAGGAGAGAAAAAGGAGGAGGTTTTAAAGATTCTAACTCAAAGTGACGAACCACATCCAGATAACTGTGAATTTGACATACTTCAAATTTAATTGGAAAATGAGGATGTTCTTAAAAACTGGGATAAATTGTTGAGTTACCTTCCAGAGGAAAAACGCACTGACCTGAAAGAGTTATTGATATCACGTCGGCAAGTCTGCAGAGATAAATTGGGAAGTACTAAAATGGCTATACATGATGCAGATGTGGGAAATGCTGTTCCATTCAAACAACATCCATGTAGACTTAACCCTTTAAAATTGGCACTGGTTAACAAAGAGATTGAGAGTATGCTTAAAAATGGCATAATTGAAGTGGGTTGCAGCCAATGGAGCTCACCCATAGTGATGGTGCCTAAACCAGACGGTACCCAACGGTTGTGTGTGGACTAAATAATGGTTAATGCAGTTACAAGAACGGACTCTTATCCTATCCCACGTTTGGAGGATTGCATTGAGAAAATGGGACAAGCAGCTTTAATTTCCAAACTGGATTTACTTAAAGGTTACTGGCAGGTACCTTTATCCGAATGGGTGAAGGAGATTTCAGCTTTTGTGACTCCAGATGGTATATACCAATTCAAAGTTATGCCATTTGGCATGAAAAACGCCCCAGCCACATTTCAACGGTTAACTAACAAATTTGTTCCAGGCTTATCCAATTGTGTGGCATGCATCGACGATCTGGTAATTTTCAGCCAGACATGGACAGAACATTTAAAACATCAGATGGAGTTATTCGATCGACTTCAGGAGGCGGGTTTGGTGATAAACCTAGCCAAAAGTGAATTTGGAAAAGCCCAAGTCACTTTCCTTGGCCATACAATCGGACAGGGTCGAATGGTCACACGGGATGTGAAGACAACAGCTATTGAGGAGTTTCTGATCTCCTCAAGACAAAGGTAAATAATGCAATTTCTTGGCATGAGTGGATTTGATCGAAAATTTGTGCAAACGTTTTGTAGCGTGGGTGCTCCACTGATGGACTTGCTGAAGAAACGTCGAAAATTTCAATGGACAGCAGAGTTTCAACAGGCATTTGACTGCCTGAAAGCTGTGATAACCAATGCTCATGTGTTGGAGAATTACAAGGGACTCTGTGATCAGATTGAACTAAAGTATCTGACTTTAAAGAGAAATGCCAAGGCGTAGAGAAATGGACAGATCATGCAGAGACCTTCTTGCTCAAAGAGACTGTCAATCGAGAAGGATTTCAGTTGGAGGAAGAAAAACAAAAAAAATGGACTATATTATTATACCAGTTTGTGTGTGTGTTGTTTTTTGAAACAAAAAAGTATATTTACTGTGTGCATTTCTTAAAGGATAGTGAATAGGTGAAAAATGAAACCATCTTGAAGTTGATGGTTTATTTATTTTTCTTGGGGGGAGGTGTCATGTGAGAGTACCTTTAAGAAATGGGTGTTTATAAATGGGTGTGTATATAAGTATCTGTAGTGAGAGTACCTTTAAGAAATGGGTGTTTATTACTGCAGTGATGTCAGAGAGTGGGTAGAGCTGGGCTGTCTGTCAGCTTTTTACTTTCGTTTTAGGCTGTTTGCTTCAGGGTGTGTTTTAGTTTCGTTTTCAGAGCTGGATAGCTGCAGTCACAGCCAGAAGGTGTATGAATCTCTCTCTCTCTAATCTAAAGACTGTAAATCGATCCTGGTGATTTAAAACTAATAGCTATAGTGACTTCTGGTAAAAGGTGTTTTCAGTCTTATGGATGTTAAAAGGAAAGCTTAAAGGATTACTTAGTGTTGTATTCTTTGGGGGTTGTATTTGAATTAATGGTTGCTAAGATGTTCACTGTATGTTTTTAAAAAGTTAACTTGAGTTCACAGAATAAGCACTGTTTTGCTTTTACAAAATACTTTTACATTTCTGCTCTGTCACACCTGTCGAGTGGGCCGTGTGCTTCCCTTACCACAATCTATTAAAAGTTGTGGGTCAGGTGAACTCCATGATACACTTTGGAATTCTCTAAACCCTGGCCCATAACAGTGGCAATACAAGTAGTCAAGAAAGCATACGGAATGCTTGCCTACATTGGACGGGGCATCGAGTATAAAAACTGGCAAGTCATGCTACAGTTGTATAGAACCTTGGTGTGGAACTGATAGCAGTCCTGAGATTACTACCTTTGAGGTAACTGCTCCTTGACACCTGTTCTTCAGCTACCCATAGTACAGTCAATTTAACTGAGTTGACTTCTCCCGGTACGACATCAGACTATGCTCCATTAGGCCTCACCACCCCCCCCCCCCAATGGAATGCACCGCAAAACACCTGGTTGCATAATTCATGAATTCATAAAGATGTTGCGTGCTTTTCTGCCGGCCTACACACCGACACAGTGGGAAACACGCCACATTCCTGCCCCCGCCATGGGACGCAGACGTAGTCTCAGATAGATTCATAGAGGACTACAGCATGGAATAGGCCCTTCGGCCCATTGCGTCAGCACTGGTCAAAAACAACCACCTAACTATTCTAATTCCATCTCCCAGCACTACGCCCAGAGCCTCGTATGCCTTGGGATCGCAAGTGCACATCTAAATACTTCTTAAATGTTACGAGGGTTTCTACCTCCACCACCCTTTCAGGCAGCGAGTTCCAAACTCCCGTCACCCTCTGGGTGAAAAGGTATTTCCTCACATCTCCTCTAAATCTCCTGCCCCTTACCTTAAGTCTACGCAACCTGCTCATTGATCCCTCCGCCAAGGGGAAACATTTTTTCCTGTCTATCTATGTCCCTCATAATTTTGTACATCTCAATTATCTCCCCCCTCAGTCTCCTCTGCTCCAAGGAAAACAATCCAAGTCTATCCAATCCCTCTTCATAGCTAAATCTCTCCCGCCCAGGCAACATCGTGTTAAATCTCCTCTGCACCCTGCCAGATGGGAGAACTCTGTCCAATCATAAATGACTTAATTATTTGTCAAATACTTTGAAGTTCCACCATGCAACAACATACAAAAATAATTTTAACTGAGTTAGCTTTGTACGCTAAACAAAGCAGATTACTTCTAAGGAAATTGAAATATGTTAAATGAGTCCAGATCAACTGGGAAATGGAATTTCTGCGAACATTTTTTGATTCTGAGTAAATATTGGCATATGCAAAATATACAAATGTTTTGAACTGCCAGAACTTTTAAGTATTTGAACTCAACTCCCACATTTAGTTTGTTATATTAATAGATATTAAAATTGACATTTTTATTACGGTAGGCAAATCCAGTTAGATTTGTTGACTACTCCTCAAAGTCATAGAACCATAAGTAATGCCATCTTTGTTAGCATTACTCGGATTTAGATGGCGCCATTCTCTTCCTCTACTGTTAACTTATATTTAATTTTGAATCTCATATCATTACTAGTAAATTACAATGAAAAATAAACATAAAGGGCGGGATTCTCTGAAATCGTGGCAAAGTGTTGACGGCGGCATAACCACCGGAGTAGTTGACACCGGCGTCAAAGGGCCCGAAATTGCAGCGATTCTGTACACGACAAGGGGCCAGCCCGGGTGCGAAAGGAAGCGTGGGGGCATGGCTGCAGACCGGCGTCAGAGACGAGGCAGCGCATAATCGACGCGGCGCTGCGGCGCACAAAAAGGACGCGACCCCCACACACAAGCATCCGATCCAAAGATGTCCGGCCGCTGACCATCGCCCCGTTTCAAGGACCACAACATCAAGACACTCCTGGATGCCATCAAGGAGCGGAGGGCGGCCATGTACCCCGAACCCTGCCGCAGGGTCTCAGCCAACGTCTCCCGGAATATGTGGAGGGAGATGGGCGAGACCGTCAGCGCTGTGGCGGTAACGCCAAGGACAGGCAAGCAGTGCCGGAAGAAGCTCAACGGCCTACTCAGGGCAGCCAGGGTGAGCACCCAGCACTGTGCCCATGGTACCAACCCCCCTACCCTCACGCATGCGACACCCCTCCCCCCCCCCAGGAGGACGGAACAACCCCAGCTGTAACCTATATGGCTGCACCCACCCATGCCATCGGCTGGATGCCCTGTGCACCTATGCCAACATAGGTGAGAGATGGAGAAAACTGGAGGGGGTTCCCGTGAATTGCACTCCATCACCGTGCACGAACAGAGGGAATTAGACGCAGCTGGGGGACCCGGGGACCGGGAGGTTGCCCATGCCGAGATCAGGGGCGCGCCACGAAGTGAGACCCCCATGCCTGACCCCACCCCTGAGCCCTCAACCCACCCCTCACCGCGCCCCTCACCCCACCCCCCTCCGCCTGTGTAACCATGCATGGTGTATTGTGTCTTGCAGGACAAGCCGGCGATAGACCTGGCCCACCAGGTGGGCCCCGCCCCCAGCTAGCACCAGGGCAGCCACCCCCCGGGGATCGACCCGGACTATCATGCGTAGCCCGCCCCCAGCAAGTACCAGGGTGGCAGCAAACCCCTAGGGACTTGAGTAGCGACGGGGAGGGCATCCGCAACAACCGCCCTCCAGCCCAGCCCAGCCACAACACAACGACACAAGAAACCAGGACGGAGGACACAGACACACAGAACACCATGACCCAGGACACCAGCACACAGAGGACGGACTGACACGACTCCACGACACAGGAAACCAGGACGGAGGACACAGACATACAGAACACCACGACCCAGGAAACCAGCACACAGAGGACGGACTGACACGACTCCACGACACAGGAAACCAGGACGGAGGACACAGACATACAGAACACCACGACCCAGGACACCAGCATACAGGGAACGGACGGACACTTCCCCACGACACAGGAAACCAGTGTGGAGGACACAGGCATACAGAACACCACGACCCAGGACACCAGCACATAGGGGACGGACAGACACGACCCCACGACACAGGAAACCAGCACGGAGGACACAGACATATATAACACACCAACACATGGGACGGACAGACATGTAAGCAGAACACAGGGGACTCCTGACTTCGGGTCCAACGACGATGATTACTTTCCGTTACAGCTATCTCCTACAAGCTCCACCATCGCAGCGACTCTCACCTCGGTTGGGCTCTTTAGCAATGAGGCTCCTTGGTCACTAACTGGTGAGCACCACACAGCCGCTCCGGTACAGCAATGGAGGTAGGAGCAGCCGAGGGACTGAACAGTCAGAAGGAAGACCGGGCCCAGCAACCAGCTGTCACCCAGACGGGTCTCAGGTTCCTAGAATGTCCACACCCACCCAGTGACCCGATGCAGTACGAAACCCAGGGACCAGAGGAGGGGATCACAGCCGGTTTCCAGCAGCTGCAGACGCAGATGGAGGAGTGCATCCGCGTGCAGGAGCAGGGATTGTTGCCGGTCATGACTGACACCCAGGCCGAAACTACACGGGTGGCGTCCGTGGTGGAGGCGATGGGTGCGATGGTGTCGGACATGGGTCAGAGTATGCAAGGCCTGGGGCTTTCTGTGCACACGGCTTCTGTGACCCAGGACAGAGATGCCCTCTCACAGGCAGCCATGAGTTAGAACCTAGAACCAGCTGCACATCACAGAGGCGCTCAACAACGTGGCCCAGTCGCAGCAGGCCATGGCCTAGTCTCAGCAGGCCATCGCTGAGAGCATCAGTGCCATTGCACAGTCGCTGGCTGTCGTCACACAGACCCAGACAGGGTTGGCCAACTCCCTGAGCTCCATGGCTGCAAACTTGGTCGACACCAGAGCAGGCCTCCAGGACTGTCAGGGCCAGGTGGCAGGGGTGCCTGGGTGTTGGATCCGCACGCACCACCGTCCCATGGAGAAGCCCGGGGGCCATCGGGCACCCAAAGGGAGGAGGATGTGATCTGGCCCGTCCCAGGTCCCCCTGCAGGGGAGATCCTGGAACACCGCGGCACCTCAGACTCCTCCCTCTACCCTCCCTGGTGCAGCCTGAGCATTGCCACCTGCCCCTGTGCGGCATGCTCCTCTGCTGCAGCCTGTGCCGCCTCCCTGGCACGCCGCTGCTGCAGCTCCCACAGGGCTCTGTGCAGTGCAGCGGTCCCCAACAACGCTGGAAGATGCCCAAACATAACGATCTGCAGGGGGTGGAGGTAGACAACATTTCATCGTAGCGCATACCCCCCTCCACAACTAGGTTCCATGGGCACCATAGTTGCACCGGTTGGCATCTCATGCCCCAGCCACGCATGCACCACCCCCCTGCCCGCACCCTCGGTGCCCCGACCCCTAGCGCCCGTCCCTCCTGCCTGCGACACTGTCTGATGGCACTGCCCTCAGCGGCCGCCACCGTGGGTGCTCCGGCCCTGTGGGGGCTCCGGCACCCATCCGAATGGCAGGGAGGCCTGCACTGCGCTAGCGCCCGGGTGGGTGACCACCTGCGTGGCCGCCGCAGCTGTCAGCCCCACCCGCTCTCCGACCCTGGGGGCCTCACCCTTCCACCCCACGCAGCCCCGGCCTTGCCGAATCGCCGTCCTGGGGTCCCACCACGACGAGCCCAACCTGCTCTGGACGACGCATCAGCCAGCACGACTGGTTGGCGCTTTTTTCTAGCAGGTTGAAACAACGCCGGCGGGACTTCGCCCCATCCGGGCCGCAGTATGCTTGGGAGCCCGGAGAAACGCATGGCGGGGCACCCCTGGCGATTCTCCGGCCTGCGCGGCTCTAGCCACGTTCACGCGATTTCGGACGCTTGGGAAAATCATATCCCGGCGTCGGACCGGCGTCACGGGCCGTCTCGGCGTAAACTCCGATTCTCCGAGCCGGCGCGGGCTCGGAGAATCCCGGCCAAAATGTCCAACTATCTTGATAATTAGAATTGGTTGCAATCTGTATGAATTTGCCTCTTTGCAAGCTTAACTATTTTGCAATGCAATAAAAGCAAAATACTGCAGATGCTGCAAATTTTAAATGAAAACAATTTCTATAAACATCCAGAACCACATCCTTGTATTCTGTTGATCTGTAACTTATTTTGCCATAGAGTCATAGATGTTTACAGCGTGGAAACAGCCCTTCAGCCCAGCTTGTCCATGCTGCCCAGATTCTATCACTAAGCTAGTTTCATTTGCCTGCATTTAGCTTATATCCCTCGATACCTACCTTGCCCATGTAACTGTCTAACTGTATTTTAAAGGAAAAAATTGTACCTGCCTCTACCACTGCCTCTCACCACCCTGTGTGAAAGAAATTCCCCTTTCATCTCTTTTGTATCTCTCCCCTCTCACCTTAAAACCTATGCCCTCTGGTTCTAGACTCCTCTACCTTTGGGAAAATATGTTGACTATCTACCATATCTATGCTCCTCATTATTTTATACACTCTATAAGGTCACCCATAAGCCTCCTACGCTCCAGGGAAAAAGTCCCAGCCTCTCCTTATAACTCAGACCATCAAGTCCTGGTAGCATCCTCGTAAATCTCTTCTGCACTCTTTCTAGTTTAATAATATACTTCCTATAACAGGGTGGCCAGAACTGAACACAGTATTCCACGTGTGGTCTTACCAATGTCTTGTACAACTTCAACAAGATGTTCCAACTCCTATATTCAATATTTTGAGCAATAAAACCTAGCATGCTGAATGCCTTCTTCACCACCCTGTCCACCTGCGACTCCACCTTCAAGGAGCTAAGAACCTGTACTCCTAGATCTCTTTGTTCTGGAACTCTCCCCAACTCCCTACCATTAACTGAGTAGGTCCTCACTTCTGGTGGTGGCTATGAGGGAGTAGGTCGCACATTTGGTGGCTCCCATTTCGGTCGGACTTTTGGACCTTTTCCAAGGCAATAGTACTCAGGCACAGGACCCATACAGAATTGTATGGATCTAAGAAGCCGGAGGGACCATAAACAGCTGAAGAAGTGGTTGAGTAAGGGCACAATGGAGGCTCTGAGAGAGACCAGCACGGCTGGTGTTCAGAGCAAGGCGTCGACAGCCCAGCCCACAATGGAGCAGCTGCTGCAGACTATGCAGGAGGGCTTTTTTGCTCTGAAGCGTGACAACTTGGAGCCGCTACAGAAGTCGATTGACCGGATGGGAAAAAGGCTGGATGATCAGGCTGAGAAGCTCCAGCAGTTGAAGAAGTCAGTGGAGGAGCAGGCTGACTTTCAAACGGTGGCGGATGTGGAGATTCGGAGGCTGAGGGACCAGCAAAAAATGCTTCTGGAAAGGCTGGAGGACCTGGACAACAGATCTCGCCGGCAGAACGTGAGAATCGTGGGCCTCCCGGAGGGGGCAGAGTGGCTAGATGCTGCCGCATATGTGGAGGGTCTGTTTCAGAATTGCTGGGAAATTAGGTGTTCCCGCCCCGCCGGTTGGTGGATAGGGCACACAGAGTGCAGGTGAGGCTGTCGCGACAAGGGGTCCCCCACGAGCGATGGTGGTTCGCTTTCACAGGTACCTGGACAAGGAACGGGTGCTGCAATGGGCAAAGAGCACACACAGCTGTACTTGGGACAATACCACCCTGCGTGTTTACCAAGATTTGAGTGCTGAGGTGGCCAGGATGAGGGGAGGCGACAGGCAGGTGAAGGAGATACTGTATAAAAACAAGGTGAAATTCGGGCTGCTTTTTCTGGGCGACTGTGGGTTACGTATGAGGGTCAGCACCACTATTTCGAGGAACCCGAAGAGGCGATGGACTTCGTCAAGAAACAAGGGCTGGCCCTGAGCTGAGGACGTTTGGACTCATGTTCGAACGTTTAAGTATATGCGGTGTCTCTCCCGTTTGGAAAATTACCTGCATGTTTGGGTCCATTTCTGTCGTTTCTTTTTTCGACCTTTTTAGGGGGTTGGAAGGTGGTAGGGATGTGGTTTTTCTTTGCGTGGTTTACCTGAATGTTTCCTGTTTGGGATCTTTGATTAGTTGGGAGTTTGGCTGGGGGGGAAAATAAAGAAAACAGTTAAAAGGGTTGAGTTAAAATAGATGCTTCAGGGGAACTTTGTGCAATCTTTTACTGTGTCTGTATGGGAAGGACTGAGAGTGCCTGTTATTTCTTATCTCGTTTTTCCTTGGTTAACTTGAATTGTGCTATTGTGGGGGTTGTTTATGACTTGTATAGAGTGTTTGCTTAAGTAGGGCTGATCTGGGGAAGTGGTATGGATGGGTCGGGGAGGGGTGACTGGGAACAATGGGTGGGAGCCCCAGGCTAGCTGAGTGGGGCTAGTCAACAGTAGCCGAGGTGGGGTGTGTGCATATAGTTAGATTAGAGCAGGGGTTAGGTGATAGGATGGTGTCGCTAGGGGGGAGAGGGGGGGGTGGGGGGGGGGGGGGGGGGAGTTGTTCTGCTGACGGGGATGGAAACTGGGCATGGCAATAGCGAGGAGGTCATGGGTGGAGCCAGTCAGGAGGCGGGCCAGATGAAGCGCGACACATGGTTGGGGGGCTGGCCAAGGAAAGGGGATGGCTGAACGGCAAAGTGGGGGAGCGAAGTGCCCCCCAACCAGGTTGATCACCTGGAATGTTAGAGAGTTAAATGGGCCAGTGAAGAGGGCGCATGTGTTTGTGCATCTGCGGGTTCTGAAGGCGGACATAGTCTTGTTGCAGGAGACGCACCTGAAAGTGGCACACCAGTTTAGGTTAAGGAAGGGTTGGGTCAGTCAGGTCTTTCATTCGGGGCTTGATTCAAAGATGAGGGGGGTTGCGATCCTGATTAATAAAAGGGTACAATTTGAGGCGGAGGGCACAGTCGTGGATGGGGGTGGCAGGTTTGTTATGGTGAGGGGTAAGCTCGAGGGGGTTAGAGTTGTCCTGGTCAGTGCGTATGCCCCTAATTGGTACGATGTGGATTTTATTAGGAGGATGCTAGGGAAGATCCCCGACTTGGACTCGCGTAAGCTGATCATGGGCAGTGATTTAATCCAGTCCTGGACCCGAGCCTGGACCAGTCATGTTCAAGAACGGGCAGGTTGCCAGCGATGGCAAAGGAACTGAGAGGGGACATGGAGCAAACAGGGGGAGCAGATCCGTGGAGATTTAGCCGGCCGACGGCGAGGGAGTTCTCGTACTACTCCCACGTCCACAAGGTGTATTTCTGAATTGACTACTTTGTTGTGAGTAGGGACCTGCTGGCCGGAATGGTGGGGGCAGAATATTTGGCAATTGCCATATTGGACCATGCTCCGCACTGGGTAGACCAGCAGTGTTGTAAGGACAGCTTCACCGCCCACCATGGAGGCTAGAAGTTGGACTACTCGCGGACGAGGCTGTGTGTGAAAGGCTGAGGAAGTGCATGCAGAATTACCTGCAGGTGAATGATACTGGAGAAGTCTCGGCAGCGGTGCTCTGGGAGGCGCTGAAGGCAGTGGTGAGAGGGGAGCTGATTTCAATCCGAGCGTACAGGGACAGGACAGATAGGGCGGAGACGGACCGACTGATTAAGGAAATTCTACGGACGGACAGGAGTTACGCGGAATCCCCAAGGCCTGAGTTACTCAGGATACGACAGAGGCTGCAGGCCGAATTTGGGGTGCTGACTACAGCAAGGCTGTAGAGCAGCTTAGCAAGGTAAAAGGCGCGATTTATGAGCATGGGGAGAAGGCCAGTAGAATGCTTGCGCAACAACTAAGGAAGAGGGAAGCGGCTAGGGAAATAGGAGGGTAGTGGATGGGAAAGGTAATCTAGTGGGTGACCCGGCAGGGCTGAACAAGGTCTTTAGGGACTTTTATAGGAAGCTGTACACTTCGGAGCCACCCGGGGGACCGGGGGGGATGAGGCGATTCCTGGACGGACAGACCTTCCCAAGAGTGGGGAGGGGGTTGGTGGACGGACTGGGGTCCCTTGTCAGGATCAAAGAGGTATTGGGGGGCCTGTAGGTCATGCAGTCGGGTAAAGCCCCAGGCCGGACGGGTATTTGCTGGAGTTTTACAAAACATTTACCGGGATAGTGGGGCCGGTGCTGGTCAGGGTCTATAACGAGGCAAGAGACAGAGAGAGTTTACCCCCGACGATGTCGCAGGCCACCATCTCGCTCATTCTGAAACGGGATAAGGACCTGGAGGCTTGTGGGTCATACAGGCCGATCTCTTTGATCAACGTAGACGCCAAGTTACTGGCCAAGATTTTGGAGACCAGAATTGAGGACTGTGTACCGGATGTAATTTTGGAGGACCTAACCGGGTTTGGAAAGGGGAGGCAGCTGTTGGCAGCTGTTGGCCTAACCTAAGGAGGCTGCTCAACGTGATTATGATGCCCCCGGAGAGTAGGGAGGTAGAGATAGTGGTAGCCATGGATGCTGAAAAGGCTGTTGACCGGGTCGAGTGGGATTATCTGTGGGAGGTACTAGGACGGTTCGGGTTCGGGGCGGGGTTCATCGACTGGGTTAGGCTATTGTATCAGGCCCCGGAGGCGAGTGTAAGGACGAACAGGACGACATCGGACTACTATAGACTGCACCGTGGGTCAAGACAGGGCTGCCCTCTCTCCCCACTGCTGTTTGTGCTGCCCATAGAGCCGCTGCCAATTGCACTGAGAGCTTCTAGGGGCTGGAAAGGGGTGGTCCGGGTGGGAGTGGAACATAGAGTCTCGTTATACGCGGATGATCTGCTGTGATATGTATCGGACCCAATGGTGGGGATGGGACGGTATTATGGCAACCCTGAGGGAATTTGCCGGTTCTCCCGATACAAACTGAACATGGCTGAGAGCGAGTTGATTGTAATTCAGGCGAGGGGGCAGGGGAGTAGGCTGAAGGGGTTGCCGTTCAGGCTAGTGGGGGAGAGTTTCCGATATTTGGGGATTCAGGGGGCACAGGACTGGGGCAAGTTGCATAAGCTCAACCTGTCCCGACTGGTGGAACGAGGGAGGGAGGAGGTCCAGAGGTGGGATGCACTCCCGCTGTCATTGGCGGGGAGGGTGCAGACTGTTAAGATGACGATTCCGGTTTGTTTTTCAGTGTCTCCCCATCTTTATCCCGCGGCCCTTCTTTAAGAGGCTGAATAAAATTATTCTGGGATTTGTATGGGCAGGGAAGTCCCCGTGGGTGAAGAGGGTGATGCTTGAAGGGAACAGAGGAGAAGGGGGGCTGGCGTTGCCGAACTTCAGCAACTATTACTGGGCGGCCAACATAGCGATGATAAGGAAATGGATGGTGGGTGCGGGGTTGGTTTGGGAGCGGATGGAGGCTGCTTCGTGCAGGGGCACTAGCTTAGCAGCCCTGGTCACGGCGCCTCTGCCGCTTACGCCGGCACGGTACTCCACCAGCTCGATAGTGCTGGCGGCTCTTCGGATCTGGGGCTGGTGGAGGAGGCATGTAGGGGAGGTAAGAGCATCGGTGTGGACTCCAATCTGCGGCAACCACCGATTTGCCCCGGGGAACATGGACGGGGGGTATCGACTGTGGAGGAGGGCGGGGATTGGGAGGATGGGGGATCTGTTCCAGGAAGGGAGCTTTCCGACCATGAGGGCGCTGGAGGAGAAGTTTGGGCTGGCGAAAGGGAACGACTTTAGATACTTGCAGGTGCGGGATTTTGTACACAGACTGGTGCTGTCCTTCCCAAGTCTCCCGCCGAAGGGGAGGCAGGGCAGGGTAGTTTCGAGGGGAGATGTGGAAGAGGATAGAGTCTCAGACGTCTACAAGGAGCTAATGGGAGCGGTGGATAAGCAGATCGAGGACCTGAAGCTTAAGTGGGAAGGGGAGCTCGGGGGCGGGGGCGGGGGAGGACGGTGTCTGGGCAGAAGCCCTGAGCAGAGTGAACACGACCGTAATATGCGCCAGGCTCAGCCTGATCCAGTTTAAGGTCGTGCACCGGGCCCACAAGACGGTGGCCCGGATGAGCAAATTTCTCAGGCTGGAGGACGAGGGTGCTACATGCGCCGGAGGGCCGGCTAACCATGTGATGCACGATCAATGACCACTAAAGCAAGGTTGTAGTCCAACTGAAGGCTTTAATAAGCTCAATGTTTCCCCCAGCAGCTCAGGTATAGAATAAAGGCTGCTGGGGCGGCACTGGTTCTTATTCACCGCCTTGCAGTGCGGAGCTACCATACAGCTTGACCAATAGGAAACATACAATAGCTACCAATGGTGTTCCAGCATTACCAGGTACCGTAATACCTCTACACAGACTACCACATTCACCCCTGTTAAAAAAGAGTCCGGCGGGGGTGGTGGTCTGATATTACAACATGGTAACGTGGTAGAAATGCTCGTTATGGAGGTACCGTAATACCTCCATACAGCGTTTTGTAACTATTTACAATTCTATTTACTATTTACAATTTATGATTCATAATTAACTATACACTTTAAAATGAAGCAATCAGTCGATCGGGGGCTCTGGTTGTCCTCTGTGATCGACAAAGCTTCGGTGGTGACTTCAGTGGAGGCTCGGGCGTCTGTGACTCCGGGAGCGTTGCCTCGATCTCTGTGGCAGCTTCGACACCCGTAGACGCCGCTGGTGGGGAAAACGGTTGACCTGGGAAGGGAGCGCCTGCGGGGTGCGTCGGTGGGTGAGGGGGACTAGACGGTGCCGGCGGAAGGACCGATCCTCCTGTAAGGTGCACTGATGGGAGGGAGGGTGGGACTGGTGGCTGGGGTGTGCGTGGGGCTCCGGCGGGCGCCAGGTCTCGTAGGGAGACCGTATCTTGTCGGCCGTCGGGGTACGCCACGGCGTACTGGGGGTTAGTGTGGAGAAGATGGACCCTCTCGACTAACGGGTCCGACTTGTGCGCCCGCATGTGTTTTCGGAGCAGGATGAGTCCGGGAGCTGCCAGCCAGGTCGGGAGCAAGGTCCCAGAAGAGGACTTCCTGGGGAAGACAAGGAGGCGTCCGTAAGGTGTTTGGTTGGTTGTGGTACAAAGCATGACCGGATGGAGTGGAGGGCATCCGGGATGACCTCCTGCCTGCGGGAGACTGGGAGATTCCTGGACCGTAGGACGGTCTTCCAGACCGTTCCGTTCTCCCTCTCTACCTGTCCGTTACCCCGGGGGTTGTAACTGGTCATCCTGCTCGAGGCGATGCCCTTGCTGTGCAGGAATTGACGCAGTTCGTCGCTCATAAAGGAGGACCCCCCCTATCACTATGTATGTAAGTGGGGAACCCGAACAGTGCAAAGATGCTATGATGCTTGATGACGGTGGTTGCGGTCATGTTGGGGCAGGGGATTGCGAATGGGAACCGGAAGTACACGTCAATCACGTTCAGGAAGTACGTGTTGCGGTCGGTGGAGGGGAGGGGGGCCTTTGAAGTCCATGCTGAGGCGTTCAAAGGGACGGGAAGCCTTTATATGGTACGCTTTCTCTGGCCGGTAGAAGTGCGGTTTGCACTCCGTGCAGATTTGGCAGTCCCTGGTGGCTGTCCTGACCTCCTCGATGGAATAGGGCAGGTTGCGGGTCTTGATGAAGTGGAAAAAGCGAATGACCCCCGGGTGGCAGAGGTCCTCGTGGAGGGCTCGGAGGCGGTCCACTTGTGCGTTGGCACATGTGCTGCGGGACAGGGCATCAGGAGGCTCATTTAGCTTCCTGGGACGATACAAGATCTCATAGTTGTAGGTGGAGAGTTCGATCCTCCACCACAAGATCTTATCGCTTTTTATCTTGCCCCGCTGTGCATTATCGAACATGAAAGCAACCGACCATTGGTCAGTGAGGAGAGTGAATCTCCTGCCGGCCAGGTAATGCCTCCAATGTCGCACAGCTTCTACTATGGCCTGGGCCTCCTTTTCGACTGAGGAGTGGTGGATTTCGGAAGCATGGAGGGTACGTGAGAAGAAGGCCACGGGTCTGCCCGCTTGGTTGTGGGTGGCCGCCAGAGCTACGTCAGACGCGCCGCTCTCGACCTGGAAGGGGAGGGACTCGTCGATGGCGTACATCGTGGCCTTTGCAATGTCTGCTTTGATGCAGCTGAAGGCCTGGCGGACCTCTATCGACAGGGGAAAAGCTGTGGATTGGATCAGGGGATGGGCCTTGTCCACATAGTTGGGGACCCACTGGGCATAAAAAGAGAAAAACCCGAGGCAGCGCTTCAGGGCCTTGGAGCAGTGAGGGAGGGGGAACTCCATAAGGGGGCGCATGCGTTCAGGGTCGGGGCCTATAACTCCATTTCGCATTACGTAGCCGAGGATGGCTAGGCGGTCAGTGCTAAACACGCATTTATCCTTGTTGTATGTAAGGTTAAGGATCTTTGCGGTCTGGAGGAATTTTCGGAGGTTGGTGTCGTGGTCCTGCTGGTCGTGGTCGCAGATGGTGGCATTATCGAGATACGAGAATGTTGCCCATAAACCGTACTAGTCAACCATTCAGTCCATCTCGCGCTGTAAGACCGAGACCCTGTTGGTGACACTGAAGGGAACCCTTAAGAAATGATAGAGCCGCCCATCTGCCTCGAAGGCATTCTATATGCGGTCACTCGTGCGGATGAGGAGCTGGTGGTAGGGGGACTTAAGATCCACCGTGGAGAAGACCTTGTAATGCGCGATCCTGTTCACCAGGTCGGATATGCGGTGGAGGGGGCATGCGTCCAGCTGCGTAAACCTGTTGATGGTCTGACTGTAGTCGATAACCATCCTGTGCTTCTCCCCGGTCTTTACCACCACTACTTGAGCTCTCCAGGGACTGTTGCTAGCTTCAATGACTCCTTCCCTCAGTAGCCTTTGGACCTCTGACCTAATAAAGATCCGGTCCTGGGCACTGTACCGTCTGCTCCTGGTGGCGACGGGTTTGCAATCAGGGAAGGCGGGTTGACCTTGAGCTTTAGCTATGAGGAGCGGTTGAATAAACTTGGTTTGTTCTCACTGGAACGACGGAGGTTGAGGGGTGATAGAGGTCTACAAAATTATGAGGGGCATAGACAGAGTGGATAGTCAGAGGCTTTTGCCCAGGGTAGAGGGGTCAATTACTACAGGGCATAGGTTTAAGGTGCGAGGGGCAAGGTTTAGAATAGATGTACGAGGCAAGTTTTTTTACACAAAGGGTAGTGGGTGCCTGGAACTCGCTGCCGGAGGAGGTGGAAGCAGGGACGATAGTGAGATTTATGGGCATCTTGACAAATACATGAATAGGATGGGAATAGAGGGATACGGACCCAGGAAGTGAAGAAGATTGTAGTTTAGTCGGGCAGCATGGTCGTCACGGGCTTGGAGGGCCGAAGGGCCTGTTCCTGTGCTGTACTTTTCTTTGTTCTTTGTTATTTGTCGCGAGGCCGCAGACAGTGAGGGGGGTATAGGGCCGCCGAATTTGAAAGTTAGACTTTGGCTCTTCCCTGGACTGTGAGGTTTGCTACACAAAACCCCTTTATCTCTACTGAGTGGGGACAGGAGGTCAGGGAGATTTTTTGATTAACGGGGTGGAAGAGGAGTGAACAGCGCCTTACCGTGTCGGGGTGTATGAAGCTCTCCGTGCTCCCAGAGTCGATTAAGCAGGACGTCTTGTGCCCGTTGATTAGTACTGTTGTAGCAGTTGAGAGTGTTCGAGGCCGAGGCTAATCTCAGCAGTTGAGTGTTCTCTTCGGGCGGTGTGCGGTCAGCCAAGCTGGGATCCTGGGAGTCCATCCAAGATGGCGGCTCCCATTGGTCGCACATGGCTGAGGGTGCACAGAATGGCGGCGCCCATCCATCGAATGTGGCGTCCGTGGGACAAGATGGCGGCGCTCGGGGGCCGCACGTGGCCCTGGAGTAGGAAGATGGCGGCGACCGTGGACCGTGGAGAGGTTTGTGGTGGCAGTCCGCATTCGCCGCCGGAGACCGCGGCGACCTTGCAGGTGGATGGGCAGCACTCCCGTGGGTGCTTGGTCTGCCCGTAAAAGTAGCAGCGGGGCCCCCCGGGGTTACCAGGCCGCCTTGCAGCACAAGCTTGTGAGGTGATGGGGGATGTCTCGGGGTCGGCTGCTGAGTGGTTCCACTCTGCCCACGGGGGCAGCCGCGCGGTCGGAAACGTAAGCGTGGGTGTTTCTGGAGGCCACATCCAGGGACCCTGCAAGGGCCCTTGCCTCCTTGAGGCCTAGGGTGTCTTTTTCCAGCAATCGCTGGCGGATTTGGGAGGACAGCATACCTGCCACGAAAGCATCCCGGATCAAGAGTTCTGTGTGGTCGCTTGCCGAAACTTGCGGGCAGCTGCATTCTCTCCCCAACACCAGGAGCGCACGGTAGAATTCTTCCAGCGATTCCCCAGGGATTTGTCGCCTCGTTGCTAGCAGATGTCAGGCGTAGACCTGGTTTACCGGGCAAATATAATGACCTTTTTGCAGCTCTATTGCTGCATCGAAGTCTTCCGCGGTCCTCGATGAGGGTGTAAATTTCCGGGCTCACCCTCGAGTGCAGGACTGGCATTTTCTGTTCTCGCGTTGTTGTGTTTTCGGCCGCTGAGTTCGCCGTGTGGGGGCTGAGTTGCAGACACTCCGGCTTGATTCGGAGCTCCACCCTTTTAAATCTAGCTTATTAAATTGATGCACGATCAATGACCACTAAAGCGAGGTTGTAGTCCAACTGATCGCTTTAATAAGCTAGATGTATCCCCCAGAAGCTCAGGTACAGAATGAAGGCTGCTGGGGTGGCACGGGCTCTTATACCCCGCCTTGCAGGGCAGAGCTACCATACAGCTTGACCAATAGGAAACATACAATATCTACCAATGGTGTTCCAGCTTTACCAGGTACCGTAATATCTCTACACAGACCATCACACCATGTACACATGTTCTGGTCGTGCCCTAAACTCAGGGGGTATTGGTAGAGTAGAGTAGGGGGATATTGAGGCAGGTCCGTGCGTGAACAGAGCCATGGTTTGCACTATGTTTAATTTGTGTCTTGACTTCTTTTTTTTTGTACTGTACAATGTCACTTTTTCCTCTGTGCCTAAAATACCTCAATAAAATTGTTTGTTAAATATAAACAAAAAGAAAACTGAGTAGGTCCTGCCCTGATCTGAGCTACCAAAATGCATCACCTCACATTTATCCAAATTAAACTTCCTCTGCCATTCATCGGCCCACTGGCCCAATTGGTCATGATCCTGTTGCAATGTTTTATAACCTTCTTCAATATCTACTATGCCACCAATCTTGGGTGTCATCAGCAAACTTACTAACCATGCCTCCTACATTCTCATCCAAATCATTTATATGTAACAAATAACAGTGGACCCAGCACCGATCTCGGAGGCACACCCTGGATTCCATGAGATTTAATATTTTGCAACAACCTGCCATGCGGTAGCTTGTCAAAGGCCTTGCTAAAGTCCATGTAGATGACGTTGACTGCACTGCCCTCATCTATCTTCTTGGTTACCCCTTCAAAAAACTCATCAACATATTTACTGATGCAAAAGCAGTTTATTTTTGCCATAGCATGACAATGAGGTTTTCCTCTGAAGAAAGAAGAGACAGATTGAAACTATAGATGACATGTTTGGGCACCGCAGAAAGCAAGGTGGAGAAAACACCAAAAACAAATAAGAAATGTTGGTAGAAAATGCTGTTTTAAAAACAATGGATGAATACATGCCAGATTGTAAAAAGGATAGCAAGAGATGGTGAATGAAATAGTCTGTGGAAAAGCAAGCGATAGCACGTGATGGTGAGAAATAGCATGCGAGTGAGAGAGTGAGCAGGCACGAGGGATAGGACAAATTAGCAAGAAAGTGCGAGTTAGCAAGTGAGCAGCATAGTGGGAAATTGGCACACGAGAGAGATCCTGAGTGACACAAGAGGTAAGACGAGATACCACTAAATAGTAAGAGTCTGAGGAAGAGCCCAATTGTGACAGAAAGGAAGAAGGGAGGGAGAAATTTGATAAAAAGAGAGGGAATAAGAAAAAATGAAATGAGTAGAAGCACAGTGGGAGCTAAATTGGAGAGCTCCCTAATTCAGACATCAGGATCATGATGTGTGATTACGCCACACCTGATTGGAGTGATGCAAGCAGTGTGCAAACTTTATGCAGCCTGTTCCTTTTCCTTATTATGATGTGAATCCCAGTGCTGAACACAGCTGCTTCAATGACTGCATTCCTCAGCAGCAGGACCAAGTTCATGTGAGATTAGCACCAATTAAAGCTCACCTTCACGACTTAAACCAGACGGCACCTCTTAAAGCCAAAGTGCATTTTGGCAGCAGCAGAGGCTGCAACAAGAATCCAGAAGATCCTCTAGGCAACTGCTCAGACGGCAATGGGAGTAGGCGACCTGGTGTTTCAATGCTAACAGTTTGGCACTGAGGCCATGAATGCAATACCACAAGCACTTTAATGGCCTCATTTAAGGCATCAAGGTCAATGAATGCATCCTTACATACCAAGTCCTACTAACTATATCAATATCCTCTCTAATCACCACACCCTTTGACTACCAGCAATCTACACCAATCACAATCCAAACCTCACATTCATATGCATCACCTCACCCTTACATAGCTCCTCACCCTTACATAACTGAGCACTGATGAAAGCTGGATGCTAACATTTAATAGCTTCCACATACTGTTTAGTTATTCAATAATGGCAGACACATCAACTAAACACAAAATAACTCAGTGACACTCTTCCCCCTCTCAAGGGTAAGGTGGTGCAGAATAGACAGAAGCTGCAGGAACCAAGTGGGGAATCAGCATGGCTTGCAATAATCAGAGTGGCTGTAACTGAGGGAAAGGCCAGCTGCATAACATATTCCGACACTATGCACCTTGTCAACTCCCACTTCGCTTCATCCCAAAATGATGTACAAGCTGCAATGGTGTAACTGCAACTATGCACCTCTGGTTTTTCAATAAACATGACCCTGCTGCCTGTCCCTCAATGTTCCCTTATCTGAACTCTCCCCTAATGCATTTATGATTTCAGATACCCGGGATCTGTCACCTGGCCAGCCAGTGATTCCTGAGACTAAAGACCGAGAGGAAGAGCAGACCTCTGGGAATGAAGCACCAACATTTGATTTAGCACCCAGAGCCACCAGCTCAGATATTGGCATTAGGCATATTTTAAAGGGTATTATAGGTCTGGATATGCCCATGGTGAGTTATTAGGCATGAATGGTTGCAGTCAGAACAGGGAGTAAGGATAGCATATGTGTCAACTCACCTGAAGGTGAGACTGGTACATAATGGGCCTTCAAAGTCCAAAGCTGCTCAAGGTTGTCCGAGACCATTAGAAATAGAAACAGGAATAGGCCATTTGGCCCCTCTAGCCTCATCTTCTATTCAATGTGATTATGGCTGATCTAGCAGTAGCCTTCATTCCATTTCCTTGTCTGTTCCTCAGCTGGACTCCTCTACAGTTCAATAATCTGTCTATCTCAGGATTGAATACATTCAGCGAGTGTAGAGAATTCCAAACACTGGCGACCTGCTGAGATAAAATGTTCTTCCTCATCTCTGTCTGTTCCTTAATCTGAAACTATGCCACCTAGTTCTCGGTTTCCTATGGGGGGAAACATTCTCTCAGCATCTATGCCCCCTCAGAATTATATGCTTCAATAAGATGACCTCTCATTCTTCTTCTTAAGGGGAGGTCATGCTTCACCAACTTGATCGAGTTTTTTGAGGAGGCGACAAAGATGATTGATGAGGGGAGGGTGGTGGATGTTGTTTCCATGGACTTCAACAAACCTTTTGACAAGGTGCCTCATGGCAGATTGATACAAAAGGTGAAGTCACACGGTGTCAGAGGTGAGGTGGTAAGATGGACACAGAACTGGTTCGGTCACAGAAGGCAAAGGGTAGCAGTAGAAGGGTGCTTTTCTGAATGGAAGGTTGTGACTAGTGTTGTTCCACAGGGATCTGTGCTGGGGCCTCTGTTGTTTGGAGTATATATAAACGATTTGGAGGAAAATGTAGCTGGTCTGATCAGTAAGTTCGCGGATGACACCAAGGTTGGTGGAGTGGCAGATAGTGTTGAAGACTGTCAGAAGATACGGCAGGACATAGATAGGTTGGAAACTTCGGCAGAGAAATGGCAAATGGAGTTTAATCCCAACAAATGTGAGGGAATGCATTTTGGTAGGTCTAACATGGAGGGGAAATATACCGTAAATGGCAAAACTCTTAGGAATATAGAAAGTCTGGGAGAGATCTCGGCGTCCATGTCCACAGATCTTTGAAGGTGGCAACACAAGTGGACAAGGTAGTCAAGAAAGCATACGGAATGCTTGCCTTCATTGGATGGGGCATCGAGTATAAAAACTGGCAAGACATTCTACAGTTGTATAGAACCTTGGTACGGCCACACTTTGAATGTTGCGCACAATTCTGGTCGCCACACTACCAGAAGGATGTGGAGGCTTTGGAGCGGGTGTAGCCGAGGTTTACTAGGATGTTGCCTGGTCTGGAGGGTGTTACCAAGCGGAGAGGCTGAATACTCGGACTGTTTTCATTAGAAAGACGGAGGTTGAGAGGTGACCTGATAGAGGTCTGCAAGATTATGAAGGGCATGGAGAGAGCAGGCACTCTTTCCCAAGGTGGAGGGGTCAGTCACCAGGGGGCATAGGTTTGAGGTCCGAGGGGCAAAGTTGAGAGGAGATGTGTGAGGCAAGTTTTTTTACACAGAATGTGGTGAGTGCTTGAAATGTGATGCCAGGAGAGGTTGTGGAAGCAGATACAACAGCAGCATTCAAAAGGCATCTTGACAAACACATGGATAGTATGGGTAAAGAGGGACATGGCACAAGGAAGTTATGAGGGTTTTGGCAAAGGTTGGTATCATGACCGGTGCAGGTTTGGAACAAGCCTGTTCTTGTGCTGTATTGTTCTTTGTTCTAAGCTCCAATGAGTGTTGGTCTAAACTGCTCAACATTTCCTGATAAGACAGCCCCTTAATTCCCGGGACCAAAGTAGTGAATCTTCTCTGAACTGTCTCCAATGCAAGTATACCCCTTCTTAAATAAGAAGACAAACACTGTATACAGTACTCTAGGACTTGAGATATGGTCTCACCAATGCCCTACAAATTGTAATGAGATTTCCCCTACTTTTGCTCCACCACCAACCACCCCCTCCCCTAATCCACCCCCACAAATACAATAAAGACCACCAATTTGTTTGCCTTCCTAATTACTCACTATACATGCAAGCTAATTTTTTGTGTTTCATGTATGGAGGGCATCCAGATCCCTCCGTACCACAGAACTCTTGTGTCCGTCTCCATTTAAATAACATTATGCTTTTCTATTTTGCCTGCTAATGTGGATATCCCACATTATCACCACATTCTCAAGTGCAATTATGGATTGGCAAGAAGTACTGGTCTAGCCAGCATTGCACCTATCCTGTGAAAGACAAAAAGTACTCAGTTCAACCAGTTCAATTTTTAGATCACTCACTTAACCTAGCTACATCCATCTACAGATTCTTTGTGTCCTCCTTCCAACTTACTTTTCCACCTATCTTCTCATTGGCAACAAATTTGACTGCAATACCAGCTGTTCCTTCATCAAAGTCATTAATATAGACTGTAAATAGTTGAGACCTCAGCAGTGATAACTACAGAACCCCATGAGTTACAGTTCGTCAACACAAAAATGATACATCTATCTTCATTCTGTTTTCTGCAAGGTCATCTGCAGATTCCCCCATTCAACGTCAGCTCCCTTCCATGAGAGATGCTGAAGCCACAGGGTTAGAATTGCATAGGAGCATTCGGAGAGGCAAAGCAACCCACAAGGGAAATGCAGGAATGATTGCTTGAGTAATCAATGGGCAGCAGGGTGGCACAGTGGTTAGCACTGCTGCCTCACAGCACCAAGGACCCAGGTTTGATTCTGGCTTTGCGTGACTATCTGTGTGGAGTTTGTACATTCTCCTCGTGTCTATGCGGGTTTCCTCCAAATGCTTGTTTCCTCCCACAGTCCAATGATGTGCAGGTTAGGTAGATTGGCCATGCTAAATTGCCCCTTAGTGTCCAAAAGCCATAGGTAGGGTTACAGAGATAGGGTGGGGCCGTGGTCCTCGGTAGGGTGCTCTTTCAGAAGGTTGGTGCAGACCCAAAGGGCCGAATGGCCTCCTGCTGCATTGTAGGGATTCTATTCTATTGGCTGTGTTATTGGATAAGGATGGTATGGAATGAATATTTTGTGGTGTATGTTCGGATGTGTAGATTTAAGCATTAATAGGAGCAGCAAGGTCTAAAATGGCAGATTGGGCATCAAATCAGTAATAGGTTCTGATTGATGTAATGATCTGCCCACTCTGCATACTTATAGAGCATGCACGGAATGCCCTCTTATCATCCTCCCATGATTGAAGAGGGCTGTGCCAGAAGTGGTCGGGATCCGTCTGCCAACACTTTTTTTTACCTGAACTAGCTCCAGCAGCAGCAAAGTCACATGCACTAGGGAGCCAAACTTTGAAGTCAGAAACTTTCCAATGTTAGTTAACAATAATACTGATCCAGCCGAATAGGCAAGCATGCGATGGGAACAGATTAAAATCTCATGGTTTAAATGAACTGGTTTTCAGCTCTATTTGATTAGTTAAAATGTAATCTGGTTAAAATGTCATAGTACCTTTTAAATGTAGCATCTTCCTTCACAAAATTTGTTTGTTTTTACACAGTAAGCAGAAGAGTAATAGCAACATCATGATTTATATCTACACTCCAATGTGGTGTTTTGTCAAAGTGACCTCTGAGAAACTCGCAAATTCCAGCATAGATCATTGCTATTTACATGGTAATGTTGCTTAGAAGGCACTGTATTTCATTTATTTAAAATATTTCCATCTATTTGAACCATATTATCACCAATCACTTCAATGTGAGCTACAGGATACATTTAACTGGTCCACAATTGTTGCCATGAAAAACTATTCCAATAAATCTTTATAATAGAAATATGGAATATTCTCAAATCATAAACAGGTAGAAGTGTCTTTTCATGTTAATAATACATTTTCAAGTTCAGCTTGTCTGATTTACAAAAAGAAAGGATGTCCCGAGGTGTGGTACATTGGTGAGACCATGCAGACGCTGCGACAACGGATGAACGGACATCGCGCGACAATCACCAGGCAGGAATGTTCCCTTCCAATCGGGGAACACTTCAGCAGTCAAGGGCATTCAGCCCCTGATTTTGGGGTAAGCGTTCTCCAAGTAGGCCTTCAGGACGCGCAACAACGCTGAATCGCTGAGCAGAAACTTATAGCCAAGTTCCGCACACATGAGTATGGCCTCAACCAGGACCTTGGATTCATGTCTCATTACATTCACCCCCCACCATCTGGTCTGGGCTCGTGAAATCCTACCAACTGTCCTGGCTTGAGACAATTCACACCTCTTAATCCTTCTCTCCAGTCGCTCCGTCTGGACCTATAAAGACTTAATTACCTGCAAAGACTCGCATTCAAAGTATCATCTTGCATCATTGACTTTGTCTATATATGTGGTTATGGAACCCACCTGTTCATTCACCTGATGAAGGAGCTGTGCTCCGAAAGCTAGTGATTCGAAACAAATCTGTTGGACTTTAACCTGGCGTTGTAAGACTTCTTACTGTGCCCACCCCAGTCTGACGCTGCCATCTCCACATCATTACAAAAAGAAGAAACTCTTGGTCCATCGGTCTCCTAACAAACTCAGAGATATTGGCCTGAAGTTGCTTATGGTGTTCAGGACCCCAAAGCGGGGCAAAAAGTGGGTCCCGAGCCCAGCAGCAGGATTGGTTCAGTAACTTTATCACAGGTGGTCTCCTAATTGGAGGGGGCTGGCAAAATTCTGCTCATTATTCTCGTGTTCTATATGACAAAAGATATTCAAGAAATGGTACTGGCCATTTATTCTTTTGGTAAAATAAAATCTCTCAGGCTTTACCTTTCAGTGAACTGTATTAACATTTAGTTTTAATTTAAAATATCCTACAGTTCAAACATAGATGGAAGCATATTCTCTTGAGTGTTTCAAAATTAGGGCAAATTTTATTTTTGGCAGATTAACATGCCCTACTCAGCGACAAAATGAAAAGTCTGCTCTGGGAAAAGAAGGCAGCTTTTCAATGTAAAGTGCGTCCTTCAGCTTTTTGAATTCTTTTTGCAAATGTTTGCACTTAAAACAAGTCTTCCAATTACACAAAAGCTATGTAGAATATAAAACATAAGAAATAACAGCAGGTGTAGACCAAACAACACCTCGAACCTGCTCTGCCATTCAATAAAAATCATGACTGAACTTCATCTATTTAATACGATCATGGCTAATTCTCAAATTATCTCCACTTGCTTGCTGAATCCCATATCCCTTAGAGTCCAAAATCTATTGACCTTAGCCTTCCTCAGCAGCACTCTGCAGAAGGCAAACTGGCGTCATCAGCCAGGTCTACTAGATGTATCCAAGATAAAAGCAAATTACTGCGGTTGCTGGAATCTGAAACAACTAATCTGAAAGTACCAGATGTATTGCTTGTCCACAAGGAACCAGCCCTGAAGTCTTCAAGATCCTTCAAAAACCTATGGCACCTGGGTGTGGGTCAGAACGTAGGTGTTGTTAGAGCTCCCTGGGAATGAAGCACAAACATGCAGGATTTGCCCTCTGAAGTGACACATCAGTTAAAAGAGTGGAAATCTTTCTTATTGATAAATGTGACTGGCTGTTGCCAGGAAACTTTCACGGTCAGATGTGCGCAGTGAACCTGAGATTGCTGTAAAACCCAATGTTTTTGCAGCCTAGCTTTCGGATCTAGGCAGATTAGGACAAATTGTTGCGCTCTCCTGCAGGGCCTCTGTCACCTCCTGAATGCAATTTTGTGTCCTTTCTGGGAGTCACCATACAGGTCCCTAGTGGAGCCCTAGAAGGAGCCACTGGCAAAGAAGTTGAAGGCAGTGGTGTTCTTTAGGCCAGCTGGTGGGGGGTGAATGGAATGCTACATGAATCCAAGGTGCCGGTTGAGGCCATACTCATGTGTGCGGAACTTGGCTATGAGTTTCTGCTCGCCGATTCTGCATTGTCGCGCATCCTGAAGAGCAGTCAAGGGTATTCAGCCTCTGATCTTCGGGTAAGCGTTCTCCAAGGCAGCCTTCAGGACGCGCGACAACGCAGAATCGCCGAGCAGAAACTTATAGCCAAGTTCCACACACATGAGTGCGGCCTCAACCGGGACCTTGGAGTCATGTTGCATTACATTCACCCCCACCATCTGGCCTAGGCTTGCGAAATCCTACCAACTGTACTGGCCTGAGGCAATTCACACCTCTTTAACATATGATTACCCCTCTCTCTGGACCTGTAAAGGCTTAATTACCTGCAACGGCTCGCATTCAAAGTATCATCTTGCACCTTTGACTTTGTCTATATATATGTTTCTGGAACCTCCCTCTTCATTCACCTGAGGAAGGAGCTGCGTTCCTTCCCCGGGCAGCCCTCTCCCTGCCCCAGACAGTCTGTCTTCCTTCCCCCAGACAGCCCCCTCCCCTCCCTGCCCCAGACAGTCTGTCTTCCTTCCCTGGACAGTCCCCTTCCCTCCCTGCCCCAGACAGTCTGTCTTCCTTCCTTGGACAGCCCCCTCCACTCCCTGCCCCAAAGAGTCTGTCTTCCTTCCCCGGACAGCCCCCTCCCCTCCCTGCCCCAAAGAGTCTGTCGTTCTTCCCTGGACAGCCCCCTCCCTGCTCCAGACAGTCTGTCTTCCTTCCCCCGGACTGCCCCCTCCCTGCCCCAGACAGTCTGTCTTCCTTTCTTGGACATCCCTCTCCCCTCCCTGCCCCTGATAAGTCTGTCTTCCTTCTTTGGACAGCCTCCTTTCCTTTCACCCTTAGCCTGCCTCCCATGGCCAGCCTTCACATAGCCTGGCCTACCAGCACTCAATCTGAGTCAAGGGGCTGTAATTTGTCCCCCTAGGAGGTCTACTGCAGGGTCTACTAACTTCAAAGTCTAGGAAGAAGTCAAGCTTGCCAGGTGCATGCCACTTATATGCAGTCATAAATGTGATTGTTCTAATTTCTCGCTGACAGAGTACTTAATTTGGAGGGGGAATTAATTTCTCGCACAGTAGACTTTTGATGGGCATGTGTAACATGCTAATGCATGCAAACGGACTTCCCGACATTGTTCGTCGGGACGTTTGACCTGCCTTTAAAGTCCTGAGAACTAAATTCCAAAATTTACTCCGCCATTGCGAAACAGATTTTTGGCCTCCCGCCAAATTAAGCTCCGCTGTCTGCGAAGCTTCCTACTGTTCGCTTCGAGAATTTTAAAGATTCACATACTTCTGAATGAAGGAGTTTCAATTCATTTCAGTCCCAAATTGCAGTACCCTTAGCCTAAGACTGTGCCCCTTAATTCTATACTCCCCAGCCAGGGAAATAGCCTCTCAGCATCTATCAAAATCCTATCTATTTCAATGAGATCATTTCTCATTTTCTAACCTCTGTCAACATAGGCTCTTCCTGCTCAATTTCCCTCATAGGGTAACCCTTTCATGTCAGAAATCAATTTCATGTCCCCACTCCAAGGCAAGCATATCCATCCTTGGGTACGAAAACTTTATTCTCTCTCCTTCCTTTCAGTTCACTGGGACCACTCCAGAATCTAGTGAACTACAGAAGACCACAATCGATGCACGCATTATCTCCGCAGTCACCTCTTTTAGAACCTTAGGGTGTAGACCAACTGGTTCAGGAACTTTGCCAGCTTTTGGTCCCATTAATTTCTCCGATACTTTCTCATCAAACTTTGTGTTGTCAACAAACTTGGATGCATTACACTTGGTGCTCTCACCATTGATGAAACAGCTGAAGTGTAAGCGGTGATTCCTGTGACACTCCCTTTGTTACACTTTGCCATCCAGAAAATGGCCTGTTTATTCCTAGTCTCTATTTTCTTTGTAGTAGCCAATCCTTAATCCATGCTAATATATTATCCCCAATTCCATAAACCCCAATTATGTAATAATCTTGTGTAGCACTTCAGCGAATGGCTTCTGAAAATCCAAACATACATGCACTGGTTCCCCTCCATCTCGGGTGCTCCATTCCCCGACCACACATTGGCAAATCCGACCACAAGTCGGTTCTCCTATTGCCGGCTGACAAACAGCAACTCAAGCATGCTAAGCTAGCCAAGAAAACCGTGCAGTGCTGGTCAGAGGCATCAGAGGACGTCCTCCGTGATTGCTTGGAATCTGTGGACTGGTCCATATTCAAGGCCACGGCAGCGAACCTGGATGAGTATGCAACCACAGTCACAGACTTCATCAGTAAGTGTGTCTAGGACTGTGTATCAAAGAAGACAATACGGGTGTTCCCCTATCGTAAACCCTGGCTTAACCAAAGGGTTCACTCCCTGATGAAATCCCGGATGGAGGCATTCAAATCTGACGACCTTGACCTATATACGAAATCCAGGGACAGCGTACGTAAATCCATCAGGGATGCCAAAAGACAATACCGAACCAAACTAGAATCCCAGGCCAACGACACAAACCCACAACGTCTATGGAAGGGCTTACACAAGATTACGGGTTACAAAGCAAGGCCAGGCAGAATCTCTGGTGCTGGAGCATCCCTCCCCGAAGAACTGAACAAGTTCTATGCCCGCTTTGAACAGTCAGCCAATACATCAGTGCCACCCGCCCCAACAGTTCTGGACACACCCATACCCACTATTACAGTCTCGGAGGTAAGAGCTGCCTTCTTGAAAGAGAACCCGCGGAAAGCGACGGGCCCTGATAGAGTCCCTGCGTGTACACTCAGATCCTGCGCATACCAGCTGGCGAGAGTATTCGCAGACATCTTCAACACCTCATTTCTCCGCCCCGAGGTTCCCACCTCCTTCAAGAAGACCACCATAATACCAGTACCAAAGAAGAACAAGATAGCGTGCCTCAAAGACCACCGACTGGTGGCCCTGACATCTGTTATCATGGAACGCTTCAAGCGGCTAGTCATGGGACGGATCAACGCCAACCTCCCAGACGGTCTCGATCCATTGCAGTTCGGTTGTCCCGGCAACCGGTCCACAGCAGATGCAATCTCTCTGGCCCTATAATCAACAGTCGAACACCTTGACAACTAGGACACCTACGTCAGACTGCTGTACATAGACGACAGCTCCGCCTTCAACAGCATTATCCCGACAAACTAATAACCAAACTCTGCATTCTTGGACTTCACCCCTCCCTGTGCAGCTGGATCCTTGACTTCCTCACCAACAGACCACAATCTGTCAGGATAGGCAACAGAACCTCCTCCAGAATAGTCCTCAACACAGGGGCCCCGCAAGGATGTGTGCTCAGTACTCTACTGTATTCGCTGTACACAGACGACTGTGTGGCAAGATTTAACTCCAATTCGATCTATAAATTTGCGGATAATATGACTGTGGTGGGTCATATCTCAAACAATGACGAGTCAGACTACAGAAGGGAGATAAATCACTTGGTTGCATGGTGTACTAAAAACAACCTCTCTCTAAACGTCGGAAAGACCAAGGAACTGATCATTGAGTTCAGGAAGCGTAGTATGACACACGCGGCAATCTACATCAATGGTTCCGAAGTAGAGATGGTCGATAGCTTTAAGTTCCTGGGGGTCACCATCACAAACAGCCTGTCCTGGTCCACTCACGTTGATGCAACAGTCAAGAAAGCCCAACAGCATCTCTACTTTCTACGGAAGCTAAAGAAATTTGGCATATCTGCATCGACTCTCACAAACTTCTACAGATGTGCAATAGAGAGCATCCTATCTGGCTGCATCACAGCTTGATATGGCAACTGCTCGGCCCAAGATCGCAAGAAACTGCAGAGTGTGGTGAACTCAGCCCAACACATTACACAAGCTTTCCACCCTCCCATTGTTTCTGTCTACACATCTCGCTGCCTCAGGAAGGCAGACAAGCATTGTCAGACCCACCCAGACTGTGCTCTCTTCCAGACCCTTTCAGGGAGAAAATACAGAAGTCTAAAGACCCGCAAATCCTGACATAGGAACAGCTTCATCCCCACAACTACTAGACTCCTCAATAACTCTCTCTCGGACTGATCTGTTCCCTGTAACTATTCACGATGACCTGTATTGCTCTTGCTCATGTCGTATTTGCTTTGTTTGGCCCTTGTTCCACACTATAACCAATTATTTATTTATCAATGTACTTTGCCAATTATTCTTTTTGTCTACTGTGTACGTTCCCTTGGGCGCAGAAAAATATTTTTCAATGTACTTTGGTACATGTGACAATAAATCAATCAATCAATCTACCCTAATTATATTCTTAAAACCTCCAAGAGATTTGTCAAATGCAATTTCCTTTTCATAAAACCATGTCAATTCGACCAAATAATACAATGATTTTTCAAGATTTATTTCCATCCAATTAATTAGTGTTGGTTCCCCAAATGCACAGCAAGTCTTAACAGTGTCATAAGTCTGACTCATAACATCTCCCTGTGACATACACCATTTCTCAAATGCTAAAACGGAGAGACAATTTCCTCCCAAAGCTCAGCAACTCAGGTTTGGAAGCAATAACAAATTTCCCCTGAGGGGATTAGCTGACTAATTTATTCTCTCTCTTTTTAGAGAGCAACAATCTAAAACTGCTCAATGTCTTTCTTTGACAGCATGGCAAAGATCTCACACTCACCATGTTCATATTCACATGGGACCTGGTGGCAAACATTATTTTCATACTAACTCCTAGATCAGGTATGGTGCAGTTAAATAAAAAGCAAATCTCCCATATGAGTCTCAGGCCTGGTGTCTTCTACATCCGTGACAAATTTCCATAACAATAATTGCACAACCTCTCAACACAGATTGGCAATTTGGTTCCTATTAACCTTTTCGTAAACCATCAAAAACTCAACAGCTGTTTGTCCACATTCACCAGAAATTGAATAAAGATCCCCCAAAATGTCTGTGTAGTGTTATGGGCCAGGGTTTAGAGAACCCCAAAGTGTATCATGGAGTTCACCTGACCCACAACTTTTACTAAATTGTGGTATGGGGAGCACACGGCCCAGTCTACAGGTGTGGTACAGCAGAAATAGAAAAGTATTTTTTAAAGCAAAACAATGTTTATTCTATGAACTCAAGTTAACCTTTTTAAAACATACAGTGAACATCTTAGCGACCATTAATTCAAATACAACCCCCAAAGTAAACCATTAAGCTTTCCTTTTTAACATCCATATGACTTAAAAACAAAATCTTTATCAGAAGCACATCAGGTTAAAGTCACTACTGAGAACATTTATAATTCTGAATTCACCAAATGATCAAGAGATAGTCTTTTGATATCAGAGAGAACATCAGTACACCTGCTTGGTCTGGCTTCAGCTCCAACACTGAAAACAAAACTAAAACACACCCTGCAACCGGCTCAAAAACGAAAGGAAAAAGCTGAAAGCCCAGCTCCACCCACTCTCTGACATCACTGCAGTAGTAAACACCCATTTCTTAAAGGTACTCTCACTACAGATATTTATATACACATCCATTTATAAACACCCATTTCTTAAAGGAACTCTCACATGACAGTAGGACATTCGGGTCTAACACTTTTCTCCCAGTAGACTGAAAGACATTGAATGCAGGGCTACAGATCTTTAGACATCTATCCCAATTCACCAGCTGCTATTTGTTTACAAAGGAACACAGACCCCAAACAATTGCAGCATTAAAAATGTAATGAATTCCAATTTTCACCATACATTGTGAATCCGCTTTTAATTTCAGATTTTTATCAGTATTTTAAGAACGTACATTATAATTATATTCTCTTGTAAATGTCCTTCCTGTTTATATCCTTTGTTTCCATTTATTTTATTTCGGCCTGGATTGGTTTGTTCTTTTTGTTTTGGGGATGTAAATGTTGTATGAATATGGTTGTGAAGTGGTATACGGAAAAGTTCCCCCCCTTCCCTATTAATCAACAAGCTATCTATCTTCCTTGAAAACATTCAAAGACTTCGCTTCTACTGTGTTTTGAGGAAGGGAGTTCCAAAGGCTCATTACCCTCCGATAGAAAAAAATTCTTCTAATCTCTGACAACGTTGACAACAGTGGGACTGGCAGGCCGCTTCCGCCGTCGAAAAACACGCGGCGGGCTGGTGGGAAAATCCCGCCCCATGTGTATGTGACCAATGTGATCGAGCTTGGCTGTGATGCTCCATGCAGTCAACTAGCCAATATGTAACCACAGGTTTGCCCTTAGAAAGATATTTCAGCAAAAGTCAACAGTTTCATGATAAATAGAGATGGTTAAAAAATGGAAAAAATGAATTAGATATTGTGATAGAGTAAATAAAATTACAAACCAAGTGTCTTGCAAACTGAATTGAATTAAGAACTAGTGCTTTGCCTCAGGGATCCATATTTCAATCCAGCCCAACTGCATGCCATGAAACCCACCTGGCTGCTGGTTGTAGTGTCCATGAGTGTTCACACATCCTTAATACTCACATTATGGGGTAAATTTTAGCCATTCAGCGAAAGTGCAAAGGTGGAGGTGTTAAAAATAAAACTCTTTTTTAAAATTTAGAGTATCCAATTTTTTTTTCTCATTAAGGGGCAATTTTAGTGTGGCCAATCCACTTACCTGCACAACTTTTTGAGTTGTTGGGGTGAAACTCACGCAGACACGGGGAGAATGTGCAAACTCCACATGGACAGTGACCCAGGGTCGGGATCAAACCCCGGTCCTCGGTGCCATGAGGCAGCAGTGCTCACCACTGCACCACCCTTTAAAACAAAAAACAAATAAACTGACCCCAGCAATTTCCTTACAGTTTAACCAAGATAGGCGAGTAGATCTTGTGGTGCAGTGGAAAGCATCCCTGCCTCTGAGACAGAAGTTCTGGGTTTAAGTCCCACCCTAAGACTTGATGACCAAGGAAGGTACATTTACAATGCAGCCAAACAGATTGAGTATCAACCTGTACATCCTTGTAACACACCAATAGCTGGTAGCAAGAGCGGGAGAGACTCCTAGTCAGCCATGCTTCATGTGGAGTGGCGCTCCGTCAAGCTATAAGCCTCTGGTAACAGACTAGCAACCTGTTCCAGGGATTACTAGCTTTGGAAACAGACAAAAGTCTGCCTTAGTGCACCACTAGGTGTGGGAAGAGGATAGTGGATCAGTGAACAACTACCTCTCAGTCACTAAAATGTATGACAAAGACTGCGTATTTCCAATGTAATTTAACTTTAAGTTTTAATGACTGCAGGCTGCAGGAAACCTGGCAAGTGAAGGGCCATTGTAGCACTGCTGGTTAGCTAGATGGAGTAGAAGTGCTTCCCCCAACCCACTATAAGGCAAGGACTTAAGAACAACAATTATTTAAATTTTATTTCTGTACTCAAGATTTGTATGAATTAAATGTTAATACAGAAAAAATATAGGAACTAGAAGAAACTTACTTGTGTGTACACCAACAATCCTACTTATGCATAAAAAAAGTCCTGCGTGAAAATGTAAAATCACCATAGTCCCAGATGACCGTAGGCTGCTCTCCCCTTTGAGGGGGGTACCTAACTGGTGGCGATTTAACCTGAGGATCATCACACCCCAGGCGAGGAGCAAGGTTGAGAAGGCGGGTTTCTTGAATAAACTCAGCCGGTATGAGGCTTGAACCTGCGCTGCGGAGTTTGCTCTGCATCACAAACCATCTGTCTAGCCAACTGAGCAAAACCAGCCCCCTTGCTGCCACCCCGCCCCCCACCCCCACAAGCATGATAACACTCCCTAGAAAACTGTAATTTCTGGTCCTTCAACAATGTTTTCTCTATGATAAATAGTTTAGGAAGAAATTGTAACTGGTCGTTCTGATTGATAAGAAAGCATGAAAGACTTGACATTTACAGAGAACCGTTCATGACCACTCAACATCCCAAAGAGTTTTATGCTCAATGAAGTACTTTTGAAGTCAAGTCACTATTGTAATGCAGGAAATGTGGCAGTTAATTTTCACATAGCAAAATCCCACAGTCAGTAATGTTATAATAACCAGATAGTGTTAGGAACTTTTAAGTTTAATTTATACATTGTACTTGTGTGTTCAGAAAGGTGAAACCTAGGTCTAGTTGCACTTAGGATTTGTTTGCGAGTTGGGTGCCGGCAAGTCTGGGCCCTGTTTTTATACATCTTAATGAGCTTTTACAACTCTTGAAGTGAAGAGATGCATTACCAAAGGGTTAGTGGTTTAGTGAAGTTAAAAAAAGCACAAATTAGAAAAGAAACTGCGCTATTGCCAAGCAACAGGGGTCCAGGCACACACACAGACAAGAAAAGACAGAAAAGCAGGCAGTCAGTAATATAATAGTAATCTTTATCATTGTCACAAGTAGGCTTACATTAATACTGCAATGAAGTTACTGTGAAAATTCCCTAGTCGCCACACTGGCAGAATTCAGAATGTCCAAATTACGTAACTGCACGTCTTTCGGGACTTGTGGGAGGAAACAGGAGCACCCGGAGGAAACCCACGTAGACACAGGGAGCACATACAGACTCTGCTCAGACAGTGACCCAAGCCAGGAATCGAACCTGGGATCCTAGCGCTGTGAAGCAAAGGTGCTAACCACTGTGTTACTGTGCTGCCGTACCGTACAGTTAGTGTGTGGATGCCAGAGAGTGCAGGCAGAAACTCTAAAACCTTCCAGGAAAAAATCCAGAAGAATGCTGGCGAACTGAGTTCCGGGAACTCGTGCTTGCTTTGAAGTTAAAGTAATAGTGAGTCTAGATTGCGGCTTTTTGATGTCTTGGGGAGAGATTCCAATTGAGAAAGGGCACCTGGTGAATGTTTAGAAGTTCAGTGGAGGAGAACTGTTTGAAAGTGAGCCAGCCCAAGTGTTGAGATAGTGGTAAATCTTCACCGAGGTTTTTGTGTGGGTAAAGTTGTCGCTTGAATAAAGGAACGGTGTGAGGTTGAATCATTTTCTGGTATTTGTGTTGAAATCTTTCCAACCTTTTGCCAAGTGTAATATAAGTTCTTGTTTAACAAACATTTTATTCTTTGTGTTTCAAGAATACTGGCAGATTTCTTGTGAATGTATTCAGTGACTGACCTCCAGTTTTCTGAAAAGAAAGTTTGGATCTTACAAGCCAGACCTAACTTGTCCAGTATTAACATCAGCTGGGGTCGTAGCAATAGTCTGCTTCTTGAAATTAGCTGAGGGATAAACATTGGTTAGGACACCAGAGGCGAAATTCTCCGGTATCGGCGCGATGTCCGCCGACCGGCGCCAAAAACAGCGCAAATCAGTCAGGCATCGGCCGCCCCAAAGGTGCGCAATTCTCCGCATCTTGGGGGGCTGAGCCCTAACCTTGAGGGGCTGGGCCGGCGCCGGACTGATTTCCACCCCGCCAGCTGGCGCGGAAATGGCATTGCCGGGCGGCGCATGCGCGGGAGCGTTAGCGGCCGCTCATGGCATCCCCGCGCATGCGCTGTGGAGGGAGTCTCTTCCGCCTCCGCCATGGTGGAGACCGTGGCGAAGGCGGAAGGAAAAGAGTGCCCCCATGGCACAGGCCCGCCCGCGGATCGGTGGGCCCTGATCGCGGACCAGGCCACCGTGGGGGCACCCCCCGGGGCCAGATCGCCCCACGCCCGCCCCCCCCCCCAGGACCCCGGAGCCCGCCCGCGCCGCCTTGTCCCGCCGGTAAGAGAGGTGGTTTATTCCACGCCGGCGGGTCAGGCATTCTAGCAGCGGGACTTCGGCCCATTCGGGCCGGAGAATCCCGGGGGGGGGCCCGCCAACCAGCGCGGCGCGATTCCCGCCCCCGCCGAATCTCCGGTGCCGGAGAATTCGGCAACCGGCGGGGGCGGGATTCACGCCAGCCCCCGGCGATTCTCCGGCACGGCGGGGGGGTCGGAGAATCTCGCCCCAGGACACCTCCCCTGCTCTTCTTCAAAATAGTACCCTCGGTAGGCCTCGGTTTAATGTCTCACCCAAAGGACAGCACCTTTGATGGTGCAGCACTCCTTCAATACTGTACTGGAGTATCAGCCGAGATTTTTGCGCTCAAGTTTCTGGAATGGGACTTTTACTGTACATTAGGTCAGTTTAAAACCTGAGAGGGTACACTGTCTCCAGTCGCATTCTTTTTTTGGAAAAGAAGCAGCTATAGCTGTAAAGGAGCATTGGAAAGTTTGAATGTAAACCACGGGAAATAAACGTAAACAAACAGAAACTTCTGGGATTTTCTCTTGCAGCAAAGAAATCAGGATGTAAGAGCTCCAGGTCTCATGGATTTGCTTCTATGTTCTTAGTATCCTTCATCACATTTGTATATATTGCAAAACAGTATTCTGGATGTACGCAATGCAAATACATATATAGTTTCCATCTCATCATTTAAGTACCTCTGTAATGCAGGACTGAAATGTTTCTTTTTCTATTCAGAATATAGCCACAAATTAATAATTTAAGTGAATTGAAGAAAATTATTTTGCCCACCATGAAATTATTTATCTTATCTGTGCATTGGATATGGATTGTGCAGCAGCACGGTAGCACAAGTGGATAGCACTGTGGCTTCATAGCGCCAGGTCCCAGGTTCGGTTCCCTGTTGGGTAACTGTCTGTGCGGAGTCTGCACGTTCTCCCCGTGCCTGCGTGGATTTCCTCCGGATGCTCCGGTTTTCTCCCACAGTCCAAAGAGGTGTAGGTTAGGTGGATTGGCCATGCTAAATTGCCCTACGTCTCCAAAAAGGTTAGGAGGGTTTATTGGGTTATGGGGATAGGGTGGAAGGGAGGGCTTAAGTGGGTCGGTGCAGACTCGATGGGCCAAATGGCCTCCTTCTGCACTGTATGTTCTATGTTATAGCTATGATGCCATATCATAACACAATGTCCAAATTAATGAGACAATATTAATGCTTTTATCAGCACGAGGGTCAGAATGTTGAAGAATGTGATCGGGGCAGGGAATTAGCCTCTGAATGAGCAAACCTGGAGGATCCAATATGGAGAAGAACACAGATGAAAATTAAGAATAAAAAACGAGGTTAAGAAAGCATGAAATGAAAAAAGAATATTTCAACCCTCAAGCTCACCCAAGGGCCATACGCCATCCACATACACGGGCATTCTATCTAATCTATTTAATCTTTAGAGAAGGGTCTGTATATTTTCTACTTTCCTCCAACAAAGGCATGTCAAGCAGCTAGTTAACATTGCACTCAACATTAAAGTCATTCTTAACCAAATTCCTTGGCCCCATTAGCAAGGCGGCGGGATTCTCCGAGCCGCCGCCCTGGAATCACGGAGATTGGGCCTTCGCGCGGCCTACGAATCACGGGGCCATTGACAGAGCCCCCCCCCCACCCCACCCCGTGATTCTCCGAGTGAAGCTGGCCGAGTTCCCGACGCCGTGGTTCTCATTGGCCATTGACTCAGTCCACGGCCGCCCTGGTGGGGGAGGGGGATCCTTCACCAGGGGGGGCCTCACAAACAATCGGGCAGACAAGCGATCGGGCAGCGCATGCGAGGATTCCCGACCGGAAGTGCAGGGCCCTGTATCCGCAGCCAGAGCTGCGAGATTCACTCCGGGGCCCTGCTAGCCCTCTGCAGGTGGGATAATCACTCTGGACTTTCTTAAGGAAAGTGCAGAGTGAAACGCCAGCGTTTGACGATGGCGTGGGGACATAGCCCCATTCTTGGAGAATCCAGCCCCCATGATCTTTCAAATCTAACATGTTGTCTGTATATGTTCCTATGCCGCCGTTGCTGAATGCCTTCATAATCTTAAGGATCAAATTCTCCAATGATCTTCGCACCAACGTTCTAACGCCGATCCTTAAAAGTTAAACTGATTCAGAACTCGACAGCTTGAATACTCTCCTTTGTAACGTCTTGGATCACACCCACCCTTGCACGGCTACTCTGACCAACCCCTGTAGAGGTGATGTCTTCCAATGAGCAGAGATGCATTCCTCTTCTTCAAGTGTAATTCCAGCTACAGAAGATTTCCTTTGTCACCCATTGACTTTAGTTTGGTTCGGCTCTTTGGTGCTACATTTAATCAAATGCTGCTTTGACATTGAAAAAGTTGCCCTTCGCTCAAAACCCCTGCATCAATGCCAAGATTAAGGTTGTGATGTCTTCCATTGCCAATCATCTCCTTAAACCTATCTCCTACTAATCCATTCACTCTCACTTCCAACAAATACAAGAAGCTCATGGATGTGCTCAGCAAACTTGAGACCGGTTTCTGTTGATGCCTCCGTGCTCGCCAAGCCAACCCTCACACCTGGGGCGAAATTCTCCCGAAACGGCGCGATGTCCGCCGACTGGCACCCAAAACGGCGCCAATCAGACGGGCATCACGCCGCCCCAAAGGTGTGGAATGCTCGGCATCTTTGGGGGCCTAGCCCCAACATTGAGGGGCTAGGCCAGCGCCGGAGGAATTTCCGCCCCGCCAGCTGGCGGAAACGGCCTTTGTTGCCCCGCCAGCTGGCGCGGAAATGACATCCCCTGGCGGCACATGCGCGGCCGCTGACAGTTTCCCGCGCATGCGCAGTGGAGGGAGTCTCATCCGCCTCCGCCATGGTGGAGACCGTGGCGGAGGCGGAAGGGAAAGAGTGCCCCCCACGGCACAGGCCCGCCCGCGGATCGGTGGGCCCCGATCGCGGGCCAGGCCACCGTGGGGGCACCCCCCGGGGCCAGATCGCCCCACGCCCCCCCCGCCAGGACCCTGGAGCCCGCCCACGCCGCCTTGCCCCGCCGTTCAAAAGGTGGTTTAATCCACGCCGGCGGGACAGGCAATTTATCGGCGGGACTTCGGCCCATCCGGGCCGGAGAATCGAGCGGGGGAGCCCGCCAGCCGGCGTGGCGCGATTCCCGCCCCGCCGAATCTCCGGTGCCGGAGACTTCAGCAACCGACAGAGGCGGGATTCACGGCAGCCCCCGGCGATTCTCCGACCTGGCGGGGGGTCGGAGAATGACGCCCCAGGTGTCCATCTGCCCTAGCCCTTTTCCCGCACCTAACTACTTAATTTCCCTTCTTTCTTCATCCTTTCTTCAAGCTCATCTTTTCCAATGATACCGACTACTTGTTCCGCTGATCCTTTCTCATTCAGCTGCTAATCCCCCAAGTTCTTATTCTGACTTCAGTACTCCTGATATTGTACATGGTTACTTCTGCTCAGATAATTTGTCCCTCCTTTTCAAAACCACCAGCATTAATCCCTCCTCAAGGAACACAACCTGAAATCAAAAGAGTGCTAATCAAACTCACAAATGACATATTTTGTAACGTTGACCAAGGTCTCCTCAATCTTTCTACAACATCTATCAGAGCATCCTCCTGCAACACCTCTCCTTCATTAGAAAGAAAACCCTGTTGTCCATCGGAGTGTGGCTACCGTCACTTGGTCACTATAACCCATTCAATCTCTAACCCATCCAATCACACTCAGACCATCTCCAACCATAGGACGGGATTTTCTGCGCAACTCGCCACATGTTTTATGGTGGCGGGCGTGGCCTGTCATTGGCCAAAAGCGGGATCTCTGGTCCCACCATTATCAAAAGGGTTTCCTGTTGAATGCATCCCTTGCCGCTGGGAAACCCAAAGCGGGGGTGCGTGAATGGCCGGAAAGTTACGGTCAGAGTTTCTCATTCTACCCCATACCATTATCTCTGAAATCCATTTACACGGATCTGTTCTTGCTGACATCATCTGAAGATATGGGGCGCGATTCTGCCGTAATCGGCGGGGCGGGCAACTCCGGCGGGAAGACGTGGCGTGAACCATTCCGGCGTCGGGCCGCCCCAAAGGTGCGGAATCCTCCGCACCTTCAGGGGCTAGGCTGGCCCCGGAGTGGTTTGCGCCGCACAGGCCGGCGGGGAAGGGGCTTGGCGCCATGCCAACCGGCGCCGAAGGGCCTCCGCCGGCCGGCGCGAGTTGGTGTATGCGCGGGAGCGCCAGCGTGTGCTGGCGTCATCCCAGCGCATGCACAGAGGGCTTTGTCTCCGCAACAGCCATGGCAGGCCGCTACAGCTGCCGGTGTGGAAGAATAGAGTGCCCCCACGGCACAGGCCCGCCCGCGGATTGGTGGGCCCCGATCGTGGGCCAGGCCACTGTGGGGGCAACCCCCGGGGCCAGATCCCCACACGCCCCCCCCCCCCCCCCCCGAGAACCCCGGAGGCCGCCCGCGCTGCCAGGTCCTGCCGGTAAGGACCAACTCTAATTTACACCTGCGGGACTGGCAAAAAACGGGCGGCCACTTGGTCCATCGCGGGCCAGAGAATCGCCGGGGGGGGCCGCTGATAGCGGCCGCCGACCGGCACGGCGCGATTCGTGCCCCCGCCAAATCTCCAGCACCAGAGAATTCGGCAGCCGGCGGGGTCGGGATTCACGCCGCCCCTCGGCGATTCTCCCCCGGCGGGGGTTCGGAGAATCCTGCCCATTGAGTCAACTTTAATATGTATGCTGACAAGATGCTGGTCAATCTCTCCACCGGTTCTCCTAACTCCTCCACGAGCTCTGTCCTGTGACAGCTTGTCCAACTTTCACTCATGCTAAGTCAATTGTTATACTTCTGTGAACCAAAGTTATTCAGAGACGTGGAGCAGAGGTGGGTACATGGAGTTATGCCACAGATCAACCGTGGCAAAACTGAATGACAGAATCAGCTATTGAATGGCAGAACAAGCTGGAGGGAATAAATGCTCTTTCTGGTTTCCTCCATTATAATTAGCCTCTACAGCCAACTCAATACACTGTCAAGAATTCCATTCACGGACTTCCGGTGATCGGGATGTGCTGAGCGGACACATGAAAGGTGGCTCTCCTCTTTAGAACCCAAAATTAGGCTCTTTTACTCAAAATAGCCCACTAAAACAGGGAAAAAAGTATCCCCTCGCCCTACCTAACAGCACAAGGGGCAATGCCGAGCAACAGTAGCTCCAGAGTCCACAAAGAAACAAAAAGCAGCAGAAACTAGAAGAAATAAGGGGTCAAGACGATGGTTGCACGAGGCGCCAAAGTGCCAGCCACACCAGAACGAAAGGGACCGGCAAACCGCACGTGGGGCTCCCCCTCACCAGAGCGTGAATGGAGGAGGTTCGTCACTAGAGAACTAAAGGAATTCAAAGAAGAAATCAAGACCGACATTAAAACGGCAGTCAGGTGGACGTTACGGAGGCCCTGGTCCCCATGCAGGTGGCACTGGACAAGGCAGAGGGCTGACTGGAGGCCCAGAGGAACACCATCAAAGAATTGGAAAAACCTCATGACACAGAGTGACCTGACCGCCACCCTAGAGATGGAGATGGTGAGGTTGGTGGCGGCGCAGGAATGCCTAAAGTGGAAAATAGGGGATCACGAAAACAGGTCACAGCGCCAGAACTTAAGGACAGTGGCCCTGTCGGAGGGAACCAAAGGCAGGGACCCTACGGTCCATGTGGCCCATGGGGCGGCACGGTAGCACAGTTATTAGCACTGCTGCATCACAACGCCAAGGTCCCAGGTTTGATTCTGACATTTTGAATTCTCCCTCTGTGTACCGGAACAAGCGCCGGAATGTGGCGACGAGGGGCTTTCCAGTAACTTCACTGCAGTGTTAATGTAAGCCTGTGACAATAAAGATTATTATTATATGATTATATGTTGGGAAACCTGGTGGGAAGGGATATTTTCCCAAACCTCCAGAAATAGACAGTCCATCAGTCGCTCCGGCCGAAACCCAAGGCCGGAGAGCAGCCAAGGGCGATAATCACCAAAATGCATGGGTACCTGGACCAGGAAGGAATCCTGCGATGGGCCAGGCAAACAAAGTCCTGCAACTGGGAAGACACCCGAATATATCACGGCATTGCAGCAGACCTGGCCATGTGCCATGCGGAATTCAACAAATCAGAGGCGGCTCTGTACAAGAGCAAAGTGAAGTTTGGGATGTTGTAACCAGCCAAACTTTGAGTCACATTCCAGGACAAGGAGCATCTTTTCACGATCCAGGAGAACGGGCTGGAAAAACAGAAGCAACGATAGCGGTGAAAAGCTCACCCAAAGGGACTGAAATGATCTATGAGACACTTTGCGCAGGACTGTACCGCCTCGCTCTGAATCTGGGAGCCAAAACATATGAAGGAAGGGGCGAGGGCAGCAGAGTGAGGAAGATGAAAAGGGGGGAAACCATATAGTGGGCGAAGTTTAGGCTCATAACTGAACGCGGGGGAGGGCACCACACTAGCGGGAAAGCTAGCGCCAGGAAGTACGAGTGAAGGGTGGGCCACGCCACATCTCCCGCAGGGGAGGGAGCACCTGGCGACGGGGAAGGTACACATAACCAGCCGGGGGATAGCGAGGGGGGTAAACGGGAGAGGGGGAGAACACTAATAGGAAGGGGGAGAAGCCAAGAGGGGAAGAGAATCATAGGTGAAACATATGGACAACGGGGGTGGGGGGGGCTTTAGGCTGGCTACAACAGGCCACATGTGGCAACATGGAACAAAACGGCATCATAAGCAGCCACTTTGGATGTACCCAAACAAAGGGGAACCCCTGAACGCAGGAGATCACCCACATGGCGTACACACAGTTGCCGGCCATGTTGAGTGGACCCTGGACAAAGGGAAACCCTGGAGTGCAGGGGCCTGGCCTTATGGTGAGTATGGTGACTGCGGCCAGCTTGGATGGCCCCCAACAAAGGAGGTTCACACCCAGGGGAGAAGGAGTCTTCCTATTTCTCCCAAGTACATCAGAAATACTCACGCATCGACTTATTTGTACTGAGGAAATCGGTGCTTCCAGCGATAGTAAGAAAGGAATACTCTGCGATCGTAATCTCCGTCCACGCTCCACACTACATGGATGTGAGGTTAGAGATAGGCCGTGCCCAATGTCCCCCTTGGAGGTTGGACACAGCTCTCCTTGCCAATAAGGGGGAGGTCTCACCTGCCACATTCTGGAGGCAATGAAGGCCACGATTAAGGGTGAGATAATTGCTTATTAAGCACACACAGACAGGCAGCAGAGGGCGGCTACGCAACTGGTCGACTCCATACTGGAGGTAAACCGGCGAGACTCTGTAGAGCATCTGGTGGAGAGGAAAAAGCTACAAATGGATCTTGACCTGCTCTCCATTAGGACACCAACTGACACGGGGGACCTTCTACGAACACAGAGATAAAGCCAGCCGTTTGCTGGCTTACCAGTTGAGAAAGCAGGCAGCCACGAGGGAAATAGCTTAGATCAGGGACAACAATGGCAGACTGCTATCCAAATGTAAAAAGGTCAACAAGGCATTTGAGCCTTCTACCGGGGACTATACACACCCCTGCCCCACGACAGGGACTTGAGGATGAGGCAGTTTCTCGATGGAGTGGATATGCCAGTCGTGGGGAGGATAGAAAGCGGGGGCTAGAAGCACCACTAGAACTGGGGAAGTCATGGAGAGCATCAACTCCATGCAGGCGGGAAAGGCTCCGGGACTAGATAGATTCCCGGCGGACACCTATAAAAACATTGCACTAGCAGTGACCCCACACCTGCGGGAGATGTTCACAGACTTGCTAGCAAGGGGCACTTTGCCATCTACGCTAGCACAAGTCTAAATCTCCCTGATACCCAAGAAAAACAAAGACCCGATTGAATGAGGGTCCTGCAGACCCATTTCACTGCTCAATGTAGACGTGAAAATACTGGCCAAGATCTTAGCCAAGTGATTGAAAAACTGCCTGCCGGAGGTGGTCACAGAGGACGAGACAGACTTTGTTAAGAGTCGACAGCTATGTGTTGAATATCAGGCGCATGCTGAGCGTGACAATTACATCACCCAGCGAGACCAGAGGTGATCATCTCCCTGGATGCAGCAAAGACCTTCGACAGAGTCGAATGGAAGTACCTCGTGGAGGTACTGGAGCGGTTCAGGATTGGAACAGGGTTCACTGCCTGGGTGAAACTCCTGTGCAGCGCTCCCACAGCGAGAGTGCGGACTAACACCACCATACTTCCATATACTTCCAGCTGGACAGGGGCATTAGGCAGGGATGACCATTGTCCCAGCTCCTATTTGCCCTAGAAGCCAAGAATCCCCAAAACGTTTTCCTGAGAAAGAGAAGCATGGGAGGCCTGGCCCACCCAAACCTGCAATACTACCACTAGGCAGCTATTACGGCAAGAGTGAGGAAATGGGTCAGGGAGCCAGAGTCAGAATGGCTAAGGATGGAGGAGAGTTCCTTCAGAGGAGTGCCCCTCTGGGTTCTTGCCACAGCAACACCCCCATCTCCCCAGCCAAGCACTCTACAAGCCCAGTGGTGATAGCCACACTCCGGTCATGGAACCAGCTAAGGCAGCACTTCGGCCTGACCAAAACATTCAACATGGCTTCCATCTGCAACAGCCACAGGTTTACGCCAGCCACAATGGACGCCACCTTTAAGAGGTGGAGACAGGATGCGGGGACACTGACAACTGGGGACTTTTACACAGAAAACAGGTTAGCGACATTAGAGAACTGAAGGAAATTTTACATCTGTCCAATGGGAACAAACTACAACAATTAAAAATCCAAAACTTTCTCTGCAAGGAGACAACATCATACCCACAGATGACGAGAAACTCAATGATAGAGGAAGTGTTGGCCGCGGGAGACTTAGGTGGGGGAAACTGCGAGAACCTGGATGGACGACTGTTCAAGGAGGCATGTTCCCCGCTGGAGGAAGAACTAGGGACAGAAAGAGGGTGGGACTCTGGAGCGAAGCACTGAACAGGGCAAACTCCACCTCTACATGCGCAAAGCTAAGCCAATGCAGCTGAAAGTGATGCACAGAGCACACCTAACTAGAACCAGAATGAGCAGGTTTTTCTTGGAGGTGAAAAAAATGTGAACGGTGCCAGGGAGGCCCGACCAACACACCCAGATGTTCTGGGTTCTGAACAGCCTTCTTTAAGGCAATGTCCAAGGTTATGGGGGTGAGGGTGGAACCAAGTCCGAAAGTGGCAGTCATTGCGGTATCAGACCAGCCAGAACTATTCATGGGGAGGGGGGACGAGGCCCTTACCTTTGCCTCCTAATCACCTGCTGAAAAATCCTGCTCAGCTGGCGATCAGCAGCACCACCCAAGGCTGCAGACTGGCTGTCTGAATTGTCGGAATTTCACCACCTGGAGAAAATCAAATTCGCTATCCATGGGTCAGAAGGGGGCTTCCATAAGACGTGGAAGCCATTCACCAATTTGTTCCAGGACCTGTTTGTAGCCAAGAGCCTCATGGTTAGCAAAAGGAAGAGAAGGGTGTGTGGGGTGCAGAGGGGGATAAAAACCCACAAGAAGACCACAGGACACAGGGGGCACAGAAGAAAGGGAATAAACCCAAAGGCAAAAGGAGGGCTAGAGAGCATAGGAACAAACAATCAAGCACATGCCAGAGCCAACAGCAGACAATGCAGCAGACGCTGGCTGGCCAAAGAAAATACGCAGCCACCAAAGAGAGACGAAGCAGGCAACTGTAAATCTGTACAGCGGATCTAGTCTGTTCTCACACGGACAAACTGATTTAACTTTCTTCTTCTTTTTCAGTAACGCTATTGTTAAATTTCCTTGTTGTCCTGTAACATGTATCTCTTTTGGTTCTTTTTCTGTATAAATTGGATTGCTTTCTGTAAAATACAATACCCGTAACTTAACGTTCAAGCTAGAAATATGTCAACAGTAAACAAATTGTCCAATGTCAAAATCCAAGAAATTTTTTTTAAAAAAAAGGATTCTATTCCCCTGTTCATGATCTAGGACTACTCCAGGCCAAACATCTGACTCCATTTCCACTCTACCACAAAAACTGCCTCTTATCCTGCTCTCTGCCCCTTCTTCTGCTAGTCTCGGTTGAAATGTCATCCCTGCCTGATGCACCATCAATTACGACGAGACGAGAGTAGAGAGTAATCGAGGCTTTATTACACAGAGATGTGTGGCCTCCTACAGCTGCTGCCGAAATGGCTGCAGTTCAGAGAGCACACATATTTATACTCCGCCTACTAGGCGGAGCCAGCAGGCAGGGATCTACGGGGGCCTTACCATAATAACCTCGTATGCAGTGCAGTATACACAATATAATGAAATTAAATGAAATGAAAATCGCTTATTGTCACAAGTAGGCTTCAAATGAAGTAACTGTGAAAAGCCCCTAGTCGCCACATTCTGGTGCCTATTCGGGGAGGCTGTTACGGGAATCAAACCGTGCTGCTGGCCTGCCTTGGTCTGCTTTAAAAGCCAGCAATTTAGCCCAGTGTGCTAAACCAGCCCCTGTTGAGCAGGTACTGGCGCAGCTCATCGCTCATAATACAACAGTGGTGACTACCACATTCACCCCCTGTTAAAAATAAGTCCAGCGGGGGTGGTGGAAAACTATTTACATACAGTTTGTCATTACAATTTCAGGGAAGGTTACAAATTTAGACTTTCGGGCGCCTTGATGCGTCGTTGAGAGCGCCGCAGTGCTGGTGGCGAGTCAGCTCGGTCGTCGGCGACTCCGGGAGCGTGTCGATATCCTCTTCATCTCCGGGTGGGACCAAGGGGAGGACGGATTGACCTGGAGCGGGGGCTGTGGTGGGGTGCGCTGGGGGAAGGGAGGGTAGCGCCGGGGCAGAGGGGGTGTGTGTGGGGACCCAGCTGGTGCCAGGTCCCTGAGGGAGACTGTGTCTTGGCAGGCATAAGGGTACGCTACGTAGGCGTACTGTGGGTTTGTGTGGAGTAGCTGTACCCTCTCAACCAACGGGTCCGCATTGTGGAGCCGCGACATGCTTGCGGAGGAGAACGGGTCCTGGCGCTGCCAGCCACGTTGGGAGCGAGACCCCGGAGGTGGACTTCCTGGGGAAGGCCAAGAGACGTTCATGGGGGGTTTCATTAGTCGCCTTGCACAGGAGCGCTCGAATGGAGTGAAGTACGTCGGGGAGGACCTCCTGCCAGCGGGAGGCCTGGAGATTTCTGGACCGTAGGGCCAGCTGGACGGCCTTCCAGACCGTCCCATTCTCCCGCTCCACCTGCCCGTTTCCCCGGGGGTTGTAGCTGGTCGTCCTGCTCGAGGCAATGCTGCTGTTGAGCAGGTACTGGCGCAGCTCATCGCTCATAAATGAGGATCCCCGGTCACTGTGGGCGTAGGCGGGGAAACTGAACAGAGCAAAGATGGTGTTGAGGGCTTTGATGACAGTGGGAGACGTCATATCGGGGCATGGGATGGCGAAGGGGAATCTGGAATATTCGTCGACCACATTGAGAAAATACATGTTGTGGTCGGTGGACGGGAGGGGCCCTTTGAAGTCCGCGCTGAGGCATTCAAAGGGGCGGGAGGCCTTCACCAGGCATGCACGGTTCTGGCCGGTAGAAGTGCGGTTTACACTCCGCGCAGACCTGGCAGTCTCTGGTGACAGCCCTGACTTCCTCGATGGGGTAGGGCAGATTGCGGGCCTTAATGAAGTGATAAAAGCGGGTGACCCCTGTGTGACAGAGATCGTCGTGCAGGGTCCGGAGTCGGTCCACTTGTGCGTTGGCACATGTACCTCAGGACAGGGCATCGGGGGGCTCGTTGAGCTTACCGGGGTGATACAAAATCTCGTAATTAAAGGTGGAGAGCTCGATCCTCCACCGCAAGATCTTATCATATTTGATCTTACCCCGCTGTGTGTTGTTAAACATGAAGGCAACCGACCGTTGGTCTGTGAGGAGAGTGAATCTCCTGCCGACCAGGTAATGCCTCCCGTGCCGCACAGCTTCACCGATAGTTTGGGCCTCCTTTTCGACAGAGGAGTACCGAATTTTGGAGGCATGGAGGGTGCGGGAAAAGAATGCCATGGGCCTGCCTGCCTGGTTGAGGATGGCGGCCAGAGCGACGTCTGATGCATCGCTCTCGACTTGGAAGGGGAGCGTCTCGTCGACCGCATGCATTGCGGCCTTGGCGGTGTCGGCCTTGATATGGTTGAAGGCCGGGTGAGCCTCGCCCGTCAGTGGGAAACCGGTGGAGTGGATGAGTGGGCAGGCTTGTCCGCATAGTTAGGGACCCACGGGGCATAGTACGAAAAGAACCCCAGGCATCGTTTGTGGGCCTTGGGGCAGTGGGGAAGGGGGAGATCCATGAGGGGGCGCATGCGATCAGGGTCGGGCCCTAGAACTCCATTCTGAACCACATAGCCGAGGATGGCTAATCGGTTCATGCTGAACACGCACTTCTCTTTGTTGTAAGTTAGGTTGAGGAGTTTGGCGGTGTGGAGAAATTTGGAAAGGTTAGCATCGTGGTCCTGCTGGTCGTGGCCGCAGATGGTGACGTTATCCAGGTACGGGAAAGTGGCCCGCAGTCTGTACCGGTCAACTATTCGGTCCATCTCCATTGGAAGACCTTGACTCCGTGAGTGCCGCCGAAGGGAACCCTAAGGAAATGATAAAGGCGGCCGCCCGCTACAAACGCGGTGTACGGGCGGTCCGCCTTGCGAATGGGGAGCTGGTGGTAGGCAGATTTCAGGTCCACTGTCGAGAAGACCCGGTACTGTGTAATCTGATTGACCATATCAGATATGCGTGGGAGGGGGTACGTGTCGAGCTGCGTGTACCGATTGATGGTCTGACTGTAGTCAACGACCATCCTGTTTTCTCCCCCGTTTTCACCACTACCACTTGGGCTCTCCAGGGGCTGTTGCTGGCCTCGATGATACCTTCCCGCAGCAGCTGCTGGACCTCAGACCTGATGAAGGTCCTGTCCTGGGCGCTGTATCGTCTGCTCCTGGTGGCGACGGGTTTGCAATCCGGGGTGAGGTTTGCAAACAGAGAAGGCGGGTCGACCTTAAGGGTTGTGAGGCCACATACAGTAAGGGGCGGTAGGGGCCCGCCAAATTTCAGAGTTAGGCTCTGGAGATTGCACTGGAAGTCCAGGCTGAGTAGCAAGGCAGCGCAGAGGTTGGGGAGGATGTAGAGCCGGAAGCCGCTGAACTCTACGCCCTGGATTGCAAGGGTGGCGATGCAGTACCCCCGGATTGTCAGGGAGATTCTTTGGTTAATGGGGTGTACCGCGAGGGAGCAGCACCTTACCATATCGGGGTGGATGAAGTTCTCAGTGCTCCCGGAGTCCAGGAGGGAGGATATCTCATGCCCGTTGACCTTCACCTTTGTCGACGTGGTCGCGAGGTTGTGCGGTCGGGACTGGTCGATCGTGATGGAGGCAAGACGCAGCTGGTTGTAGGCGGTTGCAGGCGATGAGCGGCCCGATGAGGTGCCTAATGGGCAGGGGTCATGAGGCAGGGAAGATGGCGGCGCCAGTGGGCCGCACGTGTCCTGAGGCAGGCAAGATGGCGGCGCCCTCGGGCCACACCTGTCCTGGGGCAGGCAAGATGGCTCCGCCCATTGGTTGTGAGACAAGCAAGATGACAGCGCCCACGGGCCGCACGTGGTCGGAGGTGAGGAAGATGGCGGCACCCACTGGCCACACGCGGGGGGTGCAGGGACAATAGCGGCGATTGAGCGGGCTTGGCACACTGCAGCCGCAGGCCTTGCAGAGGGTGTTCCGCGCCGGGCAGCGCTGCCGGGCGTGTTTTGTCTGTCCGCAGAAGTAGCACTTGGGTCCCCCGGGGTTGGTTGCCTGCCGCGCGGCGCAGGCGTGACGTTGGCTGGGGGCGGTCGCTGATGGGGTCCACGATGGGGTGGCCGCTGGCAGGGCCACGATGCCCAGGAGGGGTGAGCCGTGGAGTCGGGGGCATACGTCTGTAGGTTGCGTGAGGCGACTGTGAGAGAGAGCGCTAGTTTCTTGGTCGCCACGAGGTCAAGCGTAGCCCCTTCTAAGAGGCGCTGGCGATGTAGGCCGACCCTATGCCCGTAACGAACGCGTCTCTCATTAGCAAGTTAGAATGTTCAGCGGTCGAAACGGCCTGGCAATCACAGTCTCTCACCAGGGCGAGCAGGGCACGCCAGAAATCTTCCACAGACTCACCGGGAAGTTGGTGCCGTGTGGACAGGAGGTGCCTGGCGTAGGTCTTGTTGGTCTGCTGAGCATAGTTCTCCTTCAGTAGCGCCATTGCCTCTGCATAGGTAGACGGGTCCTGGATGAGGGGAAAGACATCGGAGCTCTGCCGCGTGTACAGAATCTGGAGCTTCTGTGCTTCTGGGATTGGGTCTGTCGCAGATCCGATGTATGCTTCAAAGCAAGCTAGCCAATGTGCAAAGTCCTTTTTGGCGTTGTCTGCTTGAGGATGCAGCTGCAGGCGATCCGGCTTGATGCGGAGATCCATCTTTGTAAAATCTGTGTAATAAATTGATGCACTATCAATTACGACGAGACGAGAGTAGAGCGTAATCGAGGCTTTATTACACAGAGATGTGTGGCCTCCTACAGCTGCTGCTGAAATGGCTGCAGTTCGGAGAGCACACATATTTATACTCGGCCTACTGCGTGGAGCCAGCAGGCAGGGATCTACCCTCGTACCTGTAGTACAGGGGCCTTACCGTAATACCCTCGTATGCAGTGCAGTATATACAATATAATACAACAGTGGTGACTACCACACTGCCTTTGTGATCTTCAGACTCCACTACTTCAATGTTCCACTGCCAGGTTCCCATTTTCATCATTTGTAAACTTCGGGTGGGTAAAAGCCTCTTCTAACCCTACTCTGCCCTACTCATCCACCACTCCTGTCCTTGCTGACATTGATAAGGGCATACGAAGAACACGAGCAGACCATAAGGCCCCTGGAGCTTGCTCCAGCATTCAATACAATCACGGCTGATCTTCTGCCTCAACTCCACATTTCTGCCCTCAATTTCAAGATCAAAAATCTATCAATCCCAGCCTTGACACATTCAATGATGGAACCATCTACAATTCTCTGGCATGGGGAGTTCCAGAGATTCACAACCCTCTCTGTCGAGATTTCTTCCCACCTCAGTTTCAAATGATTGATCCCTTATCCTGAGGATATGCCCAGTGTCCTCGATTCCCCAGCCAGAGGAAATAATATCTCAGTGTCTACCCTGCCAACCCTTTTGGGATGTTTCAGTGAGAGCACCTCTCAATTTCCCATGCTCCAGAGAGCAAAGGCCTAATTTTCTCAGTAAATAACTTCAGGTCCCCCCCCAAAAAAAAACAAATTGACCTTGACCAAGCTTTTATTGATCTTGGTCTTATTAAGTGCTTTGAGATGTTATGTTAAAGTTGCTGTATAATTGCAAATTGTTGTTAATCATGGTACCAAAGTTTTTAGTTGGAGTGAAACCGGATAATTTCACTCTCGAACAGAAGAAAAGTCCAACTTCTCCATACGGAGCTGAACAGTCAAGTGTTGTGGGGAGGAGATAACACATATACAGATGTACACACAGATGTTGAGATGATTTCCCCAAAGACAAACAAATAGATAAGCAACAGGAGAGGGATGAGGTTAGAGCCTACATGCCAGGTGACCATTCAAGCATGGGAGGGAAGTCACTGAAATAGGGATACTTCTACAAAATTGTTCAAAAGCTGTGTGCATCGCTGGCAAGGCTGGGACTTATCGTCCAAATCTATCTGTTTTTGAGAAGGTGGTGGTGAGCCACCTCCTTGAACTGCTGGAATTGAACAGATTACATTTTCTTGGAAGGAATTAAGTCTTGATTATATGATGCCATGGAGAGGAATACAAGACAGAATAAATCAAACATATCAGAAGCTGTGGGGAAACTGGAAAGAATAATGAAGGAGAGCATGCCACAGGCAGATAACACTGATTTCTCTAATGACCAAAGCAGTCTTGATGTAGGATGGAAACCAGACTGATGGAACGTAAACAGACTGTGGAAGACAGGGGGCGTCATTCTCCGACCCCCCAGCGGGTTGGAGAATGGCCGTTGGCCGCCGTGAATCCCGCCCCTGCCGGTTGCCGAAGTCTCCGGTACCGGATATTCGCCGGGGGCGGGAATCGGGCCGCGCCGGTTGGCGGGCCTCCCCGCTCGAGTCTCCGGCCCGGATGGGCCGAAGTCCCGCCGAGAAATTGCCTGTCCTGCCGGCGTAAATTAGAGTACCTATTTACCGGCGGGACAAGGCGGCGTGGGCGGGCTCCGGGGTCCTCGGGGGGGCGCGGGGCGATCTGACCCCGGGGGGTGCCCCCACGGTGGCCTGGCCCGCGATCGGGGCCCACCGATCCGCGGGCGGGCCTGTGCCGTGGGGGCACTCTTTCCCTTCCGCCTCCGCCACGGTCTCCACCATGGCGGAGGCGGAAGAGACTCTCCCCACTGCGCATGCGCGGGAAACTGTCAGCGGCCGCTGACGATCCCGCGCATGCGCCACCCCGACATGTCATTTCCGCGCCAGCTGGCGGGGCAACAAACGCCGTTTCCGCCAGCTGGGGGGGCGGAAATCCCTCCGGCACCGGCCTAGCCCCACAATGTTGGAGCATTGGCGGAGCATTCCGCACCTTTGGGGCGGCGCGATGCCCGTCTGATTGGCGCCGTTTTGGGCGCCAGTCGGCGGACATCGCGCCGTTTGGGGAGAATTTCGCCCAGGGAATCAGACAATAATGGTGCATTCAAAAACCTTAGAGAGGAAGGGGAGAATAAGGATGAAGCGGTATTTTAACAGAAGGAAGGGTTGAGGGTCATATTTTAATGGAGAGTGAAGGGCAGCACGGTGGCGCAGTGGGTAGGACAGCAGCCTCACGACGCCGAGGTCCCAGGTTCGATGCCGGCTCTGGGTCATTGTCCATGTGGAGTTTGCACATTCTCCCTGTGTTTGCGTGGGTTTCGCCCCACAACCCAAAGATGTGTGGGCTAGGTGGACTGGCCACTCTAAATTGCCCCTTAATTGGAAAAAATGAATTGGGTACGCTGAATTTCAAAAAAATATTTTAATGGAGTGTGTGATCACAGCAGTTTTAAAGAGAGAAAGAACACCTGAAGAAGTGAATGGTTAACAAGAGTTACCCTAAGGAGAAGCAACTCAGTAGTTAGAAAGTGTTGCAGGCAGGGGCGACATGATGGCACAGTGGTTAGCACTGCTGCCTCACAGCACCAGGGACCCGGGTTCAATTCCGGCCTTTGATGACTGTGTGGAGTTTGCACGTTCCTCCCTTGTCCATGTGGGTTTCCTCCGGGTGTTCTGATTTCCTCCCACAGTCCATAGATGTGCAGGTTAGATAGACTGGCCATGCTAAATTGCCCCTTCGTGTCCAAAGAGTAGGAGGGTTTACAGGGCAAGGATGCGGACAGGAGCCTGGGTGGGGTACTCCTTCGGCGGGTCGGTACAGACTTGATAGGCTGAAGAGGCTCCTTCTGCACTGTAGGGATTCTATTCTATGCTGCCAGGGTTCAATAATCGGAAGTTCCTGAGGGCTAGAAATGTAACTGTTGTGGGGCGATGAGAGAGGGAATGGCTTTACAGAAGAAGTCCATAAGCTGCTCAGACCTGCTATCACACATGTGGTTAGTTGCACAAGGGAGGAAAGATAAAGGATGCAGTTTGTGAAGAAAATAAATTTGAGATTACTCCTGCTGCCCGGTCGTATTCTGATTATGCCACAGAAAGAGATAATATTGCCTTTGGAGCTCCCTTCAAATGATTAAAATGATCATCAAATTACAGTAGCAATTATTGTGACTTTATTGACAGATGGTCACCTTGAATAATTCTCAATATGAACTATCGTCATTGTGTTACGGTTACTTCATACTTACCAGCATAATATTATCTGACGAGGATGAAAGCACAACAGCGGGCACTCAAACAAAATCAACTGTACAATAAATATATTCAAGGAAGGACAAAAGCCCAATAACATTTTTCTGACACAAGGAGTGGTAGACTTGAAAAACTTCACACTTACTTTTGTTTTCTTTTTGCCAAGTTTGAAGAAGCCCAACAGCCCTTTTTCCTCCTTATCATTCATACCAGTGATACTTAAAGTACTTTGACTCAACTCTGTAAGAACAAATGTCAATTAAATGTTGACTTAATCAATTCATTATTTACTTCAGTTAAAAGGTCTGTAAACAAAGAAAGGTTTCCAAATGTCCAGTAATGTATTGGAACAATTTTTATACATACAGATGTTCGTAATATTTTGCATTCAACAGTCAGACAATGCACACAAGTGTTTGAATCCGCACAAAGAGCCTTCGATAATTTGAAGTGACATTTTACGTAAATTGTGCAATCGTCTTAAGTATAAGCTTTGTCCTTTTTTAAGCATTATATTTACTCCCTTCATAATGACTGAAAGGGGACAGAATAGCCATAAGACCATAAGACATAGCAGCAGAATTAAGCCATTCTGCCCATCGGGTCTGCTCCACCATTCAATCATGGCCGATATATTTCGCACTCCCATTCTCCTGCCTTCTCCCCATAACCCCTGATCCCTTTATTAATCAATACACTCTGTGACTTGGCCTCCACAGTCTTCTGCAGCAATGAGTTCCACAGATTCATGACCCTCAGGCTGAAGAAATTCCTCCTCATCTCTGTTTTAAAGGATCATCCCTTCAGTCTGATGCTGTGCCCTCAGATTCTAGTTTCCCCTACTAGTGGATACATCCTCTCCACCTTCACTCTGTCTAGTCCTCTCTGTATTCGGCAAGTCTCCAAGTGTATGTCAGACTAATAAACTACCAATGTTAATTATCTTGATCCCGACTTCCGGTGATGGGGATGCGCTGAGAAGTCGCACATCAGGTGGCTCTCTTCCCACAAACCTGAAAAATAAGCACTTTTTGCTCGAAAAATGCCTGCAAACGATACAAATTACCCCCACACCACGAACAAAACGAAGAAACAAGGAAAGATGCCGAACAACAGCCAGTCCAGACGATGAGTGGAGACCAGGAGTGGGAAGAGCCTGGACAAACAGCAATTGGCTGAGCCGACCAGTGCACGAGGCGACGACACTCGGACTTCACCAGAGCAAGAGGAACCGACCCGCCGCACGAGAAGACCCCCACACCAGGGGATGGATGGAGGATGGTCCTTTCAAGAGAGTTGAAGCAACACTGGGAAGAACCAATGTCGGACCTATAAGCTGCAGTGAAGGGTGTGGTGACCGAACCTCTGGCAACCATGCAGGTGGATCTGGACAAAGCCGAAAAGCGACTGGAAGCCCAGGAGAAAACAATTAAATATCTGGAGAGGGCTGCCACGGACCAGAGCGACCGGATCGTCACCCTGGAAAAGGAGATGGCAAGGCTGGTCGCGACACAAGGCAGCCTGAGAGGACAGGCTGAGGATCACGAGAACCGGTCGAAGCAGCAGAACCTACGAATCATGGGCCTGTCGGAGGGGATCAAAGGTAAGAACTTCCCAAACTATGTGGGCTGAATGTTGGGTAACCTGGTGGGAAGGGAAAGCTTCCCCAACCCACCAAAAATAAACAGAGCCCACCGGTCGCTCCGACCAAAGCCCCAAACCGGGGAACAGCCGAGGGTGATAATTATAAAGATGCACCGGTACACGGACCGGGAAGAATCCTGTGCTGGACCAGGCAGTCCAAAAACTGCAGCTGGGAAGGTCACAAGATACGGATCTACCAGGATATTGGGGCCAAGCACAGGGCCGAATTTAACAAAGTGAAGGCCGCGCTGTACAGAAACGGCATTAGATTCGGAATACTGTACCCAGCCAAGCTCTGGGTCACATATCAAGGCATGGAGCACTTTTTCACGGTCCCTGCGACGCTGACACAGTCGTCAAGAGAACGGCCTGTTGAAATGTTAGGGGCAGTGATGAAGAGCCCGCAGAATGAGTCTTATAACAAAATGTTTTAATAAAAATAGCTCTCTCCCTTTTACAGTCTGTGCAGCTAACAGTAGATGATCGTCACAGCGACCGCTTTATGCGGGAGAACACTGCCTCGTTTTGGAGACGAGAGGGTTAAAAGAGGGAAGGATGATTGTGGTAGTAGAGGTATTACGGTACCTGGTAATGCTGGAACACCATTGGTAAAAATTGTATGCTCCCTATTGGTCAAGCTGTATGGTAGCTCGGCCCTGCTAGGCGGGGTATAAGAGCCCGTGCCGCCCCAGCAGCCTTCATTCTGTACCTGAGCTGCAGGGGGAAACATCTAGCTTATTAAAGCCTTCAGTTGGACTACAACCTCGCTTAATGGTCATTGATCATGCATCAATTTAATAAGCTAGATTTAAAAGGATGGAGCTCCGAATCAAGCCAGAGTGTCTGCAACTCAGCCCGCATGCGGCGAACTCAGCAGCAATCTTCAAGCACGGGCTGGCGTGTTTTAAAGGATATCGCGGGACGGCCGAAAACACACCCACGGGAGAACAGAAAATGCAAGTCCTGCACTCGTGGGTGAGCCCGGAGATTTACACCCTCATCGAGGAAGCGGAAGACTTCGATGCAGCAATAGAGCTGCTAAAAGGACATTATGTTCGCCCGGTAAACCAGGTCTATGCCCGACATCTGCTAGCAACGAGGAGACAAATCCCTGGGGAATCGCTGGAAGAATTCTACCGTGCACTCCTGGTGTTGGGGAGAAACTGCAGCTGCCTGCAAGTTTCGGCGAGCGAACACACTGAACCCTTGGTCCAGGACGCTTTCGTGGCAGGTATGCCGTCCTCCCAAATCCGCCAGCGATTGCTGGAAAAAGACACTCTAGGTCTCAAGGAGGCACGGGCCCTTGCAGGCTCCCTAGATATGGCCTCCAGAAACGCCCGCGCTTACGTTCCCGACCGCGCGGCAGCCCCCTGGGCAGCGTGGAACCCCTCCGCAGCCGACCCCGAGACATCCCCCCTCCCCCCACAAGCTTGTGCTGCAAGGCAGCCTGGCAACCACAGGGGGGCCCCGCTGCTACTTTTGCGGGCAGGCCAAGCAACCCCGCCAGCGCTGCCCGGCCCGCGCATCCACCTGCAAGGGATGCGGTAAAAAGGGCCATTTCATGGTGGTATGCCAGGCCCGTGCGGTTGCCGCGGTCTACGGCGGCGAAAGCGGACCGCCACCACAAACCTCTCCACGGTCCCCATGCAGCCAGCAGTCGCCGCCATCTTCCTACTCCAGGGCCACGTGCGGCCCCCGGGCGCCGCCATCTTGTCCCGTGGACGCCACATTAGATGGATGAGCGCCGCCATTTTGTGCACCCCCAACCATGTGCGACCAATGGGAGCCGCCACCTTGGATGGACCCCCAGGACCCTAGCTCGGCTGACCACACACTGCCCGAAGAGAACACTCAACTGCTGCGATTAGCCTCGGTGACTCTGGATCAGTCCCGGCCTCGAACACTCTCAACTGCTCCAACGACTGTATTTATCAACGGGCACGAAACGTCCTGCCTAATCGACTCTCGGAGCACGGAGAGCTTCATACGCCCCAACACGGTAAGGCGCTATTCTCTCCTCGTCCACCCCATTAATCAAAAAATCTCCCTGCCTCTGGTTCCCACTCAGTAGAGATAAAGGGGTTTTGTGTAGCAAACCTCACAGTCCAGGGAAGGGAGTTTAAAAATTACCGGCTCTACGACCTTCCCCACCTCTGCGTGGCCACACTCCTAGGTTTAGACTTCCAGTGTAATCTCCAAAGTCTAACTTTCAAATTCGGCGGCCCTATACCATCCCTCACTGTCTGCGGCCTCGCGACCCTTAAGGTCGACCCGCCTTCCCTGATTGCAAACCCGTCGCCACCAGGAGCAGACGGTACAGTGCCCAGGACCGGATCTTTATTAGGTCAGGGGTCCAAAGGCCACTGAGGGAAGGAGTCATTGAAGCCAGCAACAGTCCCTGGAGAGCTCAAGTAGTGGTGGTAAAGACCGGAGAGAAACATAGGATGGTCATCGACTACAGTCAGACCATCAACAGGTTTACGAAGCTGGACGCGTACCATCTCCCCCGCATTTCCGACCTGGTAAACAGGATCGCGCATTACAAGGTCTTCTCCACGGTGGATCTTAGGTCCGCCTACCACCAGCTCCCCATCCGCACTAGTGACCGCAAATACACTGCCTTCGAGGCAGATGGGTGGCTCTATCACTTCTTGAGGGTTCCCTTCGGTGTCACCAACGGGGTCTCGGTCTTCCAGCGCGAGATGGAACGAATGGTTGACCGGTACGGTTTACGGGCAACATTCCCCTATCGCGATAATATCACCATCTGCGGCCACGACCAGCAGGACCACGACACCAGCCTCCGAAAATTCCTCCAGACCGCAAAGATCCTTAACCTTACATATAACAAGGATAAATGCGTGTTTAGCACCGACCGCCTAGCCGTCCTCGGCTACGTAATGCGAAATGGAGTTATAGGCCCCGACCCTGAGCGCATGCGCCTCCTTATGGAGTTCCCCCTCCCTCACTGCTCCAAGGCCCTGAAGGCGCTGCCTAGGATTTTTTAGCTACTACGCCCAGTGGGTCCCCAACTACGCGGACAAGGCCCGTCCCCTGATCCAATCCACAGCTTTTCCCCTGTCGATAGAGGCCCGACAGGCCTTCAGCCGCATCAAAGCAGACATTGCAAAGGCCACGATGCACGCCATCGACGAGTCCTTCCCCTTCCAGGTTGAGAGCGACGCGTCTGACGTAGATCTGGCGGCCACCCACAACCAAGTGGGCAGACCCGTGGCCTTCTTCTCACGTACCCTCCATGCTTCCGAAATCCGCCACTCCTCAGTCGGAAAGGAGGCCCATGCCATAGTAGAAGCTGTGCGACATTGGAGGCATTACCTGGCCGGCAGGAGATTCACTTTCCTCACTAACCAACGGTCGCTTGATTTCATGTTTGATAATGCACAGCAGGGCAAGATAAAAAAACAACAAGATCTAGCGATGGAGGATCGAACTCTCCACCTACAACTACGAGATCTTGTATCGTCCCGGGAAGCTAAACGAGCCTCCTGGCGCCCTGTCCCGCGGCACATGTGCCACCGCACAAGTGGACCACCTCCGAGCCCTCCACGAGGACATCTGCCACCTGGGGGTCACTCGCGTTTTTCACTTTATCAAGACCCGCAACCTGCCCTACTCCATCGAGGAGGTCAGGACAGCCACCAGGGACTGCCAAATCTGCGCTGAGTGCAAACCGCACTTCTACCGGCCAGAGAAAGCGCACCTGATAAAGGTTTCCCGTCCCTTTGAACGCCTCGGCATGGACTTCAAAGTCCCCCTCCCCTCCACCGACCGCAACACGTACTTCCTGAACGTGATTGACGAGTACTCCCGGTTCCCATTCGCCATCCCCTGCCCCGACATGACCGCAACCATCGTCATCAAGGCCCTCCATAGCATCTTTGCACTGTTCGGGTTCCCCGCCTACATACATAGTGATAGGGGATCCTCCTTTATGAGCGACGAACTGCGTTAATTCCTGCTCAGCAAGGGCATCGCCTCGAGCAGGACGACCAGTTACAACCCCCGGGGTAACGGACAGGTAGAGAGGGAGAACGGAACGGTCTGGAAGACCGTCCTACTGGCCCTACGGTCCAGGAATCTCCCAGTCTCCCGCTAGCAGGAGGTCCTCCCGGATGCCCTCCACTCCATCCGGTCACTGCTTTGTACCACAACCAACCAGACACCACACGAACGTCTCCTTGTCTTCCCCAGGAAGTCCTCCTCTGGGACCTCGCTCCAGACCTGGCTGGCAGCTCCCGGACCCATCCTGCTCCGAAAACACGTGCGGGCGCAGAAGTTGGACCCGTTCGTTGAGAGGGCCCATCTTCTCCACGCTAACCCCAGTACACTTACGTGGAGTACCCCGACGGCTGACAAGATACGGTCTCCCTACGAGACCTGGCGCCCGCCGGAGCCCCACGCACACCCCAGCCACCAGTCCCACCCTCCCCTCCACCAGGGCACCTTACAGGAGGATCGGTCCTTCCACCGGCGCCGTCTAGGCCCCCCACCCACCGATGCACCCCGCAGGCACTCCCTTCCCAGGTTAACCGTTTTCCCCACCAGCATCGTCTAGTGGTGTCGAAGCTGCCACAGAGATCGAGGCCACGCTCCCCGAGTCACAGATACCCGAGCCTCCACTGGAGTCACCACCAAAGCTCCGACGATCACAGAGGACGACCAGGGCCCCCGATCGACTGATTGCTTCATTTTAAATTGTAAATTTAAATCATAAATTGTAAATAGTTACTAGAATTGTAAAGAGTTACAAAACGCTGTACGGAGGTATTACGGTACCTCCATAACTAATTCTACCACGTTGCCATGTTTGTAGGAACAGGCCACCACCCCCACCAGTCTCTTTTCTAACAGGGGGTGAATGTGGTAGTAGAGGTATTACGGTACCTGGTAATGCTGGAACACCATTGGTAGAAATTGTATGCTTCCAATTGTTAAGCTGTATGGTAGCTCCGCCTACTAGGCAGGGTATTAGAGCCCGTGCTGCCCCAGCAGCCTTCATTCTGCACCTGAGCTGCTAGGGGAAACATCTCGCTTATTAAAGCCTTCAGTTGGAGTACAACCTCGCTTTAGTGGTCAATGATCGTGCATCAATGATCTAAGTAGATCTAAGCATAGGGGAAGGTGAGGGAAATGGCGGACAGGGAGCCCAGAGATCATGCAATGAGAGGAAGTGCAACATCCCCCGAGAGGGGGCCACCACACTAGCAAGGTAACTAGCACTGGGATTCATGAAGAAGAGGCCGCAGCGCGTTTCCTGCAAGGGGGAAGGCACCTGGCGGGGGGGGGGGGGTTTAGCTCCGGGATGGGGTGTAAAGAGGACAGGAGGGTGGGGAGACAAGACACCTGAAGGAAGAAATAGGTGAAGAAAGATGGAGGGCATTAGACTGGCTACAACAAGCCACACGTGGTGACTTGGAACAAAATGGCGCTGCAAGCTATCACTTAGGAAGATCCCTGGACAAAGAGAAACCCCAGAGTGCAGGGACCCGACCGCATGGGGAGAGCATTAACAGTGGCCGTCTTGGACGCTCCCCTAACAAAGGGAAACCCCGGAGTGCAGGGGTGCATCCACCAGGTAAGCATGGTTAATCCCACAGGAGCGGGGGGACAAAACCCCCCATCAGAATAGCCATCTGGAACGTCAGGGGACTTAACAGCCCAGTGAAAAGATCCAGAGTTTTCGCCCACCTGAAAAACATGAAAGCCAACATAGTCTTCCTCCAAGAGATGCACCTGAGGGAGAAGGGACGACTGTGGGTAAGGAAGGGCTGGGTGAGACAGACCTACCATCCCTGCTACAGGACGAGGGCCAGGGGGTGGCCATTTTGCTAAACAAGAGGACGCTGTTCACAGTGACAAAGACGTTTACGGACCCAGGGGGACGGTATGTCATGGTCAGTGGTATCGAGACGGGGCACTGATAGTCCTCGTTAACATGCACGCTCCCAACTGAGACGACACGGAGTTTACAAAGAAGACAAAATCGGAAATCCCCAATATATACGCACCAACTGCTCATGGCGGGGGGACTTTGACTGTGTACAGGACCCACGGACAGACAGGTTGAACCCCAAAATGGGAAAGACCTTCAATATGGCGAAAGAACTCAGCCTATTCATGGAGCAGATTGGGTCGGTGGACCCATGGCGATTCACCAACCCAGGGGAGAAGGAGTTCACGATCGACTTCTTTGTAGTCGGGAAATCAGTGCTTCCAGGGCTGGTAAGGGTGGAATACTCCCCAATCGTAATCTCCGACCACGCTCCACGGATGTGAGGTTGGAGACGGGCCGTGCCCAGAGATTGGACACGGCCCTCCTGGCTGACAAGGATTTTTGCGAGAAAATATCACAGGCCAGAGACGAGTGTATAACTAATAACCAGAACGAGGAGGTCCCACCCTCCACCTTCTGGGAGGCGCTGAAGGCTGTGATCAGGGGTGAAATTGTAGCTTATAAAGCACGGAGAGATAGGGAAGAGAGGGTGGCTAGGTAACCACTAGTCAACTCAATACTGGAAGTAGAGCTGTGATACTCCAACGCCGCGACCGTAGAGCTCCGATCGGAGAGGAAAATGCTACAGATGGACTTTGACCTGCTCTCCATGAGGAAAGCTGAGCACCAGTTCCACCAGGCACAGGGGACCCGGTACGAACAAGGAGACAAAGCCAGCAGCCTTCTGGCTCACCTGCGGAGAAAGCAGGCAGCCACGAGAGAAATAACACAGATCAGGAAAGCAGAGGCAAATTAGTAGCGGAACCGGACAAGGTCAAAAAGAGTTTGAGACCTTCCACCTGTACACCTGGAAGCCCCCAGCAGGGTACTCGGGGATGAAGCAGTTCCTTAATGGACCAGACATGCCAGCCGTGGGGGTGGACAGGAAACGTGGCATGGAAGCACAGTTAGAACTGGGGGAGGTCATGGAAAGTATTAGATCCATGCAGACCAGAAGGCGCCGGGACCAGAGTGTATCCCATGCTCTTCTACAAAAGATTTGCGACAGCACTGGCCCGGCACCTGCGGTAGTTGTTCACAGACTCGCTGCCGAGGGGCACCCTGCCGCCTACGCTAGCACAAGCCTCAATCTCACTGATACCTAAAAAAGACAAAGATCCAACGGAATGTGGTTCCTACAGACCTATCTTGCTGCTAAACGAAGACTCAAATATACTGGCCAAGATCCTAGTCAAAAGGCTGGAGGACTGTGTGCCAGAGGTGGTTGAAGAAGACCAGGCGGGCTTTGTCAAGGGTAGACAGCTAAGATCGAACATCAGGTGCTTGCTGAATGTGATCATGACCCCATCCGGGGAGAGAACACCTGAGGTGATCGCTTCCCTGGACGCTGAAAAGGCCTGCGACAGAGTTGAACGGAAGTACCTCATAGAGGTTCTGGAGCGGTTCGGGCTCGGAACAGGGTTCACCGCCTCGGTGAAACTCCTGCGCAACGCTCCCGCGGAGAGCGTACGGACAAATACCACCAGCTGTCAGTACTTCCAGCTGCATGCAGGCACAAGGCAGGGATGCCCGTTATCCCTGCTGCTGTTCACCCTGGCGATCGAACCATTAGCGACCGTGCTTAGGGCGGCAAAGAATTGAAAAAGGATATGGAGAGGAGGCAGAGCACAGAGTCTCGCTCCATGCAGATGACCTGCTCCTCAACATCTTTGACCCGCGAAACAGCATGGAAGGAATCATATCACTCTTGAAAGTGTTTAGAACGTTCCCGGGCTACAAACTTAACTTGAACAAAAGCAAGATCTTCCCGTGAACCCGTAAGGGGAGGGGCAGAGCTGGAGGGGCTGCCGTTTAAACAGGCCCAGCACAAATTCCGCTACCTGGGGATCCAAATCGGTCACAACTGGACAGGGATCCACAAGTGGAACCTGATGGAGGAAGTTAAAAAGGACCTGCAGAAATGGAACACATTCCCACTCTCCCTGGCAAGGAGGGTGCGAACCAGCCACCCGAACAGGCGCCGGAATGTGGCGACTAGGGGCTTTTCACAGTAACTTCATTTGAAGTCTACTTGTGACAATAAGCGATTTTCATTTTCAAAAAGAACTGCCCAGGCTCTTCTTCCTCTTTAGGTCCATCCCGATCTGCATCCCCAAGATCTTTTTCAACTCACTGGACAAACTGAGTATGGCGTTTGTATGCGGGGGCCATCTTCAAAAGGTGGAGACAGGACGGGGGAGGGATGCTGACGGTTAGGGACTTTTACACCAACAACAGGTTAACAATGCTTGACGAGCTGACAGAAAGATTCCAGCTGACGGGGGGAAACAAACTCACGTATTTACAAATCAAAAATTTCCAACGAATGGAAACAAGGATGTACGCGCGAACACCATGACAATCACTGCAAGATGACCTACTGGACACGGACATCTTAGGGAAAGGGAAGTGGAGGGACATCTACTGGCGTCTGCTAAGGCAACACCCCACTGGACCAGACAAGGGAGAAGTGGGAGGAGGACTTGGGGTTTGAAATAGGGTGGGGACTCTGGAGCGAAGCACTGCACAGGGTCAACTCCACCCCCACATGCGCAAGGCAGCTTAAAAGGTACACAGAGCCCACTTAATCCGAACCAGATTGAACAGGTTCTTCCCAGAGGTGGAGGACAAATGTAAACGGTGCCAAGGCAGCCAGGCCAACCACGCCCACATGTTCTAGTCTTGTCCCAGACTCGTTGGGTTCTGGGCAGCTTCTTTGAGGCAATATCCAAGATGGTCGGGATGAGTGTGGTGCCATGCCCGAGAGTGGCAGTCTTCGGGGTATCAGAACAGCCAGATCTCTTCATGGAGAGGAGGGCCAATGCCCTTGCTTTTGCCTTCTTAATCGCCCACTGGAGAATTCTGCTCCGCTGGCGATCAGCAGCACCACCCAAAGCTGCAGACTGGCCGTCCAACCTATTGGAATTTCTCCGAATGGAGAAATTTGGAGAAAATTAAATTTGTCATCCGAGTGTCGAAAGCAGGCTTCCACAAAACGTGGAAACCATTCACTCGGTTGTTCCAAAACCTGTTTGTAGCCAACAACTAGGAAGCCAAAGATCAAGAGAGGGTAGCCATGACACAGTAAGTAGGTGGGGGTGGGGTGCTCAGGGACACATGGAACTCAACCAAGTCCAACAAGAGAAGCAGGAGGCACAAAGGGGGCGGGTGCAGGTGCAACAACAACCTGAACCAAAGGGAACAAAAGCAAAGGGAAAACTGGTGGGAAGATAAACACATGGGACCACAATTGCCACTGCAAACACTGTAAGAAAGGAATTATAAAAAGGGGAAACTGAATGTATCAATGTAAATAGTCGAAGCCGATCTATGTGTAAATAGTTTTAGTTTTACTTCTTATATTCTCTTGTTTAACTCCCACTGTTTGTTCATATTTATATTTGTTTTGTAAACCAAAAACTCAATAAAATCATTCAACAAAAATCTTCATTCCCTTCATGGGAACAAAATACATTGCCTTGTATGTAACACAGGCACTCACAACCCAGCCAAGAGTTTAAAGATGGGAAGATCTAGGCCCAGATTTTTGCAGGGTCTGAACGACTCCGGCCCCTTTAAAATGGTGGGCAGGTTCCGATTATGGGATTTTTTTCCTCCATTCCCAGCACTCCCACTTTTTGTTGGCACAGGAGAGAATGAGGGTAGCCTGCCCCCCAACCTGGTTGACTCCATTGCTGGGTAGACAACCCCTTCTCCCGTTCCACAGCTATTTTCTGTCCACTTCTCCATGACTCATGGCTCATTGATCTGAGGAGTTCGGAAATCTCAGTTCAAAAATTCTAACCCAAGCTCCCCACAAGACAACTTATGTCCTACAGCCCTTTATAACATCATGACAACTTTATGCCAACTCATGCTCCCCACCCAGCCCCCCTACATGCCCTCCATGCCAACTCATGGCCCTTCCATGCCCATTCATCTACTATACACCACGCTCATCAGCAATCCCTACTGTAACAATGGCATGCATGAAACTGCTGAGAAAAAGATCATCCACTCATGATTCTTTGAAAAATGTGCAGCAGAATTGTCCGTTTTGAGACTAAGTGCTGACACTGGGAATTGATTCACCGTCTTCCACAACAGCAAAACTGGTGCCGCAACTGGACTGATTCAGTGACCGTTGAGGGGCTAGCACCGGCGCCATGTGTAACACAATTGATTCCAATGAGAAACGGTGCGGTATTCACCGGGTCCGTGATTGGGACTCAAGAGGCTAATAAGCTGCAGCCGCATATGCACACTTCACTCCACACACACACACTCATTCCAGCCAACAAGATGGTACTGGTTGCGCTGGAGTGCATCCATCCTGCTGATGTGTCGGCTGGGGCCAGAGGACACCTGGGGAGTGGGCTGAGGAGACACCTATACAACCTGTGGCCCTACGTTCACAGTGGGCTGTTAGCGGTGTACGCAGCTTCATGACAGCCTGCATCAATGGTGCTCCGTCCATCCACCCCGACCCCACTGCCCACCCCCTGGCCGCCCCCCGCTAGGCCCTGGCTGCAGCCTCCCATCCAACGGCACGACTGTCAGCAAACTATGGCGATGTTGGACACTTTCCATACCCCCTCTCTCTCTCCCTCAGCAGCCATGGTGTCTGTTTCATCATTTTTAAAAGCACAAGTGAACCTCGCCGCAGGGGATTTGTCATGGTGGAGGCGGAGAATTGGGGATACCCCGGGGAATACCGGGTGAGGCCCGACAATGTTATGCCAAAGGTGTTTACTGTATGTACGAAGTGGAACACATTGATGCCACTGTCGAGGCACCGGAGAATCGCGATTTGGCGAGAAATCGGCGCCCACCGCAATTTTGGTATCAAAACTGATTCTCCGCCCAATCACGATTCCCGATTCCGGCGCCAGCCGATGGGGAATCCCGCCCACGATGTTCCTACAACCGGATAAAAATGTAATTCAAACAGACCATTTAAGTATCAATAACAGAAGCTTTAAATACTTCACAGTCCTTCGTCTTGTGAAAATAAACATGCGATATTGAGAAAATAATATTTTTGAGGCTTGATTTTATTTATTTTTATTCATAAAAGTTCAGAGCATTGAAGTAAATTTTCAGAACGTGAAACAAAAATTTATTACAACCACATAAAGATGTCAATCAAGCAAAATTATCAATTCTCTCCAACTGTGTGAACAACCCACTCACATAATACTTTATGGGTCTGGGCTCTCAGGCAAGCCTAGTTGAGTTGGCATCGGGATATGGAGGTGGTATGGGAAGTAAGTGTGGGGATGATGGGCTGTGAGTAGCTCGGGGCTAGAAGGCATAAAATGTAACCAAACAACTGGGACAAAGTCCCAGAGAACCAAAGTGGATCAACCCACCTCGACACATGGATGTTCCTGTAGCTGCCACAGCTCTGTTTCCAGGGGCAGTGGGCCCAACTCAATGATGCAATCCGCTCCTTGGAGCGAAGATCCCATCATTCAGGAACCTTTCTACTGAGATTGCCTTGGATGCGAAAATCCAGGACCCACTGCGGGATTCTCCTTCGGCGGGATCCTCTGCCTCGCCAGCAGCGCACCCACACCCGGGCGTTTCCGAACGGTGTGGAATGGCCCACAATAGGAAATCCCATTGGCCGGCTGTGGAAACGGAGAATCTTGCTGCCGACGGGATGCGCTGCGCTGAAAAACGGGACTGGCAGGGTGGAGAATCCCACCCCCAGTGTCTGCCGATCCTGAGAGACAGGAAAGCATCACACGACTTGCACATTATTCTTTATTCTTTCCTGGGATGTGGGCGTCGCAGTCGCAGGCAAGGCCAGCATTTGTTGCCCATCCCTAATTGCCCTCAAACGGCATTTTTTAAAGAATCAACCACATTGTTTTTTTAACCAAAACCTATCGAATCTTGTGGCTTTATTCACTTGGTAAGTAAATTGAATCTCAAACTTTGTCGACCTTAAACAAAATGTTTGGTGTGATTTAACGGAAGGTTTTCGAGCAGCAGAATTTTCCGATGACGGAATCCTCCGGTCCACCGGCAGCCCATCCACGCCCGAGGGTTTCCCCATAGCATGAGCTGGCCACAATGGGAAACCCTATTGGCCAGCTGTGGGAACAGAGAATTTTGATGCCGACGGGGGCGTGCCAAGCAGAAAAATACAGCTGGCGGACCGGAGAATCCAGCTAAAAGTTTAATTTCTTGCCGGTCTGGCGGGGTGTTTCCAGCCTACATTTTCAGTGAGATCCACACTGGTATTTACCACACTTAGTCAATTGGGGAGTTTCTCCCGAGTCTAGCTCATGCCAAGCACCCCGCCTGGCATGATTCCCTGCATGGGCTGGTGGCAGATGGGTGGAATGCCTCCTTTGCAGACTTTAGACCCACAAAGGGCCCCTCCAAAGTGTTATTTCCCTCTTCCCTCCACTCCCACTAGGTTCCTTCTCCCCATGGCCTTTCAAATACCCTCACCAGGGCCTGCTAGCCCGGCAGGCAGCAACACCCCCCCAAACATTCACAAAGTTATCATCCAGCACAGCTCACCTTCTCGAACACAGAGTGCAGTACCAGCAGTGATCACCACGCTCATGACGCTGCCAGTATTTAGATAGGTGCTGGTCTCTGACTGGTCCATAGCTCTATGAGGCAGGGCTTCCTGTCCCTGAGAGAAGACCCTCCTCCAGGTCTTATATTAATAGTCAAATGGCCTTTAAACGCATTTTGTTCTTTGCTTGGGCAGACTCGCCAGAGTGTTCATGTCCCCCACCACCGACATTTCAGACGGGGCTGTTGGGAGCATGGTTCCGCATAAAATCCAGACTAATGTTTCCGTTAATGGTGCACAACTGCAAGCTGCAGTTTCCATCACCTTGGTTTCCCATTAGCAAACTCTCATTCTCCATATAAAAATTCAAAGTGTTTGACTTCTACCATGCTGTTGGCTAGCCTATTTTACATGTTGAACATCTTTTCCTGAATGACCCCCTGCCATCATTCTAAATTTGCCTTTTTGTCTGTTTTAAAACACACCTCTTGGGCCTTACTATTACAGGTTGCCTGAAGGTAACAGGGCTGATTTTGTCAAGAGGTCCCACTAGCGAGACCGAAAGCAGGACCCAACTACACAATGGGCCCCAATTTGAGGGCCAATAGTTTTGTAGCCTTGGCAACAATACCTACTAAGTTGGCCACTGCTGCAGCAACAGGAAGACAAGCATGCTTTGATGCTTAGGGCCCTCAACGACAAGGACAATTTTTACAGATGTACCATAGAAAGCATCCTATTTGGCTGCGTCACAGCATGGTATGGTAACTGCTCGGCCCAAGACCGTAAGAAACTACAGGGAGTAGTGAACACAGCCCAGTCCATCGCGCAAACCCACCTCCCATCCATTGACTCTGTCTGCACCTCCCGCTGCCTTGGGAAAGCGGGCAGCATAATCAAAGACCTCTCCTACCCGGGTTATTCGCTCTTCCAACCCCTTCCATCAAGCAGAAGATACAAAAGTCTGAGAACGCGCACTAATAGATACAAAAACAGCTTCTTCCCCGTTGTTACCAGACTCCTAAATAACATTCTTATGGACTGAACTGATCTCTCTACGCATCTTCTCTTCTGTTGTTAACACTGCACTCCGTATGCTTCACCCGATGTCTATATCTGTGTATTTACATTGTGTATTTATCGTATGTCCTATGTTTTTCATGTATGGAACGATCTGCCTGGACTGTTTGCAGAACAATACTTTAATAGTTTTACACATGGCATTAAATCTAAATCTAAAATCTAAAGTTTGTTTATGTATGGTATTGGATTGGAACAAGCAGACCCCGGTGATTTTAGGGGAGGGAGGGGGAAATGAGGGGGAGAGGGATCAACCACAGGGCCAGCTATTGCTTCTGGGGTGCCTTCCTGTAAGCCATTGAACGGTCATAAAGGCTCCCCAACTCCAATAATCCAAGTGGAGGTTTCCCAACGCCAGTAAAATGTTGGCTGGAGTGGGAAGTAGCCCTTAATCAGGCCCTTAATTTGCATAACTGTCCCGTAGATGAGGTTTGCACCACTGAAAATGTGGTGTGGCGGTAGGAAGGAATCGGGATCCCCTCCTGACTCCGTCCTCTGGCATTTTACAAGACCTTCGCCTTCCAGCCTACTTCCAGGTGGCTGGGAAACTCAACAATTTTACGAATACTCTTTACTATTATGTACACTATTAGAAGGTCCTTTTACATTTTCTTTCAAGGCTAATAATCACAAGCTTCTCCAGTCTACCCGTATAATTCACTTTGCAGATACTAGTGATTAACTTCTTGGCTCACCGTCACTTCCAAGCTCCGAAGATCTCTCTTGTGCCTCAGTGAATGTAAATGGAAGCAGTACTGAAGCTGCAATCTGACAAGTGCACTGTTCAATTTCAACAGAATATCATATTACATGTACAAACTGTTCTTGCTGTACAGTTCAGCATTCTGTTTGTTTAGTTTGTCGTTGCTGCACAGTGAACTGTTACCATTCCGAGCTTTCCTCAACTTCACCCTGGTAATATTAACACTATTCATATAGAGTACGCATTGTTGACAATTTCTTTTGTCGTCGATGCAGAATTATTTATACCTGTACAAACAAAATTTTATCTCCCACAGATTTTCCTACTTGTACATTTTGTAGGTGCTTGGTTGTCTCAGAAGATTTTGTGATTTTAACCAGATTGCACCAAGCTTCTGAATCCATTTCATAAATTCGAAACAGTAGGAGTTTTGACACTGATCCCAGGGTCATATTATTCAGTCATTGAACCAACATGATGTTCCTTCCCAAGGCATTGCTGACTGCTTCCGACCCTTCAGCCTTTTTTTAATCCATTCCAAGTTTTTCCATGAATTCCTATCACTTCATGTAAAGTAGCAAAATTTGTTTTGGAAATCTGGTTAACATCATGTTATAAGGCTTTTGGCTGTTTAAAAGTTGTATTTTTATCAGGCAGGATGAACCCCTGCACAAGAATTTGACTACTGTCGGCTGTTTCAAGATGACCCCATAGCAGTTATTTTCCCAGAGAGCTCCGACCTTTGCACTTCTATCCTGCTTTCTGGATATTATGAGTGCAAAATATATTTACCTCAATATCCGGGCACACTGAAATAAATAAACAGCAAATACAACCACAACCAAGATCAAAACGATATCCAACAGATAACAGGAGATCACATCGTAACTCAATGGGTAACCAACAACCACAGCCACCCCCCCCCCCCCCCCCCCCCCCGACCTAACTGTCCTGGAAAAAAAAATCAATGAACGGTTTCCATTACGGGCAAACCCCTCCATCGACCGCCTTAAGGCGAATTCAATTTTCTCCAACCTGAGGAAGTCCACGTGGTCGCTCACCCGTACTGCTGGTTTTGGAGGCTCCGGGTCCCTCCACCCCAACAGGCTCCGGGTACCAGAGAGGCAAAGGCCGGAACATTGGTCTCTCTTGACCACTGGATTCCCGAGTCTTCCGACACTCCAAACCCTCAATTCTGGACTCGCCTTATAAACTCCACATCGTCCCAATGTGGGGCATAAACATTAACTAGGACCACTGGCATCCCCTCCAATTTCTCACATGCCATCACAAACCAACCCTCCCCTGAATCCGCGACAATATTCCCCACCTCAAATGCCACCTGCTCATTAACCAGCACCGCCACCCCACGCATCTTCATATCCAACCCCGAATGGAAAACTTGTACTACCCATCTTTTCCTTAGTAATGTCTGGTCAGAGGGCAGCCCGCCCCCCCGATCAACCATACCCCTTCTTCGGCCAGCCCCCCGCCTGTGCCACGCGGCCCTCTAGGCCCACCCCCATACGTCCACCATCACCACTCCCTCACATATAACGCTCCGGTTAACCATCCCACCCAGCTAGCCTGGCAGGCCTGCCCAAGGCGCTACAGCCTCCTACCCCGCACTAATTCCTCTCACCCCCCCTGCTCGCTCACCACACAACAGGGCAACAAAAAAAAAACAGAAGTAAAACAAAAAACCCCAATAGTCTAAAAGGTGCACTCACCCCCTCATCACCTCGAAACATCTCGGAGGAGAAGAGTTCCCCAACCACCAACCAAACAAAAAATACAAGAATTACCAAAGAACCAGAAACAAAAGGAAAACCACATTATTCTCCACACCCCTCTTCAACAGTTCAATGTCCTCCTTCACCTGCCAGTCCATTGTCCCTCAAAAATGCCGTCGCCTCCTCTAGTGTTCCAAAATAATGCTCTTTATTATTAAAGGTCACCCAGAGGCGAGCCGGGTACAGCATCCCGATTTGCACCCCTTTTTCCAGGCACTCAGTGATTTGGCCTCCACAGCCTTCTGCGGCAAAGGGTTCCACAGATTCACCACCATCTGGCTGAAGAAGTTCTCCTCGTCTCAGTTTTAAACGATTGTCCTTTCAGTCTAAAGATGTGCCCTCTGATTCTAGTTTTTGCTACTGGTGGAAACATCCTCTCCACGTCTACTCGCTCCAGACCTTGCAGCATCCTGCAAGTTTCAATAAGATCCCCCCCTCATTCTTCTAAACTCAAATGTGTATTACGACATTAATGGTACAATGTAATGCAAGTCGTTGTTGCTGTTAACTAGGATATAATGCAGAGGGGGTTAGGGGTGGAGCAGTAGTCTGTAAGAACAGATGGATGCAAGGGTTTGTTTTTTTGAGGAGAGAGGTAATGACAGCAGAGTTGAAGGCAATAGGGGCAGTATCCAAGGACAGCGAGCCATAGGGAAAGATGCAAATTAGGGGTTAGAGGGGTATCTTAAATGAAGTTTGGGCCATGTGCCAGAAGAGGGAAGCAGCAGAGGCAGGAGAACATTCTTGCCGATAAAGATCCCCATGAGCTCCCTTTTCAAGGTGAGGGTGGAAGAGGCAGGGATGAGAAGTTTAAGCTGTTTTGCAGTATAAAAAAGAATCCAGCACTGAGCGGAATTTTCCCAATAAGTGTTGGATCAGGCGAGAAAAGTGGTGTAAAAATCGTTGATTTCTCTGTTGCCTTTTCTAGCCAGATCAAATAATTTCAAAGTACTGACAAGGATTACACAGTCGGTTGGACATTGGGATCTAAACTCGCAGCAAATCTGGGATTCAGACCTTGGGGCAGCCGAGTTAAAGGCCCTTTCCCACCCATGGACATTGGGACCTCCCACAAACATTTATTTGGACCCCGGGTGGACATGAGGACCTTCCCCAACCCTCGCCTGCAGAGGGAATCTCTCCCCCAACCTAACCACCACTGGAAGATCGGGGCTTCCCCCCCTCCACATCAGGCAAGCATCAGGGTTACCTGACTGTGCCTCCCCAACTCACCTGGAATTGGGGCACGTCCCACACATTCTTCACCCCCAATGCACGCACAAACCCTGCCCCATCATCCAACAAGTCCCCCCCCCCTCCCACATATAAATGAAAGCCCCCCAATGGGACTACGCAGAGGCCCTGCCCCGGCAGTGCCAGGTTGTCACTGCAAGAGAGCAATGCCGAGCCATGTTCCTCAGCACCCAGGGACTATACTCACCTCCAGGCCAATTTCAAAACCAGTAATGATTCCTGCCAGTGCGACGTCATGCCACTGGCGGGAGGAACATCGGAACATTGGAAGGAATGGCATTAAGCTGTATCATGATATTAAAATACATCTGAATTAGTGGCAATCAGGGTTCATGCCCTTTCTGGACATGAGCCTGATTACGCTGCCAGAAGGGGGCGGGGGGGGGGGATCCCAAACTGACATCTCGCGGCCGCAAATCCCGTTATGGCCCTTTCGTGACAGTTAGTGGCCATAACGGGATTTGTGCACGTGTCGAATGGGCCCAAACAATGGCACCCACTGGGCGGAATTCTCCATTTCTGCGGCTAAGTGCCAGCGCCAATGGAGAATCATAACAGGGTGGTTCACAACAGGGACATTTTTGTGAACCCCTCATCGATTCCGGTACCGGTGAGGGACTAGCACCGGCGCCATGTGAATCACCCACGGATTGCGTGGAAAACGGCTGGAGAATCGCCGTGTCCCGTGCCGCGCATGTGCAGGGCTGACGGCCTGCACCGGTCGAACCGTAAAACAGCCGGCTGTGCTGGAACCCTAACCCACCCACCTCGACCCTATAGCCCACCCTCTGGTCACCACCTCCCCCCCCACCCCATCTTGCAGACGCCCCCAGGCCAGTGGCATGGATCCTAGAAGAGTGTAGCGGCCCTGGACACAATCCGCAGCCGGCCCGCCATGCTCCCAACCGTTGGGACCACACGTGGCCGCGCCGTCGGGAACTTGGAGAATCGCAGGTTGGCCGGCCGATGACGCGCCAACGGCCTTGCGACTGCGCGCGCCGCGAGTTCCGATGACACCGGTTTGGAGGGGGCAGAGCATTGCAGACCTGTGTCAAACTGCCCCGATTCTGGCGTCGGAGTGCATTCTCCACCCCATCGCTGATCCCGATTTCACCGTTGGGCTACAGAGAATCCAGCCCATTATCTTTGGATTCCAGGATGATTCTGTTGCGAGCCGTTTTGGCAGAGTGTCATGGACTCTAAAAAAACAGTAATTTGCAATGCCTTGTCGCTCAAGGCTGCCAAAATCACAAGCCAATTTTATAAGAACAGGGTATTAATACTCTGGTGTTAATATAAAGCAGCAATAATACAAAGGTATGATCATTTGTTACACCACACCCAGTGAAAATCCAAAATGTGAGATTTAGACTTGCTGCATCATAGCAGTAAACAGAAAAGCAACACATCAAGCACATTGTACGTCATGATCTAAGCTGAAGCAGCAGAATATGTTTGAGACTGGAGGACGAGAAAAAGAGCACAGTATTGACAAAAAAAAAATCATAAATTGTAACTTAAGAGACATCAATCGTCATCTTAAATGGGCTTTGAAATGGGTGACTAGCATTGACATATATGGCAACAAAAAATTCATCTTGCTAAAATAGGATGTCTTTTTTTTCAATCTGAGAGACAGGATATAAAATGGAAATGTTCTGGATTATAGAAATACAAGCTCTTTCTTCAGGTGCTTACTTCAAGTCATAGTACAGTTTAGCTATCCACAAATATGAGCCAGAACTAAGGCAATAGGAATGATCTGCAGCCTTTCAGTAAATAGACATCCTTGACATAAGACTGGGAACCTGTTTATATCAATGCATGGTATCTTTAAAGCTCAATCTTTTTTCCCCAATCATGTGCGTACAGTATCTTAATGGGGACACACTTGAGAGTGGACTGCGTAATACCTTAACGATTGGTCCACAGTCACGCAAGTGCGCAGCTTAAGCCTTAAAAGGAACATTACTGCAAAGTGTATTTCATCAAAGCAACAGTTCACTGGGATTTAAGCTGCAAATAAGCGTTTGGTGTTTTTGGCAAAACAATCCAGGAGCTTTGTGAAGGGCTATAGGACTGAACATTCATCTTGGCAAGTGCTCAAATTTCAACACTTTGGACATGTAGTTCTGGCATCAGTTTTGTTTTCTCCTTAAACTAAATGTGAAGACAAACAAGTAAATTTAAAAAAACAGAATTGCAGAACTCTGACGCACAGAGTACCTTTGACCCCTTGATCATTTAGGCAAATAACAGTGTGTCCTAATCCTTACTTGTAACAATGCATCCTCTAGCAGAATGGTAATGGAATGGATCTTACACATTAATTATTTTAAATGTCGTCACCAATGTCTCAAGTGGAACAATTCCGATGGTTTAGTACATGTCCTGCCTTCCCAGAGAAACCCGTTTCTAATGCTCTACTGATGAGAAAATGTTAACATAATACATTATAAAATAAAAATTCAGCAACATAATCTCTACCATGTTGCCTCAGAAGGCTTATTTGCAAACAAGACTCCTCACCTCGGGTGATGTCGGAAAGGTAACCCTAAAATCCAGGCTTTGGGACTCCATTTGAATTAATGATGGGTGCAATTCAGCGGACAAAGTTGAAATCCCGTTTTGGGTGCGTTTGGCGGGAGTTCCGCATCAGCCATGTTGGCGAGACCGCAGCCCGTATTCAACGATCCTTTGTGCCAAAAATGAGTCCCCACAACAATCGCGACATTACTCGTTCCCGCTGTGGTAATCACCACTGTTGTACATATTAGAAGATGTATGGCAAGACCCTGTACTACAGGTACGGGGGGTAGTCCTTGCCTGCTGGCTCCACCCAGTAGGCGGAGTATAAATATGTGTGCTCCCTGTACAGCAGCCATTTTGCCAGCTACTGCAGGAGACCACACATCTTAGAGTAATAAAGCCTCAGTGGTATTCAACTCTCGTCTCTGTGCAATTGATCGTGCATAAATTTATTACTCTAAGATTTTCAGAAGATGGACCTCCGCATCAAGCCGGATCGCCTGCAGCTGGATGCGCAATCAAGCGACGCCAAAAAGGACTTTCAACACTGACTAGCTTGTTTCGAAGCTTACATCAGGTCTGCACCAGACTCAATCCCGGAAGCTCAGAAGATCCAGATACTCTACTCGCGGCTGAGCTCCAACGTCTTTCCTCTTATCCAGGACGCGCCAATCTACGACGAAGCCATGGCGCTACTGAAAGGAACTATGCCCAGCAGACGAACACGCTCTTCGCCAGACACGTACTCTCTACTCGCAGTCAATTCCCTTGTGAGTCCGAAGAAGATTTCTGGCGTGTTTTAATTCCTCTGGTCAGAGACTGTGACTGTCAGGCTGTCACGGCCACTGAACATTCGAACCTCCTCGTGCCTTCGTTACGGGGATAGGGTCAGACCTCATACACCAGCGACTTTTAGAGGGGGCCACGCTCGACCTCACAGCAACAAAAAAACTGGCACTATCGATGACAGTCGCCTCGCGCAATATTCAGGCCTACACTCTTAGCCACGTGGCCCACCCCTCTTACACATCGTGGACTCCGCAGACGGCCGCCCTCAACCAGCCAATACGACTGTGCCACGCACCAGCCAGCCAACCCTGGGGGCCCCCGATGTTACTTCTGCAGGCAACAGAAACACCCTCGCCAACGCTGCCCGGCCTGCACCGCCCTTTGCAAGTCCTGCGGCAAGAAGGGGCACTTCGCTGCGGTGTGCCAGGCCCGCTCAGTCGCCGCTATTGTCCCGACCCCCCTCGCGTACGGACAATGGGCGGCGCCATCTACACCTCCCCGGACCACGCACAGCCAGTGAGCGCCGCCATCTTCTCCACCTCAAACCACGCGCGGCCAGTGGGCGCCGCCATCTTCCCCGTCTCGGACCACGTGCGGCCCATGGGCGCCACCAGCTTTTTCAACCCCCGCCACCTGCGGGCCGTGGGCGCCGCCATCTTGTCCACCCCAAGAACACCAGGCACCGCCATCTTGTCTTCCCCACGGCACATGGGCCCCACCATTGTTCCAGCACCCATGCCCCCCGGGCACCCCATCGTTCGACACCAGCGACGACCAGCCACGACTCGCCTCGGTCACGATCGGCCAGTCTCACCCGCACAATCTAGCCACCGCCTCGACAAGCGTGAAGATCGATGGGCACAAGACCTCTTGCCTGCTGGACTCCCGGAGCACTGAAAGCTTCATCCATCCAGATACGTAAGGCACTGCTCCCTTGCAGTACACCCCGCCAATCAAAGAATCTCCCTGGCCTCCGGATCCCACTCCGTGGCGATCCAGGGGCACTGTATAGTCACACTCACGGTCCAGGGTGTAGAATTCAGCGGCTTCCGCCTCTACGTCTTCCCCAACCTTTGCGCTGCCCTGCTACTCGGCCTGGACTTCCAGTGTAACCTCCAGAGCCTAACCTTGAAATTCGGCGGGCCCCTACCACCCCATACTGTGTGCGGCCTCGCGATCATAAATGTCGACCCACCTTCCCTATTCGCAAACCTAACCCCGGATTGCAAACCCGTCGCCACCAGGAGCAGACGGTACAGCACCCAGGACTGGACCTTCATCAGGCCCGAGGTCCAGCGCCTGCTTCGGGAAGGCATCATCCAGGCCAGCAACAGCCCCTGGAGAGCCCAAGTGGTAGTGGTGAAAACTGGGGAGAAACACAGAACGGTCGTGGACGACTACCAGACCATCAATAGGTACACGCAGCTCGACGCGTACCCCCTCCCACGCATATCTCATATGGTCAATCAGATTGCACAGTACTGGGTCTTCTCAACTGCAGACCTCAAATCCACCTACCACCAGCTCCTCATCCGTAAGGCGGACCGCTCATACACTGCCTTCGAGGCAGATGGCCGTCTCTACCATTTTCTCAGGGTTCCCTTCGGCTTCCAAAGGGTCTCAGTCTTCCAAAGGGAGATGGACCGAATGGTCGACCGGTACGGGTTGTGGGCCACTTTCCCATACCTAGACAATGTCACCATCTGCGGCCACGATCAGCAGGACCACGATGCCAACCTTGCCAAATTTCTCCAGACCTCCACTCTCCTAAACCTCACCTATAAAAAGGAGAAGTGCGTATTCAGCACGAACTGCTTAGCCATCCTCGGCTATGTGGTCCAGTGTTCTGGGGCACAGTCCCGACCGCATGCGCCCCCTCATGGTGCTCCCCCTCCCCCACTGCCCCAAGGCCCTCAAACGCTGCCTGGGGTTCTTTTCATAATACGCCCAGTGGGTCCCAAACTACGTGGACAAGGCCCGCCCACTCATCCAGTGCACCCTTTTCCCCCTGACGGCCGAGGCTCAACATGCCTTCAACCGTATTAGAGCCGATATTGCCAAGGCCACGATGCACGCAGTAGACGTGACGCTGCCCTTTCAAGTGGAGAGCGACGCATCAGAGGTCGCCCTTGCCGCCACGCTCAATCAGGCAGGCCCGTGGCATTCTTTTCCCCCACCCTTCATGCCTCTGGAATTCGGCACTCCTTCGTCGAAAAAGAGGCCCAAGCCATCGTTGAAGCTGTGCGGCATTGGAGGCATTACCTGGCCGGCAGGAGATTCACTCTCCTCACTGACCAACGGTCGGTAGCCTTCATGTTCAATAACACACAGCGGGGAAAGATCAAAAATGATAAGATCTTGAGGTGGAGGATCGAGCTCTCCACCTACAACTACGAGATTTTGTATCGCCCCGGCAAGCTCAACGAGCCCCCAGGTGACCTATCCCGAGGTACATGTGCGAGCGCACAGGTGGACCAACTCCGGACCCTGCAGGACTACCTTTGTCACCCGGGAGTCACACGGTTGTACCATTTCATAAAGGCCTGCAATCTTCCCCACTCCGTCGAGGAAGTCAGGGCAATCATCAGGGACTGCCAGGTCTGTGCGGAGATCAAACCGCACTTCTACCAGCCGGACCGCGCGCACCTGGTGAAGGTCTCGCTCCCCTTTGAACGCCTCAGCATGGATTTCAAAGGGCCACTCCCCTCCACCGACCGTAACACGTATTTCCTCAGTGTGGTCGATGAATACTCCAGATTCCCCTTCGCCATCCCATGCCCCGATATGACGTCTGCCACCGTCATCAAAGCCCTTGATGCACGATCAATGGCCACAAAAGCGAGGTTGTAGTCCAACTGAAGGCTTTATTAAGCTAGATGTTTCCCCCAGCAGTTCAGGTACAGAATGAAGGCTGCTGGGGCAGCACTGGTTCTTATACCCCGCCTAGCAGGGCGGAGCTATCATACATTCTAACCAATAGAAAGCATATCAGGTACCGTTAATACCTATAATACCACATTCACCCCCTGTTAAAAAAGAGTCCGGCGGGGGTGGTGGCCTGAAACTACAAAACATGGCAACGTGGTATAATTAGTTATGGAGGTAATGCAATACCTCCGTACAGTGTTTAGTAACTATTTACAATTCTGACAGCTATGTTCATTTGATGGTTTATATTTACAGTTTACAATTAAAATGAAACAATCAGTCGATCGGGGGCCCTCGTCGTCCTCGGTGATCGTCGGAGCTTCGGTGGTGACTCCGGTGGAGGCTCGGGCGTCTGTGACTCCGGGAGCATGGCTTCGATCTTCATGGCAACTTCGGCACCCCTAGGCGGCGCTGGTGGGGAAAACGGTTGACCTGCGGGGGGCGTCAGTGGGTGGGGGGGGGGCCTAGACGGGGCCGGCGGAAGGACCGATCCACCTGTAAGGTGCTGCGGTGGAGGGGAGGGTGGGACTGGTGGCTGGGATGTGCGTGGGGTTCCAGCGGGCGTCAGGTCCCGTAGGGAGACCATATCTTCTCGGCCATCGGGGTACAGCACGTAGGCGTACTGGGGGATGGCATGGAGCAGATGGACCCTCTCGACTAACGGGTTCGACTTGTGCGCCGCACGTGTTTTCGGAGCCGGATGGGTCGGGTGCTGCCCGCCAGGTCGGGAGCGAGATCCCAGAGGAGAACTTCCTTGGGAAGACAAGGAGGCGTTCGTGAGGTGTCTGATTGGTGGTCGTACAAAGCAGTGGCCGGATGGAGTGGAGGGCATCCGGGAAGACTTCTTGCCAGCGGGAGACTGGGAGGTTCCTGGACCGTAGGGCCAGTAGGACGGTTTTCCAGACAGTTTCGTTCTCCCTCTCTACCAGTCCGTTACTCCGGGGGTTGTAACTGGTCGTCCTGCTCGAGGTGATGCCCTTGCTGAGCAGGAATTGACGCAGTTCGTCGCTCATAAAGGAGGACCCCCTATCACTATGTATGTAAGCGGGGAACCCGAACAGTGCAAAGATGCTATGGAGGGCCTTGATGACGGTGGTTGCGGTCATGTCAGGGCAGGGGATGGCGAATGGGAACCGGGAGTACTCGTCAATCACATTCAGGAAGTACGTGTTGCATTCGGTGGAGGGGAGGGGGCCTTTGAAATCCATGCTGAGGCGTTCAAAGGGACGGGAAGCCTTTATCAGGTGTGCTTTCTCTGGTTGGTAGAAGTGCGGTTTGCACTCCAAGCAGGTTTGGCAGTCTCTGGTGGCAGTCCTGACCTCCTCGATGGAGTAGGGCAGGTTGCGGGTCTTGACAAAGTGGAAAAAGCGAGTGACCCCCCGGGTGGCAGAGGTCCTCGTGGAGGGCTTGGAGGCGGTCCACTTGTGCGGTGGAACATGTGCCGCAGGACAGGGCGTCAGGAGGCTCATTTAGCTTCCCGGGACGATACAAGATCTCGTAGTTATAGGTGGAGAGGTCGATCCTCCACCGCATGATCTTGTCGTTTTTTATCTTGCCCCGCTGTGCATTATCAAACATGAAAGCAACCGACCGTTGGTCCGTGAGGAGAGTGAATCTCCTGCCGGCCAGGTAATGCCTCCAATGTCGCACAGCTTCTACTATGGCTTGGGCCTCTTTTTCGACTGAGGAGTGGCGGATTTCCGAAGCATGGAGGGTACGTGAGAAGAAGGCCACGGGTCTGCCCGCTTGGTTGAGGGAGGCCGCCAGAGCTACTTTGGGCGCATCGCTCTCGACCTGGAAGGGGAGGGACTCGTCGATGGCGTGCATCATGGCCTTTGCAATGTCTGCTTTGATGCGGCTGAAGGCCTGTCGGGCCTCTATCGACAGGGGAAAAGCTGTGGATTGGATCAGGGGACGGGCCTTGTCCGCGTCGTTGGGGACCCACTGGGCGTAGTAGCTAAAAAACCCTAGGCAACGTTTCAGAGCCTTGGGGCAGTGAGGGAGGGGGAACTGCATAAGGGGGCGCATGCGTTCAGGGTCGGGGCCTATAACTCCATTTCGCACTACGTAGCCGAGGATGGCTAGGCGGTCGGTGCTAAACACGCATTTATCCTTGTTGTATGTAAGGTTCAGGATTTTAGAGGTCTGGAGAAATTTCCGGGGGTTGGTGTCGTGGTCCTGCTGGTCGTGGCCGCAGATGGTGACATTATTGAGATACAGGAATGTTGCCAGTAAACCGTACCGGTCAACCATTTGGTCCATCCCGCGCTGGAAGTTCGAGACCCCGTTGGTGACACCGAAGGGAACCCTTAAGAAGTGATAGAGCCACCCATCTGCCTCGAAGGCAGTGTATTTGCGGGCACTAGTACGGATGGGGAGCTGGTTGTAGGCGGACTTGAGATCCACCGTGGAGAAGTCCTTCTAATGCACGATCCTGTTTTCCAGTTCGGATATGCAGGGGAGAGGGTACGTGTCCAGCTGCGTAAACCTGTTGATGGTCTGACTGTAGTCGATGACCATCCTATGCTTCTCCCCGGTCTTTACCATCACTACTTGAGCTCTCCAGGGGCTGTTACTGGCTTCAATGACCCCTTCCCTCAGTAGCCTTTGGACCTCTGACCTAATAAAGATCCGGTCCTGGGCATTGTAGCGTCTGCTCCTGGTGGCAACGGGTTTGCAATCCGGGGTGAGGTTCGCAAACAGGAAGGCGGGTCGACCTTAAGGGTCGCGAGGCCGCAGACAGTAAGGGGGGTATAGGGCCGCCGAATTTGAAGGTCAGACTTTGAAGGTCACACTGGAAGTCTAAACCCAGGAGTGTAGCCGCGCAGAGGTGGGGAAGGACGTAGAGACGGACATTTTTTAACTCCCTTCCCTGGACTGTGAGGTTTGCTACACAAAACTTCTTTATCTCCACTGAGTGTGAACCGGAAGCCAGGGAAATTTTTTGATTAATGAGGTGGATGAGGAGAGAACAGCGCCTTACCGTGTCAGGGTGTATGAAGCTCTCCATGCTCCCAGAGTCGATTAGGCAGGACGTCTCATGCCCGTTGATTAATACGGTCGTCGTAGCGGGTGAGAGTGTTCCGGGCTGAGACTGATCCAGAGTCACCGAGGCTAATCGCAGCAGTTGAGAGTTCTCTTCGGGCAGTGCGTGGTCAGCCAAGCTGGGGTCCTGGGGGTTCATCCAAGATAGCAGCTCCCATTGGTCGCACATGGCTGTGGGTGCACAAAATGGCGGCGCTAACCCCTCCAACGTGGCATCCGCGGAACAAGATGGCGGCGCCCGGGGTCCGCATGTGGCCCTGGAATATGAAGATGGCGGCGACCGCTGGCCGCATGGGGCCTGTGGAGAAATTTGTGGTTGCGGTCCGCATTCGCCGCTGGAGAACGGGGCAACTGCATGGGCCTGGCATACCCCCATGAAATTGCCCTTTTTGCCGCATCCCTTGCAGATGGATGCACGGGCCGGGCAGCGCTGGCTTGGCCTGCCCGCAAAAGTAGCAGCGGGGCCCCTCGGGGTTGCCAGGCCAACTTGCAGCGCAGGCCTGTGGGGGCATGGGGGAAGTCTTGGGGTCGACCGCGGAGGGGTTCCACGCTGCCCAGGGGGCTGCCGTGCGGTTGGGAACGTAAGCGCGGGCGTTCCTGGAGGCCACATCCAGGGAGCCTGCAAGGGCCGTGCCTCCGAGACCCAGGGTGTCCTTTTCTAACAGACGTTGGCGGATTTGTGAAGATAGCATACCTGCCACAAAAGCGTCCCGGACAAAGAGTTCCGTGTGTTCGCTCGTCGAAACGTGCGGGCAGCTGCAGCTTCTTCCCAACACCAGGAGTGCACGGTAGAATTCCTCCAGTGATTCCCCAGGGGTTTGTCGCCTTGTTGCAAGCAGGTGCCGGGCGTAGGCCTGGTTTACCGGGCGAATATAGTGTCCTTTCCGCAGCTCTATTGCTGCATCGAAGTCTTCCGCTTCCTCGATGAGGGGTAAATCTCCGGGCTCACCCTTGAGTGCAGGACGTGCAGTTTCTGCTCTCCCGTGGGTGCGTTTTCGGCCGTCCCGAGATACCGTTTAAATCACGCCAGCCAGTGCTTAAAGATTGCCGCTGAGTTCGCCGCGTGGGGGCTAATTTGCAGACACTCCGGCTTGATTCGGAGCTCCATCCTTTCTTCTTAAAAAAACTAGCTTATTAAATTGATGCACGATCAACCTAAAGTGAGGTTGTAGTCCAACTGAAGGCTTTAATAAGCTAGATGTTTCCCCCAGCAGCTCAGGCACAGAATGACGGCTGCTGGGGCGGCACTGGTTCTCATACCCGCCTAGCAGGGCGGAGCTATCGTACATTCTAACCAATAGAAAGCATACAGTTTCCACCAATGGTGCTTTAGCCTATCAGGTACCATAATACCTATAATACCACAGCCCTCAACACCATCTTCGTTCTGTTCGGCTTCCCCGCCTACATCCACAGTGACGGGATCCTCATTCATGCGTGATGAGCTGCGTCAGTTCCTGCTCAGCAGGGGTATTGCCTCCAGCAGGACGACCAGCTATAACCCCCGAGGAAACGGGCAGGTGGCGAAGGAGAACAGGACGGTCTGGAGGGCGGTCCAACTGGCCCTACGGTCCAGAAATTTCCCTGCCTCCCGCTGGCAGGAGGTTCTCCCCGACGCACTGCACTCCATTCGGTCGCAACTATGCACCGCCACTAACGACACACCCCGTGAACATCTCTTTGCCTTCCCCAGGAAGTCCACATCCGGGGTGTCGCAGCTCCAGGACCCATACTCCTCTGTAGGCACGTCCGACTCTACCAGGCGGACCCATTGGTTGAAAGGGTGCAGTTACTCCACGCTAACCCCCAGTATGCCTATGTAGAGTACCCCGATGGCCACCAGGATACTGTCTCCCTCAGGGACCTGGCACCAGCAGGTTCCACACACACACGGCCCGGCTCAAACCTCCCTTGCCCGGCGCACCCAGCAGCAACCCCCCCCAGGACCATCCGTCCTCCCCATGCCCACGCCCGAGGATGAAGAGGATTTCGGCACGCTCCCAGAGTCACCGAGGACCAGACCAACACCGGAATCGCCACCACCACTGCGTCGTTCCCAATGCCACATCAAGGCCCCAGACCGGCTAAATCTAGAATTGGTTCAGGACTATCAAACCTCCTTGTACTGGTCTTCAGATTTAAATTTGTTATTTCGCTTCTGTATATTAAACTTGCTCTGTATATAGTTCTCCACCACCCCTGCTGGACTCAATTTTAACAGGGGGTGAATGTGGTAATCACCACTGTTGTACATATTAGAAGATGTGTGGTAAGACCCTGTACTACAGATATGTGGGTAGTCCCTGCCTGCTGGCTCCGCCCAGTAGGTGGAGTATAAATATGTGTGCTACGTATACAGCAGCCATTTCGCCAGCTGCTGTAGGAGGCCACACATCTTAGAGTAATAAAGCCTCAGTTGTATTCAACTCTCGTCTCTGTGCAATTGATCGAGCATCACCCACTTGGTCTGATTCGCCCAAAATCACGCCTCATCTGCTTGCCACTAACAAGTGGGAGCTGTTTTTAAACGCTCCCTCACCACACACTCACAGTCAACACACAAGGATGGGAGTGTACAGACATCTTAGAATCTGAAATGGACAGACTTTTGTTTAGCAACGATATCAAGGGATATGGGCCAACAACAGGTATATGGAGTTAGGCCGCAGATCAGACGTGATCTCATTAAATGGCGGGACAGACTCAGGGGGCTGAATGGCCTATTCCTGTTCCTATGTACCTGCTCCTCTCTTTGGGGATGTCGACCTCACAAGGCTTCTCAACGTTGTGAATGAGAGGCAGGGAACCCGGTTCCCATGAGGGAGTCGGAGGGACAGCAGCAGAGTAGTAATGTTGCCTGGGAGGCAGTGGCAGCAGCTGTCACTGTAGGCAGCATGACAAGGAGGACCACAATCCACTGTAGGAAGAAGACAAACAACCACCAACGAGCTCCAAGGGTAGGTTACCACCTCTCTGGCATCAGTTTCATAGAATTATCGTAGAATTTACAGTGCAGAAGGAGGCCATTCGGCCCATCGAGTCTGCACCGGCTCTTGGAAAGAGAACCCTACCCAAGGTCAACACCTCCACCCTATCCCCATAACCCAGTAACCCCTCACAATACTAAGGGCAATTTTGGACACTAAGGGCAATTTATCATGGCCAATCCACCTAACCTGCACATCTTTGGACTGTGGGAGGAAACCGGAGCACCCGGAGGAATCCCACGAGCACACAGGGAGGATGTGCAGACTCCGCACAGACAGTGACCCAAGCCGGAATCGAACCTGGGACCCTGGAGCTGTGAAGCTATTGTGCTATCCACAATGCTACCGTGCTGCCATCCCTAAAATTCCCAAACGCCCCCTCCTCCCCAACAATCCACTGGTTGACAAGGCGCACGCTCCCTACAGCCGATCCCCAAGCTTGTTCCTCAGAAGCCCCCGGCACCCACCAGCACAACCCCTTCATGTCTAGATGCGGTGCTCCCACATGCCACCTGCTATAGAACCCCCCCCCCCCCCCCCCCCCCCAAGGGCAAGGGCACTCTGAAAGCCTCCCTAAATAAATGTAACATTCCTAACGACCCGTGGGAATGGATTCCATTAGAACGCGCAAACTGAATAAAAAACATCCGCGAACGCACCAATCACCTCAAGCACCTTGGGCTGGAGCACACGGAGGCCAAGCGTAATCAGCAGCAGAGCGCAGAATCCAGACCGTCCCACCCACCCACCTCATCAAACACCACCTGCCAAACCTGTGGCAGCCTGCGGATCCAGGATCAGACTTTTCAGCCATCACAGAACCCACCTTCCCAGAATGGGAGCAAATCATCCTCGACCCTGAGGGACTGCCCAAGAGAGGATCCCAAGGCAGAGCTGAGTCCCAGCCAGATGCCGAGCCTCTGGACAAGGTTCTCCCTGAGTTGATGCAGAAGATAGGACACAGCCATGAGATTCAGGAGGGGGTGTCAGCAACATTCCAGTGACTGTAAAGCTGATTGGAGGAGCCCCAAAGGATTCAGGTGCAGCAGATGGTGGCGACAATGCTTAGCACCGGGGCCAATACTGCTAGTGTGGCAACTGCAGTGGAAAACCTGGAACACTATGTCCGCGCCTTGAGTGATGATATCCGAGGCAAGGCTCAGCCTGTGATGACCATGGGTGAGGGCCTCAAAATCATGTCCCAGTTGCTGAGGGACATGGCCGAGACAGAGATAGACATTGCCAAGGCCTC